>NC_072408.2:41402500-42027500 GCF_028858775.2 Pan troglodytes | reverse complement strand
GATGGACTGATGGGCTCCCGTTCCCTTCTCTCAGAATCACTGGAGGGTTGTATTCCTTAGGGACCTCAAAAGCAGTTCTTCCAGCCCACATACTCTCAGAACTGCTATGCTAGCTTTGCATGGGTTTTCTGAGTGGGTTGATGTGAAAAAAGGTGTGGTAAGCCCTTTGGGTGAGGAGTGGGGAATGGAGGGAAGCCGGAGTAATCATCATTACTAATGTTCTTCTCTGTGACTCAGATTAATTATAAATACCGAAATTCGTAAGAGAGAACTATAGTGATGGAATGCAGGTAGGAAGGTGAAGGCCTCTAGTGTATTTTCTTTTGAACTCCCGAACGCCCAGCCAGAGGACATAACTTTATTTGCCCAGTTGGGCTTCTGTGTCTGCCCCAGATACTCCTAAGTGGCAGGAGGGGGGTAGAATCTGATGCCCCTGTTTCCTCTTGCCTGAAGCTGACTTGGAACCATCCTTACTGTAATACCGATTCACTTCCTCTCCCCTAGCTGCTGGGGATATGGGTAAGCAGCCAGGTTATCTACATCTCCCAGCTCTGATTTTTATCTCAAGCCCAGGGGAAAAAAAAAAACCTACACCTGACCAAACTCAGTGATAGAAAGTGGTTTTCCTTTTCCCCTTTCCTTTCCCTGGTCCCCTGGAGCTTATTTCACTGGAAGGGAACGCAGGTTGATGTATTTTTAAATGGCTTTGATTTTATCACCTTGCTTAATGATTTGGCACGTTATTTATTAGATGGGGAGCTTCCCAGAGGGGCCTGGCCCATTAACGTATAAATAATGTGGCAAATAGTTCAATAGAGCCATAAAAAAAGTGATTTAGAAATAAATTGACCTCTGTTTGTTACATGTAAACGAAGGCCCAGGGTCATAATGTATTTCATGCCCTTAAGCTGGGATGGTGGGATTGGGGTGGAGAGGGATGAGCAGGGGGCTAGTGCAGACACTGGGGGGATTTTTCTTCACGGTCCTTTTTTCTCTACCATGGTTGAGGGTGTGGCAGGTGTGATTTGGGCTGCATGTGGTGTGTGTGCAGCTGGGTGAATAGTACTTATGGTCTGGGGTGGCCATGTGGTTGGCAAAAATGCAGCGGGGTTTGAGGTGGGAGTTTCCTCCTGGATGCAAATCCTGGTTTGTGATTTTGTCATTTTTGAGAAGTTAACATTTAACCCAAGTATATGGAAAGAGATGTGGATGGTTTGGATGGCTCCTCGTGTCTGAGGAGAAGCAGGAGCTGTCTTGGTACATTCAGGTCACTGTATTGAGCTCCTTTGATGGGAATGCTGTCCAGTTCATCTCCTTCTAGCACAGTGTGTAGCACGTAGTGGGGCATCAGTAAATGTCTATTAGAAATAAGAAGCACACGTACACATTCATACCATGATCGGCGGAGGGAAGAAATGGTACAGATACTTTCTGAACTAGCGGTGGATGAATGATGGATATAATAGATAACATTTACTGAGATCTTAGTATGTAGTAGGCATTTTGTTATGCACTTTACATAGATAACCTAATTAAATGCTTTATATGTTTAGATTGTGAAATATGACATATTCATAAGAGTGCATAAAGAATATACATGCATTTAATGAATAATGTAGCAAATAGAAACAATCCTATAATCACCACTCAGATTAAATATTTTTTTTTTTGGCCAGCACCTTAGAAGCCCCCTGTATGTTCTTTCTCATCACAGTCCTTTCCCCTTCCCAAAACTAACTATTCTGTATTTTGTGATAGTAATTCTCTGGCTTTTCATCATGGTTTTATTACCTCGAACAATGTAGTTTGGCTATTTTTGAGTTTTATATGAATGAACTCACACTGTGTATATTCTTTTGTGCCTTGCACTTCTTACTCCACATTTTATTTGTGATGTTCATCCATGTTGTTGCATGTAGTTGCGATTTGTTTATTTTCATTGCTGTATGTATTTTATTGTATGAATATATCATAACGTATCCTTTCTACTGGTGATGGACATCTGCATCCTTTCCAGTTTTTACCAGTTGAAAGCAACACTGCTCTGAACATTCTTGAATACATATCTTAGTGCACATGTGCCCACATTTTGTAGGGTATATAGTTATTAGTGGGATTTCCAGGTTATGGGTTATGTGAACATTCATGTTTACTCAGTAAGACCAAATTGTTTTCCAAAGTAGTTGCACCACTTCTCACTCTGACCAGAGTATCTGAACTTTTCTGTTGTTCTACCATTTTTGCCAACTCTTGGTAGTATCAGAGTTTTTCAATTTAACTTTTACAGTATCATATTATGTTTGAATTATTATTACTCCTATTTTTTAGATTATTAAACTGAGGCCCAGGGTGTTTAAATTTAAGCAACTTGCTCAAAGTTATATAACTGGTAAATGGCAGAGCCAGTATTTGAAATTCAGCCTGACTTCATAAGCTCAGTTTTAATCTTGATATTTACACTTTGCCTTGATAATGAATACTTGATAGATTTTAGATAAATTGTATAACAAAAATTTAAAGTACATTTAACTATGTTAAATATTTTTTAAAATATTATGTTAAATATTTGATAGACTGTCCTTCTTTATGCTTACTACCAGTTCATGCAGTGGGAGAGGTGGTTTGATTCATGCTGGTGATGGGGGGAACCGTTTAAGGAAGAAATATTTGTGGGAAGGTATCTAACGTGGAGTTGATTGTAAGATTTCCAAAAGGAGCTTCTGAGATGATCCAGAGCCGCCTCTCCATAGGCAGGTGAAAGATCTGTAAACAACTCCAGAGGAAGAGACTCCACCCAGGAGCCAGAAAGTCCTTTTTTCAGATTACCTTAATTCCTGCTACTGTTTTAACTCATTCCCTCTAGTTCATTCTTCCAAAGACAACCCTTAATATATGATCAAAGGCCCCCTTTCTGGTTTCAGGGTATCTTGTTGGCTGGGCAGAGTTTCCAATAGAGTCAGGGCTTTAGAGTGTCTTTCATCCCAAGAGCTCAAAGCCTCCCACGGACATTAACCCATTAATCACCAAGCTGCTCTTGAAGTTGAGAACTAATCAGTGGGAGCCTCCCCCGCTTCCCAGGTAGAGAAACTGAGTCCATGACTTGTCCAGAACTGCCCAAGGAGTCAGGGTGGAGCCAGGCAAGGAACCTAGGTGTCCAGGGAGATTAACTCCTCTATTGTCAGTGATTCAGGTCTCCAGTTTTCTGCACATTCAGCAGAAAAAAGAACTCACTGGAGAATGGTGAAAGTTGAGGCTGGTGGTAAAGGAGATCAGGATTCTTTTAGGATTGCTGGGGAAAATGGCCTTGCCCAAGGAGATTTGTGTTCCTCAAGACCAGGGCTAGGGTCATTCATTTTCATATTTCGGTTCCTAGACCTGTGTTTGGTACATAGAAGGCCCTTAATAACTGTTTGCTGAATTAATGTGTGAATGAATGAATGAATCCATGAACAAATGGCAGCCTGGCTAAATTTGTCTTATGGATCTGATACTCTTCCCTGGTCCCAACTTTTCCTTCTAACACTAACATCTTTGGGAAAGGGAATGGGGATGAGAAATTGAACTGTCAGTTGAACTTCTCTGGATGGGACGTGAGCCTGGGTGGAGGAGTGAGAAGACATACCGTGGGTGGATGGGCTGGGGATGGAAGAGGGTGAGGTCTTAGGAGTTCCTGAGACTCGCCCTCAGTTTGCCTGTGAAGATCTACAAATAAAACTAAAATTTAAGCATATTTCAAGAATTTTGTGAGTTCCTATTCCTCACTTGCTGGAGTATACGTCTGGGATAAGCAACTTCACCAGTTGTAGCCTTCATCCATTCCACTGCAAGCAGCAGAGCTCTGGGTCATGTGGCCAAATAAGAACATGAACTTTATTTTCTCCCTGTGTCCATCATCTTGGTGACTTTCTCAATGCGCCCCTGTTCTGGGGGAGCAGTTACTGTGTATCACTTTAAAATGCTCTCAGTGTGCAGAGATCCCAAAACCAGAGTTTTTTTTTAGAGCTACAGGAAATCCCTAAGGTCATGGCTTACAAATTCCTGTGTTTGAGTAGAAGACACCTAACTCAGTTATGAGATGAGTTGGAGGAGAATTACCTTGTTTAGAATGTTTGTGTATAGGAGACTGAGGTGTGTATATCTCCACATAGGACTATAAATGCACATCGGTTTAACTGTTATATGTAAGAATCTTTATGAGGGAATGAACAAGGATTCACTTCTACGGGAAGTGGCTGTGGGGAGGTCCACATTTGTGAGGGTCCCCTTGCTTCCTTTGGGCCTGGTGGAGCTTTTCTCCATCTTCAGACCCTCCTTTCCCCCACCCCTCACTTGTTGCTGGGACCAGCCTGGCCAACAAGGTGAAACCCCGTCTCTACTGCTGGGGAAACTCCTAAGGAATCTTCAGGCCAAGGATACTCACTCCCATCTTTTCTCCTGACGTGTCTTCATTTCTGCCACCCATCTGATCCCATCCCCATCCCTAGGCGGGCTCCCTGCCGCCTGTGTTTATCTCCCTGTTTTATGATGTCATTTAATTAGCTCGCACTTGGTGGTTTTATGGGACAAACATGGCCTTGTTTGCCTTATAACTGGATTTCATGGCTCTGTGGGGACAGGTCAGGAAATATCAGCCTAGCAGTGTTTGAAGTTTGGGAATGCTGGATCTTTAGGAACCTGGGCACTTTGGGGATGGCCTTAAAGCTCTATCTTCCACAAACTGGAAAAGAGTCACCTATCACTTCTCTAGCTCTCTGTCCCACAGCATGTGAATAACCCCTTTGGGAAAGTGGGAAGGCTTTGCTAAACATTAGGGGCCAGGGATACCTGTCTTGAATCTCTGTTGCTCGTGTGACTGTCATACATACTACTTTTAGCCCCTAGATAGAGTGGCTGTTATTACAGGATGCTTATAAGCCTCCTAAACATCAACTTTAGGAGAATAAGATACTGATATTGTAGGGCATACATTAAAACAGGGCTTGTGAGAAAAATAGAGAGAATTTCATTCCTTTCACAGAGGGATTTGTGGATCAAGAGAGACAATTGGGGTGTTGAACTGAATAGGATTCATCTAGATGCTAACTAGGGAAATGGGGGTTACTACGTATTATTTAGGAATACTTAGTACTTAGTACTACTTGGTTTATATTAAGAATACAATGTATTTTGGGGTTTTGTTTGGGTTCTTTTTTCAGTTTCGTTTGTTGTTGTTGTTTCATTAGTTGGTTAGGTCAGGAAATTCTGGGAAAATGTAAGAATGAATTATTGGGCCAGGCATTGTGGCTCATGCTCATAATCCCAGCACTTTGGGAGGCCAAGGCAGGAGAAGGGCTTGAGGCTAGGAGTTTGAGACTAGCTGGGCAACATAGCAAGATCTCATCTCTACCAAAAAAATAAAAAATTAGCCAGGCATGATGGTACATGCCTGTGGTCCCAGCTACGTGGGAGGCTGAGGCAGGAGGATTGCTTGCACTCAGGAGTTTGAGGTTATAGTGAACTATGATCACACCACTGTACTCCAGCCTGAGCAAAAGAGTGAGACCTTGTCTCAATAATTAATAATAATAATAATAATAATAAATTATCAAGAAGCATCCTAGACAGATGAGTTCCATCTGGTTTTCTAACATCTCTAGTGAATGAGATTCTGCCCCAGCTGCCGTGTGTGGCAACCTTTTGCCATGGCAGCTTTCCTTCTCCCCTTGCCCCTAAGGTAACTAGTATACCTACACAGGCACACATTAGAAATGTCTGCAAGCAATTCCTTGATAAATACATGTTTCTTTTCTCAGCTTTAGACAACACATTTCTTTGGCTTGGTGCTGCGAGTAACCAAGCCTGTGAAATCAGCACTGAGCCAAGGGACGGGCTAAAGGAGCCATGAGAAATCTCTGCTTCTTCTGCTCTCCCCGCACTCTCCTTCTGGGTTGAGATCCTAAACCTTAGGCCCTGGCTCCTGTCTTCTACCCATTCTTCTCCCCCTCCTCACTCTTGCTCCCCATCTTTCACATCTCCCTCCTTGGGCTGTCCCTCTGTTCCACGTATTTTTGGGGTCCTGAAACTCATCATTCTGATTTCTCTAAAACCTTAGCAGAAAGATGTGGATGCAAAGTGGCCTGGAAAGGGGTAAGCAGTACTTCTAGGAAAAGGGACATTGTTGAGGCAAATGTAAGTCTGGGATTCTGGGATTGGGAAAAATGTTAGAGAGAGAAGAAATCGGGGGAGGAGCACCCTAAATTATAACTAGAACTAATAAAAGCATAGTAACCCAAATCTCAGACACAGGGTCTTATTTCAATAAATTAATATATTAAAAATTTTAAATGGGACCTTTAGGCCAGGCACAGTGGCTCACAGCTGTAATCCCAGCACTTTGGGAGGCTGAGGCGGGCGGATCACCTGAGGTCAGGAGTTCGAGACCAACCTGGCTAACATGGTGAAACCCTGTCTCTACTAAAAATACAAAAAAACTAGCCAGGTGTGGTGGCACACACCTATAATTCCAGCTATTCAGGCAGCTGAGGCAGGAGAATCTTTTGAACCTGGGAGGCGGAGGTTGCAGTGAGCCAAGATCACACCACTGTACTCCAGCCTGGGTGACAGAGCGAGACTCTGTCTCAAGAAAAAAAAAAAAAGGATCTTTAAAACATCATTCTTCCCACCTTCTGGAATAGTCTAGATCTAGTTCTATCTGGGGACAGAAGGTGAGACTGAACCTCTCAAAGGAAAGGACTCAATCTCTCTGGAGCCCCTGTCTCCAGAACCTACCTGGTCAGGATGTCCTCAGAAAATTTAGCCTAAATCCCTCCTGCTGCTCTTTGCAACATCTTTCAAGACCGGTGATGCATACAATTCATCTTGAATGTCCCCTCCTCCCTGGGAGCTTGTGACAGCACATCTCACCTGAAAAACCATTAGACTCCGAAAGTGTTGGGACTGGCCCTGGCATGCCTTCGCCCTTCCGTGCTGTCCTCTCTCCGGATGACTTCAGAGGAGGTGAGGGTGGTGTTCGATGGATGCTGCAGCCTCCCCCTCCTCTTTCACTGAATTGCCAATATATTTTCTCTGACAGTTTGCACAGATAGTTAAGATACTGTGTAATTACTGTTGCGTTTGAAAGCCAAACATGATTTATTTCTGACAAGCTCAGTCATCTTTGGGATGACTTGGTGTGTGTCTGTGGGTGTGTGTGTGTCTGTGTGTCTGTGTATGTGTGTGTACATTGGTTATGTCTTTTTGTAGAAGGAAAGTAGGTATTAGCCCCTATGTCTCTCTCTCACTCAGTTACCTTCCTTTACTGAATCAAGAATCATTGAAGAATACAGAATACTGGAGGGAGAGGCAGAGTCCCTACCCTCAGGAGACTCCTGGTGTGATGGGGATGATGTGACACACAACAGATGCAGACATGAAGACAAGGGCAGAGATCCTGGCAGTGATGGAGGATGGAGAGGGACTACTGAATGGAATGCGGTGGCTTGTCCACAGAAGCCTTCCTTCAGAAGGCTTGTCAGGGAGTGTTTGGAAGAGAAGGTTTAGGGCCAAAGAGTAAAGGGAAGGAGGGTGTCTTTGATGAGAGAGAAGAGTGAGCTTTAAGGTAGAAAGAGGGAAATTTGCATGGATGGAAGACATTTTTCCTAGCTGAGGCAGAATGTCTGAAAGATGGAGTCACAGGAAAGTGGAAGCGTGGGAAGAGGAGTGTCCCAGTGGGAAGAGGGGTCAAAGTGTTTGTTGGTGGTGTTTTGTCAAATAGCTGCTGTGAGGCATTTAGGTAGTGCCTTTGAAACACCAGGTCCACAGAGGGAAGGCTCCCACCTGTTGCAAGGGATGGGGCCTGACAAGGGCAAGGAAGAGATGAGGGCAGCTAGGAGGGAAGAGGATACAAAGACTGGAGAAGGCGCTGCAGGGCCTTTCTGACTCCTGCTTCTGAGCTTGTGAAGAGGAAAGAGCAGATGGTTCTTTTCCAGTTCCCTTCTAATTCCAATAGGACAGTTTAGGGTTGGACAAAAGAAAGGATTATAGAATTGTCCAAAGCAAATGCACCATTGCATTGTCTTCTGTGCCCTAAAATATGTGTGGCCTGTGAGGAGGGCACCTGCTGTAAGGCAGAAAGGTGCACACGGATGGAGCTGATCTTCAGCCCCTGCAGTGGATGGGGAGTGGGGGCAGTTGGTGCTCTTAAGTGTTGCTCTCGGCGTCTCTGGCTCAGGCTTCTCTAAGTACAGACCTGCATCTGAGCCCCGCCCCAAGTGTTGATTATACCCCTTGGGATGCATCATTGCTAAGAAAGCAGATGTGCCAGATGTGACATGTTTGAAAGAAAAAAAAATCCCTCGCCTCTGAGCCTTGAGGGGGGCAGCTCATCACCATCTTGCTGCCGCTTATGGGGAAGTCAGCTGAGGTTGGGCTTAGCCAGCTTCGTACCCTCCTAGTCCCTCCACAGAAGGGTCTCCAAGCACTAAAGGAGCCAGATGTGGGGAAGGAGAGTGAGGAAAGAAGGAAGAGACATTGAGGCCCCATTTCAAATGGAAGAGATTTTGGTTGCCCAGTAGTGGGTGGGCTGCCAGCTAGTTCACCTTACTGGGTTGGGCTCCTCATGTAAGGAGGTGTTGATATGTGTGCATGTGCGTGTGTGTGTGTGTGTGAACAGTCTCTAAGTATGAGTTTCTAGGAATTCAAACCCATAGTACCACTCTGGTTTATCTTCCAACTTCTCCTGAATGCCTCCCATGACTTCCTGGGAAGCCTCCTGCTCCATATCTCCCTGCTGCCCTTGCAGTTTTCCTAGTTTTATTTTCCTCCTGCCCTCAGAAATTGAGCTCAGAACTTGCTATATGTCTTGTCCTTTGCCTGAGGGAGAACCTCTTGAGCTGTGCTGACAGATGTCTCAGTCTGGGAAGACGCAGAATGCTTTGCTGGGTACCTCTCTGCCAAGGTGGCACCCAAGATACCCAAATATCAGGGTCTTGGTTCTTCAGTTACTCCCCCAGTCATTCTCAATGCTGATGGGATAAAGGAACAATTCATTCAATAAGACAAGGAAAGGACTCGGGAAAGAAATCCAAGAAAGACTCTTGAGTATACTAGAAAGTTCTAAGACTGAGGTCAAGGTAAAGTCACAAAATACTGCACAATGCCTGGGGAATGGATTTAATGGTTCTAAAGTATCAACAACCCTTAGAATGTTTCCAGACATTCCAGGCATTCCAGAAAGCCTCTGCTTAGATTCCTAGAGGTGATTCTTGATTACATCTTTAAGTGTTGACATTTCCTATTTTCTAAATTAGATTCTAACCCTTCTAATCTGAGCCCAAGAAAAGTGGACCTGTCACCAAGACATCTTGGCGGCTAACCCAAGACTTGAATACTTGTAAGTTAGCAGAGTTCTGTTTCTACCAGCTAAAAGTCCACTGACTAAACCAAATCCTACAAAGTAGCTCTGGCTCTATCCCTAACCTTATCTTTAATCCTGATCCTGAAATTAACCCTAACCCAAATCCCAATTCTAACCCTGCTTACCTCTCCCATCCCCCACACCCACTACCTGGAATGATTTGAGGGTGGGAGGGGTTGGGGAGGAGAGGGCAAGATGAGGAATGCCTCTGGGGCAACGGAGGAGGAGATCCAGCCAGAGCGACCTGGAGGAGCCAGTGTGGTATCTGGGAGCCTGGGGCATAATCCTGGTACTTGCCAAGCCATGAGTCACAACATCATTCTCCATGGCATTTTGTTGGAGGGTGTCTGGGCTGGCAGCTGGTAAACAGGCTTGCTTAGAATAAGGTGTGCCCCACTGCCCCTCTCCATAATTTGGGGGAGAAGGGAGAAAGTCTTCTGTCCTGAGGGTCCTTCTTTCCTCTGTCCTTTTAGATTTCACAAGACTCAGTCAAAGCAAGAGGAAATACTTGGAACTTAGAAATTCTTTGTTGCTAGTTGCAAGGAAATTATGGAGAGATGAAATCATTGAGAATGCAGAGTCTTGAAGCTTCCAAACGTGAGAGGTGCCCTAGTCCAGCCCCCTAAGTGTTATCCCCCCAAGCGTCATCCCCCTGAGGGATGCCAGGTTGCCCCATTCTGCCCTGTGCCCTCTCATGGCAATGCCCATGCTACTCCACCACCCTCCCACTGCAGTCACTGCCAAAATTCAGATAGGCATCCACTGCAGCTGGATAGAGATCTTTATAGGGGTAAACATGTGCTTGTGGATAAAATAGCAACTGGAAACACCTGGACTTTTTTCCTGAACTTGGTACCTATCCCAGCTAGCATCAGTCATGATGCGTCAGTTTTCTATCTACAAAATGGGACCAACTCTGAGCCTTACTCTTGGGGAAGGTTTAGAAGGAGCAGTACACTAATGACTATTTTCTGACATCGAGAGATGATGATTGGGGTTATTATTGTTTATTCCTTGAGGATGCAAGACAGCCATCAGCCTGACTCTAAACACATGTAGTTCATTGCAATTGCTGTCTTTGGGGCTCAGAGAAGCTCTGCTCCTTGTTTCCCTATCCTTAGCCCGTATCTGCCAATCCTACTATTACTATTTATACTATAAATAGGACTTCAGGGAAGGAGGGTGCCTGGTTGCTTGATGTCTTCCCTCTAGGCCTTATTTTCACACCTTGGAGCAGAATTTACACACCCCTCCCATTACAGATTTAGCTCCTGTCCCAGCATCCTTTGCCGGGTTTGGAGGTTAAAAGTTCTTTAAAGCCAGCTAGGAACTGACAGTTGCAGGACCTAACCTGCAGTATGTTATGAGAGACCCCCCAATGCTTCATCCTTTGAACGCCACACAACAGTCACTTCAACGAAGTCTTCTAAACTCCCAGGTGCTACCCACTTGGCAGACACCAGTGTTTCAGTTTGTTGAGGATTTCAAAAATACTGTTTGATTTAGAAAAAAGCCAAATGTATAAATCAAACTATGTAAATCAAAAGAGGTTTGGTGTCACAATTCCTGCCAACTGCCTCCTTTTCTCTCTCTCTCTCCATAATACTGAAACATTGTAGTAATAATAATAACTAACATTTAAAGAGCATTTTACAGTTCCAAAGTGTTTTCATTTATCATCATTCGATGATAAACCTGTGTGCTTGGAATTCTTACCCACATTTTACAGATGAGAAAACTGAGGAACAGAGTGTTTAGTGAGTTCAAGATTACAAAACCAGTAAGTGACCCAGTTGGCATTTGATCAAAATGTAGTGACTGTTACAAGGAGGCTGAAGGTCTTTTTATTGTCCAACTATGGAAAAAGGAGTTAGGGAGCCCTTTCTGAAGAACTTTTCAGGATGGGGAATACAGAATTTCTAATTCACAGAAATGTTCCTAACTCATAGAATCAGGATAAGATGACCTTGGCCTGGGGCCCAAAAGATATTAGGTGTAAAATACACAGTAAATCTAACTGTAAGGTCAGATAAATATTAAGAAAAATGAGAAAAAAATGCCATCATTTACATGCAGATAGTATTTAATTGCTGAAGTTTTGAACATTCTAAGCAGTCTTATTTAGAAGGAATCCCCAGAGGCTTATCTGTCCAGGGTCCCATCTCTAGGCCATACTGTTAACACGTGGTTGGATGCCCTGTTCTTTTATTTATTTATTTATTTATTTAATTTTTAAAATTTCCTCTTTTGTTTTAGGTTCAGGAGGTACACGTGAAAGTTTGTTGCATGGGGGAATTGTGTGATGCTGAGGTTTGGGGTAGGAATGATCCCATCACCCAGGTAGTGAGCATAGTACCCAACAGGTAGTTTTTCAACCCTCGTCCCCGCCTTCCTTCCTCGTTTAGTATTCCTCAGTGTCTATTGTTTCCATCTTTATGTCCATATGTACTCAGTGTTTAGCTCCCACTTATACGTGAGAACATGTGGTATTTGGTTTCCTTCTGTGTTAATTTGGTTAGGATAATGGCCTCCAGCTGCATCCATGTTGCTGCAAAGGACATAATTTCATTCTTCTTTTTTTTTTTTTAAATGGGATGCCCAGTTCTTAAAGATGTCAGGGGAACAAGAGCTCATGTAGTATTTGATTCACCTATTATTAACTTTATCTTAGACCCAATCTAAATATCTTTTGCTGTTATCCCACTAGTTCTGTGTTAGTGGGAGTAGAGTAAAGCTTTCCAATCTCCACCTCTCTCTCTCTCTCTCTGCCACTTTTCTGCTTAGAAACTTTTGCTGGTTTCCCACAGCCACCTTATTGGGTGCTTACTATGTGTCAGGCACTGGTGCTTTATACGCACGATCTAATTAGATTGCTACATCAACCCTGTGAGGTAGGGGCTTTTGCTTTCTTCATTTTAACATAAGAAACAAAGAATAGTTAAATAATTTGTCTGGCATCCCATGACCGGAAAGTGGCAGAGCTGAGAAACTCTGTGTATATTAAAATGTATATTTTATGTCTCTTGATGGCAGGACCTGACATCTCTTGTACCAAACACCAAGCATAGCCCTCTAGTAATGCTCAATAAATGCTTGCTGATGACTATGTTGATGAAGAAAAAAACAGTTCTATGATCAAAATAATCAGGAGGAAGGGGAATCTTAATTTGGACTATCCAATTTGCATAGGAGAACAAACCTCTTGATTCTTACGGACTTTGGTGATGCCATTTCAAGAGCCCCTGCTATGTGCAGAGCTCTCCATTCAGTGGAGGAACCCTCTAGGGCTAAGACCTGATTTCTGTCCTTAGGGAGCTCAAAGGTCAACGGAGGCGACTGCACTCAGATCTAAGACACAGACATTTTTACTGAATTAACATGACCGTTGCAGGTTCTGACACTACCCAAGAAGAGTTTGGAGGCTCTGGTTTGCTCTGATGGTAGGAGGAGATGATACAGGGAGGCCACAAAGACTGATGCTCTTTGGTTCTCCAGTTGTCTTTCAGGAGGTGTAGCCTGGTTGTGGCCTGGGGAGTTTGGCTGTTCTGTGTGGTGTGCCTCCACGGTGTGGTCTCCAGTGAGCTGCTCAGCAGGTAAGGCGGGCCAGAGATGATTTACCCCAGAACAAGGTGAAGAGATGGGAGGACAGGAAGAAGCTCCCCAAGGCCACAGAGCAGCAGAACTGAAACAAGAACTAAATGAATCCACGTAAATGTCTCAGCCTCACAGGGTGCGGGTGGAGAGGAGGTGCCATTTCTGTCAGAATGACCCGGTGCTCCTATCGCTCCAATGTGCCTCCTTTCACTCCCACCACCTGCACTTTGCTTAAGCACCCTGCCCTGAAGCAAGAGCTGAGATGTCAGTTTTTGGGGAAAGTGAGATGCAGAGTTGCCTGACAAATGGGTGGGTCCCCCCAACCCCGCCTAGTTTATGAGCCCAGGGTGGCTCCTCCCTTCTAACACCCTCCCTCTCTTTATGACCCTGCGCAATCTTTGATGTCTTCTTCTTGTGAAGGGTGGTGAGGGAGAAAGAAGACAACCTCAGCCAAAGAGGCCCTGCCCACGATAGTTCTCGGGTGAGGGAAGGGGCTCCAGGGAGTAGGGCAGGGATTTTGCACAAAGAGCGGTAAGTTGGACAAGCTGACACACTGACCATCCCTCCAGATCTGTATCTACTTGGGAAACATCAGCACTACATTTGGTCTCTTTCACGGCAATAGAAAGAACATGCTTAGGCTTTGAGCAAGCCAGGCCTGGGTTCAAATCCTAGAACTTCAACATTCTAGGGCAATTTGACCTTGGGCAAATTGCTTAACCCCTTGAGCTTCAGTTTCCTCATCTAAATTAAGTAATACACTATAAATTTCATAGGATGTCATGAAAAACTAAGTAAAACATGCTTACATAAAGTGCCAACATCCATCAAGTGTCTTGCATACAAACTTGTCCCTCTAATTAAAAGATACATTTCTTGACAGCAGGGATGTCAATGGCTTGCTGCCCTCCACACCCCTCCACTTTTTCCAACACCACAGACCTCTTTGCCTCTCTGTTTTATGTAGAGAGGCATTTTTTACTGAAGCATGCTCCGCTTTCCTTACAAATGCACAAATCCCAGGATTTGTGCCAATCTTTTCTGTCTTCTGCAGGCCCCCAGCTCAAAAGCCACAAAAAGAAAAGGTGGTCAGAGAGCTTCTCCTACCCTGGAGAATCCTGTAGGCAACTCTTTCTTCACACTTGGCAGTTTTCCCTCTTCTCTGCCATGCTCCCTTTCTCCTCCATTAAAATGATTTTATTTGCTTTGCTCCTATTCTTATCCATCTATATATTATTTTTTATTTTATAGCTATCCTATAATGGTCTGGGGTTATCCCTCCTGAATCAGCAACTAGGCTTACTTTAGGATTTAATTTGGTTTTATTAAAATTACCAAAATTCTCTCTGGGAAGGTGTAGACCTGGGCAGGGCAAAGCTCTCTGGGCTGTTGACTGTGAGGCCCCTCCCCACCGGTAGATTTCCAGGCCTCTTCAGTTTTGCATTCAGCCACTGCAGGTGAGTGTTTCTGGTGCATGTGGACTGTGTGTGTGTGTATGTGTGTATCCTTACCCTATTTTGTCTTATAAAATCTCATAAAATGGGTTTCCCCCTCTCACTACCTTTACTTATCCATGTCTACACTCTTGTTGGGAGCTAATGCTTGCCTACATTATTTTTGCCTTTTCTAAATTCATAAGTAGGAATTTAGAGGAATCCCAGGGAGCCGGTGTAAGTGCATCTGAAACCAGTGAATGCACCACAGGTGTCTGATATGGATATAGGGAGGGGATGTGTGTGGGTGTGTGCATGTGTGTTTGTCTAAATGTAGCTTGAAGTGCAGATGTTTCCCCAAGTGGCTAGACACTACAGTCTCAGAACTATAAGAACACAGATTTATACTGCCTAAGGAAAGGCTGTAATGTATCTTAAGAGGTGAAAGAAGCTGCCTACAAGAGGACACAATACCTGCTTTGGAGGGGTATAGACACATCCTAATATGTAGATTCTATCAGAGATCATTTTTGGTGTAAACTATAGTAATAGGTTTTAGGCTGCTTTACTCTTTCTTTTCAGAAAAGTAGTGTAGGAAAAGCTTGGCGGGGGAAACAGATTTCCATTTAAATTTTCCAATATATTACTTTTTCCCTTGAATAAAGATATCTTCATTAGGATTCAGAAATGTTTGCTTTAGGGGGGCTTCACCCAGAAGTAGTAGAATAGGAAATAGGAATCAAAGAAAATGAGAATGGTGAAACTGAAAAGAAACCTCCTGAATTGGATTTCTCATATTTATCTTGGTGGTCAATCATTGTCCCCCAAGGCCACCAACCCACACATTGAGAGGTAGAACTCAGGCAAAACTTCTCCCCCAGTTCTTTCTTAGTCTAGTTTTCCTGCCTGAAGAGAGACATTTTCAATTCATCAGAGCTTGTGCCTCCCTCCAACTTAAGATCTAAATGAGTGTTTTCCCACCTCTGTCTATCTACTCACATCCCAAATATCTCCAAAGAAACTGGGGAAGAGCTCTCTAATGGGGAACGTGAACATTCCACTTCTCTATTAGAGAATCCCACAAAATTATGTCAGAGAGCTGCTGGACCAGGAGTCTCTGTTTCTCAGTACCCTGACTTTTGCTCCCTCCCCACTGCTTTGCTTGGCTGGAATCAATTGACATTGAACCTGCCTATTGCATTTAAGAGAAGTGGGAGTACAGATAGGGTTTTTAAAAAGTTAGCTTCGTGTTAGGAATAATGCAAGGACTCAAGTGCCTCCCTAAGGATCTAATTTTGAATCTACAGGGTTGAATGAGAAACTAGTCCATTTGAGGCAGCCTAACATGGGGCACTTGAAAATTGACATTTTCTCACGATCTGTCCTTTCCTTTAAAAAAATAATGTAACTTAGAAGAATATGATTATCCTAAAACATTTTATTTTTTAATTAAAGAGGGTTCATTATGCTACCCGTCTCATCTCGTCCCAGAGGAGGAAAACCCTGTGTTCAGCAAGTTTGCTAAGAAATAATTATAGGTTCAGATCTTCCCCAGGCCCCGAAATTCAATTAAAATTTTTTTGTTTTAAGTTGCTAGCAGTCACATGGTATGTATGTGTGTGTGCATGCGTGCGTGTGTGTGTGTGCATGTGTATGCCCCAGTTTTCCTTGTAACTATTCTGGGAATAGGTTCTCAAATGTGACAATCATCTTCACATTCTCAGCCCAATTTCTTTGGCTGTATCTAGGTGAGCAGATATTAACATGGTGAAAAATCTTCTGCAAAAGGAAGCTCACTTTGATTTTTGTTTGTTGGCTTAATTTTTGGCTAGAATCACCCCAATTGTCTACCAGTCCCCAGTTCCTGGGATACTTCTCTGCCTTATACTGAATTAGGTCAGTATAAAGGTACAGTGGCTCTCAATCTTCACTGTGGATCTGAATCATCTGGGGAACTTTTAAACCATAGAGGTTCCTGGGTCCCACTCCTAGATGTATAGAGTCAACTGGTGCACCATGAGACCCAGACATCCATATTTTTAAAAAGCTCCTTCGGTGATTCTAATATGCAGCCAGGGATGAGAACTACTGAAGAGATGGCAGCTGTGTTTGGATCTCACAAATGATGTGAGATTTGGGTGATTAGTAAAGACACCCAAACAGGATCATGAGGCTCAATTTGACTCTCTGCATTGCTCGGCTCATTGTATAGTTATTTTACGTCGTGTAAGCATAGGGGCAGAGCGTTACCTGTTTATCCTGACTGAGTTATATTTAAACCTAGGTGGGAACAGGATTCCATAATTTTCCCCCTACCACCTCTTTCCCCTTTCCAGGAGAGGTGACAGTTCTATTGAAGCTCTATCCCTGTTTACATATAGAAGGACATAAAGATTATTTAGGGAGGACAGTGGACCTTCCATAGGTGACAGGTGCTGTATGGGCAGGCTGGCACACCTAGGACATTCCAGGACATGGGGATGTATTTATGAGTTCACTTAAGCCATGGCTGACCTCTCCCACAGTTTAAAGAAAATAAATAAAACCACTCCCCAGGCTTCAGGACACAAGCCCTCCTGGCAGCCAGAACTATGGAAAGAGGGTGGATAGGGATGTGTGAGGCCAGATTCTTACCATATAATAAACCAAAATAGACATGTTTAATAGAAATCTAATAAATGAATAAAATAAATAACAAATGTGCCTATGAATCCCCATATATCTCAGCCTATAAACATATAGGTTTATATATATTAGTAGCTTACATATTGTGTATGCAAGTGTGTAGATTTAAATAGATTGCTATATAAATTTATTTATATAATGACAATAGCCTTATGGGGCATGGAAATAATTATGAAGCTATTTCAGGCATATTTTTTGAGAATTGTAGCCATTTTAATATTTTGACTGAAAATTTCATCAATATTCTGATGCTTCCAAGTTATTTAGATTTATTTATTTGTTTATTTATTTATTTATTTGAGACGGAGTCTCGCTCTGTCTCCCAGGCTGGAGTTCAGTGGCGCGATCTCGGCTCACTGCAAGCTCAGCCTCCCGGGTTCACGGCATTCTCCTGCCTCAGCCTCCCGAGTAGCTGGGACTACAGGTGCCCGCCACCACGCCCAGCTAATTTTTTGTGTTTTTAGTAGAGACGGGGTTTCTCTGTGTTAGCCAGGATGGCCTCTGTCTCCTGACCTTGTGATCCGCCTGCCTCGGCCTCCCAAAGTGCTGGGATTACAGGCGTGAGCCACCGCACCTGGCGTTATTTAGATTTATAAAGTATGTATACATTTTCTATTTTGTATGCAGATGTTCGTTGTTATCTATCTTAGCTTTTTCAAAGAGACGGTACCGAATCTGTGTGTAGATAGCCAAAGTGGACAATTCAGACACAAATAATCTACTCTGGGGCTTAGATAATCTGAGTTTACTAATTATATGAATCTGATTCTAAACTCTTCACTTATTTGGTGCTATATAGACATAGCTTCTGTAATTTGAACCAGATGAATGCACTTCATTTTACTTTTGAGGATGCATGTGTGTGAATAGCTAGTAGGACCTTTGGGTCAACTTTTACTTATCTGCACTCTTGGAGGGAGGGAGTAGAAAATTATCCAAGAAATAGCTAAGAAAAATAATTTTAATTTGGCTTTGTAATGAAGTCAGAATCTCAATCTCTCTCTCTCTTTAGCCTCCTCTCACATACAGGTGCCAAATAAGTGAATACACACACACACATGCGTGCACACGCACACACACACACACACACACACACACTCGGTCTTTTGTCAAACAGACCCTAATGTCTTTCTGGGCTTGAATGACTGCATCTTGATGGCCCATGAAGGGGAGGAAGCGAACCTAAGTGATCTCCAGAGACAACGATAGACTAGCACACAGTATCCATATATGTCGATATGTGCTAACATATGTAGAGATATGCTTTTGTCCCCAAAGGCCTTAAGAAATTGTCTACAAACCACTATAAAATCCTTATCTGATTTCTATGCCATTTCTGCTTATCTGGTAACATAGTTTGATTCTGCATTCAAAACGGAACAGATATTGGAATTGTGTCTCCCCAGACCACCTCCCAGAGCTGGGGCTCAGGGTCACACCGTGAA
This sequence comes from Pan troglodytes, assembly GCF_028858775.2. Classification (NCBI taxonomy): domain Eukaryota; kingdom Metazoa; phylum Chordata; class Mammalia; order Primates; family Hominidae; genus Pan; species Pan troglodytes. The sequence continues at coordinate 42,008,949 of NC_072408.2, read as the reverse complement.
CAGTGGAGGGTGGGAAGGAAGCCATCCACTACCATCTTCCTGTCCCCTGTGGGTAGTTGGAGCTCAGCCAACTACAGAGGCTCCCGAGACACTGTTTAACAGGTCCATTTATGGTGATATTTTATGAAAAAGAATATAGATGAGTTTTAATAAGACTTCTCTCTCTGAGCTGGCTCTGCAACAACTTAGCTTTAAATATGCATCTCATTCTCCTAACTGCTTCTCTTCACTTGTCGGCAAGACCAAAATGAGGCATATGGGGAGACAAAAACAAACCTGGTCTTGGAAAAAGACAACTCTGTCCAAAGCCAAGACTGGCTACCCATGCATGAACTAAAAAGGGAGTTTTCTGGATTACTCAGTCTTAGATATCCCATTTCATTAAATATGTACAACATGAAATCAACTTCGTTGTTTTCTTGAATCCAAATCTCCCCTTTGGCAGGGCTGTGTAGGAAAAGGGAGTAGAACTGCTCTGTGAATTTCATAGAGTTGCTGTTTCACCCACACTACTGGTGATCCACTAGTTACAGTGTGGACATATCAGCTTTCCAGTTTTCACCTGGGAGATATATGGTCACATATTATGTGGGTTTGTGCCAGCAGAATGAAGTGGGATGAGGAGGATTGGACCGGCTCCTCATTTATTCATTCAATGAAGGTTTATTGAACTATCTACGATGTACCAGGTGCTGTGCTAGGTTCTGGGATGGCAAAGAACAAGATCTTTGCCTACAATGTACTCACTGAATTAGCAGAAGAAATCAACATATCAACAGATAATTATAATATAGTGTTTTAAGTGTACTGATAGAAATAACGCACAAGGTATTATGAATGCACAAGCTATTATGAACGCACAAAGGAGCAGAATCTAATCCACTCTTTGGGGTGGGGGCTGCACAGAGAGTGTCCTCTCGAGAAGCAGATGGCAAGCACTGGAACTTTATTTTATTCACCTTTGTATCTCCTAGTCCTAACGATCATGCCATGTTTGTTCCATGAATTGACCAAGGATTTAAGTCTCTTTAAATGCAGTGGCAAAAGCACTGTAATAGGAGTCAGGAGGTCTGGATTCTGGTCTAGGCTCTGCTATTGCAGTTTGTGGCTGGGCCATGTCACTGCTTGTCAAGATGAAATTAGAGGAAGATCCTGGACCAATACTAGGCCACCACTTCCCTATTTAAATAAAATATACTGCCCCTCCTTCCAGTATGTCTATAATGTATAAGAAATAAAATCAAAGTTTTCTTTCTATAATCCATTCATAAAGTAGTTGTCAGCTCTCCATAACCTTGCCCTTTTCTAGTTTTCTGTGACACTTTTAAAAGTTAGGGCAGGTTGACTAGTACTAAGGAAGCTGGAACCTGGGAGAAAGTGAGATCATATTAAAAAGCCTGTTTGGCTTATTTCTGCCAGTGCTGAAAAACAGTTTAAACCCAGCCCACACTTAGGGCAGTGGGGCAGCAGAGCATGGGGACCGCATTGTGTCCTCCATAGAACTACTGTTTGCTTCTCTGCTTGAGCCCAGCAGAGAGCGAGGCTGGTGGCCAAAGCATGCTGACCTGGTTGCAACAGGAGGGCTTGCATCCCTTGTAATCATGCTTCCTCTTCCTTTTTCTCGAAGGAAGGGAAATAAAACCCAAATGTTGTACATCTAATCAAACAACTCAGTGTTAAAGCTGGAGGGCCTGATCCTTCTCATAATATCCTTTGCTTTTTGCCTCCAGAACACTAAAACTCTTGTTTACCTCCATCTTCTTTTCTGTAATATGGGGGCTGCGCAGAGGGTGGCCTCTCGAGAAGCAGATGGCAAGCAATAGAACTTTATTTTATTCACAATTCCTGCCCTACTATTTAATGTGTGTTTCTTTTATAGTACTTACCAAAATTTATAATTTATATTTGATTAATATGTCTTTCTAACTAGATGGTAAGATTCATGAATGCAGGGATTGTATTTGTTTTCTTCTCCATTTAATTCCCAGCATCTAGTATGGTGTTTCCAGATAGTAGTCACTCAATAAATACTTTATTTTTTATTTTTTTAGACATAGGATCATGCTCTGTCACCCAGGCTAGAGTGCAGTTGCACGATCATAGCTCACCATAACCTCAAACTCCTGGGCATAAGTGATGCTCTCGCCTCAGCCTCCAATGTAGCTGGGACTACAGGGGTACACCACCATGCTGGGCTAATTTTTTATTTTTTATAGAGATGGGAGGTGTCTCACCATGTTTCCCAGGCTGGTCTTAAACTCCTGGCCTCAAGCGATTCTCCTGCCTCGGCCTCCAAAAGTGCTGGGATTAGAGCCCCAGCCTGTGCTCACAGCCCCAGCCTGTGCTCAGCCTCATACATACTTTTAAGTCACTGTGCCCAGCCTCATACATACTTTTGAGTAAATGGATGAATGGTGTTGTCAAAGTCAAATATTATGAAGTATTTGAAATCACTTCAAAAAACTGTAAAGGAGAAACATGTAAAGCATTGTTTCTTCTCAACTAGATTGTAAGTTTCTTCATTTTAGGAACTGAGTCTTATACTCTTTATTTCCCATCAATCTAGCATTTTCACCTAGTAGGTACTCTGTAAATAATTATGCGTATCACTATAGTGTTTAAAAGAACATGATAATACTTGCAACAAACAACCTGAAAATGAATTTAAGAAAAAAAATCCCATTTATAATACCATCAAAAATAATAAAATCCTTAGAGATGAATTTAACAAAGAAGCACAAAACTTATACTCTGAAAAGTACAAAACACTGTTGAAAGAAGTTAGAGAAGACCTAAATAAATGTAAAAACATCCCATGTTCTTGGCAATATTTTCCAAGTTGATCAAAAGATTAAACACAATCACTGTCAAATCCCAACTGGCTTCTTTGCAGAAATTGACAAACAGATCCCAGGATTTATATAGAAATCCAAGGGACCCAAAATACCCAAAACAATCTTGAAAAAGAGGAGCAAGATTGAAGAACTCACATTCCTTATTTTAAAACTTACTACAAAGCTACTGTAATCAAGACAGCATGGTAGTGGCATAAGGATAGACATATGGCTATCCAGTGGAATAGAGTTAAAAGTCCAAGAATAAACTCTCACATTTTCAGTCGGTTGCTTTTTGACATAAGTGCCAAGACAATTCAGTGGGGAAAAATAGTCTTTTCAAGTAGTGCTAGGACAACTGCATAGCCACATGCAAAAGAATTAAATTGGATTTCTATTTCACACTATATACAAAAATTAACTCAAAATGAGTCAAAGACCTAAATCCAAGAGTTAATTAAAACTATAAAACTCTTAGAAGGAAACATAGGTGTAAGTCTTTGTGACCTTGGATAATGCAATGATTCCTTAGATAAAGGCACAATTTAAAAAATAGATCGAGTGGACTTCATCAAAATTAAAAACTTTTGCTTCAAATCACACCATTGAGGAAGTGAGAAGACAACTCACAGAGTGGAAGAAAATGTTTGCAATTCATATATCTGATAAGAGACTTGTATCTAGAATATATAAAAAACTCTAACTCAAAAGGATAAAGACAAGTAGCCCAATTTAAAAATGGACTAAGGGGCCGGGCGCGGTGGCTCACGTCTGTAATCCCAGCACTTCGGGGGGCCAAGGAGGGCGGATCACGAGGTCAGGAGATCGAGATCATCCTGGCTAACACGGTGAAACTCCGTCTCTACTAAAAATTAGCTGGGCGCGGTGGCGGGCGCCTGTAGTCCCAGCTACTTGGGAGGCTGAGGCAAGAGAATGGCGTGAACCCAGGCGGCGGAGCTTGCAGTGAGCCGATATCTCGCCACTGCACTCCAGCCTGGGTGACAGAGCGAGACTCCATCTTAGAAAAAAAAAAAAAAAAAAAGATCTGAATAGAAATTTCTTCAAAGAAGATATACAAATGGCCAGTAAGCACATTAAAATGTTTCCTACATATTCCTAACATTATTAGCTATCAAGAAAATACAAATCAAAACGACTATGTGATACCACTAGGATGGTTACAACAATAATAAATACAAGGTAATAAGTGTTGGTGAGGATGTGGAAAAATTGGAATCCTCATACATTGCTGGTGGGAATATAAAATGATGCGGCCACCTTGGAAAACAGCATTTCCTCAAAATGTTAAACCTAGAGTTATCACATGACCCAGTAGTTCCACTTCTAGGTATATACCTAAGAGAAATGAAAACATGTATCTACATAAAAACTTGTATATGAATGTTCATGGCAGCATTGTTCATAGTAGCAGAAAACCCAAATGTCCATCAATTGATAATGGATAAATAAAATGTGGGACATCCATATAATGGAATATTATTTGGCAATAAAAAAGTAATGAAATATTGATATATGCTATGACATGGAAGAACCTTGAAAACATTATGCCAACTGAAAGTAGCTGGTCATAAAAGAATACATATTGTATAATTTCATTTATATGAATTATTCAGTGTATAGGTATACTCTATATTTGGAGTAGAGGTATTCAGGGTACAGGTAAAGGTATAGGTATATGCTATAGTCAGGGTATAAGTTCAGGGTATAGGTAAAGCTATAGAGACAGTAGATTAGTGGTTGTCTAAAGCTAGGGATATTGTGGGGAATAGGGAGTGACTGCTAATAGATACAGGTTTTCTCTTTGGGGTGTGGAAATATATATACATATACATATATAGGTACACATATACATATACATATATATGTACACATATACATATATACACACATATACATATATATACACACATATATATACACACATACATATATATATATATACACACACACATATACATAATATATATATTTTTGAGATGGAGTCTAGTTCTGTTGCCCAGGCTGGAGTGTAGTGGCATGATCTCAGCTCACTGCAACTTCCGCCTCCCGGGTTCAAGTGATTCTCCTGCCTCAGCCTCCCAAGTAGCTGGGATTACAGGAGCCTGCCACCACGCCCAGCTAATTTTTGTATTTTTAGTAGAGATGGGGTTTCACCATGTTGGTCAGGCTGGTCGGTCCTGAACTCCTGACCTCATAATCTGCCTGCCTTGGCCTCCCAAAGCGCTGGGATTACAGCTGTGAGCCACTGCAACCAGCCTATTTCTTCATTTTTCTATCAGCTCAGTGCTTTGGAGCATAGAATGAAAGTTGTAGGCAGATTATTCTTTTCTTTTCTTTTTTTGAGATGGGGTCTCACTCTGTGGCCCAGGTTGGAGTGCAGTGGCACGATCTCAGCTCACTGCAACCTCTGCCTTCTGGGTTCAAGCGATTCTCCTGCTTCAGCCTCCCTGAGTACCTGGGATTACAGGCGTGTGCCATCATGCCAAGCTAATTTTTGTATTTTTAGTAGAGACTGGGTTTTGCCATGTTGCCCAGGCTGGTCTCAAACTTCTGAGCTCAAGTGATCTGCCCTCTTCAGCTTCCCAAAGTGCTGGGATTACAGGTGTGAGCCCGTGTGCCCGGCCAGTAGGGTGGATCTTAAAGGAGAAACAAGAGGTGGAACAAGGACGAAAGGGAATTCAATTTGCTGAGTTTTTTGGGGAAAGCTGAGAAGCGTGTTCACTTTCCTAGCCAATGTAATTAGGTAAGTTTTATGTCAAGACTCCAAATGTGACTGTTTTTTATTGAGATTTCTAGTTTTGGTTGTGGTGTTTGAAACTTAATTGACCCAGCCACCTTCTTTGGGTCCAGAGACACTTAAAATGTGAAACATTGACCTTTTGTCCTTAGTGTCCTTCATCTTTCTGAAGATCTGGATAATTGGTGGGTGTGGAAGAAAGCCAGGGAGAATCTTGTGTCTGTCTTGAGAATGAAAGGGTGACAGGAAACCAGGGAGTGACTCAGGGAGACTGGAGTCTAGAAACACAATGCTCTGAAGACTTCCCTGGGAATGTAATGGGAAGGAACTTGGAGGTCTTGATGACTGCTTGGATTCCTACTTTGCTGCAGTTTCTATTCTAATCTCTATTTTTGTCCTTTCTCCAGGATCCAAACTTCAGTGACCTGAGTACCTGTCACACCTATTTGTTCTGAATAGCCCCTTTGAACAGAGCCTTTCTTGACAGAGAAAAGGAGTATTGGTAGGTGTGGGAGGCAGGGAGATCTAGCAAAAAAGAAAAAAAAAAGAATTATTAATAGCTGTAATCATTGGGAAACTCAGCCTGATGGGGAAGACAATAATCAGATTTAAGAACTAAGAATCAACAAATATAAAGACTTTCTTCATTAGAACAAAAGCTTCCTTGATAAAAAAAAACGTTGAGCTAGATTTTAAAGGACCTTTAGAATGCATATTGTGGCAAAGGAGAAGAAACTCCACCCAAGGCAGCCAGCATAAGCATGGTGGAGGAAGCATTTTCTCCCATGATGTTGGGCCTCAGCCACAGGAATAAGCGCTGCCCAGAGCTAGTTAGCTGTGACCCTGTTCCTGCATATCCTGAGTGATTTGATGTGACTAGCTGAAGTCCAGTTAAGGGTCAATTGAGGGAGCAAGTGAGGAGATACTATGAAGTAACAGTTTGGCTTGGGTCTTGACTGCAGAATTCAGTGCGTTTGAGGTTGCCTCTAAGAGGAGTAGAAATAAGAGCATTAGGAGCCCTTGCTGCCGTTTGGGTTACCTACACCAAAACAGATTTGTGTTCTGCTCTCTGGCCAGCCCTATTCTCTGCTCTTCTTATCCCAACTTGCCTAATTGATACCTTGGCCGATGGTGTCATTAACAATGCTTGAATAATAGCCTGACTGGCTGATTTCAAAATGAGAGACATGATTAATATGTCGGAAATCCAGCTGGGGGGAGCAGGAAAGGGGATGTCCCAAGAAAAAGAAAATGGGGGAGGGGTCCTTCACTCCCTTACTGCCAGTCCACTGTCTTCAGCAGAAGGGAAGAACTTGGGGATAGGAGTCTGACTTCAGCTCCTTCTTGGTTTGCTGATCCCTCTCCATTTCTCCTCCCCTACCTCCCCCAACAGCACACGTTCTGACACCTACAAGCTTGTTACATGATGATGACCTATATTTTTATCTTTTTTATGAGCATCAAACACACATCGTCTTGCAAGCACATGTGTTTTTTTCCCCTGTTGACGTGTGAGTGCCTTTGATGGTAATTTATTGTAGGGTTGAACAGCCAGGTCTTAATTGTACCCTGAAATTGCTTACCATTTTGATGCCTCCAAACCATCCCAAAATGTACCTTTTTCCTACAGAAGGGTATGGGGCAATCTCTTTTTTACTGTGTTATATGGTGGAATGTGAAGCTTAGAGAGAACATGAGGGAAAGATTCCCTAGCTGGGTTTCAGGGACGCCTTGGTCCCCAGCTTCTAATTGCAGTTGGGCTGTCTGAAAGTTCTGCTCTACTCAACAAAATTTAGACTCAGTTTTTCCCTCATGGTATAGGGTCAACATGACTTCACTGGTTGCTTAGAATGGTCAATGGGCAGTTTCTACTCCAGCATTCAGACTTTTGGGGAAATTTCCATTGTGGCCACTTGTATCTGTGACTGTAGATGGGATTAGAAATGAGAATGTGGGCATTAACCTAGGGAGCCTGGGCTATGAGAGGCAGCATATCAGGCCTTCTGCAGTATCCTGTAATAACCTCTACCTCCACATCTGACCACTTCCTCCCTTGGCTTAGGTAGAATTCAACATTCCTGTGTGCAGGGGAATAGAGGAATACCAGAGAATACAAAAGCCCAACAGAACTTAGTGGTTTGGTTTTGTTTGGTTTTTGAGACAGGGTCTCACTCTGTCACCCAGGGCAGAGTGCAGGGGCGCAGTCTCAGCTCACTGAAGTCTCGCCCTCCCAGGCTCAAGCGATCTTCCCACCTCAGCCTCCTGAGTAGCTGGGACTATAGGCGTGTGCCGCCATGCCTGGCTAATTGTTTTTTTGGCGGAGACAGAGTCTCACTATGTTGCCCAGGCTGGTCTTGAATTCCTGGGTTCAAGCAATCCTCCCACCTCGGCCTCTCAGAGTGCTGGGATTACAGTTGTGAGCCACCACACCTGGCCAGAGCTTAGTTTTTAATTATAATTTGAGTTTGGGCCTAATAGTCTCCTTTGCTGTGGCCTCACTTTGTCCCTCAGTACAATAGACAGCATCATACCCTAGGACACTCACATTCATTACAGAAGGATGAGTCAGTGTTCCAGAACAACTAGAAATGTAACCCATGTCTCATGAAAATATAAGGAGAAAAGAAAGACTGAAATTCCTATCATTCCCTCTGGAGAGGCCAGGGGTAGTATCCAATGTTAACCCAGGCTGCTGTGCTGGAAACCGGTCTACCTGCAGACTGGATCCGTGTTAGTTCTTGCTACAGACTCTCCATTCCAGCTGAGTTCATTCTTCTGTCTCTCACACATGATGCTCATTGCATGTGCTTGTTCATACTTGCCTCCAAACATGTATACAGGCCAGTTTCCTCCTCTCCTACTCCAGGTACTGTTTCTCCATCCTCCCTGTCTAACTTTGTCCATTTTCTTTGTAGATACCCAGTCCTACCTGAGCTCACTTCCACCAGAAAACTTTCTTAATTGGCCTTACCTGGCTCCAAGGACTGTACTATTCTATAGTTCCTCAACATTGTATTATTTGCACTTATTTCTGTGATCTACTGTCTGCCTGTGTCCATGGAGGGATGTTGTGTATCTGTCTCAATGAGCCTCCTGACTGAGAGCAGAGCTATTACTGTCACCTTCTTCAGTGGATTAAAATCTCTTCTGTTAAAGGCCTCTCTCTTCTGAGAGACTTTACACTCTTCCTTGGTGTCCGTGGCAGTGGAGTTGTATAGGAGTAAATGAGCTTGAGAAAGACAGCAGCTTCCAAGATGGAGTCCATGTGAAATCTCATTTTCCTATAATAACTAGGACATTATTGATTCTCAAACTTCAGAAAATGAGTTGGTTATCTGGAAATTTCAAAGAAATATGGTGCATCTCTTAATTACCTGGTTTTCCAATATACAGATAATAAAATTAGAATTCTGTTGCTTGATCTTCAGAGCCCTCCACGGCGACAATAATATTGGGATCAACATTCTTTTACATAACCTAGACTGCAATCTCATGGGTCTACTTGAGTTTCTTCAACTTGTTCTATGCCTCCAGACCTTTGCATGTGCTATTCTTTCTGTCTGGAATGCCATCCTTTCCTCATCAACTTGCCAAGATCTGATCCTTCATTTAAAGCCTAGCTTAAAATCTTCTCCAAGATTACGTCCCAGATCGCTCTAGCGAGAATTATTTCTGACCCTCCTGCAACTATAGTGTCACATTGTTTGAGTCTCTATTATACTACTAGAATAATATTTACATATGTATTTATCTCTTTTACTATTTTGTAGGTTATGGGAAGGTGGAAATTGTATATATTTTTTTCTCTTCTTTTTTTCCTCCTTATTCTCTGCCATCTTGTATCAATTTGAAACTAACTCCCCCAAGATTGTTTATTTTCTAACTGTATATCCCTTTATATTCCTGGGCTTAACATAATGCCTTGCATAGGAGATGCTCAAGAAATATAAATTAATTTGGATAATAGAGCCAGGGTTTTTTTTCTTGTTTTCAACTTTTATTTTAGATTTCAGGGCTACACATGCAGGTTTGTTACAAAGGTATATTATGTGATGCTGTGGTTTGGAGTACAATTGAACCCTTCACCCAGGAAGTGAGCATAATACCCAGTAGGGAGTTTTTCAGTTCTTAACCCCCTCCCACCTGTAAAGAGAGTTTACACTCTTCCTTGTTCTCCCATTTTTATGTCCATGGCAGCAGAGTTGTATAGCTTTATCAAGCTCATCTTCATTCCTCAGTACTCCCATCAACTACTCACTCTCCCACCATTTCAGTTCTCCTGACTTTCAACAAAGCCTTTTCATGCTAAGATAAACCTTCCATAGTTACCCTGTGTCATTTCTGATGGTCTGCACGGCTGTTCTGTTCAGTCCTATTCTTGTGCGCTCAATCCTGTAGCTTCGTTCTTGCCAAGCTCTGGTCTATTATCTCCTCTTCCTCCTCTGGAAAGTCTGCTTTAACTAGCTTCCATAAATGTCCTTACCCCTCATTCTCCCAGCATTGATAGCGAAGATGGTACTCCAGCATTAATTCTCTGTTTATCTGTATCTTGTTTTCCATTGTACGGGAAACTTCCCCATACTGATATTCCTTTTCCTATTAACCAGAGTTCATATTCATCCCCATAGCCTCCAGTTCCTCTAGTCAGAGAAATCATTGACTGGCTTTCTCTTGCTTGGAAAGTCAACCAACTTTAGCAAGTGACAATAAAGAGAGATTTAGAACCTACTGACCCTCTCAATCCCTTCCTTGCCCTCTCAGGCCCCCCTTTCAACCTTTCCTTCCTTCCACAAATGCTGGCTGAGCCTGCGTTATGTGCTAGGCGCTGCTATAGGTTACCATGCTTCTCCCCTGTATAAAGCTTATACTCGATGCTCCTTCTGAATGGGAGTTTAGATATTGGTCTGATACTAGAAACACTTAATCAAATGCTCCCAAACAATGTCATAAGTGTGAATTCTGATGGAGTACAGAATTAGGATATCTCTTCTCTGTAAGCCATTCTCTCCATTCTTGAAGTTGCTATTCATCGTTGGCCCATCTCTCAGAACTTGATACAGAATAGTTTTTGTGTCTCATTCTGTGATGAGCAGTTAGTCCATCTCAAAAATAATTTTAGCGTTTACTGAAGAACCCCAAGGAGAGGAGTGGGGAAACTAGATAGTCTAATCTCCCACTGTCTCATAGAAACACATACATGTGAACTCACCTGCAGGCTTATGTAATTACATGTTGTTGAAACTAAATGGCTAAGTTAAACTGGAGTAGAGAAGTAATCTCAATTAGTTGCAGTTATAAGGGAAGACTCTGCAAGAAAAGGATTTGAGCTGGGTTTTGATGGGAGATTGTGGGAAGCAGTCTGTGAAGACAACACTCTAGGTGATGAGAGACATTCATTGTTCAGTCTGAGGCTTAAATGTGAGAAGAGTCAGGCTCTGGGGGTTGGTGAAAGTGTTATCTTGGCTGAAGCATAGCTCTAAGTTGGAAAAGTCCAAAGAAATGGGTTTAGTGAGAAATTAGGATGAAATTGCTAGAGGACCTAAATGACCAACCTAGGATGTGTCTTCCTAGCTGAAGGCAGGGCCATAAATAGAATAATTTCAGGAGGGCTAAAATGTTTATTCTTCCCCTTAGCTTTTGAGAACAAGAGACTAAGGTTTCTGGGACTCTGACTTTATATGACTAAGGTGCTCCTCTCACATGAAGTAAAGCACAAAGACCAAGTATAATGTAAACCTAATGTTTAGATTTTTCTATAATATTGTTTAAATTTCAGTTGTAATTATCTGTCCAAATGGACTCCACACTTTGTTTTGCCTCGTTCTATTCTGGAATCATATGATGGCCTGCAGAATTTAACTTAACCAGCCACATGCTCCTTGCCTCATTCAGCCTACCCATTTTTTCTGTATGAGAAGGTTTCACAGTAAAGCAAAGAAACTTTTACACCTGGCATCTATCCCTTGACCTTTAACTTTCTGGAGTGACCTTACTTGAAGGAAGGAAATACCACCTAGAAACTGCCCCTGGATTTTTCCCAGCCTGTTGCACAGCGGTCTTCCAAACCTGGGTTATGCTAACTGATGGCAGAGGAGAAGAGTCCCAGCCCTAGCTTCCCAAATTTTTATGATATTTTCACCTTGAACCTCTGCTGGAATTTTCTCTGAAGCAGAAAGAAGAGGTGGTCACTTTTCAGATTGTTTATGCTTTTATACTTTTCAGATTATGAGGGGGAAATATTATAATGTGTCTACCTCTTCCCCTTGGCATATTTAGATTTAAAAGACAAAATATCAAGAAAGGAATTAATTTTGTAGAGAAATAATAAATAGAATTAGCAAAGAAGAACTTTCCAACAGCATGGTTTACTGAAGGAAACTGGGCAGTCCCTCTATCTGAGGATCTAGAAGAATAGGGTCAATTAGCATTTGTCTGCAGATTTTGAAGGCAGTGAAATGAATGAGAAGACTCTCCAAAGCTCTGTCTGCAGGCCAGACTCAGTGATATCAGAACGGGACATAGAGAGAGGAAGCAAGGGTGACTCAAACCCATCTTTTAAGGCCTCTCTTCCCTATGGTTGCGCACACCTCTGGTTTCTAAAAAAAATTTTTTTTTGCCTCATCTGCTTCAGAGATGGGTGGCTTTGAGGAAGTGAAGTTAAAATTTATTCAACCTAGATGTGTAAATAGAATTTTGTGACCAATTTTGATATGACTTTTGTACCTAGACTTATAGCCAGGGGTGAATTTTCATACTGGCATGGGGTCAACTCTTTATTCCTGATTTGTGCACTATCCACTTTGTGGATTTTTGCAGACTCCATACTTCCACTGCCTTGGGTTTGACAGAAACACTGAGTCAGAGCAAGCATCAGGGATAGACACAAAGGGTGTGTTTGTATGTATGTGTATGAGTGCAGGTATCCAAAGATAAAGCAATGAGGATTTATTTCACGTCTCTTTTGTCTTTGTAACACTAATTACATTTGTGAACCTGTTTAATGGTGGCCTCTACTACTAGACAGTAAGCTACATACAAGGCTTGTGCACCATTGAATACTTAGCACTTAGCATAGGACTTGGCACATGGCAGACACTCAGCAAATGACAAAATCATGTGGCCTCTGCTCTCATCCACTGACTCAGATAATGAGAAGTGTCTCCTCCTCAGGGGCCAGGGGGATGCTCTGCTATGGCAAGTGGAGGAATCAGAGATGATCCATGGAGCCTGTGATATGATCTCCCCAGTGAGGCTGTCAGCCCTAGGGTAGATTCCTTGTTGACTATCCTCTTCTTATCACTGGCAGCATCTTATCACAATACTTGGGGCACGGGCCAGGGAGTTACCCAGGGCTGAGGATGGGAGGAGGTAAGTCCTGGCTATCAGGATAGACATCTTATTCCAGCAGCAGTTGTCCTAGATGTGGCCTGTTTCCCAGCCCACTGACCTTTAGGGCACAGTAGGGGGTTGGGAGCATGAGTCAGAGAGGAATGTGGGACTGGTTGCTTGGGAGTTTCACTCTCTGGGGAGAAGCTGGTTCCCCATGCCTATCAGTTTTCTAATGGCATCTCTAGAGGCAGAGTCTAGAAACAATTACTTGAAGGAGTCAGACGAAGCACCCACACTCTTTTGAACCCCTAGGATGCTGGCAGGAAGATAATAGATTTTAACAGGCACAGGACAGAAAATTATTGTAGAGTATTTCAATAGAAATCTGAGGCTGGGTACAATGGCTCATGCATGTAATCCCAGCACTTTGGGAGGCCAAAGCGGGAGGATCACTTTAGCCCAGGAGTTCAAGACCAGCCAGAGCAGTATAGTAGGACCCCATATCTACAAAAAACAAAAAGCCAGATGTGGGAGCACTTGCCTGTAGTCCTAGCTATTCAGGAGACTGAGGTGAGAGGATTGCTTGAGCCCAGGACGTTGAAGCTGCAGTGAGCCCTGTTCATGCCTCTGCACTCCAGCCTGGGTGACAGAGCGAGACCCTGTCTCAACAAAACAAAACAAAACACACGCACACACACACACTCAAAAAAAAAAGAAAAGAAAAAGAAAGGAAAATTTAAGATATCCTCTTATCCATACTTCTGCCTCCATCCCAGATAAATACAAAATCTCTCTTTGAAGATTTTCTAAAGTGAGGGGATTCCACTGTTAGGTAACCATGGTAACCACTACACCACAGCACACTTATGAGAGCATTCCACTGTTAAATCTAGCTGAATGTAGCCTGCAACATGGAAGCCATGACCAGGACAGTGGAAGTGCAGTGTGAATTATCCAAGCAATCATTTCCTCATTCCTTGGGTGGGAGTGGGCAGACACGCCCAGGAGACCCTCACCCTGCCTCCCACGATGCTCTGCTTCTTCATACAGTGCACACAGTGGTGGGAGATGGCATCAGGGGCAGAGAGGCCCTCATTCTGGAGAGGGGACCTATGAATCTTGTAAATATGATGACATCAGCAATGACAGACTCTTCAGCCGCCTGGTAGTCTGTAATTGAAGCCAGGAATTCAGCACACGCTCAGACACACCCAGCCTTCACCATGGGTTCCCAGAAGCAAGTTCTCGCATAGCCACTAGGCTGGGAGGACCCTCACTTAACCAACCCTCCCTGACAAGCTCCAAGGCCTCAGAGTCGAATCCTAAATTTCCAAATTAGCAATAATTTTTTTAAAATTGCATGATGCTGAGGCTTGGGGTATGGATGATCCCTTCACCCAGGTAATGAGCATAGTACCCAGTAGATAGTTTTTCATTCCTTGCCCCTCTCCCTCCTTCCCCTCTCTAGTAGTCCCCAGTGTCTGTTGTTGCCATCTTTATGTCCATGTGTGCTCAATGTTTAGCTCTCACTTATAAGTGAAAAGATGCGGTATTTCGTTTTCTATTCCTGTGTTAGTTCACTTAGGATAATGGCCTCCAGCTACATCCATGTTGCTGCAAAGGACATGATTTCATTCTTTTTTATGGCTGCATCCAACTTAGCAATAATTTTTATCCCTCTCTGTTTTCATTCTCAACAGTGCCTAAGTTGTTCATGCTGGTTGTTCTCAGGTGTTTTAACCTCCCCAGTGAGTGAGATCCAAGATTCATGGCATTATCATGGGAAATTCTTTCATTTTGGTTTAACTGAAATTTGTTTTTGTTATTATCATCAGAGTCTAAAACTGATCAAGCCAGAAAACTTCTACACTGCTCTGAAGTCCCAGACAAATAGGCTTGAGATTTTTCCTGCTGTTCTCCACCTCTCTCCATAATGAGATGCTTTGTTTCCATGAATTGGCCCTGATCCAGACTTCTAGACTCTGTGACAGGACATTTCATCCCTCCCTCTGCCTCCAGGCAGGACTGAACTTAACTCATCCCAGGCTGAAGGGCGTCTCCTTCAGACCTTGTTTCAAGATTTCCTGACTCTTTGGCCTCTTTCAGGTAAAAGTGCACAGCTGATTGCCCCAGTGCCTAATCTTAATTTCCTAATGGCAATTCTAGCTCATTTCTTTTCACTGTGGAAAGGAAGATCCACATCTCCCTTATACCTTTCCAGCTAAAATTATCTCAGTTCTTTTATAATGCTTCTCAGATATTAATTTGATCCCATATCTTCTTTGTGCTAGAGGAGGAAAATTAGTGTTATATGAAATGCGCTCCATTATCTGAGTATTGTTGGCCTGAGCTAGTATTCCATATTTTTATCACTTTTGTTATTGTGCTCCTCACCAACATATCTCATTCTTTCTTTGCATGGAGACTTCAAATATCAGTTTTATCTACCTGGAATGCCTTTCCCTCTCTCATCAGTCTTGACCTTCCATTACTTCCAAATCCTGTTCCATTCTCCCTCTCTAGACGACGTTTCCTAACTCTGCATTTTCTGTGTATTCCTGATTCTTCTGAATCCTACTAGCGGCAATGTAAAGAACTTCATTCAGCTGGCCTTAAGATCTGCCCTTGCCTCACTCTCTCCAAGTATGAAGCATGGATGAGAAGAGTTCTGAGAGCTTGCAGGGAACCAGTAGCACAGCGTAGTGGGATGTATATAGCAAGTCAAGAACTTGGGAGTTCTAGTGTGGGTCTATAACCCTGTGCACCTCATAACCTCTCTGGCCTTTCCACTTAATCATGTATGGACAAGGAAGCAGTGAATTAGGCCATCTCGAAGAATTCTTTAACTTTAAAAATGTTGTGAATTTGTGCTTTCCTCTCTTTCTTGGTCTCTTTCAATATTATGGACAGAACTCTATAAGCAGAGAAATCACAGAATAGGAGAATATGAACTAAAAGGCATAGTTGATAGGGAAAAAACTTCATTTTAATATGGAGGTAGTGCTGGTCATAATAATTGGAAATTTGTAGTGAGAATGGGGGCAGGCTGCTGCACCTCCTTATCCTCTTGCAATCTTTTTTTTTTTTTTTTTTTTTTTTTTAGACAGAGTCTCGCTCTGTCACCCAGGCTAGAGTGCAGTGGCACGATCTCTGCTCACTGCAAGCTCCGCCTCCCGGGTTCACGCCATTCTCCTGCCTCAGCCTCCCGAGTAGCTGGGACTACAGGTGCCCGCCACCACGCCTGGCTAATTTTTTGTATTTTTCATAGAGACGGGGTTTCACCGTGTTAGCCAGGATGGTCTTGATCTCCTGACCTCATGATCTGCCTGCCTCGGCCTCCCAAAGTGCTGGGATTACAGGTGTGAGCCACTGTGCCTGGCCTCCTCTTGCAATCTTACAAACATTGCTGTGATGTGTTTCAAAGAGTAAGGAGGCCAGGTGCAGTGGCTCATGCCTGTGATCCCAGCACTTTGGGAGGCCAAGGTGGGCCGATCACCTGAAGTCAGGAGTTTGAGAACAGCCTGACCAACTTGGCAAAACCTCATCTCTACTAAAAGTACAAAAGTTAGCTGGGCATAGTGGCACATGCCTGTAGTCCCAGCTACTTGGGAGGCTGAGACAGAAGAATTGCTTGAACCCAGGAGGCGGAGGTTGCAGTGAGCCAAGATTGTGCCACTGAACTCCAGCCTGGGCAACAGAGCCAGACTCTGTCTCAAAAGAGAAAAAAAAGGTAAGGAAATGGAAGTGGCTCTGGCCTAATTTCTACCTCCTCAGCACAGTGGCCATCAGGCATATCCTAACAATATGCTTGTACTAATGTAAAAAGGTTGCTCCACCCTCATTCAAGTCACTGAAGGAAGATCCTACATTAAGTTCTTACTCATTTCTTTCTTGGGAAATTCCCAAGTCCTATGTGAGTAGAGAAGAACATTTCTATCTGGAGTCCAAAAGTCTTCATTTTCTAAATAGAACTTAAGTTTGTTCTATGATATGTTGGTCATTATGCTTCATAACAATCCCTGAAAATAAAGACTGTAAAAGAAGTAATTTATAAGGTTATGTGGTCTTGTGTGTGTGTGTGTGTGTGTGTGTGTGTGTGTGTGTATGTGTATGAGATAGAGAGAGACAGAAACTCATGTGATTTTCACTGTGGACTAGAGGAGTCTTAGAGAAATGTCATACTGACCATGTCACTTACTCTAAGCAGGGATAGATTCACATGTTATTTATTTTGAATCACATTATCTTAAGCATCTGGACAACTTAGATTTTATTCAAAGCTGAAGAGCTAGAGGAGAGAGAGGAGGGAAAGTAAGTATAGGGTATTTATTAAATACCTACTGTATGTTAGGTATTGTGAAAGACTTTATATATCATATATACTCAACATAAGGTGAGATTTTATCTTCCCAAGCTACTTTCTCAGAAAAGAGGAAGTTATTTTATATTTGAATCCTTACAAAGTCTTATATTATAGGGTACTTTCTCAATTGCTTTTTAAGGAAGACACATTAGTCTGTAAAAGCAAAAAACAAACAACCTCTTCACCCCCAAACAAACAAAAAATAACCAGTGAGGGTTTGGATTACCTATAGAGGCCATTTGATGGGATTTTTTTTTTTAAGTGGACTTCAGTTTCTGGGAATGTGAAAGGCTTGGGCTGGGTTATTTGAATCAACATTCCTGCTGAAAATAGCTTTAAAATGCTGGATAAAATAGTTAAGACATCTTAAAAGCATGAAAGAGCCAACAAAATAGTAGGGAAATATCAGGTCAAAATCTAGTTGAAAGTGAAAACTCAAAGTGATAAGTGAAACAAAAAGGCTACTTTTAACCAGAAGGTATTTGCTGATAGAAGCAAACTTGCACTCTGGTTTTGATGGCTGGTCTGAGAACTTCAAACTCATGGCTGGCCCGAAGTTAGGAATCTAATAGGAGACTGACCCCATATAAAACTGAAAAATCAAAGAGTTATACCCTTAGTGTAAGGTGAAATAGAAGTAAACCTAGGCTGGGCATGGTGGGTCATGCCTGTAATCCCAGCATTTTGGGAGACCAAGGTAGGAGGATTTCTTGAGCCAAGGAGTTCAAGACCAGCCTGGGCAACATAGGAAGACCCAGTCTCTACAAATAACAAAATCAACTGGGTGTGGTGGCACACACTTATGGTTCCAGGTACTTGGGAGGCTGAGGCTACAGTGAGCCATGATTGTGCCACTGCACTCCAGCCTGGGTGACAGGATGAGACCCTGTCTCCAAGAAAAAAAGAAAGTAAACTTACCCCCTCTGCCACATCTCCAAGGGACTATAAGAAAGTTTCCTTGGTGCTGAGCAGAGCAGAAGGAAAAAGTCCAAGCCAGCCTGATTTGCAGCCCAAATTTATATCACCTAGGTAGTAAAAGAAAACCTCAAACCTTGAATTTAATTTTAAATGATTCCAGATTAGTATTTCCTTTGGGCACCTAGCAAAAGCAAAGGCAAATCCTCCCTCAATGAAGACCTCTTCATCCTAAGCCTCAAAAATCTCCACAAGTAATTCTTCAAAGGCAGTGAGCAAATAAGCACACAGGGAGAGAAGGCACCGTGAGTAAGAATCAGCAAAAACAACAGATAGCAGAAACAGATGCACAAAGACTCCAGAGATTGAAACTACCTGTCAGGCACATGTTAAAAAACAAGCCTGAAAATATTTCCGGGAATGTAAAAAGTGATCTAATGGATTTAAAGCAGAACCAAGTAGAATGATTCTAACAGCAAATTGGACCCAATTGAAGAGATAATTAGTAAATTAGGAGACAGATCAAAAGAAATCCAGAATGAAGCACAATGTGGTGAAAGTATGAAAATATCAAACAGAGTTGAGATATATGGAAAATAGAGGGAGAAGACCCGTATCAACCAATAATTAAGGCTCCAAAATTAAACAAGACAAAGAATAGAACAGAGGCAATGTTTGAAGAAATAATGACAGGATTTTCTTAAACTGATTAAAGTCACTCAGAAGCCCAGTGAATTCCAAGCAAGATAAATAAAAAAAAAAAATCCAACCCTAACATATGAAACTACAGAACATGAAATATGAAGAGAAAAATAAGGAGATAAGAAAAAAGATAAAAATAAGAAAAATAAGGAGATAAGAAACTTCTGCTTCTGGTCACAAAGAAGTAACTGACATGAAACTTGTCCTTCCACCCTAAACAAGTGCTATATATATGAAAATATATATATGTGTGTGTATATATATATATATTTACTGAATGGGTTTAATAACAGATTTGACACTACAGAAGAAAAGATAAATGCGCTTGAAGACATAGAAAGAAACCATACAAATGGAGGCATAGATAGAAAAAATACTGAAAAACAAAAAGAAGGCATTAATGACTGCAGGGACAATATCAAGTAGTTTAACATTTATGTAATAGGATTAAGAAAATTTTGATGGAATAATGGATAGCTTCCCTTCAATTTAATAAAAACTATAAACCTATAAATTTAAGAAGCTCAGTGACCCTAGGCTGGCTAAACATAAAGACAACTACACCAAGGCACATCATAATCAAATTGCTGAAAAATTTTAAAGTAGCTAGGGAAGATATACTAAATATAAGGGAACAAAGATAAGAATTATTAGACATGGTTTGTCAGCATCAGTGTAAGCCAGGAGACATTGGAAGAACATTTTTTTTTCACCTAGCAAATTAGCAATTTTTATTTCTTTGTTTCGTTTTATTTTATTTTATTATTATTATACTTTAAGTTTTAGGGTACATGTGCACAACTTGCAGGTTTGTTACATATGTATACATGTGCCATGTTGGTGTGCTGCATCCATTAACTCGTCATTTACATTAGGTATATCTCCTAATGCTATCCCTCCCCACTCCCCCGACCCCACAACAGTCCCCGGTGTGTGATGTTCCCCTTCCTGTGTCCATGTGTTCTCATTGTTCAATTCCCACCTATGAATGAGAACATGCGGTGTTTGGTTCTTTGTCCTTGCAATAGTTTGCTGAGAATGATGGTTTCCAGTTTCATCCATGTCCCTCCAAAGGACATGAACTCATCATTTTTATGGCTGCATAGTATTCCATGGTGCGTATGTGCCACATTTTCTTAATCCAGTCTATCGTTGTTGGACATTTAAGTTGATTCCAAGTCTTTGCTATTGTGAATAGTGCCGCAATAAACATACGTGTGCATGTGTCTTTACAGCAGCATGATTTATAATCCTTTGGGTATATACCCAGTAATGGGATGGCTGGGTCAAATGGCATTTCTAGTTCTAGATCCCTGAGGAATCGCCACACTGTCTTCCACAATGGTTGAACTAATTTACAGTCTGGAAGAACATTTTTAAAGTACTGAATGAAAAATATGTGCCAACCTGAAATTCTATGTCCAGTTAAAATGTTTTTCAAAGTAAAGGTTAATAAAGACTTGTTTCCACACAAACAGAATCCGAATGAATACTGAGTGCTAAAGGAAGATTTTTAGGTTGAATGAAAATGATATTGAATAGAAACTTGGACTTATAAGAGTTTCAGAAATGGTAAGTATATGGGTAAATATTAAGACTTTTTCTTGTTTTTAAATTTTCTTTAAAAGTTAACAGGCTATTTAGGAGGTGAGCAGATCACTTAGAGCCCAGGAGTTCGAGACCAGCCTGGGCAACATGGCAAAACCCTGTTTCTGCAAAAAATACAAAAATTAGCCAGACATGGTGGCACATGCCTATAGTTCCAGCTACTCAGGAGGCTGAGGTGGGAGAATTGCTTGAACCTGGGAGGTGGAGGTTGCAATGAGCTGAGATGATGCCACTGCAGTCCAGCCTGGGTGACAGAGCGAGACGCTGTCTCAATAAATAAATAAATAAATAAATAAATTTTAAATGAAAAAAAGTTTTAAAAAAGGATAACAAGTTATTTAAAACAAAAGAGAAAGCAATGTATTTTGGGGTTGATAACATACATAGCAGTAAAATGTATGACGATAATAGCACAAAGGAGATGGAAGCAAACTATTGTCCCTACTTTGTATGTGACAGGGTATATTATTTGAATATAGGCATTGATAGTTAAAGTTGCACAATATAAATCCCATAAAATAGTCAATAAAATAACCAAATGAAAAAGTATAGCTATCCTAAAACTTATTCAATCCAAAAGAGGAATCCTAAAACTTACTCAATTAATCCAAAAGAGGAAAGAGGAAACAAGGGATGACCGGACTTAATGTCGACTATATTGATAATTACATTAAATATAAATGGTCTAAACCTTCCAATTAAAAGCTAGAAATTGTCAAATAGAATAAATAAGCATGATTAAACAATATGCTGTCTACAGGAAATGCATTTTAAATATTTAGATTAAAAGTAAAGGGTGGGAAAACAGGTAGCATGCAAACATAAACAATAAGAAAGCCGAAGGTGCTATATTAATCCCAGGCAAAGGAGACTTCAGTACATGGAATAGTAAGACAGATAAAGAGGGACATTTCATAATGATAAAAGGTTCAGATGATCAAAAGGAAATAACAATAATAATAGTAAATAATTGGCAAATTACAGAACATCAAAATACATGGAGCAGAAGTGCCATAACTATAAAGAGAAATAGACAAACTCACCATTAGAATAGATTTTAAACTCTGTTCTCTCAGGAATTGATAGAACAAGTTGTCATAATACCACTAAAGATTTAGAAGGCCTGAACAACTAACTAACCAACTTGATTGAGTCGTCCTTCATAGAACATTACCTGCGGTGATTGCAGAATACATGTTATTTTCAAGTATATATGGAACAGTCACCAAGATAAACCATTTTGACCATAAAACAAGCATTGCTAAATTTAAAAGGATTGAAATCATATAGAGTATACTCTGATCACATCAGAATTGGATTAAAAACCTAACCAAAAGTATATCTGAAAAATTCCCATATTTTAGAAAATTAAACATAATATTCCTAAATAGTCCATGAAACACAAATCACAAGGTAAAATAGAAAATACTTTGACTCTTAAAAAAACGAAGCACAATATTTTAAAATTTGTGAATGTAGCTACGGAAGTATCTAAAAGGAAACCTATATCTGTAAATGTTTTTGTTAGAAAAGAAGAAAGATCCCAAATCAATTATCTAAGACTCCATTTTAAAGACTTATAAAAAGAAGCACAAAATGAAGCAAAAGTAGAAGAATGAAATAATAAAAATTAGGGTGGAAATCACTGAAATAAAGAACAGAAAAATAATAGGTAAAGTCAACGATATGAAAAGCAGTATCACTGAATAAATTAACAAAATTGATAAACCTCTAGTTAGAAAGATTATAAAAAGCAAAGAAGATACAGCTTACAAATATCAGGAATGAAAAAAGGAGATACCATAGATCAACAGGCTTTATTTTATTTTATTTTATTTTTATTTATTTATTTATTTTTTTGAGACAGAGTCTTGCTCTGTCGCCCAGGCTGGAGTGCAGTGGTGCGATCTCTGCTCACTGCGATCTCTGCTCACTGCAACCTCTGCTTCCCATGTTCAAGCAATTCTTATGCCTCAGCCTCCCAAACAACTGGGGTTGCAGGTGTACGCCACCATGCCCAGTTAAGTTTTTGTGTTTTTAGTAGTGATGGGGTTTCACTATGTTGGCCAGGCTGGTCTTGAACTCCTGGCCTCAAGTGATACCCCGCATTGGCCTCCCAAAGTGCTGGGATTACAAGCGTGAGCCACCGTGCTTGGCCAATTCAACAGACTTTAAAGGCTAACAAGGAAATATTATGAACAGCCTTATGTTAATAAATTTGACAACTTAGATGAAATGGATAAATTTCTGAAAAACACACGTTGCCAAAACTGACATATAAGTTGAAAAATGTGAACAACTCTAGCTCTATTGAAAAAACTGAATTTATAATTTTAAAACCTTCCCTTGAAGAAAAACACCAAACCAAGATGGCTTCACTGGTGAATTCTATCAGACCCTGAATGAAGAAATCATACCAATCCTGCAAATTTCAGAAAATATGAGAGGAGGAAACACTTCATAACTCATTTTATGGTGCCAAAATTACTCTGACATCAAAATCATACAAAAACATCATAAGAAAATAAACGTGTAGTTTAATATCTATCATAAACACAGATATAAGAATTCTTGGTATCTATGTATATATTTATTATACTTTAAGTTCTTGGGTACATGTGCACAATGTGCAGGTTTGTTACATATGTATATATGTGCCATGTTGGTGTGCTGCACCCATTAACTCGTCATTTACATTAGGTATATCTCCTAATGCTATCCCTCCCCCCTCTCCCCACCCCACAACAGGCTCCAGTGTGTGATGTTCCCCTTCCTGTGTCCAAGTGTTCTCATTGTTCAATTCCCACCTATGAGTGAGAACGTGCGGTGTTTGGTTTTTGTCCTTGCGATAGTTTGCTGAGAATGATGGTTTCCAGCTTCATCCATGTCCCTCCAAAGGACATGAACTCATCATTTTTTATGGCTGCATAGTATTCCATGGTGTATATGTGCCACATTTTCTTAATCCATTCTATCATTGTTGGACATATGGGTTGGTTCCAAGTCTTTGCTATTGTGAGTAGTGCTGCAATAAACATACGTGTGCATGTGTCTTTATAGCAGCATGATTTATATTCCTTTGGGTATATACCCAGTAATGGGATTGCTGGGTCAAATGGTATTTCTAGTTCTAGATCCCTGAGGAATCGCCACACTGTCTTCCACAATGGTTGAACTTGTTTACAGTCCCACCAACAGTGTAAAATCTTCCTATTTCTTCACATCCTCTCCAGCACCTGTTGTTTCCTGACTTTTTAATGATCACCATTCTAACTGGTGGGAGATGGTATCTCATTGTGGTTTTGATTTGCATTTCTCTGATGGCCAGTGATGATGAGCATTTTTTCATGTGTCTGTTGTCTGCATAAATGTCTTCTTTTGAGAAGTGTCTGTTCATATGCTTTGCCCACTTTTTGATGGGGTTGTTTGTTTTTTTCTTGTAAATTTGTTTGAGTTCTTTGTAGATTCTGGATATTACCCTTTGTCAGATGAGTAGATGGCAAAAATTTTCTCCCATTCTGTAGGTTGCCAGTTCACTCTGATGGTAATTTCTTTTGCTGTGCAGAAGCTCTTTCGTTTAATTAGATCCCATTTGTCAATTTTGGCTTTTGTTGCCATTGCTTTTGGTGTTTTAGACATGAAGTCCTTGCCCATGCCTATGTCCTGAATGGTAATGCCTAGGTTTTCTTCTAGGGTTTTTATGGTTTTAGGTCTAACATTTAAGTCTTTAATCCATCTTGAATTAATTTTTGTATAAGGTGTAAGGAAGGGATCCAGTTTCAGCTTTCTACATACAGCAATCCAGTTTTCCCAGCACCATTTGTTAAATAGCGAATCCTTTCTCCATTTCTTGTTTTTGTCAGGTTTGTCAAAGATCAGATAGTTGTAGACGTGTGGTATTATTTCTGAGGGCTCTGTTCTGTTCCGTTGGTCTATATCTCTGTTTTGGTACCAGTAGCATGCTGTTTTGGTTAATGTAGCCTTGTAGTATAGTTTGAAGTCAGGTAGCGTGATGCCTCCAGCTTTGTTCTTTTGGCTTAGGATTGACTTGGCAATGCGGGCTATTTTTTGGTTCCACATGAACTTTAAAGTAGTTTTTTCCAATTCTATGAAGAAAGTCATTGGTAGCTTGATGGGGATGGCATTGAATCTATAAATTACCTTGGGTGGTATGGCCATTTTCACGATATTGATTCTTAGTATCCATGAGCATGGAATGTTCTTCCATTTGTTTGTGTCCTCTTTTATTTCTTTGAGCAGTGGTTTGTAGTTCTCCTTGAAGAGATCCTTCACATCCCTTGTAAGTTGGATTCCTAGGTATTTTATTCTCTTTGAAGCAATTGTGAATGGGAGTTCACTCATGATTTGACTCTCTGTTTGTCTGTTATTGGTAAATAAGAATGCTTGTGATTTTTGCACACTGATTTTGTATCCTCAGACTTTGCTGAAGTTGCTTATCAGCTTAAGGAGATTTTGGGCTGAGACGATGGGGTTTTCTAGATATACAATCATGTCATCTGCAAACAGGGACAATTTGACTTCCTCTTTTCCTAATTGAATACCCTTTATTTCTTTCTCCTGCCTGATTGCCCTGGCCAGAACTTCCAAAAGAATTCTTAATAAAATATTAACAGATTGAATCCAGCAAAGTCAGTTTAACATTTGACTATCAATCAATATATTTCACCATATAAACAAAAAAATGGAGACACCATGTGATCACCTCAGCAGATTCACAATAAGTACTTGACAAAATTCAACACTAATAATTCTCCAGACTAGAAATAGAAAAAAACTTTTCTCAGTCTGATAAGGAGCATCTACAGAAAATCTACAGTTAACATCATATTTAATGGTGAACACTTTCCCCCTAAGATCAAGAACAAGGCAAATATGCTGATTCCTACGAGTTCTGTTCAGTGTTGTGCTGGAGATCCTAGCCTGTAAACTAAGGCAAGAAAAAGAAATAAAAATCATACACATTGAAAAGAAAAAAGTAAAATTGTTTTTATTTGCAGGTAACATGATTGCATATATATATAAAATCCAAAGGAATCTAAAAAAAATCTGTTAGAACTAATAAAATTAGACATGTTGCAGGATATAAGGTCAACGTGTGGAAAAAATCAATTGTATTCTCATATTAGCTATGAACAATTAGAAAATAAAAAGTTTAAAACTACTATCTGTAATAACATCTAAAAATTCATGAAATATTTAAGGATTAATTTGACAAAGTCTGTGCAGGACCTGAACACTGAAAACAACAAAACACTCCTGAAGAAATTAAAGAAGACATAAATAAAGAGAGATATACCGTGTTTGCAAGTTGGAAGATTTAGTATTGTTAAAGTGTTAATTCTCCCTAATTTGGTTATTAAAGAAACTAAATTTAGAAAGATTCCGTGCAATTTCAATAAAAATCCCAGCAGATATTTTTTGTAGATATCTACAAACTGGTTCTAAAATTCATATGGAAATGTAAATGACCTAGAATAGCCAAAACAATTTAGAAAAAGAATGCTTGGAGGACTTACCTGAATTCAAGATTGACTGTAAAGCTGTGGTAATCAAAACACTGTGATATTGACATAAAGATAGATAATGGGATATAATAGAGAGCCCAAAAATAGAGCCATACATTTAGTCAAAATTATTTTCCAATTTTTTATTGTGTAAAATACATATAACATAGAATTTACCATAACTATTTAAATGTACAATTCATTGGTTTTAGATAAATTCATAATGTTTGTTTTAGCACCATCTCCATCATCCATCTCTGTAACTGCTTTCATCTATAAAACTGAAACTCTATACCCATTAAACAATAACTTCCCATTTTTCTTCTCCTCCAGCCCCTAGAAACTACCGTTCTACTCTCTGTTTCTATTATTTTGTTGGCCAGTTTTGGATAAAAGTGCCAAGGTATTTCAATGTAGGAAAGGATACTATTATAACAGATTATGCTAGAACAACTAGATATCCATCACAACAACAACTTTGACCCTTACCTCACATCATAGACAGAAATTAGTTTGAGACGGAGCAAAGACTTTTCTAGAATAAAACATAGAAGGAATCTTCACAACATTGGGATAGGTAAAAATTTCTGAGATAAGACACAAAAAGCAGGATCCATGAAAGTTTTAAAGTATGAATTTGATTTTGAAATTAAGAACTTCTGCTCTTTGAAAGAGACTTTTAAGCAAAGGAAAAGACAACACAAGACCATGACAAAAAATCTGTCTATCTATCTATCTATCTATCTATCTATCTATCTATCTATCTATGCCATTCTCCTCAGCCTCCCGAGTAGCTGGAATTAAAGCCACCTGCCACACCCAGCTATATATACATATGTCTCTGACAAGGGACATGTGTAGTCCTTTGCACAGACAAAGAACTCTTTTTACAAGTCAACAATAACAAGGCAAACTAATTTAAAGATGGACAGAGGCTGTGAACAGGCTTCACAAAAAAGATATGCAAATGTTCAATAAATGCATAAAAAGTTGCTCACTACCTTTAGTCATCAGGGAAATGCAAATTAAAGTCATACTAAGATACCACTACACACCACTAAAATGGCTCAAAATAAGAAGACTGACAATAACACATGTCGATGAAAATATGGAGCAACTGAAACTCTCATACACTTCTGATGGGAATGGAAAATGGTACAATCACTTTGGAAAATAGTTTAGCAGTTTCTTGTTAAGTTAAACATACACTTGTAAAAATCCAGCAATTGGCTTCCTAGGTTTTTACCCAAGATAAATGAACACATATGTTCCCACAAAGACTTGTACACAGGATGTTCATAGCAACTTTATTCACAGTAGTTAAAAACTAGAGACAACCCATATATCCATCAGGTGGTGAATGATTATACAAAGGGTGGTAGGTACATATAAAGGAATACTTTTGAGCAATAAAAATAATAAATTACCAATACATGCAACTTTAGAACACTGGAGAGCATTTATTCATATTTGAGTTTCCTCACATCCTTTATATGTTAGTCTATTAGGGTTGTTATCTTTTCTTATTTATTAACATGAGAATAAATAGAAATAATAGAATAGAGTAGGATAATAGAAGTAATAGGATAATAGAAAATGGGTATTTTCTATTCAGAGAATGGTTCATGACCAGCAATATTGGCAGTACCTGGAGCTTATAAGACATGCATAATCTTGGATCCTGTCCTGGACCTACTGATTCAAGATCCACTTTTAAACAAGATCCCCAGTTTTTTCAAATGCATACTAAAGTTTGCAAAGTACTGGTCTAGGTAAAGTCTTTTATGAAATTTAGATATTACAACTTTTTTTTTTCCAATCTACCATCTTTCTGTTAATTTTACTCAGACATTCTTCATGTTCTTTATTGGAAACAAATTCTTATTTGATGAAATAATATTTACCAAAACTTTTTTATTTTTTCACCTTTTCTGTTTCTTATTTGATAGACGGAGTTTTTAGAAGCTCCTATGGTTTTTCCTTTGACTTAATAGCCATATTCTTGTTATTTACCCCTTTACTATTTCTTAAATATGGCATTATCTCAGATCCTAACAGGACAAGTTCTTTAGCATTCTGTTGGATCTCTTGTTTTCCATAACTCATTCCTCTATCATGTTGAGATTGTCTGGATTTTTAGTTTATAGTTTCACAGGTATACCTTTTTTATTTTGTTTAATTCTAGCTTTTTAAAAAACAATAAACTTTATTAAAATACTTAATCACCCTTCCTTTCCATGTCTCCTTACTGGGTTGCTTTTATTGGCGCGATCTTGGTTCACTGCAACCTCTGCCTCCCCAGACTCAAGCGATTCTCCTGCCTCAGCCTCCTGAGTAGCTGGGACTACAGGCAT
The DNA here is from genome assembly GCF_028858775.2 of Pan troglodytes. Classification (NCBI taxonomy): domain Eukaryota; kingdom Metazoa; phylum Chordata; class Mammalia; order Primates; family Hominidae; genus Pan; species Pan troglodytes. The sequence continues at coordinate 41,980,561 of NC_072408.2, read as the reverse complement.
CTACCATGCCCTGCTAATTTTTGTAGTTTTAGTAGAGGCAGGGTTTCACCATGTTGGTCAGGCTGGTCTTGAACTACTGACCTTACGTGATCCACCCACCTCGGCCTCCCAAAGTTCTGGGATTACAGGCGTGAGCCTTTTTCCTCTCAAGGCACGGCCTTTTTCCTCTAACTCTTTAAAGATTCTACTCCATTGTTTCTTTCATCCTATGTTCTATTGACATCTAATGTCAGCTTGATGCTTATTCCTTAATTAGTAATCTACTCTTTCTCCCTTAAAATTCTCTATTTGTCTTTGATATTCTTAAAATTCAGTGTAATGTATTTAATTGTGCATTTTTGCTATCTGTTTTATTTGGCCCTGTATGAGCCCTTCCAATCTAAGGTCTTTCGTCTTTAATTTTGGAGAGTGTTTCTTCTTTGTTTCTTTAAATATTTTCTCGTCCACTTTTCTCTCCTGGGGCTTCTATTGTTAGATTGTTGGACCTGCTATTTCTAACCTTTATAGCCTTTAGATTTTCTTTAAATTAAAGAAAAAAAAGTCTCTTTATTCTTTCCTGCTACCTACTGTGGAAGCCTGTTCTTTATAACTACTCATCTTTGAATGAGATAAGTTTTCCCTGTATCACTATTCATAGGAAGACTGAGTGGTTGAGAGCTCAGAGTTCCAGGCTAAGAGAAATTTTTCTTATGTCTCAGGTTTATTTATGAATTTTTTCCTTTATATTTCCCCAGCCAATGGATATAGGTTGCTGTAGGACTAGTCGAGAGGCAAGGTTTATCTTCTCCCTCCATCACACTGCTTTCTGAAAATACGCTTGTTTGTGTAATTCCTTCAGCCCCACTTCTTTTGTTTCTCTGAAGCAAAGTAGGTCTAGGAAAGCTCTTGCTGCAAGCCTATACACCCTGCTGTGAGAGATTTTGGTTTTGTATTGAAGATGTGCTCCTAGAAGCAGTGTACCTACTGATTCTTTACATCTGCAGCTGGGTGCATCCTCTCTTCTCCCCAGTCCTGTTCAAGGCTACTCCTTTTGATGCCTTTCTATCTCTCTCGGTTCATCTTTCTTGTAGCTTCATTGAAGATTTCTCATTCTCCTTGTCATTTTTTAAATTTTTGGTGATTTACAAGAGGAGAAAAGGAATATGTCATTTTTATACTGCCATCTTCATGTTGCCGTCTTCGAACAGGAAGTCTAAGCCATCTTAGAAATTCTTGTATTTTCAGCTTGTAGCAATTATTTCACGGTAACAAGTTCTATTAGTCTGCTAACTGAATGTAAAACAGTTTATTCATTTGTTTCAAAATGTGCCTCTCTTGTTCCATTATTTCAGGATTGGCAAATACTATATTTACCCACAGGATAGCCATCTTGAATTTAAATATTTTCACTATATCCTACCCTCCAAATTTTATCTTTTTACATAAAGATCACTATTGTCATAAGCCAGCCACTCAATCCTCTTCCATGGGCTATCTCTAACTTTATTATGTGTCTTAAAGAGAAGAATCTAAAACTGAGTTCATTATCCTATGTGTGGCCACACCATTGTCTTGTACAAAGTCACCCCTGAATATTGGTTTGTGAGCATTCTAGTATTCCTTGCTGCCAATGCCAAAGAGCAGAGCTCTGCCCTCCAATGACAGATGACAGTGATATTTAAAAAATAAATCAATGAAAGTCATTCCTTGCCTTCTGGAATCTCCCATTCTAAAGTCTAGTTTAGGAAAGTTCTCTCTCTCTCTCTGATACACACACACACACACACACACTACCACCACCATCACCAACAACAATAAAAGACTTAAGAACACTTAATAATGTGTAAAAAGTGGCAAAGTAGCAAAACGAAACTATATTTGTAACTGCTGTGGAATCACAGAGCAGTAGCATTGTCACTGTTGGGTTAAGGGAAGTCTCCCTGCAAATAGGAAGTTTTACGTGGAGTTTAAACAAACGATAGTTTAAGTCATTGCTGGGCAATTTATTAGCTATATAATCTTGAGCAAAATGACTGGTCTTTCCAAAAACCAGTTAACTCTGTCATAAAATAGTATCCGCCTCAAAGAGATTTTTTAAGTTAACTGAGATGACACATGCAAAACCCTTAGCACAATGCATGGCACATAATAAGTATTCAGGAAATCTCAGCTATTATTATTTTTATGAGGAGAGAAATTGAGTTACTGCAGAGGAGGTGAACATTTTTGGCATGAAGGCCTGAGGTTTTGCATGAGGATGTCATGTATGAAAGAGAGGAAGTAGAGTACATAAACCAGAGAAGAGATTCCATTTAGAAAGCCATTAGATGGAGGTGTGGTGGTGGGTGGGAGTGGTGAGGAGAGGGAGCTGTACAAACGATGAATTAAGGCCAAGTGGAAGAGCTTTAATTTGATATGATGAACAACAATAGCTACCGCATAACAAGGGGATCCCGTGAAAGCAGCTTTCACGTATTCCCTGGGTCTGCATTCCTCAATAAAGTATTATCACATAAATTTTTACTTCTGGCTTTAATTCTTAGGGAAACCTGGCCAAGAAAGAAGAATAAACTCTAAGAAATACTATGATGGAGGAATGAGGACTTGGTAGTGGTGTAACCGTGTATGGCAAAGATTAGGGGGAAGTTTAAAGATTAGCTCCAAGTTTGTGGGCCCGGGGACCTGGGGATAGAGGTGGAGTGAAGGTAATTTTCATAGTGGTGAGGAAAGGGGGAACTTAAGAATCAGCCCTAGTGCTCCTTACAGTATGAGAGGGGCTTGTCTATATCCCAAATATATGGTTTAAAAGTCTCTGGGTCTCCTGGGTTACAGTCCTCACCCTGTATCCCCTTATCGCTCTTTGATAGGTCTACATTTAATATGAGGTTGGGACAATCTGAGTGTGACCCTTAACTATTTTATGGCATAAGGTTTAATAAAGAGGAATCTAGTCAGGATGACAGACTTATGAAATCATTTTCCAAATCTTTATTTTAATATATAGTTTAACAACAGAAAAACCTAAACACAACACTACGAGTTATTTTAGAAAAAAAAAAAAAGCAGACTAAAGTAGCAAAGGCATTTGTCTAAATTGGCTGTAATGAGACCAAAGAACCCTTCTAAAGCAGATACAAAAACAAAAGCAAGGACTGGAGTGTGAAGGAGAAGGTTTCTCTGGGAAAACATTTGAAAACCTTTATTTCCAAGCCTACCAATCAATAAATATTATCCCCCATTGTGAATGAACCCCATATGAGGCTCTCTGCAGGTGGATACTAAAGAAACCCTAGGCATCAGACATATTCTCAGAGAACATGAAATGTGGTAGGAGGTATAGGCCTCATGAGAATAAACTAAATCAGGATATTTACACAGATCCATCAAGTCCAGTACAGACTGAAGTATGCAGCTGCTATCCACCCAAAGTAGCTCAAATCTTACATGCTCAAAAGTAGAACTCACCTGCTCTTTCTTTTGTAGTTCCTATTTCAGTTGGAGGCATCCAGTTGCTTGTGCCAGAAACCTGGTTACCATTCTTGACTCCTTCTTCTCTATCATTATTTGAATGACCAAATACTATCGGCTTTAACCCAAATGTTTTTCAAATCTGCCTCTAGGGGAGGCAGCCTGTGTAAACAGCAGTGTAGGCTAACATTATTCCAGCTTAGATATCTATGAGGAGGAATCTCTTTAGACTCAAATTTCTTTTCTAAGTGAGTGAAATACAATGACTGTCAGACCTAACAAAATCAGGAACTTGTCTGCACCCTTCCATCTCTGGGAAATTGACATGGACTCCTAAAGATTGCTGTACATGTCAAACCAAATGGCAGATAGAAAAGGTGGGGCCTGTTGGGGGGTAGAGGCAAGGGGAAGGAGAACATTAGGACAAATACCTAATGCATGCGGGGCTTAAAACCTAGATGATGGGTTGATAGGTGCAGCAAATCACCAGTCACATGTATACCTATGTAACAAGCCTGCATGTTCTGCACATGCATCCCAGAACTTAAAATAAAATAAAATAAAATAAAATAAAATAAAATAAAATAAAATAAAATAAAAGGTGGTTGAGGACCCAAAGAACCCTACATAATGTCAACAGAAACACATTTTATTGGACATTCTTAAGTCTTCCTATGACTTGGTACTGCATGTGCTAATCTTGGGAAAGTCAGCTGCCAGAACTTTGGGAAGCAGAAAATTGGATACATGAGCTTGATTATTCAAATAAATGATTTGATACTTAAATTATCTGGATAATTGCCTCCTTATGGTCTAGGACAACCTGACCCCCCATACTCCTAGAGCCACAGGAAATCTGAGAGTCATAATTGCCTGTGGGAAACTAAATAGAGTGTCTGAGGGGATGTCTGCAGAGTAGGAAATGAAAACCGACAGTTCAAAGTGGCAAATGAGTAACGTGTTCATTGTGACAGGTAGAAAATCAGCCCAGGCTGGGAGTAAGTCAGGGGAGTAAATTTTGGTTGGTGTCTGACAATTTCCTTATCCTATTTTTTAAACTTTGGTTGATTCATTCCCAAGTAACCCTCACCCAGTGTTAGTTTCTTGTTTATTCTATGCTCACATAGCACCAGGGGACTGTCTGTACCACATATTTGCACTTATTTATATGCTGCTTTGTAAATGTTTTTAAGCCCTTTTTCTATATGTGTGCCATGTTTTCTGAAGTGGATTTATGTTCTCTGATGTAGTCTCCTCAATAGTCATTTCCCACTTTCCTCTCATCTGCATTTTACAGCTCTGTTCGTTTGATGTTGTCTCATAAAGACCTCCACGTAACTTCTTAATACCTTTATCTACACTTTGCCCTCCTTCTGCTGTTGAGTAAAAGTATGAAAGTGATGCTGCATATGCAGTCAAGATATAGTACACCTGCTATTAGGTTTCCGCTTTACAATGATCTGCTTTAAGACAACAACTTGAGCAACTCTGCATCTAAAAGCCTGGATTCCTTGTGCATACTTTGTGTCATTGTCCATGATGCACAACAAGCTGAGCCCCTTCCTGTTCCCACATAACAACATGGACTTTGCCCTACTCTGCTTGGAAACCCCTTTCCCCTTCTGCACTTGGGAAGTCAGCAAGAAACTCATGCTTCAAACCCTAGCTCAGAGGGTTGAGAACCTAGCTCCTCTCCCAGGCAAATATTCACTCATCTCATCTGCTCCCAGAATACTTTTTACAAACATTTTCTAAGGCCCATGCCCATTTTATAATTTTGTTTTGTTTTCACATCGGTCTTCACCAAAATGCATACTTCAAGACCACAGCTTATTCATTTTTATAACCATATTACCAAATACTGCAGCTGTCACACAATGGATACTCATAAAATATTGGAGAATAAATATTCAGGGGATAAGTTCGTGTGTAGAATGTTGATAGTTCTCTGTTCTATATTCCCATCCCTCGAAGGAGCCTGCCAGGATGAATTCTTCCAGCTTCATTCTTCATATGCCTTCTCTGCCTCAAGAACCAGTGTCCTGCTGGTCCCAGTCCATCCCTGCTGTCATCCCAACTCTTCCACTAATTGGCAGAGGCAGAATGGGGCCCCGAGGTGGTTTAAATAAACCATTTGTTCATTTATCAGATATTTATTCCAGTATTTGTCTCAATATTTATTTCATGTCTACCCTGTGCCAGGTGCAGTTTGTTTTACGTGCTGTTCATATACCAGTTAACAAGATAGTCAAAGTCCCCATCCTCCTGATGCTTATATTTTAATGATTTAGTTTGGAGAGTGAGCTGATGGACAGATTAAAAATGGAAAACAAAGCTTTTTGCCTACATTGTCGGATCAATTCAATTCAAAGCTATATAAATCTTCATTTTTCCACTTGAGTTTGGTAATTGAGTCCTATCTGCATGTGTCTTTCTGTAGTCATACTTCCCAGAAAAAAAAACAACATATACCATGGCCACACTTGCCCCTAGCACCTATGCCATGCTATAGGTAGACACATACACCTATACATATATACACATATACACAGCTATACAATGTATACACTCACTGATCATCCATTCACCCAAATATCAAACCTCCCAAGGTATAAGGTATGCCACCTTCCCCTCCACTAATACATATCCATTCTGATGCATTTCTTTCCTTCTTTTCTTCCTTCCTTCCTCCCTCCCTCTGTCTTCTTTCTTTCTTTCTTTCTCTCTCTCTTTCTCTCCTTTTCTTTCTTCTCTCTCTCTTTCTTTCTTTCTTCCTCCTTCCTCCCTTCCTTTCTTTTCTTTCTTTCTTTTTCTTTCTTTCTTTCCTTTTTCTTTCTTTCTTTCCTTTTTCTTTCTTTCTTTCTTTCCTTTCCTTTCCTTTCTCTTTTCTTTTCTTTCCTTTCCTTTCCTTCCTTTCTTTCTTTCTTTCTTTCTTTCTTTCTTTCTTTCTTTCTTTCTTTCCTTCTTTGTCTCTCTCTCTCTCTCTCTCTTTCTTTCTTTCTTTCTTTCGTCTCACTCTGTTGCCCAGGCTACAGTGCAGTGGCACAAACATGGCTCACTGCAGCCTCACCTCCTGGGCTCAAGCGATCCTCCTGCTTCAGCAGCCTCCTGAGTAGCTGGGACCACAGGTTTGTGCCACCACACCTGGCTAATTTTTTAAATTTTTGTAGAGACGGGATCTGGCCATTTTGCTCAGGCTGGCCTCTAACTCCTGGCCTCAAGCCATCCTCCTGCCTGGGCCTCCCAAAGTACTGGAATTACAAGCGTGAGCCACTGCACCTGGCCTGGATGCATTTTCTAATGCATGTGCATGCAGATGCACATAGAACAAACATGACCACACACACAGGCACATGTGCATATAGTGGCAGTTAGAAAAACACTTTCACAGAGGGCCTAATGATAACTTTTATTTCTTTGTGTGTGGTGATTTGCAATTTCTAAATGTTTTCCCATCCATTGAACTCCTTTGATCTTCCTGCCAAATTCTCTAAGGCAGTCTATGCCCATTTTCTATTTAAGAAAACTGAGGATGAGCAAAAAAAAGAGAGAGAAAGAGAAAGATCTGTATTTACTGAAGAAATGACTACAGCATGCACGCATGCATACACACACACACACACACACACACAACCTGGGCCTGGTCATGGAGCCATGCATTTTTGCACATATCATCTCTGTGAAATATCATTTTACCCATCTTACAGATGAGGTAGCATTTGAACTATATCATGAAACATTGCACGGACCCCTATTTTCTCACGAGTCCAGCAAATTGGCATTTAAGTCATCCCAGATGGATGGCTATTATAAGGGCTATCCTAAGGGGTACCAAAGAGGAGAGTCTTTTCCATGAGGATTTTTTTTTCCTCTAACTCGGTCCCAGCCTCTGTAGCTTCATTCTATTTCCTTGTGGTTTTTACTTCCTCAGAAAGAATGAAGCACAGCTGCCAGTTGTCCTCTGAATAACTCTTCAGAGATTTGAAGCCTGTTATGCTGTTGAAGACAGGTATCTCCCAGTTCCCATCACTTCATGTTAGAGTGGACTTAATAATTAAGTGTTCCTCAGTAGAGGCTCAAAGCCATAATGTAAAGAGCACCCCCTCTTTTTCATTATCTTGACGCAAAGACATGTTTCACACAGGTCAGATAACCTTGCAAAAATCTACTGGCCTGCCCACCAATGTTGAGTGTGGATTTGTATAAATAGTCATGGAGGACAGAAGGCTTGGGACCCAGTTTTCAGCATCTTTTATAGCACGCCTCCCTGCCTTTCACATCCTAGACTTCTCCCCCGGACTTTCCTTGCTTCTCTCCACAGATCTAAGTTTACCCCTTTTCCCCGCTCTTTCCTGCCGCTCCTTGTAAAGTACACACGCAGAGGCACACACATGGAATCTTGTCCATGGCCCATCACTTTGGTCCTTTACTCCCTGACTTGGTTTTTCTCTATTTAGTTTCCTTACATCTTTCTAGCACTTACCTTGGAGCTCAGCAAGCTGCCTCCTGGTTCTGTCCTTGTCTCTCTTTGCTGTGGTCTCTGCTTCACGAGTGCTTTCCAATCTCCCCCATGGTACAGAACTCTCCCAGTGGGAAGGGACTATATCTCCTCCTTTTGAATTTTCTCCCTATTCCCTGAACACATGGTGGCCATCTCAGAAGTGACTGACCTACACAAGATGTGATGATCCTCCAAGTCAGTGGATTTTTTTTTTACAAGTTTTATTTTGTTTTTAATTGTCACATAATAATTGTACATATTCATGGGGAACAGTGTGATGTTTCCATACATGGATACATCATGTAATAACCAAATCAGGGTAATTAGCAGATCTTTCACCTCAAACATTTATCAAGCCTTTGTGGTGAAAACATCCAAAACCCTCTCCTCTACCTATTTTGGAGTTATTTCTTAAATTCCTATTTAAGGCCTTGCTCTAGTTTTGGATATGAATTCAGCTTTAGTAAAGAACAATTTTTCATGCTTATGGCATTAGCTCAGGATGACAGAGAAAGTGTAAGAGAGGAAAAAAATATGATTCTGTGGATGAACACAATTTCTTGGGCCAATTAACTGAGACAGTTAACACGTTTGTTATGTTTAAACTATTCAGTGATTAATTTAGGGAATTTTATAGACAGTTTAATACTGTCCCAGCATAAGGAATAAGCCATTTTATATAAAAGAAGAGAGAAAGAACCCTGAGATATATCTATCTCTGATGATGAGTATTACAAATGAAAAATGGGGACATTAGAAATTTTTCTTTAAATTGTATAGTTCAGAATGAAGGTACAAATAGTCAACCCCCAAATGTTGGGGCATGTATATTACCTCTAGGAAATTTAAAATCCTGATTTGACCATTCTTTGCCCTTCAGCGTACACCTTGGCTTCCCTACCCTAGTCATTCCCAAGTTGACACTGCAAACACTTTCCAATGAATGCTTATGTAAACCATATATTGCTAAGGCAACTGCTTGGGCAAAAAACAAATTTAAAAACTAGTCTGTTGATCTCTGTTTTTTTTATTGTCCACTTTAATTTTATTGGCCAGGATCAATAGTTGCCTGGGTTTAAACCAAGACTATTTATTGAGTGCCTGGGATAGGTATGGTAGAGGTGGCAAGGTGAGGTCAATGCAAGACATTACAAGAACTAATTGTGTTACTTGAAGTGGATGTGGCTGTCTGGATCATCTCTACACCTACTCTATTTACTGCCTGAAATGCCCATTCTGCCCCACACCTCATGGTTCAGTCTTGTTTACTTCACCTTTTCTATTCTCTGGTTTTCCCACCTGTACCTTTTCAGGACTGCTGTACATACACGTACAGGAAAAACAAACAAACAAACAAACAAACAAACAAAAAACCTCATTTCCTCCTTCCCTTCCTCTTTTCCTCTCTTTTGGTTACTAGATGCATATGTGTGGTACTAAAGGTGCCTTCTGATGTTGTCAACTCAGTCATGCAACTGGTCATTTTAGTGGAGAGTCCGGTGGGGGAGTGCTTCCATGAAGGGGTCACTTGATCAGGTAGCCCAGTATAGACATACCATCAGCTTGTTCTCTGCATGCATTTGCTCCTATTATTCTGTCTGTCTGTAATCATTCATCTATTCCACAAATATCTGTTATATGCCTACTATGTGCCAAGAATTATACTATTCCTGTGTTTAAATAGTGACATGATATTGCTGTTTCTTTCTGATTAACAGATATTTTCAAAGGTGAATGAAGAAAGCCATATTAGGAAAACTGTTATAAGATGAAGTTGATTTTTTTTTCTGATCTCTGAAGGCTTTTATTAGTGCGAGGGGGGCAGGAAAGGAGGAACAATATAGCTGGTCAGAGATTCCTTTCTCACACTAGCTCCTGCCCTGGATAGCAGGGCAGTGGGTGGGAGGTAGGGGATTGCCTACAGTCATAATCCCCCCCACAAACCTTCTTACCCTCATTTTCTTGCCCCAGGGCCCCCCAACCAAAAGGGAGTCTGTCACTGTAATTAAGCAGTCTGTAATCAACAAAGTCCCATTAAGAAATAATGAGGCCAGTAATGCAGTGGGTGCCATTGGTGGGGGATTAGTGAAACTCATGTGGTTTCCTGCAACTCTCTCACTTTCTGAGGAAGTGTTGGGGAGAGGATAAGTGGATAAATTGTTGACTCAGCACTATCAGCATTAGTCCCTGCACTCTCCCCCATACTCTCCAGTTAAACACCTTGCTGAAGTTGGTTGGATGTGTTGGGTGGGACATTGCTCCCAGCTCTGATAAAGGCATGCATGTGAGTTCCTTGCTGGCAGGGTTACATCATAGTCATCTCTGCATTCCCAGTGCCTGGCACATCATAAGTGCCCAATAAATGTTCCATGAATGCCAGGAGAGGGTGTGGTAGAAGTACACATTGAGCCTAAAACCCAAATGTCCCACCTTCTTGCTTAAGACGTTCTCAAAAAGATTGTGGCTCCATGAGCGTCTGGGTAAATATGATTGACTGAAGAGGATCTTGGTACTAAGGACTTTAAGCTCTTTTCACACTCTTCGCATATTGAATCTTGCCTTTGTTGTAATTACCTATATATGAGGGCATAAGTTCTTGGAGGGATATGACCATTTTATATACTTTTATATTCCACAGAGTATATGTAGGGTGTAAAACTCTAGTGTATATTTTGCAGCGGCAAGTATTGAAACTAGACATATGGAAAAGTTGCCGTGCCACAAAGTCAATGCCAAAGGTCCCCAGAATACCCTTTTCTATTAATTTTAGAGTCCAGTAAAATAGTAAAAGCTAAATTGGGAGGGAACTAATCAATCTGGAGTTGTCCAAAATGCATTATATGATCTGTGTCAGGGGAGCTTGCTCTGCATGAAAATGTAGCTCATTCACCTTCCTAACATGAATCCTGTGGCGTCTAAAGAGTCTTACATGTGGCCAGGCATGGTGGTTCATGCCTGTAATCCTAGCACTTTGGGAGGCTGAGGTGGGTGGATCATGAGGTCAGGAGTTCGAGACCAGCCTGGCCAACATAGTGAAACCCCGTCTCTACTAAAAATACAAAAAATTAGCCTGGCCTGGTGGCATGCACCTGTAGTCCCAGCTACTTGGAAGGCTGAGGCAGGAGAATGGCTTGAACCCGGAAGGTGGAGGTTGCAGTGAGCCGAGATCACGCCATTGCACTCCAGCCTGGGTGACAGAGCGAGACTCCATCTCAAAAAAAAAAAGAAAAAAGAAAAAAGTCTTACATGTGGAAGCAGCAGAATGATCTTTCCAAGTGTGTTTCAGCCCAAGGCCCCTGGGAGCTTGTGCAACATTAGCATCTTTTGAGCTTGTGGTTTTTATTGTTTTCCTCAGCCTAGAACTAGATGGCCCAGTCAGGAAACTGAAGGATAGCAATCCATATCATTCATTCCTTTACTTTCACAACACTGCCTCTAAGTTGTACAAACTCTTCTCAAGCAAAGACAGCTTATAACTTTTTTCAAGGTAGAAAGTTCTTCTAAAGAAGGAGTCAATATGGGGTGGGGGTTATGGACACCTACTTCAAGTCACATAGATTTGGGTTTTAACCCAGAACAGTTTCAATGCATTCTCCTGTTTACTTAAACAAATTACTTAATCTTATGTCTGAAATAGTGCTAACAATACCTATCACACAGTTTGTGAGGATTAAAAGAAAAGAAGGTATGTAGAGCACCTCCTAGCACTGTGCCTGGCTCACAGTGAATGCTCAAAATGGCAGTTAAGGAGAATAGAGCTAAATTCAGCTTCAGTCTGTCCTTTTCCAGTATGTGCTGCATAATTCTGCCTAGGTTTACGTGAGCTCTGCGATTGTTCCTCACGTGTCTTTATGTTTTGTTTCTCTACTTAGGCTGTAAGCACCCCTTACCAGGATCTGATATTCTTTCATATTATTGAATTCCACAGAAGTCCTTACGGCAGGACCCCTGCTCGGCATCAAATAATTATAATTCGTCCATCTGCCATTTCAAGTTCATGAAATGTGTTATTTGATCTTCTACATCAGCAGACCTTGCTCTGTATTAAGATACAGTTTATCTACTTTCTTTAAGTGCATCCAGTGGAGACTAAAAAGCCTTATATGTGGTTTGAAGAAAAAAGAAGGTCAGGAACATCAGTGTACCTTGAAGGTGGTAGAAGAGTAGAGAGAACCTTCAAGGCTGGGTGAGAAAATTGGGTCTGTTAGACTTGACTGAATCCACGCATTGAATAGAGTCTTCTCTTCCAAGGCTGCAGGCATGAGCTTTGCAAGTTTGAGCACACAAACTCTTGGCCTGAAACCACAGCTTCAGAATGAGCCTGGCACTAGGAGTTATCTCCATAATCTCCTTCCCTTCCCCAAATTAGAGTTATTTTTCCCTTCTTTCTTCTGATGATGAGGATATAATCCTGGCAAGAGTTGACCATTTCCCCAATATTATCTGTTCATTTTTACCATTATTTGGTGTGTTATTCATTTTTGGAATGATTTGCAGTGAATGTTTTATTGTGGCCCAGCATGCTCCTGTTATCCTGCATTCTTCAGCACAGCCATCTCTTCACTCATCATTTGGCAAGGGCTAGAATAAAACAAATCTTCTGAATATTTGTTCCTCTTACAGAAACTCTTCTTGCTAAGTCAGACCCCTCAGGGAGCACCTTCCTGTGTTGTATCTGAAATCTCCTGTTTTGGCTATCAGTGTCATCGTTTGCTACCAGAAGTATGGTAATCGAGACCACGGAGAACCCTCCCCAAAATGGTGAAAAGCCTTAGAAGCCTTTGTTTTAAAAGATGTGGAGATGAATTCCTGAGAGTTTAGATGCTTCTCCTACCCCTCCTCCTCTGGCCTCATGATGTCCTGCCATTCGTACATTTGAGACATGTGCTAAAGAATATCTACCCATCCTGCACATCTTCACCTGGAAAAATGCTGGCTGATTCCATGTGTCCCACAAGGGGATGTGTTGATTTGGATAGTGGGCAGCAGAAAGCCTTTGCTATTCAGAATATGGAAATGGGAGAAATGGAGCCAGAAAATGTTTACAGAACAGTGAGAGAAGAAAAGGAAAACTACCCAAAGGACAGCTGACCTGTTTAAAAGCAGAATATACTTAAAATACCCCAAGGACTGAGGCTTTTGTAACATGAGTGATGAGTATTAAAGGTAAAAGATTCCTGTTTTCAAACAGAGATATTCCTAAACCTACCAAGCAAAGGAGAATCCACAATATCTGTTGTGGTAGGAAGTTCTTCTGAAGTCTAACGTTAATCCCTCCGATGTTATTTTATTTGCCTATATTAATGTGTTGCTTTGTAATTGTTCTAAGGTTGCTTTTATTGTGTGTGTTTTGCCCTCACAGGTAAACTCCTCCAGGGCAGGACCTGACTCTTCAGAGGAATTTTTTAATCCCCCTCCCCAGAAGTGCCCATGTCAAGGCCATAGTAGAGAAGGAGCTCAAGAGCAATCCCTAAGCAACCACGCTTGGAAGCATCCTGCAACAGAGGGATTTGTTCCAGACTCAGATTTAATCCACTATTACCTTTTCGTAAGACAAGTGTTGTCTGAAGGAGTCTGTGTGTAATTTTGAGACAAAAGGATTGCAGAACTCAGCTCCCGGGTTGTCTCATATCTGATTCTTCGAAAGGGGAAAAGAAGCGAACTCTTCTGCACAATAGCTGAGCAGATAGGAGAGAAAAAGCTTGAAGATTCACAGTGGAGCAAGGCTAATTGGAGCCTTCCTCAGAGCAGCTCAACTATCCCAGTTTTACCTATCCCATTCCTTGCCATTCCCACTTGTAATTCTGTCTTGGCAAGAACACCATACTGAAGGTTCTTAAAGTAGTTTGTAGACTTTAATTAGTTCTGTGGGAAGTCAGTCAAAGCTCAGCCTTCATTCTGCCAACAGAGACAACAGTGGTGGGTGTGGAAGGAAGGCAAGAAGAAGATGGACACCCAGAGCAGTTGTGCAACTTACTGAAGGCCATGTGGATAGGAGGAACTGGGTTTAAAACCCCTAAGTCTTGATAAAAGTGTCTTAGCCTTCTAGATTCCTAAACAGGTAGTGGGCTCATCCTACTAACCTACTTTGCTAGGGTGTTGTTGATGAATGCTTATAAACCCTGTCCTAGATGATAGGTTTGGAAGATTGTTAAAGAAAGCATGTCATTAAGTCCCTACTCACCCCCTCCTTGACAAATAGCCCTGGAGGGAAATGAATATTAGCCAGAATCGTAGGGCCTCCACTTCAATGGAATGAACTGAGATTCAACAACAGGAGAAATGTTCCAACAGTGAGGGAAATCAACAATGTGCTGGGGGTGAAGGGTAGGGGTTGGGAAGGCCTAAACAGGTGACCATTGCCAGACAGCCCAGACGAGATCATCACAGAATAGCTGATTCCCATTAGTCACTGTGGGTGATCATTATCTTAAAATTCAGGACACTATTTTTGTAGTAGTTTCCCTTCCTCTCTTTGTAAGAGCAGAAGACCTCTCTGGGGCCTATCACAAGACAAGCGGGTGTTTGCAAATGAGGGACGTGCTTTGAGACTGAATTGCTCTGTGCTTCTCTAAAAGACATGGTTAAGAGTTTGGGCGCTGATGTTAGAGACTGAGATTAAAATCCTTCCTTGCCACTTCCATCAGTATCAATTTGGATAAGTTTCTTAACTTCTCTAAGCCTTGATTTTCTCACCTATAAAATGGGCCTAATAATAGTGCCTAACTTAGAGGTTTGTTGTAAAGGTTAAATGCAATTATTCAGGTAAAGCCTTAATGGAGTCTGATATGCAGTAAGCACTTAATCCATTTTATCTACTGACTCTTTTCTCTGTGTGGGTTACCCACTTTGGAGATTGTCCCCAGTAATTTCTTTGGTCAAGTCTTGATCTCCCTGGCCCCTTGACTATCTTCTCCCACCATGATCAGTGAGAAGTTGAGGAACACTAATACCAAATTCTTTTTCATGTTAGTTAGGAGAAAGCAGAATTACGAAGGTCAACCTGCTGGTGTAAAAAAATATTACATAGATTAGCCCTGCTCTACATATTAGATATGTTCTCAAAATGCCTAAGTGGCCTTTGTTTTTTTTTTTTTTTTTTTTACTTTAAGTTCTAGGGTACATGTGCACAACGTGCAGGTTTGTTACATGTGTATACACGTGCCATGTTGGTGTGTGGCACCCATTAATTCATCATTTACATTAGGTATATCTCCTAATGCTATCCCTCCCACCCCCACCCCCTGGCAGGCCCTGGTGTGTGATGTTCCCCACCCTGTGTCCATGTGTTCTCATTGTTCAATTCCCACCTATGAGTGAGAACATGTGGTGTTTGGTTTTCTGTCCTTGTGATAGTTTGCTCAGAATGATGGTTTCCAGCTTCACCCATGTCCCTATAAAGGACATGAACTCATCCCTTTTATGGCTGCATAGTATTCTATGGTGTATATGTGCCACATTTTCTTAATCCAGTCTATCATTGATGGACATTTGGGTTGGTTCCAAGTCTTTGCTATTATGAATAGTGCCACAATAAACATATGTGTACCTGTGTCTTTATAACAGCATGATTTATAATCCTTTGGGTATGTGCCCAGTAATGGGATGGCTGGGTCAAATGGTATTTCTAGTTCTAGATCCTTGAGGAATTGCCTAAGTGGCCATTTTTATATTGGGTAATCTTTAAATGACTTTATTTGCAAGTCTGAGTAATATACTCATAGAAACAAGAATCACAGTTAAGGGAAGGGAAACTAATATTTGAGCTTGAGACACTTTCCATATCCAAGTCTAATTGAATCCTCCCAATCACCCAATAAAGAGATCTTATTATTCCCATTTTATATGTTAAACAACCAAAACTCAGAGAGGTTAATTAATACTCTCAAAATCACTCTTCTAGGGGTGGTGGAGCCTAAGTTTGAATGCAGCTCTGGCTCCCAAACCTGTCCATTTTCTACTATGTCATGCTCAAAGGCATATTCTGCTTTTGTCCATTGTCAGCCTATGTGCATTTAAGTTTCCCGCACAAATTCCAGAAGAATTTTATCCATCAATTCACATGACCTTGAGTATTAATTTAGTTTAAAAATCTTTCCCCTTATGATTTAAAAAATATTCACTTTAAGAAATTATCTGCCATGTGCAGGATTATCATAAGATTAAAAAAAAAAAAAGAAATTAGCAGCCGGTTGTGGTGGTTCATGCCTGTAATCCCAGCACTTTGGGAGACTGAGGTAGGAGCATTGCTTGAGGCCAGGAGTTCAAGACCAGCCTGGGTAGCACAGTGAGACTCTGCCTCTACAAAAAATTAAAAATTAGCCAAGCATGGTGACACACACCGGTAGTCCCAGCTACTCAGGAGGCTGAGGCAAGAAGATTACTTGAGCCCAGAAGGTTGAGGGTGCAGTGAGCTATGATCACTACATTCCCATCTGGGTGAGGGGTGAGAGAAGAAAGAAAGATAAAGAAAGAAAGAAGGAAAGAAAGAAAGTAAGAAAGAGAAGGAAAAAGGAGAAGGAGGGAGGGAATGAAGGGAGGGAAGGGAAGAAGGAAGGAAGGGAAGGAGGAAGGGAAGGAAGGGAGGGAGGGAGGCAGAGAGGGAGGGAAGGAAGAAGGAAGGAAGGAGGGAGAGAATGAAGGAAGGAAGGAAGGGAAAAAGGAAGGGAAGCAGGAAGGGAAGGAAGGAAGGAAAGAAGGAAGGAAGGGAGGGAGGAAAGGAGGGGAGGAGGGAAGGAAGGAAGGAAGGAAAGAAGGGAAAATTACCCACATTTACTTCCATTACCATGGTTTGTCAAAAGCTGACTGTTGAACAAGGTGCAGTGTCTCACACCTGTAATGACAACACTTTGGGAGGCCGAGATGGGAGGATCACTTGAGCCCAGGAGTTTGAGCTCTCGTCCTACAAAATATAAATAAAAATTAGCTAGGTGTGGTGGTGTGCTCCTGTGGTCCCAGCTACTTGAGAGGCTGAAGCTGGAAGATCTCTTGAGTCTAGGAGTTCGAGGCTGCAGCAAGCAATGACTATGCCACTGCACTTCAGCCTGGGTGACAGAGTGAGACCATGTCTCAAAAAAAAAAAAAAAAGCTGACTGTTGCCAGATAATAAAGAACATAATATATGATTCTAGAAAATGCAAGCTATTCCATTGCGACAGAAATCAGATCATTGGTTGCCTGGGCAGGGGTGAGGGCTGGAGGAGAAGATGGCAAAGAAACTTCTGCGGATGATGGATATATTTATTATCTTGAATGTAATGATGGTTTTACAAATGTACACTTATGTCAAAATTTATTAAAACTTTTAAAAGCTGACTGCATATTAGTCATCTACACACAGAAGAAGTAATGCTACATTAAAAGTAAAAACAGAGCACGGATTTCCGTGCAGCTCATTGTATATATACATACTGCCTTCTACCTACCAAGAGGGAAGCTGCTCCCCTAGACTGTGAGCTTTCCAAGGGGAAAGGTTGTGTTTTGCTTGTCCTTGAGTCCCTAGCATCTAGTGTAGTGCCTATTACATCGGTTCTCAATAAATGTTGAATTGAACTAGATGTTTCTTTGAGAGTTTACACTGATTCCATAGAGCTCAAATGTGTAAGCAGCTTACTAAATATTAAGCAGATTTCCTGAACTGGCCAGAAGCTTTTGTAGATGTTTCAGTGCTCAGGGGTTCTAATTTTGCGTGTAACCATAAAAATGGGAAGAAATGACACTGATCTGCTAAATTGAGTTGTTTTGCTGTCAAACAACTTTGTGAGTCTGCAGGTCTACTTGCAAGAAAGAGTTTCTGAGAGACCTGATGATAAATAAGACAAACATCTAGAGAACAGAAAGTGTTTTTAAGATGAGCAGTTGCAGATTGCAAGTGTGGCTTAAAATTGCAATCTTGTTAATATATGTAAATAAGAAAGTACATGTACTAAGGTATTCTCACACCTCACGTCTCCTATTCACCCTCAATAGGTCAGCTTTTCTCTTACATCTCCCCCCAAATTACAGCCATCTGATGCTAACTCCCTTAACTTCTCTTCCCTTGGCCCCTAAACTTTATTATAAGCACCCAGCCTTCCCTCCACATCTTTTATACTAATTAGAGAAAGACGTAGCCTTACTTTTAGGTCAACCTCTCCACCTCTGTTCAAACACCATATTCTTCTTTCTCCTGTCCTTGGCCCATATTCTCATTTCCTCACCCAGAGTAAGTTTTCCTTGAGTCTCTTTTCCCTAAAACTTCAATTCTCTTTTATTCTTCAACCCATCATCTTTCCAGAGCATTCCTCCTCTCAGTTTCAGACTCACCATTCGCCCAGTCTCTCAGGCTAAAAACTTCGCAATTATCCTCAACTCCCTGTCTTCCTTATCAAATTAATCACTCAGGCCAATTGAATTGCATTTCAGAAATATCTCTTGAATACATTTATTCTTTGTCTCCTCTTTGCCTTGCTTTGGCTCAAATTTTGATAGCTATTTCCCTGAACTATTGCAATAGCCACCATATACTTCCTTCTACCAGATGTCTTTTCTTTTCCAGGTCAACTTCTACATCACCACCACCACCTGAATTATTTTTCAAAAAATGAATCTGATTGGTTTACTTCTCTGCTCAAACTTTGGCTCTGCATTGCTGATCAAATAGAGACCAAGCTCTTGGGCGTGGCACTAACTGCCCATCAATCCTACTTTGCATTGCTTACCCTAGGCTGCTGCCACATTGAGCTTCCTGCTGTCCCATGCCCTGGGATGCCACAAGCCTCTTCATATGTCGGTTCTTCTGTCTGGAATGCCTTTCTCGTTCTCCTCCTGAGAAATTCCTACCTGGTCTTCAATGTTGCCTAAACAGCACCACTTCTGAGAAGGCAACATTGATGTGTTGCTCTCTGAAGAGTTAGATGCCCCCTCTTCTGTGTGCCAATAGCACACAGAATAATGTTTTATATTTCCATTTTAACGCTTATGTTGTTTTAAAGATTTTTGAAAAAAAATCTCTCATTCTTTACTGCTACTCTACAAACTAAGCTCCTTGAGGACAGGAATCAAATTTTATTTGTCTTTGTATCCCCTATATCCAGGGCAGTGATGGACATGTAGTAGAGACATTTATTGAGTGAGTGATGGAAGCAGCAGCAGTTTTCTCCTAAGCAGTTCCAGGCAGTGGGTGTGAAGTTAGCAACACTTTTTAAAAAAATATGCAAGAGAAAGTACATTAAGTGAATGGGCTACTCTGGCAGGGTAATATACCCCAAAGACAAGTACAAATGATATTTACTTTTTTCTTATTATTTGGATCAACTGATATTGTAGATTACTATTTGGGTGAACTCTGTCTCTTCTTCCTTCCTGTAATATTGATCTAATTGAGAATATAAGTCCTTCTTTTAGATTACCCACACCATTGTGCCCCTTGCCCAGCATAAATGGTTGGGAGTTACCTATAATTGTTGTCTCATTCTGGGATAACCAATTTGGGTGCTATATCCTGGACAATTGTGGGTCATACATAACAGAACTTGGTATGGGTTCTCCAAAATTTTCCCTGGCTGAAATATTTATTTTAAGTGTTTGCTGTTTTCACCTTCAAACTCTGGAAACTTTTTCTTTCCATTTTGTTCACTCCTATATCTCAAGCAATTGTAACAGTGACTGATACATAGTCGGTACTTGATAAATGGTTTTCGAATGAGTGAAAGCATTATTATCTTCAGATATTTCATCCATATAAAATAATATATATAACTTAAATATAAGATGAAATAATTAGGACATATACCCATGTCCTACCACACAGTTTAAGAGGTAGATTATTGTTAATATTGGTGAAGCCTGTTTGGTGTCCCTATCTGATTATATCTCTTTTCATTCCCTTTGGAGGAAACCGCCACTCCAGATTTTGCATTTATCATTCATCGCATTTCATTACATTTTGGCTACATATAGATTCTTTACAATATATTATTTAGTTTCTGATGTGTTTTACCGTGTGTAAAAGTTCTGTCATAATATATGAATTATGTGGCAACCTGCTTTTTTCTCTCAACATTATGTTATGATACTTATCCCTATTGCTGGATATAGCTTTATTTCATTTTTACTGCTGTATTATACTTAAATAAATAAACACACCACAATTTGTTTGGCCATTCTCCTGTCAATAGTTAGTCCAGTTGTTTTTAGGTCTTTGTTTTTTATAAACGATACTGTTATAAATATTGTTGTACATGTCTCTAGAAATATATTTACAAAATTTTCTCTAGAATACATATTTAAGAACTTCTGGACACAGACAACTTTATACTCAGTAGTGAAACATTGAAAGCTTTCTCTCTAAAAGCAGGAACAAAGCAAGGATGCCTGCTCTTGCCACTTCTATTCAACATAGCCCTGGAATTCCTGGCCAGAGCAGTCAAGCTAAAATAAATAAATAAATAAAAGGTCAAATGATCTTTGACAAAAGTGCCAAGACACATAATGGTGAAAGGATTATCTCGTCAACAAATGGAGTTGATAAAACTGAATGAGAAAGAGTGAAACTGGACCATTACCTAAGGCCCTGTAGAAAAATTAACTCAAATTGTGTTAGAGACCCAAACATAAGACCGAAAACTATAAGACTCGCAAAAAAAATAGGAGAAAAGCTGCATGACATTAGATTTGACATGATTTCTTGGACATGACATAAAAGTACAGGCAACAGAAGCAAAAATAGGCAATTGAAACTACATCAAACTTAAAAACTTCCGCACAGCAAAGGAAACAATCAACAGAGTGAAAAAGCAACCTGTGGAATAGGAGAAAATATTTGCAAGCCATATGTCTGATAAGGGGTTAATATCCAGAATATATAAAGAAGTCCTACAACTCACAAACAACACAAAATATAATTTATTAGAAAATGGGCAAAGGACTTGAATAGATATTTCTTCAAAGAAGATACACAAGTGGCCAAGAAGTATATGAAGAGATGCTTTACGTCACTAATCATTGGGGAAATGCAAATCAAAGCCACAAGGAGATCCTGGACAATTGTGGGTCATACCTAACAGCACTTGGTATGGGTTTTCTAAAATTTTCCCTGTGTGAAATATTTATTTTAAACATTTCCTGTTTTCATCTTCAAACTCCAGAAACTTTTTTTCTTTCTGTTTTGTTTACTCTTCTTTTCTGTTTTGTTCACCACCTCACATGTTAGGATAGTCATTATTTTAAAAATTAAAAAATAACAAGTGTTGGTTAGGATGTGGAGAACTGTAACCCTTGTGTACTGTTGGCAGGGGTGTAACATGATGCAGCAGCCTTGGAAAACAGGATTGAGGTTTCTCAAAAAAATAAAAATATAGCGCTGGTGTGGTGGCTCACGTCTATAATTTCAGCACTTTGGGAGGCCAAGGTGGGCAGATCACCTGAGGTCAGGAGTTTCAGACCAGCCTGCCCAATATGGCGAAACCCTGTCTCTATTAAAAATACAAAAAATTAGCCAGGTGTGGTAGTGGGCACCTGTAATCCCAGCTACTCGGGGGGCTGAGGCAGGAGAATCGCTTGAAGGTGGAGGTTGCAGTGAGCTAAGATTGTGCCACTGCACTCCAGCCTGGGTGACAAGAGGGAAACTCCATCTCACACACAAAAAAAAAAAATTGGCACTTTGGGAGGCAAAGATGGGCAGATCATGAGGTCAGGAGATCGAGACCATCCTGGCTAACATGGTGAAACCCTGTCTGTACTAAACACACACACACACACACACACACACACAAAAAAATTAGCCGGGCCTGGGGGTGGTGCACCTGTAGTCCCAGCTACTCGGGAGGTTGAGGCAAGAGAATGGTGTGAACCTGGGAGGCAGAGCTTGCAGTGAGCCGAGATGGTGCCACTGCATTCCAGCCTGGGCGACAGAGCGAGACTATGTCTCAAAAAATAATAATAATAATAAAATAAAGATTAAAATATAATTACCATATGATCTAGCAGTCCCACTTTTAGGTATTTATCCGAAAGAATTGAAAATAGGGTCTCAGAGATATTTACAGTTGTGTTCATTGCAGTATTACTCACAATAATCAAGAGGTAAAACCAACCTAAATGTCCACAAACTGATAAATGGACTTAAAAATGTGGTGTATTATCCAGCCTTAAAAAAAAAAAAAAAGGAAATCTTGTCATGTGCTACAATATGGATGAACCTTGAAGATATTATGTTAAGTGAAATAAGCCAGTCACAAAAAGACAAATCCTGTGTAATTCCACTTTTATAAGATATCTAAAATAGCCAAACTCTTAGAAACAGAAAGTAGAATTGTTGCTAAGGGCCGTGGGGAGGGCGAAAAGGATTGCTTGTTCAATGCATATAGAGTTTCAGCTTTGCAAATTGAAAAAGGTCTAGAGATCTGTAGCACAACAATGTACATACAGTTAACACTACTGTACTGTATACTTAAATAAAGTTAAAATGATAAATTTTAAGTTATGTGGTTTTGATCACAATTTAAAAAAAAGAACTGGCAGATGATGGGGTATGCACATCTTCAACTGCAGAAGATAAACCTAAATTGTTTCCAAAGTCGTTGTGCCAATGTACACAGTCACTAGCAGTGTATAAGACTTCCAGTTGCTCCATATCCTCATCAGCATTTGGTATTATCATACCCTTTTCCTCCTAAACACTAGACAGCCAGGTATATACTTCTTAAATTTTACTAATCTGATGGATTATTTTAATTTGCATTTTATTGATTACTAGAGTTTGAGAATCTTTTTGGCTATTTATTGGCTATTTGGATTTTCACTTAAGTGAATAGCCTATTCATGTCTTTTGCACATTATTCTATTGTTCCAGTTGTCTTCTTTTTACTGATTTAAAAAATCAATTCTTTACATATTCTGTGTACAAATTCTTTATAAGTCATTGAGTAACATATATCTTCCAGTTTGTGACTTGTCTTGTAGCCTTGTAAATGGAGCCTTTAAAGAAAACAAGTTTTTAATGTAGTTGAATTTATTCATCTCTTCCATTATGATTTGCTCTTTTTATATCTTACTCTAAGAAATCTTCCCCTACCCTGAGATCATAAAGACATTCTGTGTTTTCTCATAAAACATTAAAGTTGTGCTAGAATTGATTTTTGAAGAGGTATGAGGCCTGGGAATAGAAATCAAGACAGGCTTTCCTTCTTTACACAGAAGGCAGATGCCAAAGGTAGTCTATCTGCATAGAATTAGAGCTGAAGCTGCTGCAGAGAAAGTTGGTTTAACCTCAGGAAGTGTTGTCTGTCCATGAGGGTTTGCAAAGTTTCAGTGACTCACTGAAGCAATGGAATCCATTTAATTTTGTTTGATGGCAGGAGTTGGGTTCTTAGAGGTTACTAACACTGGGGAGATTACAGTTCACCCAAGAGGGGAAAGGTGAAGAGGCAAGGGACAGAAAAAGTGACTCTGATTCTCTGTAATCCCAGCACTTTGGGAGGCTGAGGTGGGTGGATTGCTTGAGGCCAGGAGTTCGAGGCCAGCCTGGCCAACATGAAGAAACCCTGTCTCTACCAAAAAATACAAAAATTAGCCAGACTTGGTGGCACACCCCTATAATCCCAGCTACTCGGGAGGATGAGGCAGGAGAATAACTTGATCCCGGGAGGCAGAGGTTGCAGTGAGCCGAGATCGTGCCACTGCACTCCAGCCTGGGTGACAGAGTGAGAATCTGTTTCAAAACAAACAAACAAACAAACAACAAAAACAACAAAAAACAAGTGTGTACTACGCTATCCAGCATTCTCTGTCCCTGCCTCCCTACTTCCCTTATCCTTCACCTGAAACTTCCTATTTAGTGGAAACAAAATAATCTCAACAGAATACGGCCAAAATCACAATAGGAAGGATAAAAGAGAGTTACAAATACTCTACTTGAGGATCAACAGCAGACTAGACTCACTTTCCCTAGAGCCTTTCCAAGTCGAACTATGATGGCTTTGAGTGGAAGAAAGAGAAGATGACTTCTAGAGATGACTTGTATTTGGATCTCTGTGGAGGATATTTTCTGAGTCTTATGGTTTGGTCAGCTGAAAAATCCTTCTTGTGCTTCTTAACCTAGGGTGGCTGCCCCAAAGAGGAAGTTTCAGAAGGAGTCAGTGGAGGAGGTCTGGGGGAGAAAAAGAGAAAGGCTGTCCTCTGGAGCAGAGCAGAAACAGTGGAGTGTGGAGGAAAGCTTTAGAGGGATAGATGACAGAGTGGGATGGATGGCACTCCTGGCTCCTCCAAAGGATATCACCATCAATCTTTAGTTTTTCATCCTATGCAAGTGAAGGAGAGCAAGAGAGGAAATTATTACATGGCCCTTGGTTTTCTCAGTACTGCCAATAAAAGAGATTTATGGAGTGAAACTTAGAGCATAGCGTTCTAGAAAATGCTCACATAGCCTTCAGGAACACTCACCAACCAGATTTGTGCATGTGTGCACGCATACACCACTCCCCACCCTATGTGAATACGCATACATTCACCTCCATAGAAACAGCGTGTATGCAACAGTGTGCAACACAATTTCACTATACTTTTCAGAAGTAACCCTGTCCATTCTTCTGTTTCCACATAGGCTCTAAGCTAGGTCCCACCACTCTTGTAGATTTTGTTCAAGTTGACATGGTGTGATGCTGTCAAAGTGATGAGGAGTTGCAGAAGTCTGCACTAAAGATTTTGGATTGAATGTGGTAAATGATTGCTCTTGAGGAAGGACATGAGGAAATTAGCGTTAACGACATACAAGAGAGAGTTAGCTCTGATTCACTAGAGACAGGGAGAATCAGGAGACTATGCCGTGAAACAGATGCAAAAGGTGACTCCTGCAAACTTGAGCTAAGAAATCAGGACTGCAACTGCAAAGACCAGACAGACAGAACCTGGGGGAATTTGAATCTGTCTCCCGTCTCCTCTCTGTTTTGAATTTCTTGTGAGTTGGTGTACAGCCAGGGCTGAGGGAGAGAGAACTTTGATTTCATGTTGTGGGGTGTTCTAATGAGGAAGGCTGCTGCCCTGTCTGGACCTCTCCAGAGTTTTCTTGGAGGCCTGCAAACAAGGACTTCTGAGCCAAAACCATGGCTAAGTCCTGGCTGGTTTGAAGCAGCCTCTTAGACAAACCGAGAGAGAGAAAAGGAAAGGAAGATTTGGGCTGTGGAGGGAGCAACTCAGCCGTCTTCTAGCCCACTGTTGGGGCTTTTAATTCACCTCACACTGATCATCACCACTCGTTCCTCAAAAGCCTTCTTTCCTTTCCTTGATTTCAGTGTTAATGGCTGGGAAGTTACTTTTGGTGTTCAACTTCACTCCCTTGTGCTTCACTGGTAACAACATTTAGGACATGCATGCAGAAGACTTTAGTAAGTTTAAAATTAATTACAGAGTCATCATAGAACCTCATTTGTTTTTATTAGCCATTTATTAAGTTTTTATTTTTAAAATAAGTTTTATTTTTATTGTATTTGCCATTTATTAAGTTGAACCATACGTAACTGCTGGCATATTTGACCACTTTAGCCTACAAAAATTACAGTCTATAAGTTTCTTTCTTTCTCTCTTTTTCAGACAGGGTCTTGGTCTGTCACCCATGCTGGAGTGCAGTGGTACCATCTCTGCTCATTGCAACCTCCGCTTCCTGGGCTCAAGCAATCCTCCCCCCTCAGCCTCCTGAGTAGCTGGGACTACAGGTGCACGCCACCAAGCCTGGCTAATTTGTTTATTTTTTGTAGAGATGGAGTTTCGCCATGTTGCCCAGGCTGGTTTCAATTCCTGGGCTCAAGTGATCCTCTCACCTCAGCCTCCTAAAGCGTTGGGATTACAAGTGTGAGCCACTGCGCCAGTTTCAACACAATATTAAGAACCTATGTGTGCTCAATAAGACTATGAGGCAATTTGGTAATGGTTAAAAACTGCTTTTTTTTCCTTCCAGCTCAGCTCCACCATCTAGTTTTGAGTAAGTTACTTAACTTCTCTATGTCTCTGTTTCCTCTTCCTTAGGATGAAGATAATAATAGGACTTAACTTCACAGGGTTGTTGTGAGAATTTAAATGAGCTGTTATATGTAACACTTAGAAAAGTGCCTAACTCAAAGCAAGCTCTATATAAATATTGGCCATTATTATTATACACCAATCACTCTTATGTCACTTAATTTTATTATTAAATATTCCAAGCATACACAAATATATAGATAGTAAGAAAATTAACACCTGTATGCCCACCTTCCAGCTTAGACATAACACATTAAAAATATAATGGAAACCCAATGGGTGTTCTTTCCCTCTCACATTACTGTCCCTTTATTCTTGGAGATAACCTCTGTTCTGAGTTTGGTGCTTAACCTTACCATTGACGTTTCTCTATTTTAGTACATGTGTATGTAACATATGCCAGATGCAGTACTATTTATATGTTTCTTAATTTTTATAAATGGTGTCATATCATACTTATCCCTTTTCATCTTGCTTTTGTTGCTTAATATTACGTTTTTGATACTTATCTATGTGACTGCATGAAGCTTTAATTGTATTCATTTTAACTGCTGTGTAACATGCCAATGTACAGAATGTGTGATAGTTTACTTAGCTATTCTCCTTTGGGAGAACATTGAGATTGCTTTCAAATCTTTGCTGTTACCAACTATTTAATTTAGTCAACCAATTTTTATTGAGTGCCTACTACATCCAGGTACTCTTTTAGCAACTGGGAATTCAGCAGGGAAAACAAGGCATAAATATGTGTCCTCATGGAGCTTACAGAGTAGAGAGGGGAAACAATTATAAACTTAATAAACAGGTAAACTACGTAATTTTTGTTGGATGTGCTACGAGGAAAAAAAGGAAGATAAAGGGATAGAGGAGTACCAAGGTGGTTTGCAAATTTAACAGGGTGGTCAAGAAAGGCCTCATTGAAAAAGTAACATCTGGGCTGGGTATAGTGGCTCATGCCTGTAATCCCAGCACTTTGGGAGGCCAAGGCAGGTAGATCACCTGAGATCAGGAGTTTGAGACCAGCCTGGCCAACATGGTGAAACCCTGTCTCTACTAAAAAATACAAAAAAAAAAAAAAAAAAAAAATATATATATATATATATATATATATTAGCTGGGCGTGGTGATGGGCAGCTATAATCCCAGCTACTCAGGAGGCTGAGGCAGGAGAATTGCTTGAATCTGGGAGGTGGAGGTTGCAGTGAGCTGAGATCATGCCACTGCACTCCAGCCTGGGCAACAAGAGTGCAACTGAAAAAAAAAAAAAAAGAAGAAGAAGAAAAGAAAGAAAGAAAAGAAAAGAAAAAGTAACATTTGGACAAAGACATGAAGAAGGTGAGGGAGTGCCATGTGGGTATCTGAAGGAAGTTCTAGGAAGAGGGAATGTTAGCAAAAGGTTCAGGGTTGGAGAAATGCTACAGAGAATATTCCAGTTCG
This sequence comes from Pan troglodytes, assembly GCF_028858775.2. Lineage (NCBI taxonomy): Eukaryota > Metazoa > Chordata > Mammalia > Primates > Hominidae > Pan > Pan troglodytes. Next base: position 41,953,182 of record NC_072408.2, on the reverse strand, counting down.
TTTCTCCTTGTGCCCAAGAGCAAGTGCTTCCCCAGAGTATACAGTGGGGAGTGGAATTGCTGGGTTGCAGAGTATGTACACCTTCAAAGATACTTCATATAGCCAAATTGCTCTCCAAAGAGGTTATACCAATTTGTAATACCACCAGAAGTATGAAAGTTCCAATTATTTCATAACCTTGTCAGTACTTGGTATTGTCAGCCTTTTTTATTTTGCTGATAAGATGGTGTGAAATTATTCCTTTTTTTTCTTTTTTCTTTTTTTTTTTTGAGATGGAGTTTCACTCTTGTTGCCCAGGCTGGAGTGCAATGGTGTGATCTCGGCTCACTGCAACCTCTGCCTCCCGGGTTCTAGCAATTCTCCTGCCTCAGCTTCCTGAGTAGCTGGGATTACAGGCATGTGCCACCACACCCAGCTAATTTTGTATTTTTAGTAGAGATGGGGTTTCTCCATGTTGGTCAGGCTGGTCTTGAACTCCCGACCTCAGGTCATCTGCCCGCCTTGGCATTATTCCCATTTTTAACATGTGTTTTTCTGATTTTCTGAGAGTTGAACATCTTTTCATATTTTAGTAGCCTTTTAGATTTCCTCTCCTCTGTGACTTTCCTGTTCATATCCTTTACTCTTTTTTTTTTGAAACAGGATCTCACTCTGTTGCTGGAGTGCAGTGGTGTGATCTCAGCTCACTGCAGCCTCAAACTCCCAGGCTCAAGTGATCCTTCTGCCTCAGCCTCCCCAGTAGCTGGGACCACAGGCACATGCCACCATGCCCAGCTAATTTTTGCACTTTTTGCAGAGAAGGGGTTTCACCATGCTGCCTAGGCTTATCTTGAACTCCTGGGCTCAAGCAGTCCTCCCACCTTGGCCTCCCAAAGTGCTGAGATTACAGGCATGAGCCACTGCACCTGGCCTGCTCATTATTTTTTTTAAATTGAATTGTCTTTTTCTTATTGATTTTTAGAGTCCTTCACATATCTTGAATGTTAATACTTTGTCTAATATCTGCATTGTAAATACCTTCTGCCAGTCTGCAACTTATATAGCAGTGATAGTTAATGGTGTTTTTAAAAGAATGAAGAGTATTTAATCTTAATTTTATCAAATTTTTTCAAACTTTTCCTTATGATTTTGTTTTCTGTGTCATGTTTAGGCAATTATTTCCTATTCCAAGGTCATACAGGTTTCTCATTTATTCCCTGATTTGCTTATTTATTTGACAAATATACTGAATGCGTACTTTGTGCCAGGTACTGTTCTAGGCTTGGCAGAAACAACTGTGAGTAAGACAAAAGACCCAACCTTAATGACTTAGATTCTAGTGTGGGAGAGAGACAATAAACAATAGATAAATAGAAAATAAAACATGAAGAGAAAGTAAGATACAGAGATAAAGAGAAACCAATGGGCTGCTATGTTAGAGTGGTCAGGAAAGGCCTCCCTGAGAAGGTAACATTCAGCAGAAAACAGAATATGATGAGGGAGCAAGAAATGGGAATATCTAAAGAGAAGAACATTCCAGGCAGGGGAAACAGCAAGTCCAAAGGCCCTAAGATATTGGCGTGATTGATGGGTTATAGAACAGTTGAGAAAATGGCTAGTGTAGCTAACTGGCATACATAAGGGGAAGAGCGGTAAGTGCTTACTTAGAGAAGTAACCAGGGATTTTATTCTGTGATGAGAAGCCACTGGAGGATGTTAAGCAGGGAATTGATTTACTTTTCAAATGTTCATTATGACCACTATCATAACATCCAGGAGGCAAAAACGGAAGCATGTAGATGGGTTAAGAGTTTATTGCTATAGTCTAAATGAAAGGCGATAGTGACTTAGACCAGGGCAGTAGCAGAGAAAATTGTGAGAAGTGGTCAGATTCACACTATACAACATGACCCCAAAAGCACAGGCAACAAAAACAAAAACAGACAAATGGGATTGCATCAAACTTAAAAGTTTCTGTACAATAAAGGAAACAACACAGTGAAGAGGCAACTCATAGATTGGGAGAAAATATTTGCCAATCATATATCAGATAGGGGACTTACATCCAAAATATATAAGGAACTCAATAATAAGAAAACAAACTACTCGAACGACTCAATAATAAGAAAATTAAAAACTCTATTAAAAAAAGCAAAGGACATGAATAGACATTTCTCAAAAGAAGACATATAAATGGCCAATAGATATATGAAAAAATGCACAATATATTTTGAAGTTAGACCTAGTAAGATTTTCCAATGGATTTGATGAGGATGTTAGCACTATTTTCTTAAATGGGAACGTTGCAGGAGGAGAAGTTTTGGTGGTAAAATGCATACTTTGTTTTTGATCATGCTAATTTTGAGATGCCTATTAGAGGTCTAATTTGAAACTTTTTTTTTTTTTTGGTAGAGAAGGGGTTTTGCTTTGTTACCCAGGCTAGTCTTGAACTCCTGCCCTCAAGTGATCCCTCTGCCTTGGCCTCCCAAAGTGCTGGGGTTACAGGTGTGAGCCACCTTGCCCAGCCAGCCAAGTTGAAATTCTGAACTGAATATTGAATATATGAATGTGGAGTTTAGGGAATAGATAGAGATGTAAATTTGAAAGTCACTAGCATAATGTTTCTTGCCTTAAATTCTCATATATTTTCCTCTAAAGGTTCTGTGCTTTTCCTTCCTTCCTTCCTTCCTTCCTTCTTTCTTTCTTTTTTTTTTTTTTTTTCGTTTGACAGAGTTTCACTCTTGTTGCCTAAGCTGGAGTGCAATAATGCAATCTCAGCTAACTGCAACCTCCACCTCCCAGGCATAAGCGATTCTCCTGCCTCAGCCTCCCTAGTAGCTGGGATTACAGGTGCCTGCTACCATGCCCAGCTAATTTTTGTATTTTTAGTAGAGACGGAATTTCACCATGTTGACCAGGGTGGTCTCGAACTGCAGACCTCAGGTGATCCACCCACCTGGGCCTCCCAAATTGCTGGGATTACAGGTGTGAGCCACCGCGCCTGGCCTGCTTTTGCTTTTTCATGTTTAGGTCTTTAATCCATTTGGAATTAATTTTTTTATATAGTGAGAGAAAAAGATTGAACTCTCCCCTCCCTGTGCCCATGAGTAGCCTTTCCCTCACTGGTTTGAAATGTCAGATATTAGATTTAAACAGCACAGATCTGTTTTCTGGGTTCTCTATTCTTTTAAGTTGGTCAATTTGACTATCAAAGACTCATTATCACTGCTATCATAATATCCAGGAGGCAAAAATGGAAGCAAGAAGACTGGTTAAGAGTTTATTGCTATAGTCTAAATGAGAAGTTATAACTTAGAACAGGGTCTGTGCAAATACTACACTGTCTTAATCATTACATGATTCAGTCAGGGCTTAGTGCAAGAACAAGAACAACTCTAGATATTTCAAGCAGAAAGGAATTTACTACAGGGAATTTGATGCTTACAGAGTTGTTGGAAAGGCTAAAAAGAGCAGGAGTCAAATATGGCTGATGCACTCGGTCTTGTAAGACGGCACCCCAGCCTCACAAGGTATTGTCTTCCAGCTGGCTGTGTAACTCTCTTCATTAGACCATTCTACCATTCCATAGTGTCAGCTGGGATTACAGGCATGAGCCTCCGCACTTGGCCCTCTAGGTATCTTAAAGTCAATCTTATCTCATATTATAGCATCTATTCTGGCCAGGCGCAGTGGCTCAGGGCTGTAATCCCAGCACGTTGGGAGGCTGAGGCGGGCGGATCACCTGAGGTCAGGAGTTCAAGATCAGCCTGGCCCATATAGTGAAACCCTCTCTACTAAAGATACAAAAAAATTAGCCGGGTGTCATGGCACTTGCCTGTAATCTCAGCTACTCAGGAGGCTGAGGTGGCAGAATCACTTGAACCCGGGAGGTAGAGGTTGCAGTGAGCCGAGATGAGCACCACTGCACTCCAGCCTGGGCAACAGAGCAAGATTCCATCTCAAAAAAAAAAAAGATTTATTCCAGTGAGGGCAAAAACACTGCCTTCTGCACGATGGAGGGGGACCACTATAATCAACTCGCCTTGGCTGGTCCCTATGGTTAGAATGCCATATGGATTGTTATTGGTCTCTGCTGTTGGCGGATTATCTCTTAGGGGACATAGTACCAAGATCTGCCGTGGTGAGAGAAAATATGTTTTGTTGAGCCCAGGCATAATTTCCAACTTGCCATCACGGCTACTGTGCTAATGAGTCCTTTTAGCAATTCCTGGGTGGCTTGATAAAGAGGCTGACTGACATTTGCAGAACCAGGTCATCTCGTCCACCCAATTACCAAGACCTGTCAGTGCCCTTTGGTGAGTGAACATTCACCAATTTGTAGTTTTGTTGATTCTCCCTCGTGTATTTTTGTTTCCTAATTTTCACTCTTACATTGATTATTTCTTTCCACCTTTTTTGGTGGCAAGGGGAGGTTGCTGTGACATTATTTTTGTAATTTCTTGAGTTGGAATCTTAGCTCTGTTTTTTCTTTCTTCTCTTCTAACGTATTACAGCTATAAATCTGCTTTAAATGCTACTTTAGCTGTATTCCACATTTTTTAAGGATAATTTTTTAAAGCAATTTTAGATTCACAGCAAAATTGAGAGGAAGGTAGAGAGATTCCCCGTATACCCCCTGCCCCACACACGCATAGGCTCCCCCATTATCAAAATCCCTTGCCAGAGCAGTAGATTTGCTGTAATTGGTAAACCTACATCAACACATCATAATCACCCAAAGTCCATAGCTCGCATTAGGGTTTGCTCTTGGTGCTATTTCCACACATTTTGATTGTGTATTTTCTGTATTGTTCAGTCTACATTTTATCTAATTTCCATTATTAATTATGTTTTGAAATCTGTTCCTAAATTTCCAAGCTTTGGGAATTTTACCTTTCTGTTGATATCTAAATTAATTGTTTGTGTTTGGAGACATGTGGCCTGTATAATACTGATTCTTTTTATTTGTTGAGATTTGTTTTGTGGTACAGTGCATGGTCAATTTTTGAAATGTTCTCTATGTTCTTTAAACAACTATATATTCTCTAACTGCTGCATAAAGGATTCTATGTACATCTATCAGAACATGTCAGAACATGCTGATTGTGTTATTCAAATCTCCCATGTCTCTACTAATTTTTGTCTGCCAATTTATCAATATACTAGAGAGCTATGACTTTTAAAATATTCAGCTATCATGGTGAATTTCGCAATTGCTCCTTTTTTTTTTTTTTTTTGTGATGGAGTTTCGCTCTCGTTGCCGAGGCTGGGGTGCAATGGCGCATGCAATCTCAGCTCACCGCAACCTCCGCCTCCTGGGTTCAAGCGATTCTCCTGCCTCAGCCTCCTGAGTAGCTGAGATTACAGACATGCGCCACCATGCCCAGCTAATTTTGTATTTTTAGTAGAGATGGGGTTTCTCCATGTTGGTCAGGCTGGTCTGGAACTCCCGACCTCAGGTGATCCGCCCACCTCGGCCTCTCAAAGTTCTGGGATTACAGGCGTGAGCCACCGCACCCAGCCTGCAATTGCTTCTTATAGTTTTGTTTCATGTATCTGAAGTGGTTACATCAAGGTAAAGAATTGCTATATCTTCCTGGCGAAATGTTACTTTTATGATTATATAGTAACTACATTTTAAAAATCTTAAAGTCTTATTTTTTATAGTGATACAATATACTAAAATATAATTTGCCACTTTACCATGTTTAAGTGTGCAGTTCAGTGACATTACTACACACAGGCATATTGTTGTGCAGCCGTCACACTATCCACTTCCAGAATGTTTTCTCATCTCAAACTAAAACTCTGTACCCATTAAACATGAACTCCCCATTATACTCTCCTCCCAGCCCCTAGTAATCACTATTTTATGTGTCTTAAAATAAATTTCTTTGGGTAAAGATAGAGTCTCACTATGTTGCCCAGGCTGTCCTCAAATTCCTGGCCTCAGGTGCTGGGATCCTTCTGCCTTGGCCTCCCAAAGTGCTGGGATTACTGGTGTGAGCCACCACACTTGGCCCTCTATATATCTTGAAGTAAATTTCGTCTCATATTAGTATAGCAATACTATCTGATTTGTTATCTTTTTCCATTTTTTTACTCTTAGCCATTCTGTGTCATTATGACTTATAACAGCACATAACTAAAAGTTTTTATCCCGTCTGACAATTCCTATCTTTTAACTGGTGAGTTTAGTTCATTTACACTTGTTGAGTTTACTGACAAATTTTGTTTTATATATACCATCTTATTTTGTGCTAATATTTTCCATGCATCTCTCTTCCTGCTTTCTACTGAAATGAAAGTTTTTAAAATTCATTTTCTCCTTTATTGACTTGAAAGTTATATATATTCTATTTCTATTTCTTTCATGATTTGCCTTAATTTTAAATTAAAAATAATCATAATGGCTTAATCAATATTTCTACTCCCATTATAATATAATTCAAGAGCCTTGGAATACTTTAACTCTGGTTATATATCTCTCATATATGTCATTGTTGTTGAGTATTATAAGGCCATCTTATTTTCGTATTCGCAAATTAACCACTGTTATTATTGTTTGTACAGTCAATGCTTGTTTAGATATACTCACATGTTTTCCAATTTCTTTACTCACCATAAGTATTTTCCAAGCTCCTATTTTAATCTCATTTCTTTCTTATGGGTGGAAATTTTCATCAGCAAATTTCCTGAAGAAAATTCCTTCAGTGAAAGGTTTATTTGTGATAACAAATCTGTCTCGTTTGTCTGGAAATTTATTTATTTTATTTCTACTCTTGCATAATAGTATAGCTGGGTGAAGAATTCTTGATGGGTTTTTCACTCTGCACTTTGAATAAATTATTCATTGTCCCCTGTTCTGTATTGTTGATTTTGGAAAGTCTATTGTGAATGTAATTGTTGTTATATTGAATGTATTTTTCTCTCTGACCTTAGAATTCTTTCATTCATGGCAATATATATGGGTATAAATTTAGTTTAATTGATCCTGCTGAGGACTTGTATTATCTAAATCTGAGGATTCATGTCTTCTATTAATTCTGGTAAATTCTCACCCATAATCTCTTTGAATGTTGCCTCCCCCAGTTTTCCTTGTTTTCTCCCCCAAGAACTTGTAATATGTCTATGTTGTACCTTTTTATTCTCCAGTGTTTTTTTTTAGCCTCTAATATTTCCTACCTTTTTATCTGCTTGTGCAATCTACTGGAAAATTTCATCATAACTCTCCTCCAACCATAATTCTCTTGTTACCTATGCCTAGATCTCTTTTTAGTCATCCATTTAGTGGTTTTTTGTTGTCGTTGTTGTTGTTTTTGAGACAGAGTCTCGTTCTGTTACCCAGTTTGTAGTACAGTGGCGTGATCTCAGCTCACTGCAACCACTGCCTCCTCTGTTCAAGCAATTCTTGTGCCTCAGCCTCCCCAGTAGCTGGGGCTATAGGCGTGCGCCACCATGCCTGGCTAATTTTTTGTATTTTTAGTAGAGATGGGGGTTTTGCCATGTTGGCCAGGCTGGTCTCGAACTCCTGGTCTCAAGTGATCTGCCTGCCTTGGACTCTATTTAGTTTCTTTTTAAACTTAAAAAAAGTTTGAAGTATAACACACATATATAAAAGCACATAAAGCATAAATGTATTATTGAAATAATTACTGTAGCTGAGTTACCGATCAAGAAATAAAATGTTGCCAGACTCCAAGTGCCTTCCACGCACCCCTTACTGATCACAGCTCTCTTCCTTTTCACTAAAGGTAACCATAACCCTGACATTTATGGGAATCATGTCTTTGCTTTAAAAAAAAAAAAGTTCTACCACATTCCTAACAATTAATACGCATTCTTAAACAATATAGTTTATTTTCTTCTTTTCTGAACTTTTTTAGTTTTTTGAGACAGGGTCTTGCTCTGTTGCCCAGGCTGGAGTGCAGTGGTGCAGTCATGACTCACTGCAGCCTCGTCCTCCTGGGCTCAAGCAATCCTCCCACCTCAGCCTCCCAAGTAGCTGAGATTACAGGCATACTCCACAACTCCTAGCTAATTTTTGAGATTTTTGTAGAGACGAGGTTTTGCCATGTTGCCCAGGCTGGTCCTGAACTCCTGAGCTTAAGCAATCTGCCCGCTTCTACCTCCCAAAGTGCTGGGATTATAGGTATGAGCCACTGCATCCAGCCTTCTTTTCTGGACTTTTAAAAATAATAAAAACTGTATGTAAGTTTTTGTGTCTTGATATTTTGACCAATATTATATATTAATTATTCACCTCTATTGTTGTGTTTGGCAGATGCTTATTCATTTTTGTGTGTTTACAAAATAATTTACTGTCTAATATACTAAATATTTAGCTGTTTTACTGCTATAAACATTTTTTGTTTCCAGTTTGGAGCTGTTATGAACAATGCTGCTATGAACATTATGGTATCTGCTTAGTCCATTTTGTGCTGCTATAATGGAATCCGTGAGACTGGGTAGTTATAAATAACAGATATTTATTTCTTATAATTCTAGAGGCTGGGAAGTCCAAGGTCAAGGGGCCCACATCTAGGGAGGGCTCTCTTGCTGAGTTATCACATGGCAGAAGATGGAAGGGCAAGAAAGCAGGGGTACTGAACTCATCCCTTTATCAGAAACTGGCTCCTGAGATAACTAACCCACTCCCACAATAACATCATTAATCCACTCATGAGGGCAGAGCCCTCATGACCTAATCATCTCTTAAATGTCCCACCTCTCAACCCTGTTGCATTGTTCATTTCAACACATGAACTTTGGATGACACATTCACACCATAGCAATACCTGTATACTAGTGCATACAGGTGTGCATTTTTATAGTTTAAATACTTAGAAATACAATTGTTGGGTCCCAAGGTATGCATGCCTTCAATCTTATCAGATAATGCCAGACTGTTTTTCAAAGTTGTACTAAATTACACTCCTGTCAACAGTATATGAGCAACCCCATTCCTCAACAATCTTATCAATGCTTGGTGTTATTATTTATCTGATCTTTTAATTTGACCCAGTCTGGTGGGTACATAACAGTATCTTTGATAGATACTTTCTATCATAGAAATACTTTCTAATGAGTAATTTCATAAACTGACAATTAAATGATACACTTCTATCCACTTCATTTTTATTCTTAGCGACTCTCCTAGATATGGTCTATTGGCATTCAACATCCTTCTCATTCTCTTCTATTTACCTTTTCATATAAGAGGATCTAGAAAGCAAAGCCAGCAAATACCTACCCACGTTTCCCAGGTTTGGGATACAAATTAGTTTCCACCAGAAAGATGTACTCATGAAGAATTTAGAGTGCAGAAGCAAGGCGGGGGCCACCTTTCTGAGGCATCACTTTTAGTGCTGCATCTATCTTTGCTAATGTGAAAGGCAGGTGTAATAATGACAATAAGTTGACCTGGACTTGCACTCCTCCAGCCCATTCGATGATTTGTAAGCACCTAATTCCCTGCTGTTTAAAATACATAGAGAAATTTCTTTTCAATCTGGACTCTGGCTGATACAATGACAATTGTACTTCACATAATTTAAGATACTCTCAAAGGTAAGAAGCACCATTATTTCACTGACATTAAGAAAGCCATTGTTGCAATTAAACTATGACAAGTACTTTCTTGACACTTAGAATTTTCCTCTATTTAAAGAGTTATTTTATTTTATTTTATTTTATTTTATTTTATTTGGAGACACATTTTGCTCGGCCACCCCGACTGGAGCGTAGTGGCACAATCATAGCTTACTGTAGGCTTGAACTCCTGGGCTCCAGCAATCCTTCCATGCCAGCCTCCCAAAGTGCTGGGATTACAGGTATGAGCCACTGTGCCCAGCCTAAAGAGTCATTTTAGACTTTAGACATTGGTGTTATAATTTATAATTTATAATCTCTCCCTTTACCAGTGGACAGATATTTTTTCTATCCTTTATTTGGGCTGAACTTTGATTCTTATTTCTACATGACCATTAAAACCCTTTGGTTACCAAGATCAGCAACTACCTCTAAACACACTCCAGGAAGCTCCAGGATCAGCTCCCACATTTGCCATCCAGGTTTTTGGTTCTCTTCTTATTTTTGGTTCCTTGGAGGATTTTTCTTTTTTCTTTTCCTATCAAGCTCAGCTGTGCATTTAAAAGAAAATTTTGTATTTTGGCCACTGTTTCTAGGTGCTTTATAGTAAAATATTCTAGTTTGTTATAACACTAGAAACACAAGTCCATCTCATTACTATGGACTATAACATTTCCATTTAACAAATGAGAAAATTAAGTCTCATAGAAGTTAAATAATTTCTCCAAATTCACACAGATAAAAAGTTGTGGGACCAAGATTCAAACTGAGATTTTTTGTGTCTAAAACTCATTCTCTTAGCATTGAACCACACCTAGGAAGACTTGCTTTAAATTTTCTGATACTACAGTAATCATTTGCATACTTCCAGCTGATTGAATGATTACATTCCTATCTATTATAACAGACTTGAGTTAATTTGTACTTTACCAAAATGCCACAATGAAACTGATGAATTTCTGACTGTGATATTTTTAAAATAGACTTCTGGGCTTGGAAGCCACTTTAAAGGGGCATCTTGCCATCCGCTTGCTTCAGACAGAGCCAACCTCCAGCCATTATTCACAGTCTGTGATAGATGATCATTTCCCTGGGATCTCAGGTACAATAGAAGACAAAGTATAAATTTTTAAAATCAAACTCTTGGCCTTAGTGAGTCTCACTGGCAGGGTTTTTCCTCCTTAATTCTGAACTAATTCTCTCCTGGACCTCCAGCCACTCTGTCCACGGGAGAGGGACAAAAGAGCTTTCCTTGCCCTCTTTACATAGCATATCTGCCCCTCCCCATTACTGAGTAACCACATACCCCTATGGGATTACTCAAATCCTTTCAGCTTTCTCTTCTTTCCTCCTTTTTGGTCATGAATTTTGTCCTTGGCTGTAACTCCTGGTGACTTATCTCCCATTAATGATGCTGACATACAGGACCCAGATAAAGTGCTATATAAATGCTAAGTAATCACAGCCAGGCTCGACTTTGTGATACAGGTTATCTCAGGCTGCTGTGTTATGAGATCAGCCCCCTGTTGACATTCAAGGTGAGGTTTACCAGCTGCAAACCTTTTTTTTTTTTTTTGCCGTGGAATATTGTGACAAGTGCTAATTCTCTACCACGGGCCTTGAAAAGAAAGCATGCAGGCCTGTCGGAGGGTGGGAAGCAAGGGGAGGGAGAGCATTAGGACGAATACTTAAGATATGTGAGGCTTGAAACCTAGATGATGGGATGATAGGTGCAGCAAACCGCAAACCACCATGGCACAGGTATACCTGTGTAACAAACCTGCATGTTCTGCACATGTATCCCAAGACTTAAAGTAAAATAAAATAAAATAACAAAAAAAGAAAAGAAAGCATGCTATTATTTGATGGTCTGTCTGTTATTCAATATACATATACATGTAGAATATTAAGGTATATTGGTATATACTATAGACATTCAGAATGCGGCCACTCTAGGAGACGTAAGCAAATTCTCTTGCTGGGTATTGGTGGTGGGGGTGAGAGAGATCCAGAGAGAAAAGGGCCCAAGCATCTCTTATAGTGGAAGTGGGCGCACCCATAACAGACAAAGAGTGGATCTGCTTAAAATGTAAAAAAAAAAAAAAAAAAAATGTTTTGACTACCCAATGTCAAATGGCCAACGTACTTAATTTTTCACTGACTTAACTAAATCATCTTATTGTTGTGACATTGTGTCATAATCAAAGCACTGATTTCCAAGATTTGTGTGAAACAGGTGACTACAGACCTGTTCATTCTCAGGTTTTGAAAGATAAACTTTTCTGTCATTAACTCCTTAGTCCTTACAATGTCAAAAATCATATTTGGAGTTTTGTCATTAGAAAACAGAACTGAAACATAGTTTGGACATTTTGTAGACAATTGTGGTCATCCTCTAATTTTCTGGGCACTTGGATAATATGTGTGAAAGAGAGAGACAGAGAGATATCTTACACATATGTGTGTGTGTGTGTGTATGTGTGTATGTATATATATCCTAAGACTATAGCTAGAAGAAACTTTAGATTTTATAGACAACTTTCACACTTAATAGAGGAAGAATCAGAGTCAGACAGATGACTTACTGAAGAATATTTTACCATTAGGAGACAGACGTGGACTAATAATCCTTATCTTTTGACTCCAGTGGGATTCAGTGCACTTTCCTATACAGTACACATACTAGTAGGGGCTAGAGACTAGGACTAATAGTCCCAGTTAATAGTTCTTTCAGAAAACGAGGCATTATGTTGCTTGAAGGAGCTGGTAAGCTGGCATTCTTTCTTATAGACAAAAGAATAGATAAGATGATTTAAATGCCATTTCAAATCTACTTTTCTTTTAGTCTTTCCTATAGCATACCTATGAAATGGATGGCAGTTATTCAATAGAATTTGTGTCTTTTCCATATTTAAAATATGTCTTTGTACATGTGCACGTCTAATATTCAAATGAATGTTATTCAACATCTGCGTGTGTGTATGTGTATATGGAGTAGAAGGCTTTGTATTATGTTTTCCTGCATGGGTGTATATTACTCAGACCCTCTCATGAGTCTGCCTACTAATTTAATGTATTAGTTTATTGTTACATCATTCCTATACTTTTCTAAAGCGCTTCAGATGCAGCCCAATCAGAACATAAAAACACATGTGCAAGCAGCCTTACACACACACACACACTTGCACACAAGGAGACATATACAGATATGTGCTACCACACATTCCCTAGATCTTCCTTGCATACCCCTGCTATAGCTGGGCAGACATTATTGTCACTTCAGGCTGGAACAAGTGAAGCAGCCTGCTTTTTCTGTTTATGCTGTACAGCTGATGACAGATAACTGCATCACGCTCATCTGCTTAGACTTTGCCTCTTTTCTAAAGGGCGGCCAGAACAAAAGCTTCTTCCTATCAGCATTTTTGTAAGAAACACCTTTTCCCAGAAATCCCTATTTGGTTCATACTGTCCTGCCAGATTTACAGTTCCTCGGTTTCCCAGCCTCTTCTCCCTGACTCCCTAATGTAGAATTTCTGCTCAGCCAGACGAGTGCCTTCTCTCCAGCAGCACATACCTTGTCCTCTCCAGGCTCTAAACTGCACAAGCCATTGCCCAAGTTGGGACACAAGTCTTTTCCTGCTTCTCCCTTGGGCCCCTTTTCTGCTCTGCTCCCCAAGTGTCTCTCCCCTCTGAAGGAATGACTGTCTTGTCTGATTCATCTCGCTTCTGCTGCAGCTCCCGCTCCTCCTCCTCCCTGCATTGTGGTCCCTCATTTCTCTTGTCACTCAATCTTCTCACCTTTCTTTCTGCCTGGGTCCTGAGTATATGCTCCATCTCCCTGCACAGATAGGGTGTGGCTCCCCACATTCAGGAACTGGCTTTGTCTCGTTTCCTGGTGCTCCCCTCCCCCAGCCCAGGCAATGCCTTGTTCCTGACAGAGTGTTGACTGACAGACTGGCTGGAGTTGAAGCTCAGCTTTAATACTTCTTCCATCTCTTTTCTTGATTAATTTGATGTGTTTGGCATCACCTCTGCTGCTGGAGGGGTATTTTCTAGGAGGCAGAAGAGTGTCGGAGGCCTTGCTCCTTTTCCTTCCCTTCCCAGATAGACTAGTATTTCAATCTGACAGCTCCCAGCTGGTCCTCTGGCTATGGAGCATTGAGTGTTTATTTTCCTGATGTCTTTATTCCAAAGTCTTTGCCAGGGTCATGTTGTTGAAATCCGCCAAGTGACAGCAGCCCCTGACCCTGCTACTGAATCCGAACACATTTTACAGGTACAGCTATTGTCAGAAAATTACAGAAGCCAAAGGCAAAAAAAAGAGGCCTTGAGAGGTCATCTTGGATATGCCCCTGTTTCCAGTCTAGTTTCTGCTCAGGTAAATTAGAAAAGACCTAGTTTCAAAGTGCTACACAAGGGAAATGGATGTCCCACTCTTAAATCCCACTCCATTATCTAGCGATTCCCACCATCAGAGTGTTTCATTATATGGACCCACAACCTCACCTTTGAATGCCAGGCCCTTTCCACTTCTGTTGTTGCCAGAAAGTTGATGATGATGAATATAACCCACTATATACTTGAAAAAGAAAATTAGATTAGAAATAATCCAGAGAAAGCAGTCATCCATGGCCAAGTGGTCATCCATGATGGATAATTCAATCTTCAACACAATCTACATTCTTTCCAAAGACCAGGGTAATTTCCAGACTGACTTAACTGTTAACCATGAACATCCAAAATCCTCCCTGGCTCACAGTGGTAAGTAGGTTTCCAAGTCTGGATTAGTCTTACCCTTAGATTTAAATGTTTTTTATCTGCCCACATCCCACTCTATGGCTCTTCCCCCAGCCCAGGCTGAGAGAGTGCTGGTGCCACTCAATGGTGTCCACACATAATAAGGGTCTGTGTAATGCCAAGCAACCGGCTGTAAGCAAGAGAAAAATGTTATCTGGCTAATCCATCCACTTGTTAACATATATTTGGATATTTGGAAATAATCCAATGAAGGACTGAAGTTTTCCTTTGTCAGCATGTAGGCAGTCCTAAAATATCATAGTCAAGCAATGTCCATAGACAAAGTTAACTGCATCATTAACACTTCTTTTTTTCACTTGGCATGCTATATCTGACAGGCTTTCTCCCCACCTGGTGACCCAACGCTGGTCTGAGTGGCTTGGCACTCATTATAAAGAGAGATGCCAATGTCTCAAAAGTGCCAGAGAGTCTGGCAGACTGCCTAACTATAAGGCAGCTGCTGTGATTTCCATAAGAGAATAAGCAGAATGCAAAACAAAACTGCAAGAAGGAGGCTGCCCAGTTCTTGTTGTTGGCAGGGGCCAAAAAAGCAGGAACTCATTTCCTCATCTCCTGTGACTGGGTCTAGCCTACATATCCAGGGACTAGGAGGGAGAAATTTGGGTGAACCAATGCAAAAGAATGTATTCTCATCACCTCTGGAAAAAAATGCTTTTGTGCCAGCTGTTTTTCCAAGGGACCAACTGGAGCTATTACCATACAATCTAGTGAAATGAATGGTGGTTCTTTACTTAGATCTGGAAATATATCAAACTGAACAATTCAGGAAATCTATGGTTTTGGTAGTGAGTTGCCAAAACTCTGCTTTATTTGGTGCTATGCAGTTTCAACTATAGTAGCCCTGATCTAGTTGGCTTATCTCTACAATTCAAACCATTAGAAAACGGTTTGAGCCAATCCTTCACTCTCTTCATCCCTTGAAACCCTAGTGAGTCTGAAACAACAGATAAGGGTCGGGGGGTTGTGGGGGAAGAAGAGAAACACAAGGTTAAAAAATTACCCCTCGTTCCTTCTACACGCATCTAGGCTAAAGCAAACTTGAGTGAGGGAAGGAAGAAAATACCACATTAAACCGAGCTCAGAGTCTTGAAGCTACATTGCACTGGACATTCTCCCTAAGATTTGAAATTGTGTATATGACTTGAAGTTGTTACAGGATTGTCTATTACCTAAGAGCAGGCAGAAGAGTCTGGGGCCCCCTGGAGTTTTAATCCAAGAGCCAAGAAGTGTTAGCTAACATCCATTGACATTGATAAAGGGTGGCAGAACACAAAAATGAAATTGTATTTCGCCTTTTAAAGAGTAAAGGATGGACTGGGATATGATTGTAAATAAACCCCAAAACATATAGTCACTTAAATACAATAGAAACTTATTCCTTCCTCAGGTAAAGTCCTAGGCAGATGATTCTTGCCAGTGGGTGGCTGCCCTCTCCATGTGCTTCAGGGATCCAGGCTCTTCCTATCGCGTGTCTGAACTATTCCCTAGGGTGCCATGGTGGACATCCTCACAGAGGAAGAAGACAGAGAGCACGGAGGAGAATGGGAACACACCCACTTGTTAAAAGCTTTGGCCAGGAAACGGCACATGCATTCCATTAATTAGAACTAAGTCACACATCCATATGAAACTGCAAAAAATGCTGGGGGTGTAGTCCAGCTGCAGGCCCAGGATTTGGAGGGAGCAGTTGCTATATCTTTATAATGGTTGAAATTTTACTGGCTTCTGTGTCCAGTGGCAAATTTGGATATAGAAGATCCTCATGGGGTACCAGACGTTCAACCATCATAGGCAGCAATCTTATGAGAGTACTTCTTTCTCCAAAAGGAAGGTCATCACTCCCCAAAGGGACTTTTCTCTGAATGGTGCAGGTTGATGGATGGCGGGGAGAAAAAAAGGGACTGGGAGAGAAAAGGATTTCTGTGAAAGAGCAGAGCAAAGGTAGCCATGCTCAGCTGCCTCTTGAAGATAAGGAAGGCTCCTGTAGCTTGACTACTGAGACCTACTCGCAGGAGATTTGTTCCTTCCCCCAATGGAACTTCTCATCCCTTGTGTAATGAATATGCACCTGAAACTCCTAGGTCTCAGAGAGCCTGGAAGTGAACACGACCCTAAAATATCCGAGCTACCGAAAACAATCTGGTAAAATGTGCCACTGGACACAGAAGCCAGTAAAATCCATGAAGGCAGAAGAATTGCCTGGCCCTTCAACCCCAAATAAAATAAACATATTTTACATCTTATTAATTCCAAAACTGGATTCAATTTTTTAAAGTGCCGCATTCTGGTGAGATCAGAAGACACATCTGGCAAGAATGAGGTCATTACAAGAAGAGTTTGACTATTTATAATAATAATAATAATAAAACACCCGCCGCCCTTGGATTCTCACTCGGGGTGGGGAGCGAAGAGCTTTGCAGGACCCATCAAGGAAAGCAAAGATTCTGGCAACACAATTCCCCCTGTTAACTATATTCTCGGCCTCTAGGTCGCTATTTAAACTAAAAGGGCGTCTCCATTCTCCCCCAGAGGTACCGTTCTACAGCCACACTCACTACTTTATCCATGTCTGTGTGCAGTGAGCATTTTTCTGTTCTTCTAGTTTCACTGGAGTTTTATTTTATGCACCCTTCCCCTGCCCCATTTCTTGAGACCAGCTGGACCGCATGCTGGAAAAACAAAACAGGAGAGAGGGGAAGGTCCTTCAGATTCCAAAGCAGAACACAACCAAGGCTTCCTAAGTAAATGAAAAGGACTTGGAGAAGACATAACACTTCAGTGTAGACACTTAAGTTGAAATTTCTGCCCTGTCGTTCCAATGCCATGAGGGAGAAGGACCCCTAAAATCGCCTTTGGCGTGTGCAGCTCTGAGCGTTACAACGATGCAAAGTGCGGTCTTTGGAGGATGCGGGAGTCAGTAACCCCTCAATTCACTCTCGCCGTTCCTTCTCTCCAGTCTGCGCGAAAGCCAGGTCCGAGGGCTTCGAAGATCTGGGGGACCCGAGCTGCGCACAGTGGCGGGAAACGAGCGGGCTCAGCTGGCCGGGCCGCGTCCCCTAGCCACCGCCCGCCCGCCCGCTGCTCTGGCCTCCGGAGAAGCCTGGAGAGGGGCCTGCGCCTCTTGAAAAATGGCTTTTGGGGGCGGTAGGTCTCGGGAGGGCGACTGGGGAAAGTGACTTGCCGCGGCTTCTAGTAGAGACGTTGGTGCGGGACCCAACTCCTGGGGAAGGCGGGGAGCGCTGGGCGGATGCCTGGCCCTAGTGCGGCGCCAACACATACAAGTTCCGCTGTGAATGTTTGAAAGTGTACGTTTCTCTCGGATTGATTTTTTTTTCCTTTAAATGTATCCCCTTCAAAAAAAAAAAAAAAAAAAAACACAAAGACGTGGACAGGCAGGCGCCACCCGGTCTGGGAGCTGAGGTTCGTGACTGCTGCCGATTTCGTTTGGTTCAAGTTGAGAAAATAAGGGTCTCCCCGTCCCAGGCTGGGAGCGTGGGGACTTCCGTCTCTGGACTGTGCAAACCGTCTGGGGCTGCCTCCCTGACTGGCATGCTCTCCCCGCCGCCTGAAACCTAGGGAAGGTTTCCTGGAGGCACTGGACTCCAGATCCCTGCAGGGCGGGACGGAGAAAAAGCCCTGAATACCACTGCCCACACCCCTCCAAGTCGGGAGCCCCCACGCGCCAGTCGAGCCTACGCAGCTGTGGGGTGGGAAGGAGAATACAAGTCCTCCGCCAAGAACTCCCCCACGCAGCTCCCGCCATTCCCTCCGCCTGATTTCTGCTGGAGGAGGTGGTCAGTTTGCAGGGGCAGAATACGAAGCCTCCGGGGAATTAGACAAGACAATATTCCTGAGCTCTTTGAACGGCCCAGGTAGAGAAGAAAATTAAACAATGTAACTCATCTCTCTGCAAGTAAAGATCTAGAGCGAGATTAAGACCCTCATCCCCGGCTTTTCCTCTGAAGCTCCCCCAGAATAAGCCCGCAGGTTAGAGCTGGCTAGGTCAGGGAGTGCAAGAAGAGGTGCCTTTCGACATGGAGAAAGAGTACTCTCCCCCACAGATTTTGATACTTGATGCTGAAGCTACCAAGTAAAGGTTGAAGAAATGTTGGAGAGGGAGGTGCGGCGGGTGGGGATGTTCCTTACTGTCCTAGGTATTTGTAACCAAGGTAGATTTTGAAGTTATTACAAACATGTTCCCTGTTCAAATAGCATGGACCCCATTCTCCAGGCTCCACTGTGTGAGGCGGGTTTACAGCCTCAAGGTTCTCCCTGAGGTTGGGGATAGGGAACAACGCTAATCCTGCATTATAAAAAATAAAATAAAATAAAATAAAAATCCTGAAAGCTTAATTATCGAATAATTCAGATAAGTCCTCCTCCCGTCACTCACCTTTCGATTATTTGAATAATTCAGGAAAATGCAAATTCTGATTGTTTGTGGAGACTCATCATCGCTGGACAGTAAAAAGAGAGAGAAACAAGGAAAATCTAATAGAGAACAGCGCTCCAAGATGGTGAAATGGGTCTTCTGTGCATTTTTCCTTGTGTAGAAAGAGTTGCCTTCCTGGGCATTATTTCCTGGAGGATATTGTATCTGTTGTGATAAAATGTAGAGTTAGATCAAGTCACCAAAATGCATATATGTGTGTGTGTATATATGTGTGTATATACACGAGAGAGAGAGAAGAGGGAGCAAACATGGGTTTCTACTTGTGTCTATGAAAAATTTTATTTCTTGGCAGAAAGAATATTTGGGCTCCATTTTGTTTGTTTGTTCTTTGTTTTTTTCCAAGAAGATCATAGCTGGGTAGGACCAGTCTCCTCCACATAGTTTTAAAGCTGAATATGCACTTGCAAAGTGAAGTTGGGGCATCACCCACATAGCCTTCAGGTGGAAACTCGACTTGAAACTGCAAATTCAGATTTGTCTTCCAGGTGTACTGGCAGAGCATCTGAGATCGCCTGTTGGCTTCACAGCCTGAGGAGTGAGCCCAGAGAAGCCAGGAGACTGCAGTGGGTGTCTCCGGACCTTGCAAAGAACTCACTTTCCTAAAGGCTGAACTCAGAGCTAGACACCCTGAAGGATCAAGTCATCAAGGATCAAGGAGCAGTCATGTTTGATGGGGAGAGGGTTGGTTGGGCTTTCTTCTTCCCAGGATTAACCACATTTGGGAAACTTTTTTCAAGGGTGAGGGTGAGGCTAAACTTTGAAAGGTAGTGAATCCGCTTTTCTTATTGGTAATATTTGGAAGGAAAAATTCACCACTGTTTATGACCTTGCCCCTACTACTTAAAGTACAGAGCATTTTAAAGATAAGACTTAAAATAGGAAATTTGTAGACCCCAGTGCAGCAAGTTTAGAAGTAGATTTGAAACATGACCAACTGTAAGTGCATATTGTCATTGTAGGCTTCTGTATAAGACATAACCATGCCATTTCATATGTATTATATTCAGCAAATGACAACAAATACACAGCCACATCAAAATTAATAATAAGATTCCTGAGAGCTGAATAGTTTGCTTTCTTCCTTTGCCGTTATTCCAGCTAAGATTAACCAGCTTTTCAGAAGTCTATTATCATGGTTTCTTTCCCTTTGGTTCCCAGCCCTTGCCCACCACCTCCTACTTCCCCACATTTCTTTTTGAGCCCGAGATTCACTCAACCTTCTTTGACAAATCTTTATAGGTGTATGATTATCTTTGTCACACTTTCCTACCCCAAAACTGGGCATAAACAACAGAAAATAGTCTTTTTATTCCTTTGTTTCCCCATTTGGGAGGACCCCTTTCCACAGGGACCTGTGAGGGGAGAAGAAAGGGAAGGCTGATTCTTGGTCTTGGCAGTGGATGTTGCGAAGAGAAATTGGCAGTCAGGATGTATCCCTCTGGAGGCACAGGGACCTAGCTCCCGACGCTCCGCGTCTGTTCATACAAGCATGCTCATGAATGCCCAGGCCCTAGGGTGAGTCCGCTGTCTACCCACACACTCAGAGCTCTCCAGGAACTTACTTGAGTCTCTCCTACCCCCACAAATAAATGTACCCATCTGTGTGCTCAGCAATAGGTGCACATAACGTGCACACAGGGCATCAGTCAGGATTGCGTGTGTGACTATGCCTGCCCCACTGGACCTGCTCTAGCGCCAGGTAGTGGCGCGGGTGCTTCCTAGTGCGGGTACTCATCCTGCCGCTCTCCGGTCGGCCATTTATTGTCTTGTGGGGAAGGGCTTTCGCCAAGAAACTTGGTCTGGGTTAGTGAAATAAAATACTAAACAATTACTATATGTAAAATTTTAAAACCAGCATATTACAATAAACTAAGGAACTCTCTGTCTTGGGAGAAATCCACAGGAAAAGGAAGAGAAGGAGTTAGATGCTGGCGCCGAGTTCCTGGCGGAGCCAGGCGGCGGTGACTCCTCAGGCTGAGCGGAATCGCCATCCAGGCGCCGGAAACGACCCGAATCCCAAAATCCGTGGAAGAAAATTGCGCTGAAAGAACAGAGCCAACGCCCCCGTCCTGCCAAGTTTGGCGAGACGGCAAGTTGGTTTCAGGAGCACAATGCCGCTAAATGATGCCTAAGAGAAAAATTCTCCCAGAGAATTGTCTGGGAGCAACAGCAAAGACATGGTGCTTTTATTCTCTTAGACATGGTGTTTTTATTATCTATTAAAAATACAACTCTAAAAAGCATCTCTGCACTTACATATACCTACATACCATTTCCGTTTAATGGCTGACTGCATTAGAAAACAACATGAATGGAAATGCACTAACAAAGCATCTGTACTAATACACATCTTTACCCACAGAACTATACGTTGGTCAAGCCTCCCCCCATCTCAGCATGAGCATAAACACAATTAAAGCCTTTAAGCTTTTTCATTAAACATAACTATGTTGTCATATTCAAAGAATATATTTTTTTTAAAAATTGTAAGATTGTTATATGGATAATAAGGTAATCCTAATTATACGGATATGGGTATCTGAGGACACATTTCTTATGTTAATATTTATCTGAAGTTCCTATAACACCAAACAAAACATGTATTACATACTTTCTTGTCTAGAAATAAGTCTATAATAGATAAGAGGAATAAATCTGTATTTCTTCTTTGGAGGGAAATTCATTAATAAGCCAAGCACTGAAAAGAGAGCTACAAGTGCTTTAAATCACAAATACAGGCTATAGCAGACTATTCTCCCAAGGCCTTGGAGTAGGAGAAGAATTGCACAAGGTCCCCTCTTTTTGGGCTTTAAGAAATGCAGCTCTGCAAACTTGAGGATGTTCTTCTTTCCCAGCTATTTGCTTATAGTGGTTAAGCCTAAGGAGAGGTGACTGCCTTTGAATAGAGCAGTTGGGTCTTTCCCAAGCTCACAGTCTAACAATGTTTTCTTCCTTTTCATGTCCACCTCACCAGCCTGCCCCAACCAGCACCCCTGTTACAACACTCACAAATGTCTCCATACTACACAAGCACAATGCATACTTGTTTTAACACATGTTCCACAGCATGTGCACTGTCCAAAAACCAGGACTTAGCAATCATGTTCCCCGGAAATGCTAAAGACTATCAAATTTGAGGTGTCTGGGGTGGTCTCTTTGCCTTGAAAGATATTTCCTCTGATCTGAGTTAAATTTTTTCTGACTATGCAGGTGATACATAATTCCAATATTTTGGAAAAGGAAAAATGAATGCCCCCATTCTCCTTTCTAGTTCCTTAGACTTCATCAGCTTTGCTGCATGTACAAGGCAACACCACGGCTAAGATTTAAAAAGTGCCTCTAAATACTCCCTGAAGGGGGGAAATTTGGATGAGAGGGAGGAGGCAGTGAGGGAGGGAAAGTTTAACAGTCCCCAACCCCAAGGATATCAGAGTGATAGTTTCCCTCCAGTCACCAAAACTGTACCAAATTATATATGTTTAGGATGATTTAATTAATTACTACCAGCAAGAATCTTGTCCCAGATACCCAAATATACAAGCTCCCTTCTACCTTTTTGTTCCATAGATCCCAGTCAAGGTTAGTCATTTTAGCAAAAAGGTGTTTCTTTCCCCCTTTAGTTGAGCCTTGGGTCTCTCTTCCCTCTCTTTTGGAAGTGGAGGGGTTAAATTTTCTTTCTTTTGATGAGGCATCTTTTGAAAATCCTTTAATTTCTTGTGTTCTGCTCAGTGATTTTCATATTAGAATGTGCTTTGGCTGCAACTGCTGAGGTGTCTGGTCATGGAGAGAGCTAGGCTGTGATCCATCTAGGATATAATTTTTCCTCTTTCCTGTGATGAAATATATATATATTCCTTCCATTATCTCCCTTTTAGGACCCCACCAAATTCCAGTTCCCACACCATGGTGGGACTAAGGAGGCCCCTCACCTCATAAGAGGTGAAATGCTCGGCCCTTCAGCTATGCCTTTTGTATTTGGTCATTCTTTGGGACAGGTTAACCAGTGCACTTTGACCCAGAAGAATGCCGTATTGAGGCCCATCCCCTCCCTGCCCTAAGAAAAATGTTATTTTCCATATCTGTTTTTAAAGTAACTGGAAATCTTTTAAAAGAAGGAAAAAAAGATTGGCTGGTCTGCCTCCCTTCTAGGAGCCTCAAGCCTAAACTTTAAAAGATGAAGGTAATGATCGAAAGTGATAAATACCTTTTCCAGGCATTCGGTTTGTTGGCTTTCTGACCAAAAGGGGCTTTTGTTAGGTCTCTACGAGGAAGCCAAATTCAGCCCCCAGCAAATACTCCTCCACCTCTTCCCCATACCCCCTCAGCTCTCTTGTCTAATTTGAAAATGAACTTGGACTTCCCTCTCAGACAGGCCCTAAAACCGAGAGAGATTTTATTTGTCTGTTTCTGAAGGGCTTCCTAAAAGGGGAAGCGTGTTTAGTGGGAAGGGAAGGGGACAGGAGGCCTTTTCCCCCAGTAGAGGACAGGGTGGGGGTAGGGGATGTAGTGAAGCCAGAAGGCGGGAGGAGATACTTTGTTAATTTATTAACTCTGTGTTTATTCCCTGAACTTCTTTTGTCAATGAAAGGTAAGAGTAGGGAGGGGGCCAAGTGACAGACTGAGATACTGCCCAAAAAGAAAAGGGGGTGGATGGGGTAAGGGCTAGAAAAGGGCTGAGGAAGGAGGGGATGAGGAGGGTTGGGGAAGGGGCTCTGTGATGAGCTTGGCAGGGCTAGGAGCGCGGGGAAGCTGTGAAAGAAAGAGGACTGGGGTTGGGGACTCCAGAAGCCTCCAGAGGAGGCATTCTGACAGTTCTCCATGGAAGGGGCCACTTGACGTCCCCTGACCAAACCCAGTACACCACCAAGCAGAGTCTGCAGCTGGGGGCATCCTGGAGGAGATACCAGGAGAAGATTTGTGATAGCCTAAACTTGGACCCCCTGTATGGATCCCTGCAGAGCCAGAGAGGAAAAGGTCTTCCGGGTGACCCCAAACCTTAGCCAGCACTGCAAGTCCTAACTAGGCAGCAGAGAGGAATGGATTTCCCTGATATCTACCACAGGAAAATAAGTGGGGCCTGGAGGTAGGCAAGTTTGGGTTTAAGAGCGGAAAACTCTGAAACAAGGAGCAAAGTGATGCTTCAGCTACCCTGGTCCCATCTTCCCTCAAGCTGGGGGCCTAGGGAGGGAGAACACTAAAGGTGGAAGATGCCAGGATGGCAGCTGCTGTCCAGGAGGTGAGTTCCCAAGCTAGTAGAAGAGGCCTAGTTGCCATTTTCAGAGGCTGGGCTGTGGGAGTAGAGAGATCAAAGTAGAGCAGGTTCCAGAGGGATCCAGGAGCCTGGGAGGTGGCATCCATGTCTGCAGGGTCCATGGCTGCAGGGACAAAGGGACCTCCTGGAGCCCAGAGAAGTGGAGGGAACGGAAAAAGGAGGGGAGGGTATTGGGCAGGTCCAGGGAGCTCCAGGATCAGCCAGTTTTCTTTCCTTCTCTACCAATATCACCCTCTGCAGCCCATCAGGAATTTTCTCCAAGCATGTGGGAGGGTCTTCCCACACTGACACACCCTCAAGGGTATACCCCCTCATATGCCCTTTCTGAACCCCCAATCCCTTCCTATAATTGGCCTCTCTCAAACATCCCTTTCTTGGCTAGCTCAGGCCCTGTCTTCCTCTATCCTCCACAAATCTCCTCTTCCATCGGCAGCCTGAACCTTGGACAGGAAAGGGCCCCCAAACCCTTTGCCTGCCCTATAAGGCCCCAAGTCTGGGCCAGAATCCAGACCCCATGGTGGTGAGGCTCTTTGTTCTCCTACAGCCTCAACCCACCCCCACCTTTTTTAAAACTGGAATTTCTCCCATTAAAAGTGGGTTGGGGGAGCAGGAGCTTCAGCGCTTTAAGCTCCCCCCCCGCCCCCCGCCCATATGGAGGAAACAGAGAAAAGGGCTGCAGGGAGAGAAATCATCTGACACCCAATTTTCAGAGGAGAAAATCTGGGCATTGAATAAGGGACACAGCAACGCCATTTCTTTCATCCTTTTCCCTAGCCTAGCATTGAAGCTACACCCAGCCCTCAAATGTGTGCATCAGGCTTGCACCCTCCGCTTGCAAATGTTGCTAAGTTACACCTCTGACTTCGTCTTAGATACAGTGGGACATGAATTCCACCCCTCGACTTCAAAAAGACACAGACATCTGCTTCTTCATTTTTCTATATTTTCCTGGGGGATGTCTTTGTAAGTAGCGTAGGAAGAACATGTAAATTAAAAGTGTATACAGACAGACAAGCAGAGACCTTTATTTGCATACAGAGGATTTAGGCAGAGAGCTGGGTATCTTTAGGAACTCATTTGGGCTGTGTCCACAAGGCCGTGTGCTGAAACGGTGCAGGCAGCCTGCACCCATCCCTAAACTCACAGGCACGCAAGCGCACGCGCACACACACATACACAGACGCTTCCCGTGAAAAAGCATATTAAATATCTCCTTTCTGTGTTGGAGCATTTAAAAGAAAACATTTCAGAGTTGAACTTAGCCGAGAGCTTGGTTTATGAGCTGTAGCTGAGGGCAGAGTGGCTTCTGCCGCTCCGCAGTTGTAGAAGTCCCTTTGAAAAAGCAGCCGAAAGCAGAGCCGGGGCTACCCGACGAGGCTGAGGAGCCGTTTTCCATTTTCCTTTCGTATAATTAAATGCTCCGTCTTTCTCCGCATACCAGCAGCTGGATTTTCTCTAAACTTCATCCACAGTCAAACCTCACTGCCTCATCCCCGAAGGCCGGCGGGGCGCGCCCGGGTGAGCACCGCAGCCGAGGGTTTCAGCGCCAGGCCCTGGAAAGGCTTTCTAGGGCGAGATCGCCTTGGAGATGTAATTACTACGTTTCTAGTGGTGCATATTCTCCTGGAGTGTTTAATTTGATTTTACTTGTGTCTCAGCGAGATCCACATTTTTTTTTCGGGGGAAGGGGAAGAAACCACCCCAGGCTTAAAGTTAATTAACCAGCAAGGCTTTACTTTCCACCGCCCTCCTGCAGGCTCTTGCCTCGGCGCCTCCCTTCCCGATCCCGGCTCGCCCCAGACTTGGAGACTGCGTTTGCAGGCGCGAAAGGTCTTGGGGAACCAAGCAAAAGAAGAGGGAATTGTTCAGAGCAAGCGGACTTCCCCAGCCGCCTTTAGCGCCCTTAGCCCAAACTTTCCCCTCCAGCCTTCCCACTCCTCGAAGTCGCTTTAGGGGCCTACAACTTCGGCTGGTCTTCTTGAGGAAGAGGACTATGGTTCCCTTTCTTTCTTCTCGCCACTAAATTTTGGCCGCATAGTGCTCCTAATAAATGGAATTGTAAAGTTGCCGGATTAATTAAATCTATATCTCATTGCAATAGGAATAGTTAATGCCCTCATATAAACCTGGAAAAGACCATACTATTAATTTTATTTATTGCTTGGCCGCCCTGCACCCAGATCCTTCACGCCGTTCTGGTTCCCACTCCCGCCATTCTGGTTCCTACTCCCAAAGGCTGGGGACGTGTCTTTGAGTCCTGGCCCGCGGAAAACGGGTCCGGCGTTGGGCCTGACCGGGGAGGGAGCCCCAAGAATGGGGTGGGCGTTTCAGGCCCTTTGTTTCTCCTGGCAGCCCTGCAGAACCCTGTCCACAGCGCCCCACTACTTCCACCTGGGAGCAGCACTTCACAGAAGGGGAGGCCAGGATCTGGGTTCCACTTCTACTACCCGCGGCTGGAAAAAGGCAGGCGTCCCCGCCCACCCACCCCCACCAGCCAGGCCTTAGGCAAGGGGGCCAACGTCATACAACCCAGTCTAGACTTGGCCAGGCCCTGTTTGCTCTCCTCGTTTTACCTTGACCTTGGACTCCAGCAGCAGGATAAGCAGTTTCCTAGCAGAGCCGGCTCCCAGCAAGACCCTATCTTCCACTGGGCTCATCTCTCCCCGCCCCTCCCTCATTGCCCTCAATGCACACTCGAGCTGGTCTCCTTATGTCTTAACTCTCTTTCTGTTGTATTTTTCCTCCTAATGCCAGCCCAGCCCGCAGCCTGCTTTCTGAACTCTGAGCTGACCCTTCTGGATGAAGATCACGCAGATAAGAATTACTATCCTAACTCACCGATGTCCGGGTGCTCTCAACCGTCAAACACCACCTTCTCCCCACAAAGAGGAGGGAGGTGGCCCGAAGGGGTTTCTGCAGACCTGTCCATTTGCTCTCCATTTGAGGGGTGCAGTAGGTCTGGCTGAGCGAGGCGCTGCTCTGTGGCCATGGTCTGTGCGCTGGCTGCACACGAGCACTCAGCATTTAAAACCTGTGGCAGAGGCAGGAAAGAAGGAAACGCTGCAGCCCCTTTCCCCTCTTATTTTTCTCTCTTCATTACGATTTCTCAGGGAGGTCCTGTGCTGAAAGGGAACTTGACTCAATTCCACGGAGATGCTCCCTTAGAAAGGGGTGACTCTATTGAGGCTCCTGACAAGTTGGGAGATGGGGAGGAAAGAAGGGAGAGCTTTTGAAGAATCAGTAAGTTGGTGTTAATTTTTTCTTTGAAATAGGGGGCAGTTTTAGATCATGAAACTATTCCTCACTAAAAGAGGGTGACCTAAGAAAGCCGTGGGAGCTCCATTGCGGGTATTCAAACTGGGGACTGTGTCATGTGGCTTAACCCAGGCCCCTGAGGGCAGAGGTGGGTTCTGCAGGGTCCCCCAGAGTGGCGCCAGAGAGAGGTCCCTCCAAAGGTGTAGCACTGAATCTCCCCCATTTTCCACGTTTTCTTTTGTATACCTATAGAAAGCGCGCTCTCCTTCGCATCCAGGGCTTTTAGCTTTCCCAGGCTGAATCTTGCGCCCCCACCACCCGCATTTCTTTGAAAAACCTCACTCTGAGATTTTTTATTTCTATTGCATATTGAAATATCAGTCTATTCTATTGCTTTTATTTCCCTCGTTTTATTCTTTCTCCATTTATTGCCGAGTATATTCCATTGCCTCTCGATCCCCTGCCCCAGGTGATGAATTCTGTATTTGGGGGTTGTCACGCCCCTCTCCGCTTGAGAAAAATCCAGCGAGGTAAAGCAGAGTGTCCTTTTCAGACATCTAGAGTTTTGGGGAATGTGGCTGAAGGTAGGAAATGGAAACACAATCCCGGCATCAAAGGCTCGCTACGCAGCATCGGGTTCTTTCCAGCCGCGAGCGGAGGGGAGCTGCCAGGGCCAGAGCGCTCCTGACTGTTTTCTATTATCTTCATTTATTATTTTTTAAAATCTGGTTTCTTCCCCACCCTTAGCTTCAAGCCCCAATCCAGAGACTTCAGCAGTCACAGTGATCGGCTTGGGGGTAGGGGGTCTGTCTCTCCGGTTCCTATGCCTAGGCGGAGGCGCCCAGTTACAGCGCTCTCCTCCCTACACCCCTTTGCGTCGGCCAAATTCAGCCTCCCCCTCTCCCTCTCCCTCCCTGGGGCCTGCCGGGGGCGTCTCCCTGTCCCTTTAAATCTCCCAGCTCCCGCCTCCTTTGGCCTACCTGAGATCCAATCAGCAGAGACTTTTTCCCTTTCGCCCCGCCCCACCTCGAGGGGAGGGAACCCCAGGAGACCTGGCCGGGGCATCACGTGCGCAGAGCGGGTCACGTGGACGCGGGAGGGGTGCTGAGAGGTGGAGAGCGGGAGCCGGCGGATTTCTTAATGAAGTGTCTCCGCATGCGTAGAGGGAATGTAGGGAGGGAGGTGGAAGCACTAGGAGGAGGGGAGGGGTGGAGAGAAAAGAGGGGAGGGATGGGGGGAGGGGAAACAGGAGCGAGGTGTCTCCCTAGCTCGCTGCCTCTGGCAAGTGGAGTTTTTAAAAAGCTCCAGCAGATCATGTCATGACGACTTCGCTGCTCCTGCATCCACGCTGGCCGGAGAGCCTCATGTACGTCTATGAGGACAGCGCGGCGGAGAGCGGCATCGGCGGCGGCGGCGGAGGAGGAGGCGGCGGCACGGGCGGAGCGGGGGGCGGCTGCAGCGGAGCGAGCCCCGGCAAAGCCCCGAGCATGGATGGTCTGGGCAGCAGCTGCCCGGCCAGCCACTGCCGCGACCTGCTTCCGCACCCCGTGCTGGGCCGCCCGCCGGCTCCCCTGGGCGCCCCTCAGGGCGCCGTCTATACGGACATCCCGGCCCCGGAGGCGGCGCGCCAGTGTGCCCCGCCGCCCGCACCCCCCACCTCGTCCAGCGCCACCCTGGGCTACGGCTACCCCTTCGGGGGCAGCTACTACGGCTGCCGCCTGTCGCACAACGTGAACCTGCAGCAGAAGCCTTGCGCCTACCACCCGGGCGATAAATACCCAGAGCCGTCGGGCGCCCTGCCCGGTGACGACCTGTCCTCTAGGGCCAAGGAGTTCGCCTTCTACCCCAGCTTCGCCAGCTCCTACCAGGCGATGCCCGGCTACCTGGACGTGTCGGTGGTGCCCGGGATCAGCGGGCACCCGGAGCCGCGTCACGACGCCCTCATCCCCGTCGAAGGCTACCAGCACTGGGCTCTCTCCAATGGCTGGGACAGTCAGGTGTACTGCTCCAAGGAGCAGTCGCAGTCCGCCCATCTCTGGAAGTCTCCCTTCCCAGGTAAGGAAGGGACCCGAGCGCCGCCGCCGCCGGGGACCCCTCCCCGCCCTGCCTGCCCCGGGGCTCCGCGCCCCAGCCACCCCCGCCGTCTGGCCCCGGCGCGCCCGCTCGGCTGGGCTGCCTATGGAGCCGGCCGGGCGAGCTGCACTGAGGAATGCGCCGGGGAAGAAATCTGCTCCGACACGTTCTCTGTAGCTGCCCGGCCGAGAATGAAGCAATCACAGGCGCCCGAAAGCCGGGCCGCCGGCTCTGCTCCGTCCGGTAGCTCGCCTCCGCCTCCCCTTGCAGGCTCCAGCCTCCCGCCGGGCTCTTGGCCCCTAAACCTGCTTCCGGCAAGGGATGGGGGCGGGGTGGGCCTATAGTGCCTTGGAATACAGGACAAAACCCCCAACCCACCGAATAACTGGGGAGGGCGGAGAATAAGAACCCCCACTTTCTTTGACAGAATTCGCAGGATCGTTCAGGCACTAGACAGTATTTTTTAAATAGGGGACTAATTTGCTGGGGTCTACAGAAATGTGAGATTTCTTTTTTTCCTTTCCTGACTTATTTCCTGATTGTTGAGGGAATTTCCTGGCCACGAATTTCCTGATTGTTGAGGGAACAGAAGATCCAAAATCTCTGGAGAGGGAGTGGAGAGGAGGCTAGAATCCCTCCCCAGCATCGTAAAGTTTTCCTTGCCTCTTTGGTATATTGAGCTCAAACCTATAGACATTTCCACTGCCAACTCCCCCATATGTGGTCGAGAAAGAGAGTTAGTTATTGGTGCCCCAGACACAGAAAGAAGGGCGTAGGGATGAGAAATGGGAGAGGAAGACCTGTTCAAGACCTGTTCAGGGGCTTCTGGAGTCCAGACCCAGGCTGGGGACCCCTTGGTCTTGTCTGGCTAAGGATGGGAAGGGAGAATTCATTCCCCTCTTGTTCCGTCTCCAGTTGAAGAGAGAAAGGATCCTGTAAATCCCACCGCTCTCCTTGCGGACAAGACCAGTCCCAGGTTTCCCAAAACCACACCAAGAGCTTTGGATCCTACCTTGTGCTGAGAAATCAGGATTCCGGTCTAGGGAGTCCAGCATTTGAGTCTGTTCTCCCTGTAAGCAGAGCTCAGTGGGAGAGCGTTCTCCCTTCTGATACCTACAGAGGTCTTTGGGGCTGGGGGGCCCAGGGCAGCCACAGATGTCTCCCGACAGTGCCCAGCTCCCCGACCAGCTCCACATGCCAAGCTCAGGGATGCTTTCCTTGGAAAGCATAGACCCAAAGACCTCCTAAGGGTGGGCCTGAAATTCCTCTGCATACAGAATTGGAAGAAGAGGTAGGTGGTTTAAAAAAAAATACTGAATGATATTAGAGAGTGTAGCAAATAACATTCTTGTGAATATTATGAAATTACTTAGTATAACACAACTCAATACCAGGGTATGACCTACACTAGGCACCCTGACTTCTGATTGCCAGAATTAAGGATGGTGCAATTTTAGTACATGGTATTATGCATCACCTACCCTGTATTGGCTATAATATTTTTATGTAATATGATTTCTTTTATTAACTACCTAATATGAAATATACAATAATACATTTCTAGAAAGATAATTCACATGTTCATAATACAGCAATGTATTTTAGAGAGATGGCCCTTTAATTCTCTATCTCACCAAAACACAAAGCTTCTTAGGAGATTGGGGTCCAGCAGGAATTCCTGGGGCAGGGAAGCCAATGGGCTATGCCAAGGGGCTAAGGAGTAAGGGATCAGGTGCCCACCAAACCAACTGTGGATTGGGGGCACAGGCCCAGAGCAATGTGCAATGGGTTTAGAGTGAAGAGGTAGAAGAGAAGGAGCTGTTCTATGTATGAATGTGGTGTGGAGTAGGGGTGAAGGATTGGAGAGAAGCTGAGAAATATCTTTGAGCAAAATAAACATCTCAAAGATTCCTAGGACACAAAACAAAACAAAACAAAACAAACTCCACTAAAAATAAATACTTTTTTGATCACAGCCTCCTAGAGAAAAATATCTTTGAAATAAAAAGTATATCCCAATTGAGATTTAATACACTTGCAAATTATGGCATGGAAATGGATATAAAACCTAGCATGCCTCAGCAGCTATGTGCTCCCACAATCCCCGTGTGGAAATAGAATTGGGCTGATGTATCTCAGTGAGTGCAGAGGTACAGACAAGAGGCAGACGAATAAGAAATTATCTTCAGACACTCTCCATCTTTCTACCCACTCAGAGATCTTTTAGAAGTAGTGAGATTTCAAGATAACTCTGTCTATGCAATTGTGGTTTGTTCGGCAACATGTAGGCATAAACACTGCTGTCTCTCTACAGTGCCTCTGGCTCTGAGAATCC
Source organism: Pan troglodytes (assembly GCF_028858775.2). NCBI lineage: Eukaryota > Metazoa > Chordata > Mammalia > Primates > Hominidae > Pan > Pan troglodytes. The sequence continues at coordinate 41,921,406 of NC_072408.2, read as the reverse complement.
TCATCTGTGGTAGTCTGGGCTGGTGTGGGAGATGGAGGCAATTGTTCAGCAAGATCCAGATAATTAGGGCCAAGATGTGTCGTGGCTTCTTCCTTCTCCCAATTATACAGACTCTTGCTTTATTGCTCTGTTTTTTTTTTTTTTTCTCCCTACGGTGAGTGTAGACTTTTTTTTTTTTTTTTTTTTTTGAGAGAGAGAGAGAAGCAGAAATTCCAGGAGAGAATCAGAAAGGGAGAAAAAGAGAGATGGGGTTTAGGAGAGAGAAAGAGGGAGAAAGAAACAGTGGGCTCTTTGGACCACGCTAGAAGTCTTTACTGACAAGCCTTTGGATTTGGGTTGGGAAGAGTAGCAAGCTGGATTTCTAGCTGGACAAGGCACACTTCAGAGCCCAGAGCTTGCCTGTGATGGGGCGGGTGGTCAAGGGTGGGTGGGCTGTGGGGAGCTGAACAGAGGGGCCCCGAAGCCCAAAAAGAAAGCCATGGCTGAGCATTGAGATGATTTTTATTTACTCCTCAAAGGTGTCTATTAGGTTTCCAGGCATGAAGTCATTCGTGTATGTGATCTGGAGGGAGACTAGGGAAGGGGTGATTGTAAGATTAATAACTAAGCCCCCACTCACTTTAGGCAGTGTACGCACATCTCCAGGTCCAAGCTACCAGATGTTTCTTCATCTCTACATACCATTTCCTTTCCAGATAAGGCAGCAGACAAAGAAAGGGGGCTTCTTTGAGAAGGCAAGACTGGAGTTATTTCCCCAGGAGGCCAAACCAACCTGCAGTTGGTCTGATCCAGGACAAATTGGCTAAATCAATCCTTGGCATCCTATAGAGAAAAATAACCAGTTTAAACCAGTTGTCTACTTTTTAAACTGATTTTTTTTAGGGTTGATTAAATCTCATTGGAAATTTAGAGCTAGAATTAGGAAACCAAAATTGGATAGGTAATTGTGAGAGTTTAAAGAGAGTAAAGTAAAAAATTAGGGACAATTATCTGGCTAATTCAGAAACAAAAACCCACCTTTACCCTACTTTATTCTTCTCCAGGGAAAAGGAGGTGTTTTAAAGCTGGATTGTATTAGCTGGCCTATTTCCATTTTAAAACTTACTGTATCATTTTAAGAGTCAGAAAGTCTGGCTTTAAAATCTGGTTCTGCCACTTAAGTTATTTTACCCACTCTGAGCCTCAGATTCCTGATCTTGTAAAATGAGTTTAACAAAATAATCCTGAAAAAATGTTCTGAGGATTAAAAACAACAATAACAACAACAAAAGCAACAAACTCACGGTATCACTACGTATCCTCTTCATTTTATTCTTGTCAACAAATCGTCAATTTCCCAAATCATGGTTACCTCTGTAAGAGTAAAACAAATTTGAGAACTGAGAGATTTAAAGATAATGGTCGTGTTCAAAAACAAATCCTTTTTAACCTAAAGGATCCATACTGTTTAAATAAAGTTATTTTGTTTTTTAGATTTTTTTAAAAATCATGGTTTATTCTCACAGAGGCAGAGAAAAATGCCAGGTCCGACAGTTTTCCTGAGAAATTGTCACCAGAAGACAGTCAAATGAGGCCATTGGACCCCCTGTCTCCCATTTTCTTCCTGAGCATTTTGTTTTCCCCTGTGTCTCACTGTGACCACTACTCTTCCCATTGTGTATAGAGTCCCTGAGAGAAAGCAGACCCAATGGGGATGGGTACAGGGAAAGTGTTCTGTGAGGGTGGGATGGGAACAAACATTTCAGAAAGAACTTTGTGTCTTCCCTCTGGGCTGTGTCTATAGTTTCAAAATGTGGTAGGAATGAAGGGGAAACCCCAAATATTCAGCCCTCCTCATTAGCTTTCACCTAAAGTCTAATAATTACATGGAAAAAATTGAGGGCTGAGCTATCCAGATAATCTCCCTAGTTCCCCCACTTCCCCTTGAAAGTGTTGTGTGACCTTTATTGACAGGGATGAGGGTGGAGTAGAAAATGGAGTTAGAAGTGATATATATTGGTTTTAGTTTCTGTGAAATTCTCAGAGCCTAAAGAAACAGAACTGGTAATATTGGTTTGGATGACAGGCATCTAGGGTTTATGGTTATGGTTGGTGCAAGGGATGTAGACAGTTTCCTTCAGCTGTGAAGGAATGGAGAGGGAAGGGGGTTGGAACAGAATTTGTTCTGTTTTGGTGGGACTGCAGTGTGGACCCCCTACTTCCAGAGACACCTGATTCCCTATATCTCAGGTTCAGGACCCCCCACCTTGGGTGTTAGGTGGTTCATAACATTGGACCCCAATTCCTAGAGTGTGGACCTCCAAGCAGGCTGGCTTCACCTGGACACTTATCTTCTATCTGTGCCTCACATCCCTAACGTAGGGCCAGTGTCCAAAGGCATGAAGACTCATCTGGTGGTCTGGGCCCACTGAAGCTGACCCCCTGCCTGCCGTGCCCTCCCTGAAATATACAACAGAATGTCTTCCTCTGGCAACGGGGCAGAATATAAACTAATAAGGACCCAAGCGATCTAACTGCAGGAAGGAGGGATTTTTCTGAATATCTGAAATTCTGCAAGCATGGCAGGCCAGGCTGGAATTTGGAGGGTCCCTTCTAAGCATACAAGGATCCTAATATTGAGTGCTGTGAAGAGCCATATTGGGGCCTGAAACAAAAGAAAATCAGTAATACCGAACCCATGTTTATTTTTTTAATTGATATTTTGTTCATCATGGATGTTTTTGTATTCGTTTTGCTTTTTTAAACATTGCATTAAAATATCGTCTTGATTACTGAGTTTTTGGCGCCCCCTCCCTTAAACTTCGAGCCTAGTGGCCTCATCATAGTTGTGGTCTTGCTAAAATAACAGAAATGAAAAGCATTAGGGAGCTTCACTATGCAGTGCAATCCTCTGGCCCCGTTGAGCCCCTGCCAGAACTCTGTGCCTAGACAGCCTCGGGTCCTCTATCTCAGTCCAGCCGCTTGCCTCACTTCTTCCCGCTTGCCTTATCTCCCCGCAGACGTGGTTCCCCTGCAGCCCGAGGTGAGCAGCTACCGGCGCGGGCGCAAGAAACGCGTGCCCTACACTAAGGTGCAGCTGAAGGAGCTAGAGAAGGAATACGCGGCTAGCAAGTTCATCACCAAAGAGAAGCGCCGGCGCATCTCCGCCACCACGAACCTCTCTGAGCGCCAGGTAACCATCTGGTTCCAGAACCGGCGGGTCAAAGAGAAGAAGGTGGTCAGCAAATCGAAAGCGCCTCATCTCCACTCCACCTGACCACCCACCCGCTGCTTGCCCCATCTATTTATGTCTCCGCTTTGTACCATAACCGAACCCACGGAAAGACGCTGCGCGGGTGCAGAAGAGTATTTAATGTTAAGGAGAGAGAAGAACCGCGCCGCCCAGAGGCAGAGAGGCTCCATGGCCGTGCTGCTGGGGCACCCCCAACTCCCTATCCCATCCCCAGCCTCCACCCCCATCCAGATGGGACTCACCTGGCTTCAACAGCTTTGGAAATGGGTCCCGAGTGGGCCGTGCGAGGAAGGCTGTCGACCTCTACTCCTCCTTGCGCTCACCTTGCCAGAAAGTCCGGTGGCAGCGCAGAGCCCAATCATTCCAACCAAAGCAGGGTTGGGGAATCCCGAATGGCCCCAATTCTTGCCTCATCCTATGTCCAGGCTTTTAGAGGACCTTCCCTAAGGGCGCAGCTTCGGAGCAGGATCTGTCCAGCTCATACTTTCCTTCGCTGTCCCTCCCGCACTCCTTAGGCAAGATTTCCCAGTAAAGATTTTCTGTGCATATTTTAAAAGTCGTGTTAATACTCATGATAATTATTAGGGATCTGGCAGCGTGATTGGAGTATGGATGTTTCCGTAAAAGCTGGAATTCCGTAAAAGCATTGACGCAGCCCCTACACTCCATCCCAACCAAGAAACTGCATTTCTTGGGGCCAGGTGGGAGCTGCCTTTGCCCCACTGCCTCCCCTGTTCTGCTCTCTCAGTCAACATGTGGAAATCCAAGGAGGACAAAGACTCCAGCCACGCTGCTAAATAGGGCTTCTCTCTCCTCTCTCTTTCTCTCTCTAGGTGGTAAGGTTGGGGATTAGTCCAGGTACAGAAGCAGAACTTTTTTCTAAGGATAAACATCTCTTCCAAGGGGATGGAGAGTGGGTCCCTCAACAAAGTCCCTGTCCAGTCACCTTTCCATCAGGGCACTAGCCCAGGAATGACTCCTCACACTTTCACCTTTACTGATTTCCAGAGGAAAGCTAGAGGATCTAGTTCAAGAGGCAAGAAGATCTGGCCCTCAATTAGCTAAATGTAGATGCTGCCTAACAGTTCCCTCCTCAAAGGCCACCTTGGTGCTGTGGGGGCCCCTTGCCTCTTCCCTTCCCACTGGTGCATTACAAAACAGTGTTCTTTTGAAATGTTCATCAGGAATAGGCTTTTTTTTTTTAATGTTGTGTATCTGTATATAGTATTGTGATGTCTGAATGACAATGTACTGAATGCAAAAAGGAAAAAACCCACAAACATGTTTTTAAAATAAAATATCTTTTTTTGCCTTGATTTTATTGCTCAGATTCTTTCTGAAGTCTATTCTGTCCACTGGCTCTTCAGGACAGTCTACTATGCCCTGACTCAGCCAGAATGATCAGGGGGAGGAGTATAGACATTGCTCCCAGCTGGGTAGATTCCAAACCCTTGTTTTGCTCCACTTAAGTTTTTGGGTTATCTATACTATCTATATAGGAGAAAACTTCCCATCCTGATGTCCAACTCAGATGAGTGTTTGTTGAGGAAGGAAAGACGTAATTGGTGACTGAAAGTCCTGGAGGCAGTGACAAAAATACATTGATGGTCACTTCGGTTAATAATTGGGGCTCAGATCTGGTTCTGGGTACTGAGAAAGTAGCATCCCAGCTGGGAACTGGATGAGGTAAATGCGGCAGCCGGTGGCAGTGAGGAACTAACCTTAGGCTCCTGGTGCTCTATTGCCCCAGAGGGCCCCAAATACCTTCAGCCAGTTCAGGACTGGAGTTGGGGCTGGGATGGGGTCAGCACAGCCTGCCAGGGGCAGCTTCAAGCTCAGCTTTTCCTGGCTGCACTTTTTTCTTTCCCCCACTTAACCTATGTAGAGAGGCTGAGCTGCTAGGACCCCTTTGGCCCCCAGTTTGCCAAACCAATCCCACTTTTACTCTCTGTATTCCTGGGAACCCCAGTCTTCTAGGCAATGAGGAGCCTATGTAGATGCTGCCACTAATTTGTTTTCCTGGTCGCGTCAGTGCCTATCTCCCTATCTGGCAGAGTTAATGAGATCATTAAGTTGTCAGGTTAAGAGACTTTTTAAAAGCAATATAGCCTAAAACAATGTTATCTCAGATTAAATCTTTACTGCAGCAATTTCTATTTATATATAATATTTTTCCTCTCCTGAGACACAGAAACACTGGAGATGTCAGGTTGGAAATCAGAGTTCTCTGTTATCCCTTTGCCTAGTGGGGCTGAAGATTTAATAATTTCATTTAAATAAATTTTCCTGGGGAATAAACACATGCACATTTTGCGCGTGCACACACACACACACACACACACACACACACACACACGGAGTCTGAGAGTTAACTACTAGAGAGCCACACGCTGTGCAGTGGAGATTTGAGGGAGAATAGGTGAATTTCCAGGAATAAGGTTAATTCTTAATTCCATCTCTCCTTTTTCTCCGCACCCACCATCCCAACCTCTCTCCCAAAATCCCTGGGTTTCCTCTGAGATGAAAGGATTTGGAGACTGAGTGTGTGTGTTTGGTCAGAAAAAGAAACTAAGTGGACAAGAGGCCTGGGGGTCTGTTACTATGACCCCACCCTTCCTGACTGCTTTGGGTAGTCCCAAGCACAGCTGTAGGCAAACTGGAAATTGGGGACTCTGATTAAAGAGAAGTCTAGAGTTCTCAGAGGAATCCCTCTGCTTCTGCACACAAACCCATATATAATCATATGAGGTAGTCATCCCATATTGAGGGAACCACCGCTAAGGCTCTAGAAGGGAATAATGAAAAAAAAGAAGAGGAGCCAGGGGCGATGGCTCACGCCTGTAATCCCAACACTTTGGGAGGCTGAGGCGGGTGGATAGCTTGAGCTCAGGAATTCCAGACCAGCCTGGACAACATGGTGAAACCCAGTCTCTACCAAAAATAGAAAAACTTAACCTGGCATGGTGGTGCATGTCTGTGGAGGCTGAGGTGGGAGGATCTCTTGAACCCCGGTCGGGGGCAGGGGGGTGGAGGTTGCAGTGAGCTGAGATCTCACCATTGCATTCCAGCCTGAGTGACAGACCGAGACTCTGTCTCAAAAAAAAAAAAAAAGAAGAAGAAGAAGAAAGAGGAGGAGGAGGTGAAGAAGAAAAAGGAAAGCCTGTGCAGGCTCACTACTGGTGGATTGGGACACTGGTAAGCCTAACAAGGACCTCAGTTCCTGAGTGCCTGCGAGCCCTCGTGCAGTGCATTAAATATACCCAGATTTATTTTGGAGAAGTATCATGCCTGGACTTATTTGGATATGACTTTACCATAAGAGTAAGCAAACACTGTGTGAGTGTGTGTGAGCATGTGTTTCGGGGAGGCACATTTGTGAAATATATTATTCTTTCCCTGAATAAGGATTTCTTCTTCAACACAACTCTGGTTGTGTTGATCTCTTACCTTTCCTTCTCCCAAGAATTGGCATTGTCTTTGGGGACTCTATGAGATAGTTCATCTCTTAGTCATGTCTCTAATATGTCTTTCTCTCCAAGGCCAGCCTCCTAGTGTTTGTGTTAAAAGTAAGACTAAGTGTGAAGGCAAATATGAGGATACCGGGGGTACAGGGTGATCTGAAGAGCTGGTGAAACCTCTGTGAGGAAACGCAGACACACAGAGGGACTGAGACTCCTGCTATCTTTCTCATAATCTGATGGCACTCCCCACTTCCCCTATCTCCCTAGGCCAGAGCTGGGAGGCCCAGGCAGCCAAGGGCCTCACAGGACTCTCCATCTAGTGGTCACTCTCCAGGGCTGCCAGAGAGGGCTTCAAGAGATTCTTTGCTGAGCTTGGGGGAAAAACCCTTCCCCACCCACATCTTAGTCTCCAGACAGAGGCCCAGCAGAATGGGCCTTTCAGCCAGCAGTCCCACAGCCCGAACCCAACTGAGAGAACAAGGGCAGCAGTTCTTTCCGCAGATCCCTCCATGACTGTCTGCTCCAGAGACCATCTGCTCCTGGGGTTGATCCACAGGCGGCTGGGTCAGCAATGTGGGGACAGTAGGCCAGTGTGGGTGCAAGGCAGGGGCAGGCCCCTGGGGCAGCCGCTATCTCTCTGAACAGCCCTCCTATTGGAGGTGGGGTCCATGCGGCAGGCAGCCCCTTCAGTGGCTCCATCTGTTCAAAAGAGAACTCCCCACCCTAGGATCTGCTGGGATCTGTGTTGGGTGGTATTGGAGCCCACTCCCAAGAAAACTCCAAGAGTGGTTCAGGCAGATGTGTATCTAGACCTGCACTGGTGGAGAATTGAGGGGCCCTGGGGAGCTAGGGGCTTCTGGGAGGAGGAGGAGGGGGCCAGAGCCTTTTCACAACCAACCAGGCTCTTCCTCTTTTAGCCTTGACCGTGACTAGGTCTTTCTGACCTTGACATCACAGGGAGCACAGGGAAGGGGGGGGAAGGGTGGAAAAGGCCTTGATCTTCCGGTGGCCAGCGAAGGGGAGGGCTGCTTGCCCCCTTGACGCGCCATCCCCCTTCCCGCCGGAGCCCGCCGCCTCTGTTTACACACAGAGGAGGTGTCGTCTCCAGTCTAGACAAGGGCGCTAATAACGCCCATAAAAGGCGGCCTCTCCAGAGATGCTCTGGCAACTCCGCTCCCGCGCGCCTGCCGCTGGCCGCTTTCTCCACCTCCCCCCGCCCCGCCCTTCTCTGATACCTTGGCGAGGCCGGCGCACGGGCCTGGGGACGGGGAATCCAGAAGGCTTCTAGAGGCTGAGAATTCCTATCCCTCACCCTTATGAACCTCTTCTGTCTCCAAAGGTAAGTGGACCCTTGTTCCTGTCCGCGCTCTCCCAGCCCAGCGAGCCCCGGGGTTGGTAGTCCATTCCCCACCCCCACCTGCCTCCTGGTGGGGCCCATTGCTCCCACCCCAATCTGCTCAAGCCCCTTCCTCTGCCCGGAACTGGGGCCCCAGGTTTGGAAAGCAGTTGTGTAGCGGTGCTGAGCAGACCCTAAGCAGATCTCAGCTCCTCCCCAGAGCTGGGCCGGGCCAGTGGACAGGGTCAAAGCCATAAAAGGAGGCCGAGGGGTGAGGGCACACCGGGTAGTCCTCACCCCCACCCAGCTTAGAGGTCGGTGGAGATGTTTCACTGTTGCATTGCAGGCGGCTATGGGTGTGGCATTTGATGTGATTTTTTTTTTAACTTGGTTCCCACACCTTCCCTGGCACTCAGTAATTCACTAGGTGGAGGAGATCCTCTGCTGGTGGAGGGGGAAAATGTCAGAGCTGCGGCCCTATTTAACTGTTAGCGCGCCACCGAAGGAAACACAAAACGGGGGAAGGTGGTCCATTTAGGGATGCTCAGGTTGGGGTGGAGAGATGGCCTCCCAGATGTCCTTGCCTGGGGGCTCTCACTTCCCCCGCATTTTCTGAGAGGCAATCGGGCTGGAATCTTTTGGTGACAGAGGACTAGAGAAGCCGCGGGAGAACTGGAGAAGGTAGGGGCTCCGTTGGCCCCAGGCTACTTGCCTGAGCCTAAAAGCCTTACTGGGCTCCGTCACTGAGCGTTCCTACAAGCCTCCCTCCTCCAGGCTGCAAATCCCTAGAAAGCAGCACCTGGGGAAGGGATTTCCCAATCTGCTCTTTACCTCCCGGGCACCGGCAGGGAGGGCTGGGAGCCAGGTGGGCCCCAACCCCTGAAGGAGCCTGGAAGCCATGAAATAGGAGACTGAGCTCCCTACTCTACCCCCCAGCCTTGTTTGAACCCGACAAAAGTCAGGTCCCAAGCCTAAGTTGCCCCGAAGGGGCAAGGCAGACAGGGCTGCAGGGTTGGGCAGGGGGCAGGGAAGGGGGCAGGCCCTCCCACTCAGCCCCCTTCTCATCTTCCCTTCTCTCCGCCGGCCAAATCCCTGCTCACACCCCTTCTGGTGCTGAGTCCCGGCCTAATTTGCATACGAGGCAGAACCGCTTTCTGCAAACTAGACAGTGACCTTGAACTGGGCCGCTGCGGCCTCTGGACAGACCAGGGGTAAGGCAGCACTGCGCGGAATCACTCCCGACCACGGGTCGGCGGGGGAGCCAGAACGCAGTCACTCACAGCCGATTCCCCGCGGTCTAAGCCGCCAGCAGCCACGTTGCCTCTCCCACCAGAATCAGCGTAGATTTTATAATTAACTCCTTTCGCTGGGCTCAGCCGCAGTGGAGGCTGCTAGGATGCAGGAGGGATGGAGGCACAGAGAAGGTGTGAGAGAGGCGGCGGGGCATCCAGCTGGAGGACGAGCTGAGGGACACAGGCTGCCTTGGTCTTCAAGGAAAGCCTTGGACCACATCCTTGCTTTCAGCTTTAATTAACCCCGAGTTAATGAGCGAGGCTTAATAGAGCCTGGCCAGCTGCGGCGGGAGCCAGTGGCCCAGGGGCCAGCACGCAGGCCACCGCTCTAGCCTTGTGATCTGATAAATGTACGGGAGAGTTCGCACCAATCGCTCCACGGTTTGGGTGCCTCGGCCTGACCACCTATAGTTTTGCGCATGGTCAGCGAAGTGCCGGCAGGTTAAGCCCGGCTAGACACGGCTGCCCCAACTCCTTGGGATGCGAGTCCCTCGCCCAGCCCCAGCCTGCTCCCGGCGAACAGCTCTCGCCGAGGCTGGATTTAGATTTTAAGCGTCTCACCCGAGCCTCCCGCCGGCCCCGGGGACCCAGATTGGGAGCTGCATTTTTGTCCGAGCCCGGTTAAAAAACGGGTGCCTGTGTTGCGTGTGTCGCGGGGTTCCTTAACCACAAACGGAGCCCCGGTGGTGCACCGGAAGGCTGGACGCTTAGATTACCTGGGTCCTTGCCAGAGTCCTGAAAACCCCTAGGTTCCCGGTGGGTCTCAGGGAGCAGGACACCGGGGATGCGAATTTTGCTAGTGGTTGTCGACAGCTCTCCCTGAGAGGAATCAGGGTCAGCTGCAAAGAAGAAAGAGGGGTTTGTGCGTGCTTCTTGGCCCGCCGAATCCAAAACCTGAGGAAAACGGCCCGCTTTGATGAGGCTAAATCAGGCTAGAAGAAATGCGTGTCTGGAAGAAGGACGCCTTCACCCAATCTTCATTTCTCCTGCGTTGCATCCGCCGCCCTGTGGCCGCTGCTCCTCAGGCTCAGCGGCCTGGCCTGGGAGGGCAGCGAGCAGAGCTCCCGGCCTGGGAGTTGCCTGCTGGGGTGGAGGGAATGGGGAGAGGCTGAGACCTTCCTCTTGGGGTCCCTCTTCTAGGAGATTGGAATTACCTGGGAAGGGAAAAGAGAATGAGGAGAATACTCCACCCCTCAAAGGCTAGTGATTATTTGGCAAAGCCCAGCTCGGCATCCCTCACACCAACAATAGCGGCTGAGCGCAGAGGCCTGGAGAGCCTGGGCGGAGACCTAGCTGCCCGCACGATGTTCTGATTGAAATCAACAGCAATATTAATGTCACACCCTGCTTATCTTTATGACCAAATTAACCCTCAAATAAAATGTTTTTTAAAAACTAAAATTTCAATGGCGCTCATCAATGCATCTTGAGAAGGGGAAATAAGATGTTACAGATGCTGTGACCTGGAATTTGCAGCTGAGAGATGCTCCTCTCCGTAGCCTCCCAGCCCCTTATCAGTTAGGCACAAAAAGGCCAATCCAGGCTGAGTCTCCTGCTCATTCCTTGGCGCCACCGGCTCTAACTGAAGGTGGCGGCTTCGGGTTTGCAGCCCATGGCTTGCCCTAAGTTCCGACAAGTGCGCCTAACGCGGGGCCGGCTCCTGGGGGCGGGAGGGGCCGGACCAGGCCGGGCAGCTAGGCAAGCAGGGGCGGGGAAGGGGAACCGGCCAAGCAGGGCAAGGGACAGGCACCGAGCTGCGAGCTTCGAACTGCTCCGGGCAGGGCGGCGCCCGCGGGGACACATTTCTGTCGGAGTGAGCAGCTACGGCTTGGGATATGAAATCGCCCGGGGAGCGGTGGAATTCAAAGAATCTGCGTTTCTCTCTGCCGCGTCCTGCAGAGGAGAGAGGGGAGGGAGAGGAAAAAAAGGGAGAATCTTCTCTGCTTCGATCTGCTTTTGCAGTTTTGGCTTATTCTCAGGCTTTCTCTGATATTTAACTTTCACCTAAATGGGTTTCTTTCTCATTCTCTCCGAATCTCTGTCTCCAATTTTCTTTCAATCTTCTGGTATTTTTTCGTATTTAGACGTTTAGTGAACTATTTATCCAACCCTGTATTAGTTAAGCCATGCATTGGTTAGAAGCTCGAAATAATCACATGGAAATTCGAGTGTTTTTTCTATTAGACCCCAAAAGGATACATCTGGTTTGGGGGAGTTTTATTTTGTCTTTCTTTTTAATCCGCTTGGCTGTGTTCTGTGGACCTAGTTGAGATCGGATTGTGGTTTTGCAGATGTTGATTATCTCACCAATGGCCAGCATTGCTTCTCGGCCTTCTCTGGAGGGAGCTTCTGAGTTTGCACCATAAATATAATTTCACCCCCCAATAAGATAATTCTTCAAGGGTTTTTTCCCTCAATCCTAGCCCCCTCAGGAGGCAACCTACTGCGGGCCTCTGCACTGCTATCTGATGGTCCCAGGGGCAGGCTGGGCCGGTTCTGGGGTGCAGGTGTCTCCTCCGCAGTGAGAATTAGGCCCCTCTCAGCCCAGTCAAGCCCTGTTAGGGGTCCAAAGCTTCCCACTGCAAAGACTCCAGGAGGCCCCCAGAAGCTCCTCAGTTCCCCGGAAATGACAGCAGAAGAGTAGTTCGCCCCCAGATTTTCAGGAGCAGGCAGGCAGGTCCATGTGGAGCTAGGCACCTCCTTTTGCTGCATTCTCTACCTCCCTTCCGCATCCTTCCTCTAGCCGTGAGTGGAGGTGTGAGGCTGGGTGGCTCCCGGCTCCAGAGGAAAACCCGGCATTATCAATTATCCTTGAGTATTGGGGAAGAGGACTCCAAATGTCTCTCCAAATTCCTGAGGATAAAGAGCTGATAAAGAAGTGTGCAGCAGCAGCTGGGGCGGGAAGAGATAACGGCAGGGAAACCTGTCCTTACCCCCCCTTCGCCTCTACTGTAAATAAACCCCGAGCCAAAGGGCTCATCCGTCTCCTTAAACAGTCAGTAAACTTTATATGACACAATATCTAATAGTAATTTATTGAGGAGATATTGTAAATTCCAACGGTTTTAGTTAATAAAGAAGCTAATTAAAGAGGGACGGGCTGTGCTTGGCCAGCTGTTGGCGATAAGATAATATATGGGGGGGGGGGAGTGCAGGTTATAGGGGTGTATATATGCGGGCATTTTTTGGTGTGTGTTTTTTCCCTTTTGCCCCGTGTTGGGCAATTGCTTTACTCTCTGCGTTAGGTTATATACATTGTTTTAGAAAATCAATTCAGCAAATAAACCTGCCCCCGCCCTTTGTTACCCCACTCACCCCCAGGATTGGGGAAGGGGGAAGTTGGAGTGCGGGATGGTGGGGGGGGGATCTGTTGTCCCCACCCCTCCCCCTGGCGGCCGTGCCCACGTGAGTGGGGCGGCCAATGGGTGACTGGTGCAGATTTAACTATGTTTAATGTCAGATAGCAATAAAGTAGAAGCTGCCGGTCGGGCCCCGCGGAAATGGGCGAGCATAATCTCCTGAATCCCGGGTTTGTGGGGCCGCTGGTAAACATCCACACGGGAGACACCTTCTACTTCCCCAACTTCCGCGCGTCCGGGGCGCAGCTTCCCGGGCTGCCTTCGCTGTCCTACCCACGCCGCGACAACGTGTGCTCCCTGCCCTGGCCGTCGGCGGAGCCGTGCAATGGCTACCCGCAGCCCTACCTCGGCAGCCCAGTGTCTCTCAACCCTCCCTTCGGCCGCACGTGCGAGCTGGCGCGCGTGGAGGACGGCAAGGGTTACTACCGCGAGCCGTGCGCCGAGGGTGGCGGCGGGGGCCTGAAGCGTGAGGAGCGCGGGCGCGACCCGGGAGCCGGGCCCGGGGCAGCGCTGCTCCCGCTGGAGCCGTCGGGGCCGCCTGCGCTCGGCTTCAAGTACGACTACGCGGCGGGCGGCGGCGGTGGCGACGGCGGCGCAGGACCTCCGCACGACCCGCCCTCCTGCCAGTCGCTGGAATCCGACTCCAGTTCGTCCCTGCTCAACGAGGGCAACAAGGGCGCCGGCGCAGGCGACCCCGGCAGCTTGGTATCGCCGTTGAACCCCGGCGGCGGGCTCTCGGCCAGCGGTAAGGACCCCGGCCACTCACGCGGCGGATTCAAACCCGACTTCTTACCAGGGCGGGCAGAACAGGACTGAGCTAGGGACGCCCAGGGTGACAGAATGTGTGGCGAGGAAGAGCTTCTTATAAAATGAAGTGCGGGTGGGGGAGCCTATAAACATGTAAATATCCCCACAAAAGAAATGGAGAGTGTTCCTTTTTCGTCTGCCTGCGGCTGGAGGCGGCAGGGATTCCGGAGTTGGGGGATCCTGACGGGGACTCCCCAGGCCTGGGGGTGAGGAGGTGGGGACAGAAAGCCCGGCCCTAGTTCTCCCAGGCGCCTCTCCCTCCACCTTCCCACAGACCCCATTACTTACATTTCGAAAGAAATGCCAGTGGATGCGTTTACTCTGCCATTCGCCCATATCTGTTGTAACTGATCCGCGATCCAGTCCTGAAGGATGTGAGAGGAAGGGACCAGGAAATAGGGAAGAAGAAAATTGGGGAGAGGTTTGGGAAGAAAGGAGGGGATAGGGACTTAGAAGGGTCATGAATACTGCAGCAGGAGGTAGGGTTGAGGAGGTAAGAGCAAAGAATGAAAGGAAAAAAAAAGAGTAAAGAAAGTGGGGGAGTTGGTGGGGATGTGGGTCTGGGTAGAAAAGACGATTCAGATGACTGGCGGCAAGGAGAAGGGAGAGAAAGGGCCTGGAGTCCAGCTGTGAGGCCAAGGTGAAAGGGTCTGGGGAAGGGCCAAGGGCACTGGACTGGTCACCCTTTGATCCTTTGGCCAACCCCTGCCATTCATCTCCACCCAGGCGCGCCCTGGTACCCGATCCACAGCCGCTCTCGGAAGAAGCGCAAGCCCTATTCGAAGTTGCAACTGGCAGAGCTGGAGGGCGAATTTCTGGTCAACGAGTTCATCACACGCCAGCGCCGGAGGGAACTCTCAGACCGCTTGAATCTTAGTGACCAGCAGGTCAAGATTTGGTTTCAGAACCGGAGAATGAAAAAGAAAAGACTTCTGTTGAGGGAGCAAGCTCTCTCCTTCTTTTAAGGTGCAGGACACGGGCGCCAGCCCCAGACTGAGCCTGTCCCTGGCAGAGAGCAAAAGAGGGCGCCGCTTAGAACACAGTCCCCACTTAGAACGCCAGGCGTCTCTGGCAGGCCCTCCCTGGATATCCTCTTGTCTGTTTTGTTCGTGGTTCCCTCCCATACACACCCAAAACACCCTGCCAGGTCCCAGAGAGAAGGGAAGAAACCTAGCCAGGGAGAGCGGAAGCCGGCAGCTGCCTGCGGTTGGCAGGGGCAGGAAGGCTGAGGTGCTGCGGGCTGGTTTATTTGAGGCAGGACTGGGGCACTGCACCTCCGCTGAGGATCTGGAGAAGCAGCGGCCCAGATGTCCCCTTCCTCTACTTCCCTTCCATGGTCTTAATTCTCTTTGCCGTCAGGAGCAAAGAGCAGGGCCAGTGGAACCAAGGCACCTCGACCTCACAGTTCCTGGGGTTAGAAGAGGCTGGGAAGAGAGAGGAAGGTGGAGGGTCAGCGGAGAGAGCTGAGGGAGTCAGGTGTCTCTGGTAGGGCTGGAGGAAGTGGAGAACCAAGGAGGAAGTGTGTTTTGTGAGAAAATGATTAGCAAGAACCAGAGTCTGCTTGGGTCTGGGTCCCCCAGGACACCCAGTGGGCAGAAGCTTGGGCATTTGGCTGGCCGGGCTGTGGACAAGGACTATCAGCCTCATGTTCCCTCTAGGACCAGAACAGTGTCCTGGTCCCCAGCCCTCTCCTGATCCCGCTGCCCGCACCGGGCGAATGTCTGTTCATAGGTGTGCTGCCATCCACTCCTCCGTTGCCTGCGGTGGCTGCGGGCCTGATGCAGCAAGCAGGGACCTGAGAGCCCAGGGGACACAGCCTCAGGTTCAGTAGCCACCCCAGAGGTCCCCGGCTGGCTCTCCAGAAAGAAAGTGCAAGAGGCTGTAGATGGGGCTACGGAGCACCACACTGATTGGCCGGGAGAATTTCTGACAGCCACAGCCGAGGCCTCTGATTCTCCCTTCCCCGCTGGCGTTCACGGTCACGGCCGGCCAGAGGGTGGACCAGCGTAATTTACGAGGCGGGAGGAGAATTCACCCTTAAAGGGGCTACCAGCCATTGAGGTCCCACTCAGCCCCAGTTTCCCAGGCCGGTGACAATGAAGGAGGGGGGCGCTGCAGCCCCCCACCCAACTCCCTTCTCTCTTCCTCGCCCACCCCCCAACATTGCCCTTTGTCTTCAGAAGGGCTGCCTCCGCCTCCTGGCCTGCAAACCTCCACAGCCTAGCACATGGACCAGAGCAGAGGGAGGGGCACAGCCCTAGAACCCATTGGAGGTCTGAGAATGGCTTCTCTGAGTGGGAAGGACTTTCATCCAGACTCCTTCAGACCCCAGCCCCAGCCCAGTAAACGCTGGGCTGGCTTGGAAGAGAGGAGCAGTGAGAGAACCATCAACCTTTCTGCACTTCATTTTTATCCTTCTCCCCAAGAGTCCCCCAGCCTCCCATCTGCTGTCCGGCCCTTTCCAGGAGCAAGAGGGGTGAGAAGCAGGGCACTGATGGGAGTTAACTGCAGCCTGGACAGTGTGAAACTGGCCTGCTGGCTTGGAGTGTTTCCCATATGGGGAGAGTCTCCCCTAACAAACTCTCCAAAGGCAATCCACCGAGCTTTTTACTCTCCCACCAGCACACAGCTTCTGTACAGGCAGAGGCAAAGGCAAACACATACACACAGCTGAGCCCAGCACAGCACTGGGCCCACCCCACTCTCCCTAGTGCACTCGCAAGCAGGCAGCCTCATAATCCCCACATGGCCCAGCAGAGTGGAGATAAAATCACATGCCTCCATCCCCCGCTGGGTATCTGACACCTGACAATTCCCCATCCACACATACTTGCTTCACCCATGTACAAGTTCCCCCAAATTACCACCATTCCAGCTGTCTGCAGTCTCCTGTGGTCTTCCCCTGGGCATGAAGCACTCCCCACCTTGACTGGTCACCCACTGTACCCCCTTTATGCAGCCCTTCCTGTGACCTCTGGGCTCTAGGGTGCTGGATTTGAGCTCCACCACTCCAGACTAACCTGATTCCCAATCTAATAATGAAGAGGGACCAGAACACTCTAAAAGGAGTGGGGGGACAAAGATATGCAATATTCTCTTTCCATTTGCTTTAAACTTGACTTCTGTGAGGTTCTCTGTCAATCTGTGTCTTGTTCTCTGTGTCTGTTGCTGGTACCTAGTGTAGTCCCTGTGGATAGTTGCCCTTCTCCTAGCTGCCTCCCCAGCTCTCTGTAGTGTAATTCTCCTATTCAAACCTCTGTCTTTAGCACGTTTTCCCTTTATATAGTCCTTGTACAGAGTTGCTTCATCATATTAATATTGATAATAATAATAATTAAAACATGAATTATGATTACGTGATTTTTTGAAAACAAAAGTTCTACCCCAAAATAACGGGAGTCCCAGCCTCTTAGCTGTTCTCCACTTTATTTTCTCCAGCTCGGGTGAATAATAAAAATAATAAATGTATAATAATAATGAAGGAAGAGTGGTTGCAGGGGCAACAAAAATACATAAGCAACCAAGATCTGTTGATGAGCTACCATCTCCAGTCCCAAGCAATTATAGCAGAGAGAAAATTGGGGGGTGGTAGACTTGGGGGAGGAGAGGGAGCTTTGAGAAGTCATGGGGCCATAAAAATAATGTGGACAGCCTAAAGGAGGTTGAAACCAGCTTCAGAAAAGGAGGTCTGTGCTTCAGGAACTTGACAAATAGAAGCCGGGATAGGGGCACTGGTGAGCTGAGCTGGATACTGGGGCAGTAAGAGTAACCCATAATCCCGGGGCTGAGATGGAGGGGGGTTGGTGGGCCTAGAGCTTCAACCGTGTGGTCTTAATCCTATGGCTTCACTCTGAGATGACGCTTGTGTATTGCAAGATGTTGAGAAGGGGCTAAAGACCCCTTGGAACTGGCAAAATAGGCTTCACCTTTTGAAGCCAGCGACTCCCTCTAGGCCATGCCAGATGAAAGCCCAGGCCCAGGCCAGTGGTAGAGTCCAGATGTGCCCATGAACCCTCTGCACCTCCACCTACCCCTTCCTTCGGTAAGACATGCCCTCTCTCTTTCTTACCCTTTTGCCTCTTCCCTCCCCTCTCTCCAGTTACATTTTCTAACTGTAAAGCTCCTATCAAAGGAGTCTCCTCCAAATTCCTCTTCCACCCTCCTGAGCCTGTACCAGAATCCTAGGGGCCCCCACCAAGTCCAGACTCTGAGCCACACCTCCTGCCCTGAAATCTCTCTTTCTCTCTTTCCTTCCCCTTTTTTATTCCTATAATTAGATAAACTAGCGAATTTAGATCAAATACCATTCTCTTTTTTACCCCTAATCCCCAGTTGCTTTGCGAAGCTGAGGAGTACGGACAGGAAGGAGACCCAAAGCCTTAGGGTGGTCATATAAATGCCCCACAGAGTGCAGCATCGACCGAAGACGGGCAGCTTGGGCAGCCATGAGCTGGGGGAGGGGCCTGGTGTTTGAGCCTGGGTCTGAATAGAGGAGGGTAGGAGGAGTCAGAATACCAGGAAATCAAGGCAAAAGAATATCTGACTCTTATGACGTGTCTACACAGGAAGGGTCAACAATAGGGACATCTCTGGCAAAAGAAAAAGGAGGATTTAGGAAGGCCGCAAATAACTGGCCTTTAATTTATTCCCAGAGATACTCCCAATTTGAGAGAGAAGGCACCTAGTTGGGTGGTGTCTCTGCAGGTCCAGAGACTCAACGCAAACACTGGGGATGTTGCCAGAGAAGGATGTTGCCTCCTTCCTATGACTGAAAAACAAATCGTTGGGTCTCCCGGCCAAAGAGGAGGTCACGGTTGGAACCGCGATCCCAATACTTAGGTCGCAGCTGAGCTCTCCATCTGGGTGAGGATTTCCTCTATGTTGCAACTATTTGTCCAGTTTTAGCCCCCAAACTACAATGTACTCCACTAACTTTAAGACAAAGCACTCCGTGTCTCTCGCCGGGTTTTGAGGAGCAAGAAAAGGGAAGAAATATCCAGATAATTTAGGCAGACAATAATTCCGCCGTTGTGCGTGTATAAACTTATATCCCCCGAGTGAGTTCTGTATTTGGACCTGGTTATTGTTGCAGTTATTCTGCTCCACTCTGACGTGCACAGACGAAATTGAGTATTTAAAGCCACTAAGCCGCTATCGAGCCGGCAGGTGATGGGTCTGGCCGTCTGGGTTCTGTGGGTGCTAATGTAGCCGGAAATCCGGCGCGATCGATGGCTGAGACCCAGAGCAGAGCAGGGACCGCTGGCCCCGGTCCGCGAACAAAGCAAACTCCGGGGACTTGGGGTTCCGGCCAGGCCGGAGCCCCTGCCCACCCTCCCTGCTATATCCAGGAAAGCAGAAGCGGTTTTTCGGCCCCAGGCCGCGCGAGAAACGCACTCTGGAGCCGCCAATCCTCTCTGCATGGCACCTGGAGGCGCGGATTCCGGTGTAATTCAGCGGGAGGTGGAAGGCAGGCCCCGATCCCACAGCGCGCCTATGCTCAGCCTTTGGTCCGAGCGGCCGCCCTCCTGCGTGTGCCTCGGTCCAGACGGCGCTGCCGATTTTCCAAGGAGAGGCCGTGGCCCGCGTCCGCCGCTGCAGGACTCCCCAGCTTCGCCCTCCGCTCCGCGCTGCAGCCCTGCGCGGTGCTCTCGGTTGCCACTCCAGCCGAGGCCTCGAGACAAAGACGCGCCGGGCACTGGTGGACGACCCGGGCGCCTGGGACACTCCCTGACTCGCGCCTGGAGTGCTCAGCATCCCGGCCCTGTGGCGAAGGCTGTGAGACCTTGGTCCAATTCCCCGACCGTCGTGGTCCCGGCTGCGGTCCTCTCCAGGGTCCAGGGAGAGGAAACCCGGCGCGCCCACAGCCCCGGCTGACTCGAGCAGCTCCCGCGCCCGACAGCGCCGGCAGCTCTCGTCTCCTCCGGAGGGCCGCTGTGCCCCCGCGAAGGACGAGATGACCCCTGCTGGCCGGAGCTGTGGAGGTTGCCTCGCCGAGACCCGGATCTGTCCAGTCGCTCGTCCCTGAGCACCCTAGGCGTTGGGCGGACGCCCTGTGAGTGTGAGAGACCTCCAAGAGCGGCTGGAGTCTGAGGCGCTGGCCGGGCTTCGTGAACTAGACCTTTATCCTAAGCTCCTTCCCTCTGCCGGGCACTCGGTGTCCCCACAGCAGCTGACCGCCCTCCTGCCCGGCTTCTCATCGCTAGAGGCTCTGCCCTGGAGGCTCCTAAGACCTGTGCCGCCCGCTGGAGCATGGCATAGGAGCCAAGAAACTGGGCCTCGACAAGACCAAACACAGCTGGACCTTTAGCCAATCTAAACCAGCCCGTTGCCAGCAGGTGATTTCTCTTCTTCCAGCCAGAGCCACTTAGGAGGCAAGTCTTCACTTTGTCAGTTTACCTGGCCCAGAGTGGAGAGCTTCCTTCAAAGACAGGTCTGTGAGGATGGAACCCCCCAGCAGCCCTTGCTTGGGAAGCTCTCTGTAAAACGTGCATAGTCCACATGCAGAGCATGGAAAAGATGTTCCATAAAGCACACACCTGGTCGTAGTGCTGCCAATAAATTGAAACACAGTCTAAAACGCACAGATATCTCTATTATGGGTACATTGTTGGCACAGAAAATATATTTCTTTATAAAATGTACACACAGAGGCACTTTTATCTACTGTATGTGAAAGCAACCGACTGGGGAAACATTACATACAGCACGTATATTCACCACATGTAAAACTTTATTTATGCATAAAACCACCACACACACACAACCTACACAAGGAATGTGCAGTCCTGAGTCTATTTAGCTACATGTGAGTATATACTCCATAAGGCATATAAAACCAGTGCACAGAAAATGCATCCAGATATTAATATATCTACATTTTAAAACTGCATGGTAAATACATTATTATATATACACAAAGTGCATACCTACCCAATGTATGGAAAATATATTCTGTGAGTTGTGTTTATATACATACTGTGTGTGTACTAAATACATTGAAATTGCATTCTTCTGGGTTCATGAACTGTTTAAGACACAATTCTCTAGCAATCTTAATAGCAGGAGGAAGTTCAGGCATTGGGAATGGTAATCTCCATCTGCTGAGTTTTTTTTCTGTTCTTCTGTACTTCTATTATTTCTGTCTTTTAAATACCCCTTCTGTGTCTACATGCATCACTTATTTAAGTGTTCTCCTATGTCTATTTTTCTACTGCAACTTTTGTCCCAAGCTGGGGTCTATATTTAGAGTGCAAAGTCCCGTTTGCAGCAGGGTCCCACTGCATAATCACTCCTGTATGGAACAAGCATTATATAATTAGGTTACCCATGTGTCTCAAGATGCATTCTTCTAGACCTAATATAAGCATATTATAGAGTTGCTCTGTGCTGCCAGTTAGAAAAGCGGTGCCACTGTGTCTTGGAGAGGCGTGTAACAGGCAGGTGGATTCCTGGGTGGGTGCTGAACCTTCAAGAGCTTCCAAAGGCTAGGGCTGGTTTCACTTTTAAAAATTTGTTTTTGAATCTTAAGTCTAGGAATCAGCACGAAGCAAAGGCTGGACCTTTGCTTCTATGTTCCTCTCAAATTCCGGAGCAGCTCAAGTCCCCTGCATCCAGCCGGGACAGAGAGGCTTCCGGCCTACACAACCCCTTCGCTTCCTTGCAATTCTTAAATTGGGCTGGGTCTACACAAGTAGCAGGGAAAGGCTTTCCTATAACCCAAGCTTTTTTCCAACAAAACACACTCCCAACCCCTTTGGGGAAGCATTTTCTGACACTGAACGGACTCTGTTTGGGCCTCCTAAAATTGGTCCCATTTGGATCTTTCCTTAGCAACTGAAAATCCAGAACCCTCTGACATATGCCTATGGAAAAATTATTTGAGAGACAGTGCACTCACGCCCAACAGATATATTGTTTATGAGTCCGTGGGTTCCGTGTAGACGCCGCCATATTTTACAGTCCAAAGGAATCAATTAATTAGCGCCTCCCAGTCCCCCCACCGACCGCTGCTCGGCTGAGCGGGCGCGGCTGAGATAGAGGTGCTTGGCCAGCTCTCTGGTCTTGTTAACAAGCCTCATAGTAAAGATGGAGATGATAAGAAGAGCAAGGAAGCCCGGGTGGCCGCGAGGGGCGGGGCTTGGTGGGCCCGGTGTGCGGCAGTGGCTGACCGGAGCCGGGTGCTGCCCCGGCACCCGCTCAGGTTTTTCCAGCGTTCTCTGGGCGTTCATGTGGCGAGCTAGGACCCGGATTATTCTCTCTGTACTCCCGTTCCCTAGATTTTCCCTTTTCCTCATGGAACACCAAATCAGATTTAAAAAAATAAAAATACATAAACCTCTGTCTGTGAGTGCCCGTCTTGCCCTCTGCCACGTTTGTTCCGGGAACTGCCGCCTTGCTCCTTTGCCTGCATTTCTCTGCGTGGTTCGCTTTCACCTTCGTCTGGCGCTCTCTTCCCTCCTCTGGCTCTCTCTCTAGCTTCGTGGTTGCTTTTTCTACCAGGTCGGTACTGGCTTAGGCCCCAACGAGCTTGTGGGAAAAAAAATACAAATGCCCCCTGGTTATCTCTTGCCAGAGTGAACACCCCCAGATAAGCCAGACCCAATGAAAATAAAGTTAAAAAAAAAAACAACAAACCTTGGGTGTAATTGCTGGTTTAGGTTGCAGCACTTAATTCTCTCGCCAATGTGCATACTTAACGGAGAGATATTGATATTAAAGGGCAGGAGGGAATTAATTTTACTTTTATAGTCATCTATTAAGAGCAGAAGATGATCTGAGTCTCCTTTAAAGGGACTCAAAAAAGGGGGAAGGGAAAGAGAAAGAAAGGGAGGGGGAAGGGAGAAATATGACTGAAGGGGAACAAAGATCTTTGCCTGAAGAAACAATGTAACACTAGACAGAACTATAAAGTCTGGGAATGTAAGAACGCAGGACTCTCTCAGCTTCCCCCATTTGGAATTCTGTCCCCTGCACTTCCTGCTGAAATCCTGACCCTGACTACACAGTGGTATTCCAGGAAGAATTCATGCAATTATTCGGATAATTGTAGAGGGAGAGAGAGAAAGTATTTCTCTTTTATTGTCTGACCCTCTCTGATGTCTGTGCAGAGGAGGAGGGGCCAGGGGTGTATGGGATGTAGAGGAAAAGGAGACAGTAGGGTCTCCCAACATCACCCTAAGCCCTACAAAATGGCTATTCCTAAATCAAGGAGGCCCTAGGCAGGAGCTTATAGATTTTGGAACATACTCAAGAACACACAAGAGATCGAGTTTGAATGCCCCTGATTTAGTTTCATTTTCCAGGATATTTGCTTGGCTTTACTTTGTCAGCATAGACCTGCCTCCTCTAGTATTGTAATCATTACAAGTAAGGGGATAATAGATAATTACAGGGGTATCAATAATATTATTTTATAGCCACACAAGATATGATTAGAGTTAATGTCAGAGGGCTCTGCTGGAGCCTGGGAGGCAGCAATAGACAAGGTGGAGAGGCCCTTATAGTCTTTCTCTATCCTATTTTTACATATGCTTTAATCTCTATAAATCCCTAGTTCTCTAAATCTCCTCCTCAGATGTCTTAAGGGAAAGCTCTAAGATTTTAGGGGCTGAAAGCCAGAGAAGGGTGAACCACAATTTGGTACTTGAACTCTGCTCCCCTCCCCATAGTTGCAGGAGCTGTGGGATCTGCTTTCCCCATGTCCCCACAGCCTGAGGCTTTGCTCTCAGTCCAAGGCCACTAGGGTCACAGAGACTTTGCAGGTGGGGCCAATGTGAGGAAGACAGGGTCTTATCCAAACCAATTTCATTGTCATCCCCAAGTGGGCACTGGTCCCAAAGTGAAGCCTCTTTTGATCCTAAATTGGCCTTCCCCCTCTCCCCCAGGAACACCTGGGTGGGGCAAAAGCCAGGCTGGGGCTGTGAAGGCCAGTTCAGAGTAGGGATGCAGGAAGGACTGAAAATATTTTTGTTGTTGTTGTTTCCGGGATTTGAGACCAGAAGGGACCAGAAGGCTGGGAAGAGAGAGAAAGAGATCAAGGAAGTGCCTGAGAACAAGGCAAGAGAGAACCCAGGGAAGCTATGAAACCAGCCGGCAAGGGTAAAAAGAATGAGTGAAAGAAAGGGGGCAGGAAGAACAGCAGGAGAAAAAGAAGGAAGGAAGGAAATGAAAAGGAAAAGACAGAAAAAAGAGGAAGAAAAAGACAGAAGGAGGGAAATGAAAATAAGAAAGACGAGAGAGAAAGATTGAAAGATAAAAAGAGGCGGGAGGGAGGCAGAAGCAAGGGTCGGCTGTTGCTCTCCCTCGCCCGGGCGCCTGCAGCAGTCTGGGTGGGCGGGGGCGCCATGACAAAGTGAAGGTCAAGTTAGCATCGTACCTTATAAGGAAGGCGCCGGTCCTCCATTTCAGCCTTTTCTCTGCCAGGACGCGGCCGTGGCATTTCTGGTCTTGTAAACATCAGACTCTTTGGGGCCTTAAAAAAATAAAGACGCCCCTCCATCCTTTACCGGGGGTGAGCCGGCTGGGGAAAGCGGCGGACAGGGAAATCAACTAATGAAGACTCCGGGAAACTTTTCTCTCTTTTTCTCTCTCTGGCTCCGCTCCCCGCCAGCTGGGGACCCTTCCCTGCCTCCTTCCTCCCCCTCCCTTCCCCCGCCTCTCTTTTTCTCTATCTCCCAGTCTTCTGTACCTCTCGCCGCAGTCTGTAACTCTGGGCTCCCTCTCTCCACTCCCCACTCCCCTACTGCAGGCTTCTAAATCCGTTCCATTCCACTGCGAAGCGGAGCAGGACCTAAGAATTGGAGAGAAAATTAAACGTCATAAAGAAAAGTTCATTTACAGCTTAAATGTCTGAATGTTACGGTTTCCTTCAGAAAACAAGGCGGTACACTCGGTAAGGAGAAGTGAGGCAGCAGGGGTGGGGAGGGCTGGTGCGGTAGGAGGCTTGGTTTTATTTCTTTCTCAGATCCAGAGGCGGAAAGAAAGGGGGAGAAGCAGGAAAGTGCGACAGAAGCGTTTTACCCGGGCAGCTAGCAAAGAAAGATGCTGCAGTCGGTGGGACTGGAAGCAAAGCGCATAAGGACCCAGTGCGGGGGCAGCGATCCCCGAGCGCTGAGCTGGCTGCGCTGAGGCCTGGGGTGCGGAGAAACAAATATATTGGATATTTGCTGGTCTAGGGCAGGGGTGAGGCAAGAATGGAGGGAGACAGGGAGACCGGGAGCGTAAGGCAGCGCCGCAGCCGGCCGGCGAGACCGAAAGAGCCCCGTATCCGCCGCGACAGCCTTTGGCGGTGGGCAGTGGGCAGGCTCAGCTCGAAGGCTCAGGGAGGAAGGATCCCGAACTGAGATCCTTGATCCTTTTCCTCCAGGGTAGCACTGGGGATGAACAGAGAGAAAGAAGGAGAGAAAAATAATTGGTGTGGGGATATCTGCGGAGGACTTACCTTTTTCCTGGACCTCACAGCTCGTTTTCGCCTCCTCTGGGCTCATGGAGACATTTTAAGGCCTAATCATTGCTTTTTAAATTGAAATTCTAATGGCAAGGGAAGGGAGGGATGCACAGAAAACAATGATGGGGAATTCTGGTTCAATCTGATGCTCCAAAAGCCTCTAATTGTTGTCACCTCCACCCTCCTCAACTGGGAAAATGGCCTCTGGGATCTGCCCCCACCTCCCACTTTACCTTTCTGATTGAGAGCACCTCCGGGATATTAGGGACCTGAGGGTCTAAGTCCCGGGTGGGAGCCGCCAGGAGCAGGGGTGTTGGTCTGTGGAACTCCCAGGCCTCAGTGCCTGGTGCTCTCTTACCCTGTGTTTTCATCATAAAAAACAAAGGGAGAGGATTTGATTATTTCTGGTGATGTTAAATGATCCTGGCTTTCAAAGCAGCTCTGACCCCAAGATCTAAGGTGATAAGTGTCTCTGCCATAGACGTTTAATCTGGGCAAAGTGCCACTTATGTTACAAAATGCCTGGGCTCAACGGGCTGGAGGGGTAGCCGGGAAGCCCCAGGGAGGGAACAGCAGGCTTTCTTTGGCAGTATCTAGAGTTCCGTGGATAGTATTTTAAACAGTTGAAATGGACTGGGGAGGCCCTTTCTTATGTCCCCTCAGTCTGGGAAGGGGAGCTCCAGTTAGTGAGGTGGTTTATGAGCTGGACGCTTCCCCCTAGTGTGGGAAAGATAGAGATAGCCAGACCTCACCCTACAAAAATGTGCTTCATGTCTGTGACATAAAATTGGCAGGCACTTTGGAGATTAAGGGACTTGCAGAGAGTGGGGCAGGGCCAGACAACCTGGTGAAAGCAGAGGCTGAGGTGTGATTCAGGGTGGGTGGGGGTATCTGAGGGAGTAAGCCTGGGAAGGTATCACCCAAAACCATTTCCTGAGAGAAGCCAAATACACACAATGCACTCCAATATTGAAAAACACCAGATGATCTGCTTGGAAGGGACATAAACAGGCCAAGCGGATGCAAGTTAATAAAACCTGAAAAAGCCCAGGCAGGAACACTTAAAATGCCCCAGAAACAAAGCATACCATGACAAATTCTCACCCAACACACAAGTACACGCACCGGAATGTTCCCCAACACAGAGAAAAAGAGATTTCCCTACCTTGGGCCTCCACTCGTGAACACTCAGGCGTACCTGCCCAGCTCCAAGAGCGTACACAAATGTGTGCACTCTCATAAAATGACCCAAAGAAACCCCTGGGGCCTGCGGGCAGGCACCGGCTGCACAAACACCCCACAGAGCCAGCCCCATGTCTCCTGAGCCTCGCTAATGCACGATCCATACCCGGAGATAAAAGTCTAGACAATAGACGGCTGTTTATGACAACGAGGCTCTCCAAGTTTGGGGCCAGGCGATAAATCTCTGGCGAATCTTCCTGTAACTCAACTTCTGACTGTAGTGAGGAGAAAACCACTGAGCCCGCCGAAAGGAAAGCAGCAAAATGGGGGAGACTTGTAAATCCTGAGCAGAAGGCACTTTCCTTGCTGGGGCAAGGAGGCATAGGCCACAACACTCACCCCACGGAGCAGTCCTCACTGTGGAAGCTTTCGGATCAAGCTCCAGAGCACAGGCGAGTCAGAGTTCCCCACTGCCTGCCTAGGCTTCCAGGTTCCGGAAATCAGGGCAGAATGTGCAGGCAGAAGGCAGGGCCTGGAGGCTGGAACAGATCCCAAACAAATGATTCTTGCTGGGGGCAAAAGATTTTTTTTTGTATTTGTTTTTGGTGACTGGAATCTTTTTGCTTTGTGTCACCTGAATTTTTTCACCCCATGCCTTCCCACCCCTCTCTTTTCTTTTTCCTTTTGGATTGATTAGCTGTTTGTTCCCTTTTGCATTTTCGACCCAGGCATCTGATCGCTAATAAAGAGTCGCTGAAGTTGATCTCATAAAAATGCCGCGAGCTCACTTTGATCAGGAGGACTAGGTCCGAGCCTTAATGTAGGAGCTAAAGCCAGAGAATCAGGGCTCCGGCCAACCCGCCTCTGCTCTGTGGTGAGGCGGGAGATCTGGGTGGCCCAACAGGGCAATCCCGCCCAGAAAAGGTATTTTCTGTGCCACTACAACTGGCTTAGGAAACTAAAGCCCAATAGCAGCGGCTCCATTTCCAGCCTGCTTTTAAGACATTTCCTTCATTTTGGAGCATTTGGTGAGGGGGCCAGTGAAACCGGCTCGTAAAATAGGGCTTTTATGGGAAGAAATAGGGTCGGGTTGCTAGCATCCTGGGACAATCTCTCCACAGAGGAAGCTGGGTGGGGCCTGTGGGGGCAAAGGAGCTGTCCTTCTCCCTCCCCACTACTTCCTCCATAGGTCCCAGGAACCTCTGAGCAGCGTCCACCAGCTTAGGTGGCCTGACTTGGGGACTCAGGCTTGGGGCAATGGCCAAGTCTGAGAAGAGGTGGAAGCCAGGAACTAGCAGTCCCACCCGCTTCTTGTTCCCTGGCTGGGGCTGGGGTGTCCCGGGTGCCAGATAAACCACTGACCTGAAAATCCCAAAGCATACTAAAGGGATTATTGCAGGCAGTGATATTACTGTAAGGGAGAGAAATATAGGCAAGAAGGTGAAAGCCAATTTCTAATGAAGTCTCCTTGCTGGCCCAGCCTGTGAACAAACGAGAGCGTCCATGTGTGGGACTCTCTCCGCTTATCTTTTTATTGACTCCACACAGGCTGAATTTACAATCCAAGCCCACTGGAGCATATGTGGGCCCCATTTCTTCTTTCAGCATTTTCCTCCCCAGTTCATGGTCTGTGGGATGGGCTCCTTTCCCTACCACGATCTGCTCTCTAGAACCCAGAGCAGTGGAGGAGGTAGACAAGCTAACAGGAGGCCCCAACGCTGTGTGCGGGAGTTTGCTCTGGGAGCCGCCCAGGGTAGAATTTAGGAGACACTGTCCCCTTCTGAAGCTGCCCCTGTTGTCCGTGTGTTGGAGGGAAGGGTGCTGGAGTCTGCCTTAACTTTGGTCCAGCTACCTGGACAGCTGCCCAGACCGCAGCCGCCTGCTAGCAGCCAGGCTGGCTGATGGCGCTGACTGAGGACACCAAGAGCCAGTGGGGAGGGCCGGATGGCCCTGCTGCAGAGAATTTCAGGTGAAGGCCAGGACTCAAAGCAGATGGAGGGGTCACAGGCACCCACCAGATAAGATACAAATAAGCCACCTGGAGCGGGCTTGACAAGGAAGGGATTGGGGGCCAGGGATGGCTCCTGTACAGGGAGGTATTGGTGCTGTGGCCAGAATCCACAGGCTGAGAGGGTGCAGCCTAGGGCAAACATCTCAGCTGAAGCGTCCAGGTAGCCTGGACCCAGGGCTGGGCAGGGAGGCTACTCCAGACCATGGGCATTTTTGCCAGTAAATGTCTAGCTGACCTCAGTGGCCAGGTCCTTCTTTCCTTGACCGTAGCAGCAACTGACAGTTGCTAGAGGTTTTTTGATTTGTTGAAAAACTAAGCCATATCAACACTAGAGAACATTTTAAACTTTATGCCTTACTTTTAAGGGGAGGAATATTACTTTCCAGAAGTCTCTGTTGGGAGACCCCAGCGTTTCCTAGACATCAACTCTTTGACATTCTTTCTTGCATTTCTTTTTTGTTTCAAGGAAATAGGGCCGCCAGCAGCTCCTTGTTGCCGCCTGGCTCACTTTTATGGTGGCCCAGGAATAAACTTTGGTGGTCAAATTCAAGTGCTCAGTCCAGCAGCTGTCTCCTCACAGGATACAGCCCCTACCCCCATCTCAGTCCTGGCTTTGCTGAATCTGCCTTGGGGGATTGGGCCCCACATCACCCTGGAGGGCCAGGAGGGGGAAGGAAGCAGAGCCTTGGGTGGAAGTGGAGAAAGCGGGATCTGAGACTCGAGCCTTCATCCACACCTCTGCAAGGATAGGGGTACCTCTCGCTTCCCTCTTGCTGGTCCCTATCACTGTTTGGGCAGCATTTTGCCTTCAATAAACTCGAGTTTAATGAGGTCAGTGTGAACCCCATTAAAAGCCATAGTCCATAGTTCCCCACGACTATAATTAAAAATGCTGGCCCCATCTCACCCTATAAAAAGGGCTAGAGGAAAAAGGAAACACAGCAGATTTTTCTTTTCATGGCCCCTTACCAACAGAAGTCTCACACTTCAGCAAAGCCCCAATCTAGTTCTTCTTTGCTTCAGTTTAAGATCTGACCAGAACTAAAGGAGTAGCGCCCAGCATTGAGTGCGTAGGGGGGCACCTGAGACCTATCCCTGAGTATTCCAGAACCACCCTGAGAATGGGATCCATGGTGGAGGCAGACTCCACTCAGGTGTCACTTAAATGCTGAGCAAGTTTGAGGAGGCAGGAGCATTGAGGAGGAATGGATTTTAGGGGTTACATATGGAGACAAGCTACAATTTTTTGTGTCCTCCTTATCTGGTTTGGGAGCCGCAGCACCTCATCATGTTTCATCAAGACAAATCCATTCTAATTTCTTTAAGTGGAAACTAATTTTAACTGAGGGTTATGGATGTAAAGAGAGTTTGGGCTATTTTTTGTTTTCCCCTGAGTGTGCATTGGGCTGAGCCCTTGGGGGCTTCGGTTCTTCCCCTCCTTCCCAAACAAATTGTGCCCTGGCAGCTCCTCTTTGGATCCAAGGTTGCTTTCAGCTCATGCTGGTTGCTTTTGGCCCCTTGGACCCAGTCCAGAACCTTTCAATAAAGTGATTTTCAGATGCCCACATGTGTCCTGTGGTGCTCAGAGGGATGGAAGGCAAGGGGTTGGGGATGCAGAATGACTGAGCCTACTTCTTGGGCTACAGCTATCCAGGAGGCTGACAGACTTGTAGGAGGGCAGGACAGGGCTGAGAAATAGGAAGGAGGCACTAAGATCTGGTCACAGCCCCAGGGACAGAGGCTGGGGGCTTTGACTAGGGAGTGGCCGCTGGGCCTCCCCTGATGCCACAGCATCCACCGCTCCTTTCCACTGTCTGGTTAGTCTCTTCTGGAGACCCATACCTGGCCCCACCACCCACCTTACAGTCCCCAAAATCATCCAAGGATAAGAACCCCAAACCTAGTCCCCCCCACCATATTCTTCCTGGACCCCTACACTAGGCTTCTTTTCAGCGCACTAGCTGAGGCTGAGCCACTAAGCCAAAGGGCCCTGACATAGAAGATACATGGCTCTCATTCCAATCCTTTTCTTTGGGGTTTGGGATTTGAAAATCCACAGTGGATGTAGCTTTCTTCACATTGATTGACAATAAAGGCAGGCATGAAATATTCACCCAGGGCCACTCTCTCATACTAAATATTTAACACAACATTAGAGAAGGTTTTTCCCAGACTTCGCCAGGCACCGGCTGGGCGGCTGGCGCACTGCTCACCACTCGTTTATGACTAATCTGATTCCCTAGCCAGGGGCAGCACAGCAAGCCAGACAAAGTTGGGACACTGGCTTGCAGCTGGGCTGCCTCACCTTTGGGAAACTTCAGATACTCTTCCGGGAGTCTCTCTAAGGACTCCAGAAAGGTAGTCTTGACACCCAGCTCTGGCCAGGAAAAGAGTGGACTTCTTCAAACTCTTGTGAACAGGCGGTGTCTCTGCGGGTTGGAAGGGTAAGAGTCCCTGAGATTTAAGGGAAAGGATTCACTTCTCTGGGGAAATCAGGCAGTGGGGAAAGAAGTCCTCACTCCCACCCTCCTGGTGCTGCTCACAGAGAGGAGGCAAGACCCCAATACATGAGAGCCCTCCTCCTTCCCCCAATCCTGGGGGAAAAAAGAGCAGCAGCTAGAAAAAAATACAATTACCCCCTCCCAGCCACCACCCTCGCCCATCCCACCGCCCACCCCACCCCAACCCTCTCTCTCCTCCTTTGCTCGTGCTGTGGTATGGAGAGAAGGGGAGTGACGAGAGAAAAACGAATACAAATCTGCAATTGATTTTCATAATGTTTCTGCGGTGTTTGCAAACCAATCGCCTGAACGTCCCCGATCTTACCTAAGAGAGAACCCCTCCTACGTCTGCGAAGTGCTCCGAACTGATATATGACAATATCTACTTTGGATCACGTGCTCAGAGAGAGAGAGACTAAGACGGATAACGCGTCATCTCGCCTTCCCAAATTTTCCCCCCTCGCTAGACCGGGTCCAAAACCTCCATCCGGAGCCGGCAGGAGAGGAGAACGATGTTTAACTCGGTCAACCTGGGCAACTTCTGCTCGCCGTCGCGCAAGGAGAGGGGCGCAGATTTCGGCGAGCGAGGGAGCTGCGCCTCCAACCTCTATCTGCCCAGTTGCACTTACTACATGCCCGAGTTCTCCACGGTCTCCTCCTTCCTGCCCCAGGCCCCCTCTCGTCAGATCTCCTATCCCTACTCGGCCCAAGTGCCCCCGGTCCGGGAGGTCTCCTACGGCCTGGAGCCATCCGGCAAGTGGCACCATCGGAACAGCTACTCCTCCTGCTATGCGGCGGCCGACGAGCTTATGCACCGGGAGTGCCTGCCTCCTTCCACCGTCACCGAGATCCTCATGAAAAACGAAGGCTCCTACGGCGGCCACCACCACCCCAGCGCCCCGCACGCAACCCCCGCCGGCTTCTACTCCTCAGTCAACAAGAACAGCGTCCTGCCTCAAGCCTTCGACCGTTTCTTCGACAACGCCTACTGCGGTGGCGGCGACGCGCCCGCCGAGCCCCCCTGCTCCGGTAAGGGCGAGGCCAAGGGGGAGCCCGAGGCACCCCCGGCCTCGGGACTGGCGTCCCGGGCTGAGGCGGGTGCCGAGGCGGAGGCTGAGGAGGAGAACACAAATCCCAGCTCGTCCGGTTCAGCCCACTCCGTGGCCAAGGAGCCGGCCAAAGGAGCCGCCCCCAGTAGGTAGCAGCGGCCGGGGAACGGGCGGGCAGCGAGGGAGGGAGCGAGAGAGGGAGGGCGAGAGAAGGGGGGAGGCAAGGGGAGCGGGAACGGCCTCGTGTTTTGGGTCAGTCCGATTTTATGTGGAGTTTTATAAGCATTCAAAGGATTTTATTATAACCTACAAAGCCCTCTCTCCCAACGACTCGACTTTTTACGATGGAGAAGGGGTGGGGAGGGAGGGAAAAGGGCTCTTTGGAAAAGCCGAGTGAACCCCCCTCCCCCGTTATCTCCCTCGGTCTGTGAAATTTTTAAAAGCGCAACCATTGCGGGCGATATTAACTTTGATCGTGAACTTAGAGGAGCATTTAAGGAAGTATGGGGAGCCGGGCTGCCGAGGAGTGGGGAGGAGGGGAGGGGTGGAGGGGGAGAAAGGGGAGGGCGAGGGAAAGACAGGGAGAGATCCAGAGAGGGGGAGAGGTGGGGGAGAGGAGCAATGGAGCAGAACCTGAGACCGGAGAGGCAAGCCAGGACCGCTATGATCCTTCTTAAAACTAGTTTTGAAAATGTTCAAACTATGTGTTCGCGGGTCCTCGAGCAGAAACCCAAGCAACTCGGGTCAGCGGCGACAGGGGAATGGGGCGAGGCGGCGCAGGACTCCACTGCGTTCCAGGCGGGGGTCTGGGCGTTTCTCCCGGGTCCGCGGCCTCGGTGCTTGCCTAGAACTGCGGTGTGGAAGGCGCTGCCCCGCGGGCTTCCCGGGGCGCCAGGGCCCCGGAAGCGGCTCTCTGGTGTCTCGGTGCCTGCTGGCCGGCTTCCTCCTCGCCTCCCGACTGCTCTCGCCAGATCTCACTGCTTCGCGCCTGTTCTCAGCTTTCCCCCCAGATTTCTGGGGGAGGGGTTGGGCTTTCCGAACCACTAGGAGGGCGGCCCAGGAAGGGCCCGAGGGCGGAGGGGGAGCAGACAGGGGGCCCGAGGGGACGCACGTGTCCCCGGAGGGCTTTCCTTCTGTCCCAGACCCTGTCAGCCGCGGCTCTCGCCTGAGAACTGGGGACGGGGTCGCGCAGTGGCGGGGGGGTGGGGACCCGCTAGACCTGGCAGGGGGTCGAGGCTTGCCCGGGTGCTGCGGCTGCAGGAGAGCCAGCCGCCTGGCGGGAGGGCTGCCCGCGGTGGGCTAGGAGAAGGGCCGCTGAGCGCTCAGCGGGCTGGGGTCGCCCGGGTCTCACGTGTCTCTCTCCCCCCTCTCCTCGCACTTGCCCCCTCCCCTCCCTCCAGACGCCCCCCGCACCCGCAAGAAGCGCTGCCCTTATTCGAAATTCCAGATCCGGGAACTGGAGCGAGAGTTTTTCTTCAACGTGTATATCAACAAAGAGAAGCGGCTGCAGCTGTCCCGGATGCTGAACCTGACGGACCGACAAGTGAAAATTTGGTTTCAGAACAGAAGGATGAAAGAAAAAAAACTGAGCAGAGACCGGCTGCAGTATTTCTCGGGAAATCCGCTGCTGTAACCTGCAGACCGGGCCCTTTTGGGGGCGGGGGGAGGGGAAAATTATTTTATTTTATTTTTATTTTTTATTTTCTAACTCGTCTTCTTTCCGCCGGTGGAAAACTGGACTGTGGCCAGGGCTGGCCCCCACCGCTGTGGCCGGCACTCCATTCCGGAACCTCCTGGACCCTCTATCTGACTCTCGCTGTGGGACAGGGACCGGGCCTGGAAAGGGGGTGAAGGGAAGTGTCTGACGCACGGCGAGTGAACACCGTTGGCGCCGAGGCCAAGACTTTCATTTAAAAGAAAACACACCTCGGCGACAATGTCTTGCTGCTCGGATTAGGTGGGGGAGGGGCGACAGTAGTGAGCGCCTGAGCCGAACAATCCTCGAACTAAAAGCCTTCCCTTGCCCAAGTGAAAAGATCCGCTAAGACAGCATGTCTGCCAGCGGAAACTTCTCGGGCTCCCCCCTCTACCCCGCCCCACCTTGCCCCACTACTTTAGGGGGCAGCTAAATGTGATCCTGCCTTGCTGTGAAATTTCTGTACCTTCAACCTGGTGTTAGGTGTGCAAAGTCCGTGTCCTACCTCCGTCTTCGCCAAGGCCCCGCCCGAGCCTAGTTGTTCTCCCCCTGAATGTGTAGAACCTTCCTTTGAAATTTCTTAATCGGTGCATTGAGGTTTCCAAATCTTTTTCCAAGCAGTGCCCCACTTCATGGATTTATAGCTATAGTCTATGCAGTCGTTACCTCTTTTTTTTTTTTAAGAAAATTGAAGATTGGGGTGGTGGAGGCAGTAGGGAGATGGGATTGGGCACCTCCCCCGTGCTGGGGCCTGGATTTTTGTAAATAAATTTCCCAAGCTTTTCTTTCCACCTGGAGGGAAAGGGGGGGACGCCCCCAGTGAGATTCAAATCACGCATCTCTCCTCCTCTGCGTGAGTGCGTGTGTACGTGTGCACTCCCCACCCTGCTCCCTTCCCAGAGGGATTGCTGTGAAATTTTTTTGGTGGCAAATAAAGATAAATTTCATTCTGTTCAATATTATGATTTTATTTGACCCTTTTATTAACCCCTCTCCTCTTAAAATCCTCCATGCTCCCATGGCGGCGGCGGAGGAGGAGGAGGCAGGCAGGCAGAGCCCAGCGGGTGAGGACAGGCAGGCAGAGGTGAGATAGGCCGGTGCTGGCCGGCCTGGAGCTCCTCTCCGCTGGCAGGGCCAAGAGTATGGCCGTAGTTTCCTCACATTCTCAAGCTGAGGACATTCCATAGCTACTCTGAAGCTCTCCTTTCTCACGTGCAGCTCGAGCTGTGTCCAAACGCCCAGCAACGGCTTTCTGTTTAAGTACACGTTTGTTGTGGAGTTAATTGTAACCATCATCGAATTTAAATTTATAGGAATTTTTTTGGCTCCACCGCCCTTCTGCCAGATGTCTCCGTCTGTCGCAGTTAAATGTGTAGTGTGGAGGTTAGGGCTTTTTTTTTTTTTTTTTCTCTATGAGAAGTCTGTATTGGAATTTTTATACACTGTTTTTAAGGAAGGAGGGGACAGAAGGAGAAACCAGCCCCCTCCCTCTCCTCTCCACAGCTCCTGGGGGTGGGAAGGTGGGGCCTGGCTGCTTTCCCTCTGGCACAAATGGCCAGGCTCTTCCAGACACAACAAGACGCCTATACTGGGGCCACCCTGATGTTTATACATTAGGTGTCCCACAGTAGAAAGCCCCAGAGGTTTGTTTTGTAGGGGTTGGCACTGGGGATGGAGATGACCTGCGGGGACAGTCACCATACCCGTCTATATTTGCTGCATGTTTCTTCTGTATAAAGATAATCACGGCCCTTGCAGTGCTTTCAGTGAGGGCACTTCGTTGGTCTCTGTTTCAAATTCGTTATTTGGGGGCAGAGGTTCAGGACAACTCATCTCATCTTTCCCTCCTCTTTCTGTCTTTGTATAATTCAAAGAAAATATTTTTGTCAATACAATTCTGTTGGATGAAAGGAAAAAGCATCATGACTATCAAATCTAGGTTCTGTCATTTTTGATGGTAGGAATCCCTGCAGCTTAGGTATCTAAATTTCTAATTTGTAAACGTGGGTCAGGTCGTGAGACAAAGATTTGCAAACTAGGGTGTATATGCAGCCCACAATTCCCTCATGTGCCCACACACAAACGTTTTATTTAACTCGGTGTGCCTATGGGTGCACATAAGAAGGAATATTATTTGTATGCTTTTGTCTGTTGCATGGAGTAAACCTGACCACATACACATCTAGAGCTTGTGTCTCTGTGGTGTGTAACCATTGGCAGTGTTTGTTGAGTGTGGGCAGGAATGCAACTGAGGGGCCTCTGCACATTTTTGTGTGTGTATGTGTGTGTGACACTTCTCCAGGTATGATGTTTATCCACTAGCCACATTAGGAAATATTAGCCTGCTGGTGATGTTTCCTGTGAAATTAGGATAGAGGAAACTCTATAAGGTGAACCTATTTATAAAGCAAAATATTAGCCTCCAAATGCCTGATTTTGGAGAAAAATATTTAAAACCCGCAGGTAACACTTTCTCTGCAACGTGGAGCCCAGAAATGTCCTCAGCTCCAAAAGAGAGTTCTGGTGGATGAGAGGAGGTCATCATGAAAGAAAAACAAAGGCTTCTGTGACCCAAGCCAGGAATCTGCCAGTCCTTGGTGACCCTCTAAAAAGGAGGAAAAAGGGTTTTTTGGCCCCCAAACAAACCCACCTTCCGTCTCCCAAGGTGTCCAACCCCCCTTGCAGGTCAGGGGCACTCTGGGCTCAACCTCTTGGGGTAATCCCCTCTAGCCGCAGCACTGCCCGGGAACAAAAGATCCTCGTCTAGACGCTGCCATAAAGCACCCCCTCACGTTTCTAAACCCAGTTTCATTTCGACCTTAACGACCCAGTCTGGCCTGTATTAGAAACTACTTCCGCCCTAAATAGTAAACAAACCTGTAGTGGAGGGTCTTGGCTCTCCCAACACACTCAGACCCCCACCTCCTCAGCCCGTTGCCCCACATTTTTCCTCTTTTCTCCAGCCTTTCTCAGCTCCCAGCACCCCAGCCCCTTTCCTCCCCGCCCCGCCCACCACCCCCCCCCCCACAGTAAATAAACCTGAGGCCGAGTTCAAAGTTTCCCGGAGCTAAGGAGGAATGCTGGTTGTAAAAATCCAAGTTTATAGTGCACGTGGGAGTTTACAAGGGTATTAAGTGGTGTGGGCTGAGAGAGCACTCTGGGCCCCTCCCCCTCCCACCATGGGCTTTGGGGTGCAGGAGGAATCAAGGGCACTCGAAATGAGAAATGGGTTTAGGAGTAGCCTTGAGTTTGGGGTTTCTTTGTCACTTAGACTCTTAGGTGGCTGAGGAATGGCGATGCAAGGGCCCCTTGTAAGAAGACTCGAAACCCCTGCCAAGCACCTCTGAGAGAAAACTCCCTGGCTCTAGGTGTCCCAGATGGAAAGATTGGGGAGCCCTGTTCTGGGGGAGCAAAAGGTGCAAACCAGGTGTCTGAAAGGTGAACAGAGTTGGGAATACCTAGAGCCAGTTCTCAACCAGAAGGGGAGAAACTACCTTGGGCTAATTTCTCGAGTGGGCTGAGAGCAGAAAGGGCTCTTCTCTTAAGAGTAAAGAAGAACTTTGAACTTCAAGGGAGTCAAGGGCACCACCCCTTCGCTTTCCCCGCCTCTCTCAGGAATCCGTAGGGCAATTGTTTCTGGGCCAGTATTCCCTGAAGGGGGGAGCTACTGGGGTTTTCTGGTGCCCCAGGGTTGGATAATGCTGTTTGCTAACCCCTCCCTACTGAGAGCCCGCCAGAACCAGTGCACGCGACTGCACTCTTTATTATTCATATAAACTTTTGGAAAAGGCAACGCCCGGGAAGTTTTTATAACTTTGTTTGGCATAAAAATTTTACAAGATCCCCCATCCCTTAAAAAAAAAAAAAAAGTAAGTTTTGGTCTTGCCATAGGATGAAATCACAGGTCTTTGAAAGGCAGGGGAGAGAGGGGCTCTGAGGGGTGGCAGTGCAGGGAAGGGAGTGTATGGAGCTGCCTTTCTCTGTCTAAGGCAAAAAGGCTTGAAGATCTGAGTCAGTCCTTCCTGAGGCCCATCTTGGACTCAGCTTTGGAGCCTCTTTGGACAGAGTCCTGTCCACTCTGCTCTTGCACCTTTACAAACTCTAAAAGTTTGGACAATATCAGCATGACAAGACCTTCCCCCATCACACCCTCTTGTTCTCCTGTAGGCACTACTCTCTCTCTCTCCCTCTCTCTCCACACACACACACACACACACACACACACACACACACACACATCTCTCTGCACAGCACCCCTCCAACCCACTGCACAAAGCAAAGACCCATAACCTTGACTCAGACTGCTGATTTGGGAGGGTCTCTGCACACATAGCCCTGCATTCCTGCCTGCCGCCTGTGAAGTCGACAATGGGTTTGAAGAAAGAATCCAAAATACCAGGAAACTCCTGCCCAGAGGTTGCAGTGGTTGCAGGACCAAGGGAGACAGAGGGCCCAGCAGGGCTGCAGTCCAGGAGCAGAGAACAAAGGCGGCCATGTGGGAGATGGCCTTGCCCACGGATGACCCCTGGACCTGCCCCTCAACCTGGGACTGACAAAATCCCACTCGCTCATTTCCCCTGACTCCAGCCTTGGGAGCACCAACTGGGCTCAACTTTGGGCCATTTTAATGTTTCAGCTCCGGAAGTCAGGACAAAGATGGGACAGACTTCTCCAAAGGTAGGCCTGGTAGACAAGCCTCCTTTGGGGTGATGGAAGTGAAAATACATGACCCCTGAATCCTAGCACTTCAAGAAGCCATCAGCACTAGTGTGGATGTGCCCCAGAATCCTATTTTTCCTCCCTCTAATGGCGACTGCTGGGGCCTGGCTGCTGATGACTGGCAGCCCTACACTTCGCCTTGTGAGGAGCAGCTGAGCTAAGGCTGTAGGCGGGAGAAGGTCAACTCCAAGCCTTAGCAGCTGGGCTAGGGAGGCATGCGACTGAGCCTGGTGCTGTCCCCCTCACTAAGCCCAGCACATCAGAGAAAAATAAGAAAGGCTAGGAAAGAAAGTCAGGGGGAAGGAAATAATTGGAGAGAGAAAAGAGCAAAGAATTAATTGTATAATAAAGAAAGAAGGAAACAAGGAAATGGGAGAAATAAGGAAGACAAGAGAGAGAAAGGATTGGAAAAAGTAGGAAAAAATAAATTACAGGAAGAAAAAAGAAAAAGAAAAACAGAAAGAAGCAAATAAAGAGAAAAGAGAAGGATGAAACAAGAAGGAAAGAAAGAAGAGAAGAAAAAAAAGAAAAATAAAAAAGGAAAGGAAGGCAAACAGAGGTCTTTGAAAAGGAACTTAACCGGTAAGAAAGGTTCGGTGTTTTTCTCCGGAGCAAGCCAGCCTAACCACAGCCCCGACTCTAGCTAGAAACCTGACTTACTGGGGGCAACTTAGAAGCAAACCACTAAAGTGGGGAGCAGGGCCTGCCCCTAAGACATCCTTCCACCCTCCTCCCAAAGCTTCTGTCCGAGGTGTCTTCGGTCTGGTTTCAATTCAGGGGACAAAATTAAATAACTGGCCAGCTTCGGCAGGGCCAGGAAGCAGTCAGACTGGCGCGGGTTATCAGAATTCGGGATTCGGAGATCTTAGACAGCACTTTGGGTAAAAGTGAATATCTGTGGCTGTGTACACATATTTAAGTGCAAGTTAGACACGTGTATAGATGCTGAACTCCGTAGCATCTGTGTGCAAGTGTGTGCAATGTCAAGACGTGAGAGATTCTGCTGGCCGAGCTGCCTGGGGGGCTGTGAGGTCCACAGTAGACCAGAGGCCCTGCTAAGCGTCCTCAGCCTCCTACCTCCCTCTAGTACCTGTTTGAAAATCTTTTTCTTTTCTGCGTCTCTGGGCATTCCGAATTTTGCCTGGAATTTCCCTGCTCCCAATTCAGCTGGGGCAGAGCCTGGTGCTAGTGAAGAAGAAAAGCGAATCTTTTCTTCAAGTTTTGGGAAGGGAAGGATTTATCTCGGCCTCCAAAGCAAGAGGAAAAAACCTGCAATCTCTGGTGTGATTCTGTTTCCTCTTTGCTTAAAAAGATTTCAATACACACACTTTATTTTTATTTTATTATTTAACCCAAAAGGGAAAGACATTCTTCCTTTTTCACTTCATCTTCAGAATTTCCCAGTTGACTTTCTTAACCTGTTGGGGAAACTCCAATTTTTTGCTGGAGAAACCAGGGTGCTTCTGGGGTGTGTTGAGGGCTACAGCCAAGAAAGCAACAAAGGTCCTTTTTTGTTCATTGAGCATATTTTCCTTCTTCTGCTTTCACGTGGGGACCCCTAGCGCCCCAGCCCTTGGGCTGCCCTGTGGAACCCGCTGGATCCTCCCAGAGTATTCACAGAGCTCCTGAACCCTCCTCCTCTGCATTGCTCACAGCCCCACAGACAGAAGGAGGCCCAGCCCCGTCCTTGTTGCCTTTCCAGGATCTGGGTACCCGGGAAGGGAGAAAGGGGCCAGAGCATTGGCCCTGGGTGGGATTTGTCAGGTCGTATGCACAGCTTGAGCCCCACTGTGGCTTGCAGCCCCTGGATTTTCATGTTCCCAAGTTGAGGTAAGAGGGGGGAGCCCCAGACGTAGGCATAGGCATAGGTGTCTCGGCGCCCTCGGAAAGTTGGGGAAATGGATTAATAAAAGTCCATATGTGGGTGATTCTAGCAACACAGGCCTCCCCTGGATCCTAATCCAGTTGCCAAGGGCACAGGCTGAAGGATCTTGGCCCTGTGGGGCAGGGCGGTGGGTGCCTGGCAGTGGCGGCAGGCGGGGTCGCTGTGGCGGCCCGCATGCCTTTGAACGCCAGGCCCGGACAATAGGACCGAAACAGCCTTTGCTCGTGGCCTCGGGAAAGACCGAGCCCAAGGGGGCAGGGCTGGGACCCAGGCCCGCACAAATGCTCCCTTCGCCAGGATAAAACACTCACTTTTTCCTTCCTTTTACCTCCACTGAAGCAGAATCTCAAAGTCTGTGAAAACCCAACAAGTTATTCAGGTCTGCGTCCGAGCGGGCTCTAGTTTAGCAGCTCCGGGTTTTCGTTTATCTTGCGTAATTAGAGGCAAACATTTGTCCCACCGGGGGTCCCACTTAGGCTGATGAATTTGATTTCTTTTTTCATTAATGGGCCGTGTTTATCATACTTCTAATTATTTCAACTTTAAACACTATTCTGTCTTGTGAGGAGGTGGGAGTCGAGGCGGGAGGCTCCTCCCTGGAATATTATTTTCATTAATGATGGCGAGAATTCCGAAGCGACTCTGTCCTCTCCCTTGGCTAAGGTGAGAGGTGGGCTTGGAAAGAGGTTGGGTGGTGGGACCCCTGAGGCCGATGGGTCTGCTCCCTGTCTGCTGGTTCCCCAGGCTACGCCTTGGGGCTTGTCTGAAGTT
The DNA here is from genome assembly GCF_028858775.2 of Pan troglodytes. Taxonomy (NCBI): domain Eukaryota; kingdom Metazoa; phylum Chordata; class Mammalia; order Primates; family Hominidae; genus Pan; species Pan troglodytes. Next base: position 41,880,659 of record NC_072408.2, on the reverse strand, counting down.
TACCTCCTTCACCCTCTCCTGCCGACTCCTTCACCCCCTCCCAGGCTGGGCTCAAACCCTTTGCGGCTCTTCCCTGGAAACCTTTCTCTGATCCCAGCCTGTCCTGGCTGGCCTGGGCAGAGGCTCGGGTAGCACTGTCCTGGCCCCCAGCTACTAACACCCAGAGAAAAAAAAAAGAAAAGGCTGAGGTGGCCAAGGGCCACTTGGCCGTGGGGAAAAGGACCCACCAGACTCCAAAGTGGGGGGTAAGGGTAGGGAACTGGGACGCTAAATTCCTGGGAAAAGCACACCAGGCAGGAAAATAAAGGAGACGTGAAAGAGGGGGGAGGGAACCCCCAAAGCCATATAATTCTCAATTGCTTTGGTATTTAATTTCATCGTCCCATAAATGAGGAAATATCAGTTCCCATACTAAATTTTTATCCCTGGCTGATAAATATGACGGGAAATTTTCGTTGGGTCCTCGTAAAAGGGAAAGGTTTCGATCAAACTGGTGGGGAAAGACTAATGCAGATAATACAAACAGAGTGGCCATAAAGTCTCGCCCGTTTCCCGCGGGATGGGCGGTGGGACAAATGGCTCCCTGGATTGACTGCTGCCCGGACTGTCCCAAGTCTGGGGCCTAAACAGCCTAACCTTGCCCTGGATAACCCCCATGCTGAGGCCACGGTGACCCTGCATATGAAAACACAAAACCATTTCAAATCTCCCCTGGCCGGTCCTGCAAGCAAATCATACACTCCACATTTCCTTCCAGTTTTCCGGAGGTTCAGGAACCCCTGCGTCTTCTCTCTCCACCCCTGGATGGGGAAATTCGGCGGATTTCTTTCTGCGGTCTTCTAGCCGCAGCGGGCTTGGGCCTCCTTAGAAACGGTCTAGCCTCCTCACTCCTCCACTCCAGGGCGCTGGGCTCCAGTCCTTTCCCCGCCAAACTCCAGCCCTTCGGAAAGTCTGAACCCTAGGCTCTGTCCAAGGAAAAATGTGGGGCGACAGGAAAGACAAGTTGTTCTCCAGATTCCGTTTCCTGAGGAAGGGGTGGAGAGTTTAGTTCGCTTTGGAAGAAGGCGATGGAGAAACGGAAATAACTGTTTGAAACATACGGTTCCCCTTATTTCTTCCTTTTATTTAAAAACAACCACAAAAATAGACTGGTCTGTCTTCTTTCAAACATGCTCCCAGCCCGTGCGCTCTGTAAAGGACGCTTCTCTGGGTCGGGTTTTGTTGCGTCTTGTGTGCTGGTTTCCCGTGTGATACGTGACTCCTCCAAACTGACCGAGGCTCCGCAGGTTCCCTCTTTCTTTCCCGGAATATTCCCTGTTTTAGTGGGGGCAAGGTCAAGCGGAAAGCGAGGACCGCCAGGGCCTGAAGTAAAGCAGCAGAACCGGCTCCAAGGCCAAAGCCTTGTGGGCCCCTGAGATGGTGACCCAGGAGCCGCCCACCCTGCCAGGCCCAGGCCACAGCTCTCGGGTCGGGGATCGGGTGCCTCTGGTCTCTGGCTTCCTCTTTCCCCTACCCCGCGTCCATTCGGAACCTCCTTTTCCGAGCAGCCATGAAGTGACCGTGACCCCCTCCCCGGCCCACCCTAGAGGCTGGAGATTCCCAGTCAACCCCCACAGGAAACTTGCAACTCCACCAACCTCCAGCGCCGCGGCCCCCAAGCTTCCAGCCCCGAGGGCCAAGCCCGGGGAAAAGAGGAGGCGGGAGAGCAGAAACTTTAGTCCTGTTTGGGATTCCTTAACTTTTTTTCCCCTTTCTCTGCTCATCAGATCCCCCCAACCCCCCCCCAAAACCTCACCCCACTCCCATCCCCAAGGTAAGAAGTGGGAGTCGGGTCCGGGGATATGGAAAGGGGAGATGAAGAGTGGGGAGAAGTACCTGATTCGTGTCTCGACCTTTTAATTTGAATTTGACTGTTTTGAGCCCCGGGTTGCCTCGCTCTCTCGCTCTCTCCCGCATTTTCCCCCTCTCCGCCCCCTTCTCCCCAGGAGTTACAGGCTGGTTACTGGATAAACAAACCCCACTCTTCCTAGAACCCCCACCCCCACCCCCCTCCACCCCCCTACCTCCCCTGCCGCCCGGGGGGCGCTTCCTTTGTTCGCGGGGAAGGGCTCCGGTGCCCCTACCCCGAGGCAGCTGCTAGATGGCGCTGTTACTCCACTCTGCGCGCTCCGCCTGCCGACAACTTGACCCCGCTGACGTCACGGCCGTCTGAATCATCAAGGCCATTTTCAAATCCCATTGGTCTAGCCGTCACATGGTGAGAACCGAATGCGCGGATAATTACGGAGCTGATATTTCCCCCCCTCCCCTTCTTTTTCCTCCCTCCCCTCCAACCGCGCCCCCCCTCCCGGATGGGGAAAAAAAAAGATGTCAGCTCCTCCGCTGTAGTATTGCTCCTTAAAAACCCCTCTCTCTGAAAATGACATGCCCTCGCAATGTAACTCCGAACTCGTACGCGGAGCCCTTGGCTGCGCCCGGCGGAGGAGAGCGCTATAGCCGGAGCGCAGGCATGTATATGCAGTCTGGGAGTGACTTCAATTGCGGGGTGATGAGGGGCTGCGGGCTCGCGCCCTCGCTCTCCAAGAGGGACGAGGGCAGCAGCCCCAGCCTCGCCCTCAACACCTATCCGTCCTACCTCTCGCAGCTGGACTCCTGGGGCGACCCCAAAGCCGCCTATCGCCTGGAACAACCTGTTGGCAGGCCGCTGTCCTCCTGCTCCTACCCACCTAGTGTCAAGGAGGAGAATGTCTGCTGCATGTACAGCGCAGAGAAGCGGGCGAAAAGTGGCCCCGAGGCAGCTCTCTACTCCCACCCCTTGCCGGAGTCCTGCCTTGGGGAGCACGAGGTACCCGTGCCCAGCTACTACCGCGCCAGCCCGAGCTACTCCGCGCTGGACAAGACGCCCCACTGTTCTGGGGCCAACGACTTCGAAGCCCCTTTCGAGCAGCGGGCCAGTCTCAACCCGCGCGCCGAACATCTGGAATCGCCTCAGCTGGGGGGCAAAGTGAGTTTCCCTGAGATCCCCAAGTCCGACAGCCAGACCCCCAGCCCCAATGAAATCAAGACGGAGCAGAGCCTGGCGGGCCCTAAAGGGAGCCCCTCGGAGAGCGAAAAGGAGGGGGCCAAAGCTGCCGACTCCAGCCCAGACACCTCGGATAACGAAGCGAAAGGTAAGGCCGCCTGGGCCGCGGGCGCCACTGGGACGTTCCGGCACTTGGTCTTCGCGGCCGGGGAGGGGGGCAGGGGAGAGGGTTGGGCCCAGGAGGCCCCAGACCATTTCGGGAATGCGACCCTGGCTTTCGACTAGCGTCCGCTGAGCTCCAGGCTGGTGGCGCGTCACTTAGCTGGGAAAGGTAAGCGGCGACGTGGAGGTGTCGGCCCTGCCCCGGCCATGGGTGCTAAGGCGGGGGCGGTGCGCACCGCGGGCCGCCTGCAGGCGCAGTGTGCTGCACCGGACGGGTGGCTGCTCCCAGGCGCGTGCTGGCTGTGGTTTGCTTTCTCAATGCTGGTGTCCTGGGGAGCTGACGTCCCCCAGCTCAGGTCAGGGGCTTGCAAAAAGCCTAAAATGGCGATCTTGGGCCAGGGACTAGGGAAGGCTGGGGAGATGGGGGGAGTTCTCTTTACTGCGTTTTCCCAGTTGAAAATTGTTTCCTGCGAAACGCGATTTGTTGTTTGTGGGTCTGATTTGTGCGTGCGGCTTGGGCTTCTGCGGCTTTTGGCTCGGCCGGGGGCCTTGGGCAGCGAGGCTGGAGCCGGAAGAGGTGGAGGTGAAGGGCTGCCCGCCACGTCCCTCCCTCCTCCAGATGCCTGGCTTGGATGGCGTTGGAACAGGGCATTTGGAATGTTGTAAGTTTTCTGTTTCCTCTTTTAATTTTTTCTTTTCCATTTTTTTCTAGTTAAATTATCTTTTTTCATTGGTTTCCAAAAGCAGCTTACAAATGAGTGGTTGGGAAATTTCTGTGTGCGTGGCAAGAGGTTTTCTCCTGAAAGGGAATGTGGCTTTGGTTGGATTTCACTGTAATTTTGGTTGAGAGAAAGCCCAGCCAGAGTTCAAGCTCAGGGTTCAAGATTCATTTCTGCTGTAGGAGCTGGGGGCCTTCGGGATCTTTCTCTGATACTTGGGGAAAGAATGTGGAGGAAACGGGAGCAGGGGAGGAAAGCTGAGGGGAACGACTTTTCCTGAAAAGTTGTAGCAAAGAGCCTCAGAAAAAGGCCCAACCAACGGGGAAGAATAAACCTGCTCCCCACAACACCGGCTACTGGTGACAGTATATAAGGGGCTCATTGGGTGTAGAGGAAGATGAAATACTGAGAGCGGAGCAGGCTGGGGGCGGCCTGGATCTCCTGGTGCTTTGTATATGGATGCGACGCACACGCATGCCTACGGGCGACCTGTGCCACACTCACGCACATCCATATTGCATGATCCTTGCACACTCACGCATGCCCGCTCACACATGCACAGGCACTCTTTTGGCGGGCAAGGGCAGAGCCTCATCCCCTTGGGTCTTCAAAGGTGGTCTTGGTAAATCATCCCCATAGAGACACTGACTGGAAGATGAGCGCTGGTGTGTTCATGAGGATAAGGGGGAGAGTGAGGCACCTACAGCCTCAAAGCCTTTCCTGTGGCACGTGTGCAGTGTGAAGGTTTAATCTTATACCCTCTCTACAGACCCTGAGCTTGGTTAGGGAGCAGATTTGGGGCAGGAAAACCTGCATTCTAGCCCCCACCAAAAGCAAAGTCAAGGTTAACAAGTTCACCTCTTAACTCGACCTGCACCCATTCCCATAGGCTCTCCCTTTCCTCTAGCTGTCCCCACAGCAACCTAATCCCTCCCACCCCAAGGAATCCCTCTTACCCTGTACCCTGTCTGTGCCCTTCTTTCCCCTCCTCCTGTTTTGATGTCTCCACCAGGCCAGAGGCAAGAGAGCTTTTGATTAAAACTTCCCCATTTATAATTTGTCTTGTCCCCCCACCCCACCAAACCTAACAACCCCAGTAAGAAAATAAACAGGACGTAGTTAGATGTGGAGAACTTGTAAACAATCTGGCAAGAAGCTGCAGGTGCAGAGACAGGAGAGAAAATTCGGGACATTCAGATTTTTTTAGACTGCAGCCTCAAGTTTGCCTTTTTTGTGTGTTTTCTGGTTCCTCTTAGGCCCCCGGCTCACCCCGCCCCCAACAAGATAAGATCCAGGAACCTGGCAGCCTCATTGGAATAGGGAGGAGAGAGAGCTCAGAGCCATCAGCAGAGTCCTTTGCTGGGTGTCCTCTCAGGTCTTTGGACTCTGTTTTTTGCCCTTAAAAAGATGGCCAGGTTCCCTTCTGCTACTTGAGAAGCAAGGCTGGTCCATTTCAGCAAGAATGTGTGTCAGGGATAGAGGCTGTCAATAAGCTCATGGGAAATACACAGTATTCTATAGTATCTCCTTACAAAAAAAGACTCATGTACATATCTATGTGTGTGTACTTATGTGTATAGGTGTGTGTATCTCTGCAGGTATACATGTGTACTTGCAGGCATACACATCTACGTATGCACAGACTGGGCAGGGGGTTTCTAGGAGGCTGCATTTCCTCAGGATATGTCTCTCCCTTGACCTTAGGTCCTTTGGCCAGGAAAGTTGTTTGAGGACCCCTTAGGTTGCCCCAGTTCTGTTGCCCCTGACCTCTGCTGCTCTTACAAGCTCCCCTCGGCTGCACATACCTGGGAGAAATGATTAAGAGAGGAAGAGATGGCAATGGGAGACCTAAGGGAGCAGAGTCACTCTGTGGCAGCTCAGGTTGGGGTAAGAGCTGGGGGCCCAGGACAGGGACCACTGCAGTGGCCTCTGGCCACAGATCCTGGAACAAAGTCCCTCCACTGAGTTGAAACAGGTCAAAGCTCTCTGGGAATTTCTCTGGTCTGTGGGTGGACTCTGCTCTGGTCTGGGGCCTGGAAAATGCATTTCCATCTGGTTGGATTTTTCCAGAGCTGGAATGGAACAGAGAGAAGGGGGGATTCTGGCAAGGTTTAGGGAATCTGCCAGGGTCAGCCAGCTGGGGGAAAGCCAGGGTACTCAGGATCTTTTAGATTAAGGTGGACTTGGGTAATTTAAATTTAATAAATGCTTGGAGGCAAGAACTTCCTCCCTTTATCTCCCTAAGTCTAAACCCCAAAGAAATTGTAAGAACCTTGAGCCTAAGAGGAGCCCACCGCCAGGCCCCTGGGGCAAGAGCAGCTCCCCTGTGCTCCCTCAGCCACCCCACAGCAGGCTGGCAAAGGCTGCAGCGCTGAGAGGGTTTTCGACTTCGAGGGATACTTATGTAAATAATGTTATTTTTAACAGAGGAGATAAAGGCAGAAAACACCACAGGAAATTGGCTGACAGCAAAGAGCGGAAGGAAGAAGAGGTGCCCCTATACTAAACACCAGACGCTGGAATTGGAGAAAGAATTTCTGTTCAATATGTATTTGACGCGAGAGCGCCGCCTGGAGATTAGCAAGACCATTAACCTTACAGACAGACAAGTCAAAATCTGGTTTCAAAATCGCAGAATGAAACTCAAGAAAATGAACCGAGAGAATCGGATCCGGGAACTGACCTCCAATTTTAATTTCACCTGAGCGCGCGGCCTCTCCTCCTCCCTTCCCGCTCCTTCCTTTCCCCGCCCCTCCTCCCTTTGTGCCTGGTGATATATTTTTTTTTCCTCCCTGAGTATAAATGCAATGCGACTGCAAAAAAGGCAAAGACCTCAGACTCTCCTTCCAAGGGACCTATGGTTCGTGCTGCGAAGATGCTTCCACTTAAAGCATGAGAAATGGGGTGCCGGGATGTGGGGTGTGGTGTGTGCCCTCATAGATGGGGGTGGGAGTGTGGCTGGTGTGTGTGTCAAACCCTCACTCACCCACGCACTCACACACAGCATTCTGTTCTCCATGCAAAGTTAAGATCGAATCCATCCGCTTGTAGGGGAAAAAAAGGAAAAAAAATAACCAGAGAGGGTCTGTAATCTCGCAGAGCACAGGCAGAATCGTTCCTTCCTTGCTGCATTTCCTCCTTAGACTAATAGACGTTTTGGAAAGTTCGGCTAGTGTTCGTGTGTTTGTCGTAGCACCCAGAGCCTCCACCAAACCCTCTCCATGTCTTTACCTCCCAGTCGCTCTAAGAATCTGCTTGAAGTCTCGTATTTGTACTGCTTTCTGCTTTTCTCCCACCCCTCCTAGCACCCCCACATCCCCCATCTAGTAACATCTCAGAAATTTCATCCAGAGGAACAAAAAAATTAAAAATAGAACATAGCAAAGCAAAGACAGAATGCCCCCCCCCCCCCGGTATTGTCCTGTCCCTGTCTGGGAGTTGTGTTATTTAAAGATATTCTGTATGTTGTATCTTTTGCATGTAGCTTCCTTAATGGAGAAAAAAATCCTAATAAATTTCCAGAATCATAATCCTCAAATGGATGGTTTTTTGTTTTTAGTGATTTTTAGCAACACCCCCTCCCCCGAAAAGGCTGAGTGTGTGGATGTGTGTGTTTTGTGTTTGACTCATCTCCTAGAGCCTTTCTAGAACGTCTCTTGGCGGGTTTAATGTAAGTGAGAGACCATAACGTTGATTTAAATATTATCCAGGTGACCACAATAAGTCAAGGTCATAAAACAGTAATGTCAGGACGGTCTTGGTGCGCGCGAGAGGTGGATTTTATGATCTGCAAATATAATGTGGTGCTGCAGTAAAAGATGCATTTAAAGGTGACTGGAGGAGGGAAAGAGGCAGAGAGCAAACTGCAATCTTGAGGAGCAGACGGATCTGATTGCCTGGGGTGCTGGGCTGGGCGCACCCCACTGCTGCTGGGGGTCACCCCAAGAGCCCCCCACCCATCCAAGGAAAGGAATAAACTTAACCGCTGGAGGGGCATGAGGAGCTCAGCCCCCCCAACCTCGACAGCAGCTAACAGAAACGCCAGGAGCAGCAGGAGGAGGAGGCAGCGACAAGGTAAGAGAAGCGGTTTCTTGTTCTTCTCTTGGCGGCGGAGTGAGGATGAGCGGTGTCCCCAGGTGTCCGGCGTGCAGCGGACAGAGCCTGGAGGAAGGTGTTTAGGGCATCTGTGCTTGCCGAGAACCCAGGCTTTCCTAGTGGCCGCTGGCAGCGGAGGGCAGCGACTGGGAGCTCCCTCTCCTTCCCTCCCCGGCCCATTGCCATGGGGGTTCCATGGTTAAAGGGATAAATTGATGGTTTTTGGCTTCTTTATCTTTTCGGGCACTTTGGGTCTCCTCGAAGACACTCTGGTCTAGGTGTTGCTCAGTCTGGTCGTCTGTTGGTGGGGGAGGAGGAGTACAGCGGGTTGAAGCTTGAAGCTTAGGTTTTCCTGCTTTTCGCTGGTTTGGATGTGAGCCTCATCCAGCCTCTTGTTCCCTGTGCTCCCTGGCTGTAACGTTTTGCCAGGCAAGTGGCCTGATTGGAAGTGGCTCCAGAGCACAGGGCTATGATTCAGCTACCCACATTCGCTGAGAAGCCTAAACCGAGCTGAGAGGGAGAGGATCAGAGGGAGTCTAGCAGGAGAGTGCAGGAGAGCCAGATGGACAAGACAGGGGACCCAGCTCCACAGTGGAAGGAAGATCCAGCTTCCCCCAGGGCCAGGGCCAGATGTAGGGGAATAGCTCCACTGCGGTGCTGGGGGTGGGGCGGGTATTTGGCCGCCAGTGGTCCCATTTCACCAGATTTTTCCTGAGCGATTTGCTTAGACCAGAAACTAATGAAGGCAGTCAGACCCCTTACCCACCCAGCAACCCAAAGTCTACTCTCTAGTCTTTAGGGAGGTTGTGGGGGCGGAAAGGGGGACGGGGCTGAATTTCTTCCTTCCCCAACCCCCTTCCCTTCTCCTCCGGATAGATGCAAAGCTGAATCTCCCGCCCTGCTCGCTCAGCTGATCTGTGGCTTAGGTAGTTTCATGTTGTTGGGATTGAGTTTTGAACTCGGCAACAAGAAACTGCCTGAGTTACATCAGTCGGTTTTCGTCGAGGGCCCCAACCCACCTCTCCCACTCCTACCCTCCCCAGTGGGACTGCCCCACTGCCCCCTCCCAGATAGGGCAAAGTGGGTGCAGACCAAGGAGGACAAGCTGTGAGTGGGGTTGCAGAACAAGTCTGGAGAACCCTGCTTTATGCCGTCCTCTCAACCTATCCCAATCCCTGTGATTAAGGGAGAGGAGTCTTTCCTGCAGCTATTGTCTCCTGGGCCCAGCTGATGCAGACAGACAAAGAGGGTCCAGCCAATTCCAAGGAAATTCAGGAGTTTGAGTAAGAGGTGGCCTGGCGGGCCAGCTCAGTTGGGCAGCAGGGTGGGGCAGAATTATTAGCAGAAAGAGGAGCACAGAAAGAGAAAAGGGTCTCTGGAATGGTTAGCCTCTCCCACCTACCACCTCCAGTCGACTGGGGCTCAAGATTCCCCTTAGAAAAGTGGGGTACCTGGAGGTTCCAAGAGTTGGGGAACTCTGAGCGCCAGCCCAGCCCTTTCCCCTTCCCCTTCTATAGCTCCATCTCCAGGGGAAGGACATGTTTGGGGTGTTGGTAGGTTAGAGGAAAGCCATCAAAGTCCAAGTAGAACCCCTCACACACGCACACGCACGCAACTGGGAAACATCAGGGCAAAAACCTGACTCTGGTCTCTGTTTAGTTGTCTGTGGCCTGAAGGCCTCAGTTTCTGTGGCTGTGACTGTCAGGCAGCTGCCTGTCTTTGCACTATGTGGAAACATCTGGGTGAACAGAGGCTGCCCGTGCCCACCATTGCTATGTTGGTGGAAAGGTTGTTGGCTGATGCCAGGGGGAGGAGGGGAGGAGAATGGGGTAGAGGAAAATCTGAGCAGTGTGAAACTTTGCAAAGCTTTCTCTCATCCTTTCCCCCTTGGTTCTTCAATTCTGGCCCTGGTTGCTACAGAGAAAGTTCTCAAAAGAGGTTTCTTTGCCTGCCTGCGGGCGGAGTTGGGGGGGGGAATAAATGAGGGAGGGGTTATGGAGACTGAGGAGATACACCCCTGTTCTCAGAGATACTGGGGAAGAGAGGCCAAAAGAAGGTCAGGTTCTTGGTTCTCTTACTTTGAAATTATTATGATTATTAAAACATTATAAACGTCTATACAGGGAAACAAAATTATGTCCCTGTAACAAAATATATACAGAGTTCTATATTCTCACAGTCATCTGCTGGGAGGGATATATGTGACCTTGTATGAGTGTAGAGCTCTGTTTCTGTCTCCCCTAGGCTCTCTTAAATACCCTGTATGTATTTATACGCATACACATTTATTTTTCCCCTCTCTTATGCGAACATATTTGTTTTGACTCCCAAGGAAGCTGGAGGAGAAAATGGGAATAGAATTTCTTGTCTCCCTAGCTGGATTGTTGGTCTGTCTGTCCCCCATCCCTTTGTGGGAGAAAAAATTTCTTCTCTTGGAGAGAAGTATTCAAACCTCTCTATGGCTCCCAGGGAAATGGGGAAGTTTCCAGAGAGTCAGGCCAGCTGGTGGGAAGCAGGCAAGGGATTCCCCTAGTTTGGGAGCTCCTAGCAGCCTTTGAGTCTTCAGGCTGCCCCAGGCACACAGTCAGTTGGGGCAAAGCGTGTCCCAGGCAGGGACTGGGTGCTCAGGAGCATTTGGCTTGGAGATAGAGTCCCTGATGGGCCGAAATTCACTAATGAACGACTTCTGTGCTTTGGGTCTCTGTGCCCCCATTTCCGTTTCAGAGCTGTTGGGCTTATGTGTGGGAGGTCATAGAGCCAGGGGTTGAGGTGTCTCCTCCCCAAATGCAGAGAAATGGAGCGAGGTCTCATAGGGCCAAGGTGAGGACCAGTCTGGTGGTCAGAGTCCACCACCGGCACAAGGCCGTGGATCATGGCTAAGGCGATGGTAATTATTTATTCGCTTCTCCGGAAGGGAGTCTTCAGAAGGAACAGCGTGAAGAGAAGAGAAAAAATTATCTCTCTCGTCTGTGGATATTAAGATGGATTTTTATTTCTTAAAGGACCCTCCCCGCCGAGAGCGCATAAGCGTAAACTTAATATATGCTCCGCAGCCCAACTCCAGAAATCGCAATAAAAGTTAAAACCTCCCCTACTGGTTTTTTTAAATTATGATATGGGAAAGAGGAGCAGGATTTATAGAGCTGAACTCTCAGTGTGTGAATGTTTGAGACTTGCGGGAGGAGGAAAAGGCAAGAGCTCGCCAAGGCGAGCCTTGGTCTCTGAGATCTCTCGTCGGCTGCTGGGGCTCCGGCTCAGCCTGGCAGATCCGCTGTGGCCTCTCTGGGACCTCGCCCCGGCCCACGGCCTGACTTCGGCTCGGAGATGCAGCCCTTCCCGAGAACAGGTGAAGAAGACGGCGGCAGCGGGGACTGGGGGCTTCGGGTGGGAACGCCAGGGCTCAGGGCTTTGTGTGGGTCGTGCAGGGGGCGAGGTTCGAAGTCCTGGGCTGGACCGCAGCACGAGTGTGGCCCGGACGGCTGCGTGGCCAGGAGGGGTGTCCGGGCAGGGTGCGAGAGCACCGGCAAGGTGGATTGTGTATGGACTTTGGCCGCAGACAGAGCAGAGCGGGCTCCCGGGCTGTGGGCGGCGGCGAGGCGGGCAACCGGATGTTGAGTCTATAGAAAGGACCTTGAGGTCTGCTGGGTGTTTGGGCTGCCCTGGGGGCGGCGGCCCAGAGTGTGGAGCAAGCGGCGCGCGGGGCGCGGCGGTCAGCGTGGGAGAGGTGGCAGGCCCTGCACACCTCTGCAGCTGCCGGGCCGTGTCCGGGACGTCTGAACTGAGGCCGACCAATGGTCACAGCATGAAAAATAAATGCAATGGAAGGTCTTTCTTTCTTTTCTTTTCCACGTAAAAGGTCCTTTCTTTTTTCTCTCTTTCGGATATACCTGGATTTGGTCCAGACCAGGTTGCCCGCGGGAGGGCCCCGCGAGCGGCAGCGCGCGAGGGAGGGAGAGAGAGGGAGGGCGAGAAGGAGGGAGGGAGGGAAGGAGGGCGGGCGGCGGCGGCCGTGGTGGCCGGGGCTTCCCTCCCCAGGCGGGAGCCGCCTGTCCTGTATCTATGGCCGTGGGGAGCGAAGGACCAGGTAACGAAGGCGCTTCCGAAGCGGGATTGAATCAAACCAGAGGGACAGAGTCTTCTGGGTCTCTCTGCCTGAGGCCCTGGAGGGAGAGAAGGTAGGGAGATCGGCGCCCGCCGGGCCTGGCAAAGAGGCCTCGGGAAATGTTGAACCTGTATGTGATCTCAGGCTCACACTCATGTTGTGGGTCTGTCTGCCTCAGGAGATGCGGTTTGCCTTTCTGTCTGAGACGCCCCAAACCCTGAGCTCTCCTTCCCAAGGCTGGAAAAAAATCGGGAAAAACGGCGGAATTTGCACTTTCATTCATTGGGTTATCTGCAACTCAGAGGGGCTGGTTAAGGCGTCCCCAAGTTGGAAGGGCGCTTTGCTTCTGTTTTCTGGATGCAGAGTCCTCTGACTCCTCCTGCCACGGGCTGAGTTTCCGGCTCCAGGTTCGCGTGTCGCCCTGAGGTTTGAGGCCAGACAGCTCGCAGTCGGGCAGGGAGGGCGGGGGAGAGACGAGCGGCTCTGGCCCCTTAATTGTACTTCGGACTCGTATTGTCTCTCCTTTCGCCACCTCCGCTTCCTCAGTCTGGGCTCCAAAGTCACTGCAAATTTCCTTGCGACACATACATCACACAAAAGATCAGGTAACAAGGCGCTCAGGGCCATTGGGGCTCCGGGCAGGGCAGGGAGCGGCTCTAGCTCTGGGGCGGCTCCCCCTCCAGCCACTCCCAGGCTGGAAAACCAGACCGCGTTGGGGGAGCCGGAAATAGCCCCGCTTGCTGCGGAGCGGCAGGGCGGGGGCGCCGGCGGGAATGCAGGCCCGGCAGGCCGTGGCTTTGAGAGAGCCACGTTCACAGGCCCTGGGGATTTCACTCCTGCTGGGCTTCGGGACCTGACTCCTGGTGTGTAGGGATCCCAGATACCCACCTTGGGTAGGGGCAGGACGCGGGTTTCCTCGCGGCAGGCCAAGAGAACTCAGTTTCTGCTTCCAGCGCAGGCCTTAGCTAGGAGGAGTTGTGTGTGGGTGTGTTTTTCCCAACAAAGAGGGATCAGGAGAAAGAAGGGGGGAAAGTAGAGGGGAACCAGGGAGGGGGCGGGGAGGGGGAGAGGGCAGTGGAGAGGTGAAATGAGCCCATTTCAGGGGGAGAAGGAAAATGAAAGCAAATGGAGTACGGCCTTCTCCGCGCAGGGCGGGTGCTGACGAGCCGGGAGCGGGCTCCCTGCCTGCGGCAGCCGGGATGGCCCGCTGGGGACACCGGAGAAAGCCTGTTTTAAATTTAATCCGAACTTGACGGTGTGGATTGAACCGGAGGGAATTTAAATCACTAAAAGGAAAGCGCGGGGCAGGGGGAGGGGACGACTCTAACGTGTCTTTCTGTCTGTCCTTCCCACGGTGCTAGTTTGGTTGTGGCCGCAGCTGCCCAGGTTTCAGGTGATGGAGTAAGGGTGCCCCTCCTCCTCAGGGGTCTCTCCTGTGCCCAGTGAAGCCTTTTGGGGGTGGGAGGGAACTCTAAGAACCAGAGTGAATGCACAGCTGCGAGCTAAAGCTGGGGTTTCCCCCTCCCCAACAAGAACTCCCAGTGGCCTCCAGTCCCTGGGTTTGCTCCAGCGGTGCTGAGGAAAATTGAAGGGAGTATGTGGGTGAGGGGAAGTCTGGAGTATGGCAGAAGATTCAGAAGGAGTAACTGAACCCCAGGAAGACAGACCTTCCTTCTTGGTGCCCCTATATCCTTTGTGCCCCGCCCCCCGCACCTACAAACCTGGATTTGAGGGAAATCTGCAGGTCCGCTTCAAAGCCCTGGTCTGCCACCCACCCCCCTCCAAATGTGGAGAATGGGGGCTACAGGCCACATCCAGTTGTGGACCTGCGGAACCTCCGCCCAGTGGACTCCGGAACTCCCAGCCTCTTCTAGCCCCCCTCCCCAAGGCCGCCTCTCTCCGAAGGGCGCAGGGAAAATGAGGCATTGGCTGGGAAGGGGCTGTGGGCGAGGCCTGCTTCCTGATCCACAGCCGTGCCTGCCTCTGAGTGGGAAGAGTTCGGAGTTCACAGTCCCAGAAAATAAAATAAAATAAAGGAAAGCGACAATCTCCTTGGTTTCACAGGGGATTTCACGGCAGCAGGGATCCCGCCGGTGAGCCTCACTGCCCGCTGCTGCCGCCTCTGCAGAGTGGGCAGGCAGGGTGCGCAGGCAGCTCAAGAGTTGAAAAGAAGGCGGTGTTCAAAGGGGGTAGGAGAGAAGGGGGCGTCTCTTTACGGCCCCAATGTCTATTTGAGGAACTCTCCCAAATAGCAGAGGCCCATAGGGGAGGCTCCTTAGGGACTCTTTCCTCCAGGAAAGCTGAGGCTGGGGCAGCTGGCCTTGTCGCTTGGAGAAGACGCAAAGGAAGAGCAGGGGTGAAACCTCTTTCCTCTTCTGTTTCTTCGCTCCTTGAATAGAGCAGGGCTCAGCCCCCAGCTGCCTAAGCGGCTGTCTGGACCAATATGGGGTTCTATATCCCTGAGGCCTAGAGTACCCATCCGAGCAAGTCTCCTGGGAGGGGCAGGAGAGGAGGCCTCTTCCGCCTTTGTGTCCAGACAGAAGTGGCCGCCGCGCCCGGAGCCGGTCCCGCGGCAAAGGCCCGGCAAGCCAGCGGGCTGCACAATGCCACGGCTGCTCCGCCAGCTCGCCCCTGCCCCGTCCTGCCTGCCTACGGCCGCCCTTCCTCCGCCTCCCTCTCTGCACGCCTGCCTTTCCCGGCTCTCCTATCTCTTTTCATCTTGCCTTCCTTCTTTTAATTCTCCCCCTTTTTTCCCCTTTATTCTAATGCTCCGCTTCCTTCTTTCCTCTCTTGGGCCTGACTCCATGTTTCAGTTGGTCTGTCCCAGGCTGTCTCGGGTTCAGTCTCTCTCAGGCTCTGTCCCCTGATGTCCTCTTGGTCTCAGTCTGGCCCCGGGCCCCGCTGAGGGCTTAACGTCTCTGCTCATCGCTGCCAGCAGCCGCCCAAGAGCCGGGCCCGGTCCTCAGCCGCCCTGGGCTGGGGGAGGTGCTGGCTGTACTGGGGATTTGGAGAAAGCCTCGGCAGGGGGACTGGAACCTCCTGTCTTTTCCTTGAACTAGTGAGGGAGATTTTTTGATTGACAGCTAACCCAACTCCATCAAGGCCAAAGAGATATTCTGTTTCTTGTTGTAAGTTGGGCTTCCCAGCTCAGTCCAGCTCAAGGGAGGGGAAGACAGTGGCGCCAAGGAGCTGAACCCCCAAGTCGCCTCTCCCAACCAAACACATCCCTCATCCTCCCCCATGAGTTGAAATCCCAGCCCCGTTAAGCCGCCCCCTTAGACCGAAAAGGAAAAGGAAAGAGCCAGAGAGGGGGAGGAGCAGAGACTTGGGAGGGGGCCTATGGAGCTGGGGTCGGTGCTGCCAGCTGCAGCTGTCTCCCCCTAACTTTCCTCCCCCGGAACACACATACTATACACACTCTCCCCAGCCCCTCTCCACCCCAGAGGAGAAAGATCCATAGAGACGCAGGAGAAAACTAGCCCCCGCCCCCACCCCTGGCGTTTGGTCCCCTCCTGGGGACAGGAGAGGGAAAGAAGGGCAGGCGTGGCCGAGTCTGGGAAGACTCCTACCCTGCTGCCTCCAGAGCCTGCATCTCAACCTCAGCTCCTGTCTATTTTCCCTGGCCACAGACTGGGACTCTTCCTTTCTGACCCTGAAATTGCACCCCTCCTTCAAATTCACTCTACCCTGCCTAAGTGCACCATATTTCTGGGGGCTTCACCTGTCCCTTTCTCCCCACCCCCCAGCCAACCTCCATGCCCCCTCTTCTTCACCCACCCTGATAATTTCCTACTTGACTAAAGCCCCCCTTTACTACACCACCATGGGACAGTCTGATGCAAAGCAGAGGGCTGGGCACAAACCCTCAATTGAAGGAGGAGGGTAGCAACCAACTTATTGGGGGGAGGAATCCAAGTTGTCTGATATTCCTCTGCAATCACACTGCCCCCTCTGGAATTCCTGCATCCGACCCCAAAGAAATTGCTTTCTCCTGTTCCTCCGTTGCTTTTTTCCCGTTCCAAAAACAGCCTACAATTTTATTTAATGAAAGACACATTTATGAACAATCAAATGATCCTCATAAAAATTTTATTGAGGGACGTAAAAACAAGCTACTTGCCCACGACCGAGGTCGCTCTTTTGCCTTGCCCGCTCTCACCCTGGCTCTCTGCAGAGAGAGCCCGGGAGCGACTTTTTGGGGGGAGTGGGGGTGGGGAAGTGTCGCAGAGATGGAGTTGGGGGCAAAGGAGGGTGCGCAGGAAGATGGGATGGGGACGCCCCACTTAAGTTGTGTAGATCTCTCCTACACTTCTTCAAGCTGGCAAAGAAAGATAAATAGATATAGACAATAAATTTAAAATAAAGGCGCCTGTATATCTGTGCCAAAGCAAAGAGAAGACTTCTGAGGCTGCTGATAAAGGTGTATGAGATCCTGAGGTTCTACCCCTCCCACCCAGGGACCACCTTCCCCAGGCTTCCCCTACCCCAGATTTGGGGGGCAGAGTTGGCCAGTGGCAGAACGCTCCCCTTCCCTCCTTCCCTCCCTGTATCTCAGCTTCCCCAGTCCCCTCCCACCCTCCCTCCCTCACCGCCCCTGCTGCTCCTGAAAGAAATACATACATACACACTATTTAAAAACGCATTTTTAAAAGCCACGTTCCGAACTGACAATCGCTGATCTCGGCTCGCGCAGAGACTGCGGGAGCGTCGGGGCCGACAGAGACGGATTACGTCAAGAAATAGTTCCTCCACCTACCTCGGTCGGCCTCCCCGCCCCTGCGGGGCTCCCGCGCCCAGCTCGGCCCTGGGGGTCCGAGAACCCTGGCTTCGGGGACTGGCATTTTCACCCCATTAAAAAATCCTCATGGTTGGGGGGAGGCCATCTGCTTATGGGTGGACATGGGCACAGGGGCTTCTCAGATGAGCTAGGAGCCGTCCTGAGGGGGTGACCGGTGCCTTGGGTCCAGAGTTCCGGACCCCCAGGAAATCGCAGGTCGCGGGGAGCAGCAGAGAGAAGGGGGTGGGAGAGGGGGAAAAAAGGCAAGGAAAAAAAAGCCCCTGCGCATTGATCCGCGCCGTATTTTTGGGTAAATACGATCACGTGGGGGCCGGGGAGCCAATGAGCTGCGGGGAAAAGGCTGGAAAAATAATTACCTGACTTGATTGTTCTGTGAGCAGATAAAAAGTACATATACAGTTCATACAATAATCTTATGTATGTAAAACCCCGTTACGATGTCGGCGACGGGGCCCATCAGTAACTATTACGTGGACTCGCTCATCTCTCACGACAATGAAGACCTCCTAGCGTCCAGGTTTCCGGCCACCGGGGCTCATCCCGCCGCCGCCAGACCCAGCGGTTTGGTGCCGGACTGTAGCGATTTTCCGTCCTGTAGCTTCGCGCCCAAGCCGGCAGTGTTCAGCACGTCGTGGGCGCCCGTGCCCTCGCAGTCGTCCGTGGTATATCACCCGTACGGCCCCCAGCCCCACCTCGGCGCCGACACGCGCTACATGCGGACTTGGCTCGAGCCGCTGTCCGGCGCCGTCTCCTTCCCCAGCTTCCCGGCCGGGGGCCGTCACTACGCCCTCAAGCCGGACGCCTACCCCGGGCGCCGCGCGGACTGCGGCCCAGGGGAGGGCCGCAGCTACCCGGACTACATGTACGGCTCGCCCGGGGAGCTGCGCGACCGCGCCCCGCAGACACTGCCCTCGCCCGAGGCGGACGCGCTCGCCGGCAGCAAGCACAAAGAGGAGAAGGCCGACCTGGACCCCAGTAAGTTGGGAGCAATTTTCCTTTACAACCGGCGCGGGAGGGGAGGGGAGGACGGGCGGGGGCAGCCGAGTTACAGCCCTCCCGAACCGTGCAGGGAGCGCGGGAGAGGGGCGAGGGGGCGAGGACTCAATAAAAGCGAATTACCTTGGGGAGCTTTCAGGGGCAGGAGGTCTGAGAATGGGGCCCAGGGAGACAGGTTGGGAGAGGGCCGAGGGGAGCTCCTCTCTCAGGAACTGGCTTTGATGAGAGACCCCTGCCCCCTCCTCCCAGCCCAGGCTTTTTGGCTCAGTCACCACTTTCGAAGAAAGGCGGACAGGGCCAGGGGATGGGGCTGGGGGCGAAGTTCAGTTTATGATTTGAGATGGGACAGGGAAGAGGTGAGGAGGACACTGGGGGCACAGAGGAGATACCCCCAGCGAGAATGACCCCTGCTTCCCAGTCAGCGTGGAGGTCCTCACCCCACTAGAGATTCACAAAACAGAAGGTCCATGGACTTCTCCCCCAGGAGCACTGGGTGAGGGGTCTGAGGTATTTCGAAGCCTGGGAACTTGGAGAGATCAGGACTTTCAAAGAGAAGTGGGGATAAAAGTGGGGTCTGAGTCTCCTTAAACTTGAGAACCCTCTTCTGAGGGTCTTGGAGGGGAAGGATTGAGAATGGGGATCAGGGATGAGGAGTGGGCATCTCCCCAGATTAGAGAATTCTACACACACACACACACACACACACACACACACACACACACACTCACTCCAATCAGGGAGACAGGCGCCTTCTGAGGATTGCACAGGAGGGCTAGGGTGGGGGGCAGGTGGGAGCTGCAGGGCCAGAAAAAGGGGAAAGAAGGAGAAACAGCAGGGGAGGGGGTGCAGACCCCTGGGTGTGAGGAAGTGTCTGGGGGAGTCCCAGGAGGGGGCTGCAGGAAATCTTTTCCTCCAGCCCCATAAGGGGCCAGGGCCTAATTATACCCCTCTGAAGGCTTCCCTCCCTGCCCTCAGCTACTCCCATAAACCTGAAATTGGAGGCTTGGCTCCTGCAGAGCCTGTCCTGGGGCTGGCAGGAGGGGGGCACTGGAGGCCAAACAGGAAAACTAAGATATAGGGGAGCCTGTCCCCAAGGCCAGCGGCTCTCTGGGGAGAGGAGAAAGACTTTTCCCGTCTCAGCATCACCCTGAGAATTCGCCTCAGCAGGGTTGAACTCCAAGCGGGAGGAGGGTGCTGCAGAGGGTGGTGAGGGGTTTAGGGATTCTCAGGGTCAGGAAGCAGAACTGCTAAAATTTCAGGACTTGGTCATGGGCTGGGAGGATGGGAGGGGGCAGAGGAGGAGGGAGGTGGGGAGGAGAGAGACCTTGCTATAAAAATAAAAAACAAGAGAGAGAAGCGTTTATGGGCCTATGAAACGGTTGGGAATTTGGACTTTTTATGAGGATATTCTCAAATTACTACTCTTGAAGCTGAGGACCAGACTGGAGGGGCTTTGATAGCTTTTGATTTCCTACAGTTTTAGGTGCTGGAAACTGAAAAGGGGGAAGCTGGGGAGGGGACAGAATGCAAAACGAGGAAGGAGGAAAATTCCTAAAGCAAAATGTGTCCAAATTCAGGTTCAGTTATTGCATTTGGGGAACCTGGCTAAGTCTGGGGGTAGAGTAGCAGAAGTCCTGGGCTGGAAAGGGGCTCCACTGACCCCTGCTTGTGTTTGGCCCTCCAGGCAACCCCGTGGCCAACTGGATTCACGCCCGCTCCACGAGGAAGAAGCGCTGCCCCTACACCAAGTACCAGACGCTGGAACTGGAGAAGGAGTTTCTCTTCAATATGTATTTAACCAGGGACCGTCGGTATGAGGTGGCCCGGGTTCTCAATCTCACCGAGCGGCAGGTCAAAATCTGGTTTCAGAATCGAAGGATGAAGATGAAAAAGATGAATAAAGAGAAAACCGACAAGGAGCAGTCCTAAACCCTACCCAGCCTGCTGCCTCAGCACAGCCAAGGGAAAAACAAAAACCCCACAAAATACCCCAACACAGGCGGGGAAGAGACGAAAAAGAAAAGGAAAGAGCAAGATAGACAAAAGCCAATCAGCTTAAAAGGAAAAAAAAGGAAGGGGAAAAGAAAACTCTTGCGATTTGGGAGGGTTCAGTGTTGAGATATTGGTGTTTTAGAGTTAGTTCTACCCAGCGAGGAGGAGGCGGGGAGAGAAACTGCGTTCTCTTTCCCCAGCGCAACCGAAATAAATGACACATACAAATGTGATTTTTTTCCTCCTTTCTTCAGAGAAGCCAGTACTTGAATCGCTATATTTCTATTTTTTTTTTCCCTGTATCGTATTTGGTCCAGGTCATCCCTCCCCGGGCCTGGGGCGCTCTGCGTGCAGATTTTGTACAAAAAAAAAAAAAAAAGACACACACACATACATGATAATGATTCCCAGCCCAGGAGCTGAGGGGCGAGGGCTGGGGACCATGCCGCGGGCTGGGTCAGGCCCGTGCAGGCCGGCGCCTTGGGCTGTACATAGTGTTCCCTCTCATCCCCAGGGTTCGTCCCCAGCGTCCGTCCTGTAACGTGCTTCTGTTTGTTATGGTAGAACAGCCCTGTGTTAATATATTGAAGTCACTTAAAAAACCAGAAACCCAACTGTATCCAGTTCTCGTTATTTCTCCTCCCTGTGGTTCCCAGTCTGCTGTTGTGGAGGAGGCAAGTGCTCAGGTCGTCTAGCGGAGGCTGGAGCCAGAGAATGGGCTCCTTCTACCTTGGAAGGGCAAACGTCTGCTTCTGCTGCTGCTTCTCTCCAGTCAGGGAGGGGTGGGGGGTCTCTGGGGGTGGGGTGGAGGCTGCTGAGGCCCAGGCCCAGCTTGTGCTTTCCCCGGCTGGCTGCCTACAAGTTTCCTGGTGGCTAGATGGAGTGCGCGGGAGCGGCACGGCATGAATGGCTTTCCTTGGCTGTAATTAATTGTAATAATTTATGAGTACATGAGATTGGAGGGAAGAGATAGGTGAAGATGAAAGTTGGGTGCTGGGTGAGGGCCCAGGCTGGATTCTTGCCTGGCGGCATTGGTGCTTTGGTGCTTCCAGGGATGGCTGGGAAAGAAGGCTGGGAGGGGGCGTGTGACTAGGAGGAAGGCCAGGCAGGCCTCAGGGAGCAGGACAGGCACTGGGGACTGCAGTGGAGGAAAAAGAAGAAAAACACAGAGAGTGAGAGAGAAGAGATGGGACATGGAAGGAGAGAGGAAAGAAAAGGAAGAAAGGAAAGAAGGAAGGAGGGAAGGAGAAAGATGGCAAAGCCAATACAATCAGAATTAGATGTAGTTTCTACTTCTCAATGCAGTCTCAGCTCCTCGATCCCCTTCTCCTAGTTCTTTTCTTCCCAATCTCTGTCTCCCCTACTCTGGTGTTTAGTTTGAATGTTTGTCTGGGGGTGACTGGGTCACGCTGTGCAGCTGCAGCGTTTCTGGGGGATGGTGTGCCCAAGGCCCAAGGAAGCTGGCCAGAGATTAGCCAGGAGTGGGGTGCTCCCTGGTGGCCGTGGGACCCCAAGCGCAAAGATGTGGGGATGTGTGTGTAACAGTCCGGTGGGGCTGATCGGCTGTACTGCACCCCAGAGCGCCTTCCTAGAACCAGCAGTTTTAATCTGCTAATTAGAAGCAGACACAAGCTGCCGGGTATGCCTCGGCCCAGCGCCCCCTTTCTCGGAAATCCCCCAATCTGGAAACTGTTAAAATCAGACTGCTTGAAATATAGTCCTTTAATATCTCAAGCTGCCCATTCTGCCAAAGGTGCAGGGTGTCGCTCTGAATATTTGGGGGGATACTCCGTGAAAAAAATAGAGACCCCAGCCCATGTGCTGCTCCCCGTAGCATCACCTTACAGGATGGTGAGACACTTGTAGGGACCAGCCCCTTCCCCATCATTTGAATCTCCTACTCTCTCCTTCTATTAAAACTCCAATGTCGGTGGCTGGAGGAGGGTAGGAAGGGGTGAAAATTTTGTTTCGATAATACTGGGGGGCAATCAAGTCGCAACAAGGGACTTCGCAGTCGCTGAAGCACCAGCTCCTCTTTCGAGCTTAGGAGACCGCCTCCCCAATTCCAGAAGCATTGTTTTCTTGGTCCATTTGAAAGGTGTTTTGCCTATAGTTTTTCTCCTTCCTCACACCTCTCTTTGGCCATTTTGCTGTTCTGGAACTCTGACTCCTGTTCCCCACTCAGTGGAGGCCAAGACACCCCTCTCTCCCCTGGTCGGGAGCGCTGGGATGCGGGCTTCTCTCCCAGACCGAGAGCGGCGTTTCCGGGCTTCCACCCCGCCCCTGCTCCCAGGCCCTGTCGCCTCCCCTCAGCGTCCATCAGCGCGGCCTGCTTCCTGCAGCCGGCCTGAGCGGCCTTACTGCGGGCAGGAAGGAGGGCCGCGGGCTTGGAGGACCCTGAGGAAAGCATGGGATGCAGAACAGGCCCACCCGGCCCGGCCCACTGTTCAATCCCAGCCCAGCCTGCAGGTCAGGATTGGAATCATTTTTTATTCGCTATCATTTACGAATTAACAACACAACACGCATCTGGGGAAAGAAATGAAAGCTGGGGGTAGAGAGCGGCTAGCAAACGCCCTCTTCCCCTAATCTTCCCCTCCCACCTCTCCTCTGCTCCTTTGTCAGAATCACAAAACCCTAAAGATTGTTCCACTTGGGAAGGCAGCGGATAGGTACATTTCCGCAGCCCCGAAATGCCACTTTTATGGCGCTGTTTGTCTCCCTGTTCTGGGTTCTGAATGGGGCCGAACAAAACAGCAGCGCGGAGCTGGCTAGACGTCTGGGCTTAATTGTTTTATGGTTTAAATAAGGTGGACACTTTCCTTTGAAATCGGATTATAGGAATGTTTTGTCTATGGCCCACGGAGAACAGGACCTCACTGGCTGAGAGGGAGAGGTGGAGAGCGCGCGCGCGAGAGGGATGGGCTACAAACCAGGGGTCAAACAGCCTGGAGAAGTCCGAGTCCCACCCCAAAGTCCTGCAGGCGGCGGCGGAATAGTCGGTGAGGGGCCAGCATCAGGGTAAGAGGAGGGAGGACTTTAGGGTGCGCGCTGCGGGCAAGCCGTCGTGGGAGCCTCGGAGCGTGCATCCGCGTTCGCGGAGATGTTCCAAGCCCAGAAATGCGCCTGAATGGGGGGAGATCGCGGCAGTTGCTTTGCTTAGAGTCTCTTAATTGGAGAAGGGAGGGTAACAAAAAGAGAAAACAGTGTGGAACCTTTCACAAGGTTTTATTTCAAGAACTTAGAAAACAAAAGAACAGCAGTCCTGGGGCAACTCCCTTCCGGGGAATCTCTCTCTTGAGCACCCATCTGGAGGTTCCTTCCTCCCACTTCCCACCTTTGGGGCAAGCCTGGGACCTCTTGTTAGCTTTTTCCCAGCCGGACTGCATTGGACCAAATGGACGCGAGGTGGCGCTGTTGCTCAATGTTAGAGGCGGCGGTGCCCCGGGCCGCCCTGGCCGCACTGACATTTGAGGCCCGGCCCGCAGCCGCTGCGAGAAGGCCCCGCGCCTCGGCCGGCCCGGCCCCACTGGCTCTGAGCAAATCAATCCTCTCACCTGCGAGGTGTAAATAATTCGCGAGTGGCAGCGGGAGATGGGCCCTCGATCTGGCAGCGGGCTCGGAAGGCTCAGGAGGGCAGGCATTAAAAATAATCGCTTTGTGGAGGAGATAAGTGCAAAGCAGGCAGCGCGTAATTAACACAAAAAGGCAGAATGACCCGGACAAACGAACATAAATCCGTGGTACCTATGAGGGCGGTGCAGGCCTCGGGGAGAGGGACAGAGACGGCCTCGGCGAGGATGGCTGCTTTCGGTTCCTTTATTTCCAGGCTCGGGGAGCGAAATAAACCAGATAACGTGTAAAAGAAAGCAAACAAACAAATGAAAGAACGGTGAGGGACCCCCAAAAGGGGAAACCAAGTCCGGCCAGGGGTTGCGGGACTGGTGGGCTCTCCGGGCAGGCGGCGGTGGCGGCACACTCGGGACAGTCGCATTCCAAGACACAAAGGCCCGGAAGAATAGCTCTCTGGCAGGGTTTTCGCTGGACCATAAAATGTCGAAATATCCCCCCACCCCACCCCCTAAATGATAAGGCGCAGGCCCCAGAGCGGATCCAGCCCTCTGGGCCTCCTTTTTCCAGGCTGGGAAGAGAAAGTATTTATGACAGTCTCCAGTGACCCAGATGCTGGGAGCCCAGAGTCCACTCTGTTCATCGCAGCACCCGAAGAGCAGGCTCAGAAAAGGCAGGGCTGGAGCCAAGGCTGAAGCGAGCTGTGGTACGGGTAGAGACGCCCTGTCCTGACCCCCACTGTTCTGGACCCTAGGGAGGCCTGCAGCCCTGGCACAGCCCTCTTCTGACCCTTCCCTCGTGCTGCTCCAATGCCAGAGTTCTGGGTGTCTAAGAGTTTGGGCAGCTCCTGAGATGGGGGTGGGATTCCCCAAATGCAGGGGATCCTGGAGGGAGCTCTTGCTGCCTGCACCAGTGAATCTCCTTTGGGAATTTGACAGAGAGTGGCCATTTCCCCAGCAATTACTTAGATAATAGGGGGACTGGGTTGGGTGGGAGGAGGTGTTCATTCTCTCTAAACCATCCTGCCCTGAACCGCCATTCCTTCTTCCATCTCCAGAGCTGGGCTCCGGATGGGGAAGGAAAAGGTCTGGTTGCCTAACCACCTCCTTCCTCATCCAACCCTGAAACCCCCAGGATGTGGAAGAAAAACAGGTAGCATTTTGCTTTCATAATATGCATCTGTGTTTGTCAGGCATGTGTGCATGTGTGCCTGGGTGTGCACATGTGCGTACAGTGTCTGTGAGGTGGCAGGGATGCTTCCAGGCATGTGTGTGCTAGTTTACACTGAGCATGGACTTGATGTGTCTCAGGGTGAAAAGTAGCACGTACAGTGTGTGTGTGTCCTGAGTGTGCTCTAGGATTTCCTGGGTGTAACAGCCTCACACCCTGGTGAGGGAGAGGACTGGAAAAATAATTCTTACTCATCTTTTTCATTCATATGCACACAGCATGCATGTATTCTCACCTTCTCCCTTTTTCTCTCTGTCTGTGTTAAGCCCAAATCACTGTACACACTTATGGCCAGAGAAGGGTGCTGATGGACTAAGGTTCTTTAATCCATTAGAATTAACTTGAATGTATTCAGTCTTGGGGATGGGGGAACCCTCCAGAGAAAGTGTGGATAAATATTTAAAGAGTGTCTGTTGTTGATAGTTCCCATCCACATCCTGGCCTGGGCAGCCTGCCTGGGGAAGAGGGAGCTGCAGTGAAGCCAGGGGCCCCACCAGGCTGAGCTGGCATTTCCTATGGCATGGGGGTATGTGGGGACAAGTAAGAGGCCTGCTCCAGTCCCCTCCAACTCAGATGCAAATAGTCTCCTAAGAAGAAATGTCCTGAATCAGCCCAGCTAGAAACCAGGGACACACAGCTGCCCTTTCCTTTTAGTCTCCATAAGCAGCTTTGCTCTCAGAGCCCCTAGCCAAGCTTGTGGCCATTGCCTGGGTTTCCTGCTCCATGCAGGGGCTGGTGTCTGAAGGGGCAGTGTGGCCCTGACTGGGTATATGGAGTTTTCCCCAGCCCCACCTCCTCTGACCCTCTCCTCTACCCATAGCAGGTAGCAAGAGAGTCTCCTGGATCTAAGGAAGGAGACAGAACAGCTTCGGACCCTGGGGAGGGGCCAGGGGATGGAGGGTCTGATGCCTGAAGTATTTGGGGGTATGGTGTGCTTGTTCCTCCTCAAAGTCTCCAGACTTAGGGACCCCCTAGGAAGCCCATCTTTTGGGTTAGGGGCCCTGCTCTGGCTTGCAGGTATTCATCTCCTTGGAGGTCTTATACCTGTTGAGGTAACCTGGGTTGACCTGCTGGCTCAGGTATCTCTCTCTCTCTCAGAAGAAGGAAAAGAGAAGCGAGGCTGGGGGCGAGAGGCACCTTCACATCTAAATTCGTACCCTGGAAAACTGGCCCCAGCCATTAGCTGGGGCTGGCTCACCACCCCCTACACACACCACACACCCCCATCCCTCCCCCTCTCCTCCCCTCCCCTTCCTCCAGGTCCCCCCAGCCCTGTACCCCTCAACCCCCGCCATCTCTCTCTCTCTCTCTCTCTCTCTCTCTCTCTCTCTCTCTCTCGCCTGTCTTCATGTCGTGGATTGATGAACGCGAATCGCGTGTAAGCGCCGCCACCGCCGGGAGTCTGAGGAATTCGCCTGGGCTGTTAAAGGAAAGAGCTAAGTGAGAGAGCGCGAGCTCTACCTACCGACAGTGAGGAGCGCCGCCGCCGCCGCCGCCGCCCGCTCGCCGCCCGCCGCCGCCGCCCGCGCCCCAGCCCCGGGAGCTCTGCTGATCCGGCCGAGCTCAGCACCGAAGCGCCCCCCAACCTGCCCAGCCCCCAGCCCACCAGCCCAGCCCAGTCCCGGGGAGCCAGCTGGCCTGGGGTTCGGTCCCGGGGGGAGGGGAGTTTCGGGGGTACCGGGCGGGGTACTCGTGAGCCAGAGGGGAGGGGGCCGCGGGTTTTCATGTACCCAGCATGAGCTCCTACTTCGTCAACCCCCTGTTCTCCAAATACAAAGGCGGCGAGTCCCTGGAACCGGCCTATTACGACTGCCGGTTCCCTCAGAGCGTGGGCAGGAGCCATGCGCTGGTGTACGGGCCCGGCGGCTCGGCGCCCGGCTTCCAGCACGCTTCGCACCACGTCCAAGACTTCTTCCACCACGGCACCTCCGGCATCTCCAACTCAGGCTACCAGCAGAACCCGTGCTCGCTTAGCTGCCACGGAGACGCCTCCAAATTCTATGGCTACGAGGCGCTCCCCAGACAGTCCCTTTATGGGGCTCAGCAAGAGGCGAGCGTGGTGCAATATCCCGACTGTAAATCCTCCGCCAACACTAACAGTAGCGAAGGACAAGGCCACTTAAATCAAAACTCGTCTCCCAGCCTCATGTTTCCATGGATGAGACCCCACGGTGAGAAGCCTTTTCTCTTTCCCCCTTGGTCTCCCGCGCTCCAGGGTTTCCCCCCCTCCCTCGCCTCCTTTTTGTCTGCCCTCGCTTTTTCTCTTGGCTTTGGGGTCTCTCCTGCCCCACCCCCGTGCCTGTGCCTGGGTGGTTTTCTCGAAGTTGGGAAGGCTCCGCTGGGGCGGGGCAGGGAGGGGGTGCCTAGAACATTTAGGGGATTGGGGTGAAGGTGAGAGAAAGCTGGTGTGTGGCCGCAAAGGGTTAAAAATCGTTTTCTCCATCTCTGTCTGTCTGTCTCTCTCTGACTCTCCCACTCCCCATCTCTAAAGTCAAAGTTGGGGAGGTGGCTGGGAATGGTACCCTGAGTACCCTGAGACTGTCAGCCTTTGGAACAAACCAGTTTCTCCAGAGGCAGGGAGCCTGGAGTCCAGGACACTGGCCAGGCTGTCTTGGGGCAAAGGGAGACAGACCCCTGTTGCTCTGCCCTAGCCAGAGTGTGGTGAGACTCTAAGGACAGGCTCTCTGGCTCTCTAGGGCACCCATAACCTCCTCTCAGAGAACCAGCCTGAGGGCCACTACCCCAACTTTTTTATACTTCCCCCAGTTGGGAGAAGACGGGGGAGCCTGAGAGGAGGGGGAAAAAAGAGTGCTCAAAAGGAGAGAGGCCATAGAGATTAGGGGTTCCTGAGGTCCAGAAGACCCTAGCCGCTCCCCCAATCAAGGACTTGTGGGGTCTCCCTGAGACCTGCAGAGTAGCTTAGGTCATGAGCCCCTCCAAGGGTGGCCCCTCATGGCCCAATTTCGAAGTACAGGGGGAAGCGATAAAGCGACAAGTTCCGGCGGGGATGGCCCATGATTTATTTGCTGGTCTCCAGTTAGCAATCAGGCGGAGCAGTGATACATTCCAGCAGATCAATTATTTTTCTTATTGGAAAAGCATTAGGCAGAGAGAGACAAGGAGAGGGCAGTGGGCAGAGCCCCTCTTCTTTACCCCCAGCTTTTTTTCCTTTCTTTTGGAAACAGTCTGTCCCCAGCCTCGCTCACTAAATGCCCTGCTGCACTTGTAAACAAAGCTGCAAAGGCCAGTTCCTAGGATTACAGGCCTGGTGGGGGGGATTCTACAGGGCTCCCCAGCCCCTGAAAGGCCCCAGTTTCCAAACAGACCCTAGCCCCCACCCCCACCCCACCTCCCAAGGTGAAGCCAAACAAAAACAATCCCCCAACTTTTCTGCCCTTGTCTGCCTTCTGCTCTAGCCTTTTCCATAGAGGGGAGGGGAACTGAGGAGATCAGAGAGGGGAGTTTAGAGTAGGAAGAGTGGCAAAGGAAAACCAAGCCCCCATCCAAATGTAACCAGACTGGGGTTTTCTTCTGTCCAGCTCCGGGGAGGCGCAGTGGACGGCAAACTTACAGCCGGTATCAGACCTTGGAACTAGAAAAGGAGTTTCTCTTTAATCCTTATTTGACACGAAAACGTCGGATTGAAGTCTCTCATGCCCTGGGACTGACCGAGAGACAAGTGAAGATCTGGTTCCAGAACCGAAGGATGAAGTGGAAAAAGGAGAACAACAAGGATAAACTGCCGGGAGCCCGAGATGAGGAGAAGGTGGAGGAAGAAGGAAATGAGGAAGAGGAGAAAGAAGAGGAGGAAAAGGAAGAAAACAAGGACTAAGCAAAAAAGAAAGACCCCCCCCCCTTTAGCAACTCCCTTGAAGTTTCGTTTTATGGTAGCGGATAAATTGAGAAGTTTACGACTGTCATTTGCTTTTATAGAGAATAGAATGACACTCACAACTCTAACTACCTGTCAGATACTTGCAGCTCTGGTTTTATTACCTTTGGACTTCCCCCACTCTTTATTTGTTTGGGGGCTGGAGGGGGGAGACGGAGACACAATGAAAAGTTCGGACTCTCTGTCTCACTCCTTGCCCCACACACACTTGTCCCTGCCCCCACCCTTCTGAGTCCTTCCTGGATTTTAAGGTCTGAGACCTGGCCTCCGTGCTCCTCGGTCTGTCTCTCGCCACGCTCCCACCTCCCTGCTTCTCTGGTATTTATTTTAGAGGGGAGCCCCCTCGAAATGCAGAAAAGGACTTGTGGTTTTGCTTTTATGCTAAGGCTAGTGTACTAGATGTACTTTTTCTAAAAAGGAAAGGACAGAAAAAAATGAAGAAAGGAAAGGAAGACAAATGTAAAGAAATAAGGAAAAAAGCAAGGAATATCCCCTCGCCCTCGCCCTCCCCCTCCCCCTCCCCCTCCCCAGGGCTCCCTGCTTAGAAAAACCCCCTTGACTTTCTCTAGGAACCTGATGGAAACCTAAAGGAGATGTGGGTCTCTCCCCTCCCCCCATTTCCAGAAGGGTAGTTAGGAGCCTGCAGTCGCCTCTAAAATCCTACCTAACCATCCCATGGTCACTCGGGCCCATGCCTTCCTCTCCTTCGCTGTTTGATTTCTATTCTGTTGGGCCCGCCTTCCTCTGAGCTGCATTAGTGTTAGTGCTCAGAAATCACCATAATCATGAAAATAATAATAATAAATCTTTAACATACTACCTAAAGGGAACCTGCAATAATCTTGAAAAAGAAAAAGAGAAAAATTTTAAAATCCTGCTATAGGAGAAAAAAAGAGAAAAAAATAAAAATCAAAAAAAAAAAAGAAAGAAACCTCCAGCATATTTTATCACTACCTATAGAAAGAAATCCTGCTTTGAGAGTATTTGTAATGCGGTTTTGTTGTCGTTTGTTGCTGCTTATTTCACTAAGAAAACCCAACAACTGAGACTGCCTAGCCCGCCGGTCCTGTGCGCTTTTATTGTGCTTCTAACCCCAGTAGAGTAGAACTAAATTGCACTGAATGTATAGTTAACTCTGTCTTGAATTCTCTGTTTATGCAATGTGCTCGAAAGAAAAAAATGTTAAAAATATATCTATAATAATAATTTTTTGTCATTTGTCTTTATGTCCAGCTATGAATGTAGATTTTGTGTCCCGACAGCCCTGTTCCTGGTCCAAGTACTTTGTATTGTATACGTGAGTCATAATAATAAAAAGAAGAAGAAAAATAATAGAAGCTGGAATGACTTGCTTTTTCTCCACAGCTCTTCCCTATTCTCTACCTTCTCTCTCCTTATCCCCCTGTCCAACTCTCTGGAAAAGGTCTGCTTCATTGCTCTGGCTTTGGGGTTCAGAAACTCACGTGGAGAGAAGCCTGGGAATTGAGAAAGCATGCTGGCCTGGGAGGGCAGGTGAAAGGGGTGAGGGGTTGAGAGGAGGAAGAAAAGGAGCAGTCCATTGGTTGAGAGAGTAAGGAGTCTATAGGTATGCCCTTGGGGGAATCTTGGCTCCAAACAAAGTGGGTTTCCAGATGCCAGGATCCCAATGGGAAGAAAGATTTCCTCACTCATCCACCCTCCTCCTCCTCAGCCTTGGGCTGGGCCCAGACAAAGAATCTGCCCTATGCAACTATGACTTTTTCTTCCAGGGTCTGGGGCTGAGGATGAGATAGTGGGATTCCTTCTGATCTCCACATGCCCCTTGTGGCCAGACCTTAGCACCCAGCACCCAGCACTAGAATAATGAACCGGGTGGGGATGTGTGAGGCTCAAGGCAACTGGCTGGCCTGTCTGCAGGGCTTGCCTGAAGATGGGGGATGCTAAGAATGGAGGGTGAGGAAGCTTAAGCCTGAAGGAGAGGAGAAAGGAAGGGGAAAGTAAGTGAGCTCGTAGGCAACCAGCCTGAGCCCACATCCTGAAATTCAGATTCAATCCTCTGCACAGGAAGATTGTCATCACTGTCATTCAGCCCGCTTGCGTCCACTCCAACTTCTGTTCAGACGGTTTAAAGTCCACTCCCCACTTCACCTTGGCAATTGGTCAGCTTACCCAGCCCCCATAGTGTGGGCCATTGGCCTGGAGGATGGGCCTGCTGAGTGGACAGCCTGCCACCCCAGTCACAGTGGGGTAAGAGGGCGTCTTTATTGGTATCTTCATTCCCCAAAATGAAGAATTGAAGGCTCAGGGACCCAGGGGGTAGAAGGGTCTCTCACTTCTCTCTGGAGAGTCCTGGACTTAAAAATTCTGTTTATGCCAATAAGATTCTGGTCAAATAATCCCAAATTCCAGAGATACAAGTCTTCTGACTCAGTCAGGAGAGGGGAAAAGGGAGGGGAGGGATCTTCTGGTCTTAAAAACCAGACCCCCGAAGGCTGAAATATTTTTGAGGCCAGATTTTCTTTCTTTCTTTTTCTCTTCTCTTCTCTTCTCTTCTCTTCTCTTCTCTTCTCTTCTCTTCTCTTCTCTTCTCCTCTCCTCTCCTCTCTCTCTCTCTCTCTCTTTGTCCTCCCCACCCCTCATCTGTCTAGCTCCTGGTCAATGATTTTCCCAGACCTAGGCCCAGGCCAACTCTTGTTTTGTGGAATTTCACCCAGGTCCCAGTCACTGGTCCCCACGCAAACCGGGCCTGAAAATCGGGCCTGAGTAGAGAATTGAGTCGGGCTTCCTTCACAGGGGGACTCCTGCAGCCCGAGAAAGGCTGTGAATTGGAAGCACAGGCTGCAGGCAGCTGGGGCAGCTTTGAGCATGAGCTCCGGGAAATCTGCTCTAACCTGGGGTCCCTGCTGTGAGCAGCGGCACCAGCCAGGTAACCTGTTCTCAGTGGGAGACACCGGCTACCCACCAGGGAGGCCAGAAAAGAGGCCATTTCGCTCAGACCTCAGGCCTTCCCACAGGCGTGTCCTCCATACTCCGAGGGATGGCTGAGGTCCCGTTTCGTTTTTAAACGTGGAATTATGATTGCTATTAATAAAAATATCTGGCCCAGTAGCCTAGCGGAATGAACCCAGCATTAAATGGCTCCGAAGGGCCTCGCCGCCTTTTCCCCACACCAAATGTCCCATTTATCCCTTGTCCTGTTCAGCAATGTCCGTGGCCCCAAGCCCGGCGCGTCGGAGGGCGGGGTGCGTCTGGCGCCCGGCTTTACTCGAGATGCCAGGCATGGAGAGGGCTAAGCCGAGGGAGCCCCAGCCACCCCCTCATGCAGTACCCGCTCCCCCACCCCTCCTGCCCACCGCCTCTGTTTTCTCGTTTGGAAAGAAATGGAGGTTAAAACCCGTTTTATGGGGGAACGTAATTGTGAGCGGGATGCGCTCTCTTTAGAATCGCGTCCTCCCAAATGCTCCCGCCGTCCCATTACCGGAATGGGGACTATTCGGCTGCTGCAGATAGGACTTTCTCTCCCATTCTTTACTTTTTTATTAGCCAATCAAAGTGGCTTCCGAAAGCCATTTGTGATTTGTGAAAAATAGTATCTTTCAAAATGCTGAGTTGAAGCATCTCGCTCATTGCTCCTTGAATTTATTATTCTAATCTCAACCGTAGAGCTGGAATAATGCAGCTATTAAGTTGGGGGGCAAATTCGTTTCTCTGGATTAAATTTTTTTTCCTCCCCACTCCCTCATTGCATCAGCCAAGGAAGGTGCGGACCTGCAAGAGATCTGGGGGTGGGTGAGAGAGGTAGTGAGCGTCCTGAAGGGCTCCTTGAGGGACCCTTGGATAGGCGAGTGGTTTGGTCTCCCCAGTCTTATCTTCCCCAGATAAGAAGCCCTAATGACTGCCTGCTGGCTGGGAAAGTTACCCCGTCCCAATTAGGGAGAATTCAGGACAGGTTGTGCCACAGTCTAGAAGTAAAATTTCCGGTGAGCTGCCCGCAGCGCCGTCCCATTCTCCCCGCTGCCCATTGTGAAAAGCTGGGCCAGCGCTTCCTTGTCGTAATTTTTAACTACCTGTTATAAAATTTATGGGTGGGTTTGTGAAAAGAAACGAGGTCCCTGCATCCGGCCTAGGGAACTGCTTTGCTTACTATGGAGGAAGTCTGGGGAAGGCATGAGGTATCCCCTCTTGGTCAGGGTTGAGGCACCCAGCCATTGAGATTCCCATGCCAGCTTGATGCGGGACCAAGTGGAGAGCTGCCGGCCTTCAAATCTCGAGCCCGTGGGGAGAGTGACCTGCCTGCAACCTCTCCCCCGGCAAATAGTCTCTATGGGGGAATTTATTCTGGACTCACCTTCAAAATTAGGGGTCTGGAAAAACAGGCTGCTCGAAATTTTAGCACAGAAGGTGGAATTCAGGGCAGTAAAAGGTTATTTTTTCAGGCCTCGGTAGTACATCCCAGCTGCCCAGACATTGAATCAGGAAATTTTTCTGAGAAAGGCAGGTGGGTATGGGCAATCTGACACGATCCAAAAGGCTTACTGCCTTGCACCCCTCCCCGCAAAAAGGAAGTAGAGACCAAGATCTTGGGCTTTAATTTTATTTTTAATTGTAAAAAGATTTCAAATAAGCCACCATTTGAACTGGGAAGGGAAACTAGGGATGGTCTTGGGGGAAAATGTCATTCTCTCTAAGAAAGGGACCCCGGGGATGTGGGTCGTTTTGAGGGTCCTAGAAGTTGACCCGAATTCTCACCTCTCCTTCTGCACTGCAGGATTGCCCAGGGTAGGTCTAGTCCCCTAGGTTCTTCAGACCACTCCAGGTCAGGTTTGGTTGGGTGGCTGCCAGTGGTCTTCGACTACTGTTCCTGTCTAGGGTGGAGTAGGAGCTTTCAGGGGTATGGCATAGAGGGGATGTTGTTCTCTTACTAAAAAAAAAAAAAAAAAAAAAAAAGGTAGGGGTAGGGAGGCACCCTTTCAATCCCTGCAATTCACCAGCCATCACTGCCTCAAGGCCACAAATCTTTGCAAAGCTTTGAATTCCCCCTGATCCAACCTTAATGCCTCCATTTATTAAGGACAATATTTAAAACTCGGCAAGCCAGGAGAGGCAACCGACCCTCAGTGCTTGAAGCTTTCTTTCGCCTGGGCGTCCGCCCTCAGCTCTTTCTGCGCTCGCCTGCAGCAGCCTGGCCCGTGGGGAGTGGGCGGTGGGTGGGGGTAGGGGTGGGGTGGGGGTCCGGGGATGCTCCCTCTATGAGAGAATTGGGTAAACATGGCGACCGCGGCGCCCATTTGCACACGCTACACAAATGCATCGCATTCCCGGTTGTTTGCAGAAAATTTACAGCTGAGTAATAAAAGTTTACGATCGACTCACAAGTTGGATTGGCCACAAGAAGTCATGTGGATTCCATCCATGAACGTGAACTTTTTATTGTGGTTTGTCCGTTCCGAGCGCTCCGCAGAGCAGTCCTCCCTGTAAGAGCCTAACCATTGCCAGGGAAACCTGCCCTGGGCGCTCCCTTCATTAGCAGTATTTTTTAAAAATTAATCTGATTAATAATTATTTTTCCCCCATTTAATTTTTTTTCCTCCCAGGTGGAGTTGCCGAAGCTGGGGGCAGCTGGGGAGGGTGGGGATGGGAGGGGAGAGACAGAAGTTGAGGGCATCTCTCTCTTCCTTCCCGACCCTCTGGCCCCCAAGGGGCAGGAGGAATGCAGGAGCAGGAGTTGAGCTAGGGAGCTGCAGATGCCTCCGCCCCTCCTCTCTCCCAGGCTCTTCCTCCTGCCCCCTTCTTGCAACTCTCCTTAATTTTGTTTGGCTTTTGGATGATTATAATTATTTTTATTTTTGAATTTATATAAAGTATATGTGTGTGTGTGGAGCTGAGACAGGCTCGGCAGCGGCACAGAATGAGGGAAGACGAGAAAGACAGAGTGGGAGAGAGAGAGGCAGAGAGGGAGAGAGGGAGAGTGACAGCAGCGCTCGGTAAGTGTTTCCTTATTGGTTCAAATATGTAACTAATGGTCCGTAGCTGGATGGCGGTTTCAAGATAAGGACAGCAGCGGCTTGTCTTGGTTAGGGAGAAGAGGGGGCTGGCGAGAGGGTGGGCGCGTAGTTAATTATGGGGAGGAAAATTGGCGGGGGGAGAGAAACGGAGTTAAACTGGAATACCGGTAACTGGTAGTGGGGCGATTGTGTTGTCCTGATGTCACTGTGTGCCAAGTTGGGGGTGGGGAGGCAAGGGAACAGCACCTGTGGGGCTCAAGCCGGCGGTCTAGGGCGCCAGCTCTCTGCTGCCCACTGTGTCAGTACCTGCTTATTATAGATCTTCGGTCTCTTGGCTAATGGAACTGGGTCGGAGCGGAACTGGAAGCTCAAGCTCCAGGCAGGAGAGAGAACTTAGAGGCTGTGCCCATTGCCCCCTAAGCAAAGTTAGCCCCCCAACCCCCAAACAAACTTTCCAGCTTCCCCTCCCTGTCTGGCAGCCCCCTCCCTCCCAGAGAGCGCGACTGCTAGAGCTCACACATGCGCAGTGTGGGCCCAGGGCCGGGCCGCCGAGCAGGAAGCGGGCGCAGCTAGGCGGCCGGCGGGGCCTGTTAATTGGCAATTAGGGGGGAGGCTGGTGGCTGGTGCGCGTCAGCCGAGAGGAGAGCGTCTGCCCACCCCCTGCTCCCGCCCCCACTCGGGCGGATGGAAGGGTGGGAGGTGCCCTGCGTTGGGTGGAGGGTGGAGGTTATAGGGTGGGGGTGGGGGATGCTGTACTCAAAAGCCATCTTGTGCTCAGAGAAAAGAGGCCTACCGGCTTTCCCTTCCCGGGTCCGGCGCCCCTCACCCCCAACCGCGGCCATCCCAGCCGGGATGCCCACTGGACCGGGATGCCCGCTCGCCACGCATGGCTGCTCTGGGCTAGGACCTGCCTCGCCTCGGGGGGGAGGTGGAAATGGGGAAGGCCCTAGGCTGGGCGGGGACAGGCCCAGTCCTCCTGGCAGAGTCTCCTAGGTGCTGCGGAGGCAGTGAGGATTCCGGGGGCTGCTGGCTTATGGGGTAGAGGCGTCAGCCTGAGGCGGCGGGAGGGTCCTGGGCACTCGGGATCTCTCTAATAATTGGTGCTAATGGCCTGTTGTATAGTCTTAACCCGACGCATATGGTTTCATAACACAGTGGCTTAATTTCTTCCAAATGTACGTGGCCCTGAATGTGTTGCAGTTTGATATATGACCCCGCCCTGGGTCCGAGGCTCCGAGGCGGCCCCATAAGTGTGAATTTCTGTTTATAAACGGCGACGCACACGCAAACGCCTACACACCCAGGCAGACACACCCGGAGGCGTGGGGGAACATATTCCAGACGAGGTCCGAGAGAACCTGGGGGCCAGACTTACCTTCAATCTAAGCCAAGACACCCCCTCTACCCCCACCCTCTCCCAGAGGCGCGACTGGGATTCTGCGCCAAGTCCCAGTGGGGGAGGGGATCGCTCCACGATTTCCTGTTTAAACCCTGACCCGTCGCCTGTGGGGGGGCGGGGATGGGGGAAGAAACCTGTTTTTATCAAATTTTTAAAAATACAGTTTGCATTCAGATCAAACCATTTGGGCCAGAGCTGACGGTGAATTTTATCTCCCCTCCCCCCACAACCCCCTTCCCTTCCTTTTCTGCCCCCGCAAAATTCCCCTTTCGCGGCCATCATAAAGGCCTCTGAGGTATTCTCCCGCGGGAAGAAATGGCATTTTCTCTCCCCCTCCCCCACCCCCCCACCCCCAGTAGGACTTGTGTGTCGGCAGAGGCGTCTGACGAGGGGCTAATTTCGCGTTCCTTGTTTACGATCGAGAAAAGCGCTTGGCTCTCCCCAAATGGGCCCAGCCCGCCGCCTGCTCAGGCTGCCGCGCGCTCTCCCGCCGCTCAGGCACAGCCCAGTGGCTGATGCCCCGCGGATCCAGCCCGCGGCAGGCCGGAACCCGGAGTCTGTGGGACCTGAAAAGGGCAAAGGGAGTGCGGTGGGACACAGGAGGGGCCCGAGAGGCCCGAAAAAGGGAGCCTTTCTCCTGGAGTAATGTGGGAATCGCCGACCGGTGAGGCCTCTATTTCTCTCTTTCGCCTACATTTTGTCCGCCCCCGCCCCTGTGGATGGCCGCTGATGGGGGGGAACACAAGTGTCCTTTGTCCGTCCCCGAAAGAAAACCTTTTCCAGAGAAGGCCATTCAGGCCAGTGGAGATTCACCTAGAATATTAGAAGGGCCCCCTCCCACCCGAGGGGCGGGCCTGGGCGAGGCTGAGGTATTTCTCTTGATCCTAGAACGACCTCACTGAGTGTACCCACAGCGAGATTTGGAGGTGCTAGAGTTCGAGGTTGGCCGCTTAACAGCACCATCCTGAGGTGTCTTTATATAATATTTTAATTGATTTTCTGTCCCTTCCTGGCTACAGCCCTGCAGCTCCCCCACCCCCATCCTATGCCCTTCACCCCTAGATCCATCCTTACAAGACAGAGGCAAGCAGAGAAGGCATAGCAGCAGCGACCGGCGCTCTGTTTTCATTTTCCACTCTGGCCAGGGGATAAACTGGACCCCAGTGGACTCCAACACCACCTCTCTGCTTCCCAGTTACTTTCGATTTTCTTTCCCTTCTCCTTCTTTCTCTCCCTCTCTGGCATTCAAACAGTAGCACCCACCAGTGGCAACTCTCAGCCTCCTTGCAGGCCACATTCCCTGCTGACGTGGTCCTTCCTGCAGGAGAGCCCTTCTGTGATTATCTAATAATAGCCAGGGTGGCTGAGAATAGAATCTGGCTCAAGGACTCTGCACACCCGGGACAGAGACACTGAATCTGTGGGTCAGGGCCTGGCAACATTCCTTGGAGCCTCCCCCTCTGAGCCCACTCTTTGGGCACCCTTAGGCTTGCCTGCCCCCCTTATAAGGGGCTTTGTCAGCCCTGCCATCCGCTGTATTTCATGTGCTGGTTCCTAGCTAAGGAGAATTGGGCAGAGCAAACCCTTTCTCTCCCTGGTCTGACAGTTGTGATCCCGACAGAATGCGACCTTGTTTGGAGAAGGCGACCTTGTTGGGTTGGCTATGTTCTGAAACCAGGCTTGGGAGTGTTATATATTTATTATATACAGGCTTAAATGTACAGACTCAGGCTTATGCATGAATATATACAGACTCATATTTCCTTGGTGGTTAATTGTATATTACCATGCCTATATTCGCTCAAACACCATTTTATGTGCATGCAAAATTTTGTTAGTCCTCACTAGATGAGAGTGGGCTCATGGAGGCACCGGGTGCACTGAGCAGGCCCTCTGTGCATGCTCTGCTGGAAATATGTGCTCGCTGGAATCAGAGTATGCGGGTTCCAGTAACCAATGGATGCCATAAAGGCTTTCTCAGACCTTATTGCTTTTGTTGCTCAAGCAGCTGGACTGGGGAAATACTAAATCCCTTCTGCTTTCTCTCCATACCTCCTGGCAAACTCTCCCAACTCAGAAATTATTTTACAAGGGAGACCAGTTGTCTTGAAATTGAGTTCTGCGGGATTCTTTTCACGGGCATGGTGGGGCTGCAAGCAGTTCTGAGTAGTCAGGGCCCTGGCGCTGGAAGCCTCACTGGAGCGATGAAGGGATCAGAGTGGTTAATAAGGTGGCCTCTGGACAGTGATCTGGGGCAGCTGCTGGCCAGGGTGCTTGGAGAAGCTTGTGGAAAAGGCAAGCCAAAAGGGGTAGGGATGCAGTGAATATCTGTTTCTCCCCTTGCTTGCCCCAGCCGGCCGCTCACCCCGCCCCAGCCCGATTTGCCTGCATCCGTGGTGGCAGATTGGGAGTTCTCTAAGGTCCCCCAAATACCCAGATCTGGTTACTGGATGAACTGCGTTTTAATCCTCGTCGCTATCTGAGCCAGGACAAGACCTGGTCAGGGAGACGGCTGGTCCGGGCAGCACGGGAGAGGACGCTGGACCCGCCGCCTGTGGCCTGGAGCACTGAGTATGGGCTACCAAGGCTGAGAATTGATGGGCCTCCTTTCCCAGCCTTTTTCCCTTCCAGAGACACAAAAAGACAGAGCAGAGGGGAAATATCAATGTCAGTGGAAAACCCCATAAAAGAAAGCAGGGACCAGAGCGGGGCTGGAGGGGTTTTCCGCTACTCTCTCTAGGTGATCGGGTTCCTCCCAAGACTCTTGTCCAGACAGGCTGCACCAAGAGGTGTGCAGCTTTCTTCCACCTTCCTCCCGCCCTTCAAGGAGGGCAGCCTTAGGCTTTCTGGGCCTTGGTCACCCCAGGCACTGGGGTGACATTACCCCAGGATTGTGCCCCTCGCCCAGCCCATGGCCTCTGCCACGGCGCCACAGCCGCTCCTGTTTATTGTGTCTGTGAGTTGTTTACTTGTTTTGTCTGCTGCCACCCTGCGTCAGAAACCCGCCAAACCAGCGAACTCGCCCAGGAGAACAAAGTGCTGTGCTATCCCCGGACTCCCTCCCCTTTCCAGCAACCCCCTCCTGCCCTCACAAGCTCCTGCATTCTCCCTTTCGGAGGGGAGGAAGCAGAAATAGTCTTAAAACAGGGCAGCTGTTTATAGGGTCAGGGGAATTATGGGGACACCATAAACCTCTGGGTGTCCCTGTGGTGGAGAGACTTCTGAGCAGCCCTTCCCTTGCCTAGGCTTTTCTTCCTTCCCCTGGTGACCACTTGGTTAAGGGGGTCACACTCATTGAGAAAGTTGAGCCCACCCCCATCAACCCAGTCCCCCACTACCCCACTCCTTTCTGCAGGAGTTTCCCTGAGACACAGGTTGTTGGGTTTTAAATCAGGGTAATGTTGGTGGATTCATAAAGCTAGATATAGCATGTCATTCTCCTCCCACACTCCCTCTCCTCAGCCCCCCAAAATTGCAGTGAATTTAAGCAAATCCTACAAAATTAAATTGCCCCTTTGCTAAAGATCCTATATGTCTCCAATCCTGCCAGGTGTAGAGTCAGATAGTTGGCTTTTGGCCTTTAATTTTGCTCCTAGCTATTAAATTTAAAAGAGTATCATTGAAGTAAGTAATATTCTCATTTCTGAAATTAATTTTCCCCTCCCAGTCTCTCTCTCTCTCTTTTTGCCAGCACAGATTAAATGGTTCTTTCAGATCTGCAAACAATAAATGATAAAATTATTTATAGGGAAATGAGGATGCTGTTTTATTGTTGGCGTATTGTTCCAGAACATAACAACATTTTATTTTCAAGCAGGAGAGGTTAGACCAGGGGGAGAAAGAGGGGGAAAGGAAAAAACGTGAAAGGAGGGCAGGAACCCACACACAAAACTCCTGCCATGTATAACTGGTAGGACATTTACAATTTCTATATGACAACTCACTCTGATGTCATAATACCGAGTTCTTGAATTTTATAATTCTCATGAACCTCTCAAATGGGTCCAAGCAGTGCTTCATGTGGAGGGGTATAGAAGAAGCCAGGAGGCTGGGGATCCTTTGACCCAGCGCAGAGCAGCACACCCCCTATTGCGGCTTCTTCCTCATGTGGCATCCTCTTGAGGCCCTATTCTGGGGACAGAAAATATTCTGGATATTCTGCATTTTAATTTTTCTCCTGGGCCAGGCAGGGCCACTTGCTTTGCCCCCCTCAAGTGTCCCTAGGCATCTAAGCTCTCTCCCCATTCCCAGATCACAGAGAGCTGTGTCCCCAG
Organism: Pan troglodytes; assembly: GCF_028858775.2. Classification (NCBI taxonomy): domain Eukaryota; kingdom Metazoa; phylum Chordata; class Mammalia; order Primates; family Hominidae; genus Pan; species Pan troglodytes. The sequence continues at coordinate 41,840,424 of NC_072408.2, read as the reverse complement.
GCTCTCCCCAAGCCCCCTCCTCAGCTAATACTCAGCTGCTTGGAATAGAGGTGGGAGGCTTGGGCACCAGCCCCCAAAAAGCCAGAAATGATTTTTTCCAGATGGAGCTGGAAGGGGGCTCAGGGCTGAGCGTGATGGGGTAGAGATGTTTGGGACCTATTTTATGTTTTAACCTTAAGTCAGAGAAGTGAATTGAGAAGCCAAACAAACGCCAATGTGAGAGTTTGTATCTGCTGATGGTAGCAGCAATAAGTGAAGTGCTGGTAAGGAAAGGTCAGGCAGAAATCTGGAAAGAGAGAGGGAGGAGAGGAAATGTGACATGAGTTAGCAGAGCTCCTCCATATACCTTTCTTCTCCGTTTAATTGTAATAAAGCAAAAGCAGCTCGGGTAGCCTCTCAACCTCTTAGCTCAAAAGAGGAATCACCAGCGCAGGCCTTGGAGGTGTTTGGGGGCAGTTCTCAGCAGCTTAACATGCCCAATCTGCCCTCTTCCTCCTTTCCCCCTCCCTGCTGATCCCCAGCTCCCTTCAACTGGTCAGCCCGGGCCCTGTCCCCAAAATATTAGCACCCCCAAATGATATCCATTTCTGTGTTAGGTGTGTCAAATTTCACTTCTCTCCATGCCTAAACTTTGAAAGGAGGAGTGTACCTTTTTGGAATGCGGTGTGTGTAGGGGGGGCAGGTATGTGCTCAGACAGCTTCCCCCATCATATCTATGGGAAACTGGAAGCCCCTTAGGTGAGCCATGCTTTGGTGTTCCCAAACAGCATTCCCTGCATTCAGGTTCTCTGGCAGACCAGGAGGCTCTTTGCGATCTGATCCTTTGACTAGGAGTTCCATGGAGATCAAAGGAGCTTATTTATACACAAAACACCAGGCATTTGGAGTAGAATTTATTTTTTAATTTCTAAATAAAAAAGTCTAATCATAGACCAATCGGGCCAACTGAGCAGTCGCTCCAGAACAGCAAAGCCTTAACCAAATAGTGTGATTATGAGGGGAGCTGAGCAATTACTGAAACTCGGCTTTCTCCGTAAGAGGGATTTTAGCCCTCGCCCAGTGGCACAAAAGGGGCCAGCGGGGCAACCGTTCTTCTCTTGCTCAGAAAAGTGAGACTTGGGGGTGGTGGGGGCAGGGTCGGGCAGCTGCGGTCGCGTCCAGGCAGCTGAGCACCCAGGCCAGGCGCTGAGGCTGAGCACTGAGTCCTGAGGCTCCAGTGCTTGGGTCCCCGAGCAGCCTCCGGAGGCACCGAGCTGTAGTTGCGGCGCGGCAGTCAGGAATGGAGTATGTGTATCTGTGTGCGAGGGTTGGTGAGTTACAAACATCCGCGCAGAGTTAGGGGATCTGGGGAGAGAGAGGAGACAGGGAGAACACAACTAAGGAGGACCTCTGGAAAATATTGTCCCCAAATAAAAATTCCAGATCTCATTCCTCTCACTTCAAATATCCCTCCCCAGGAAATTAATACATTTCCCAGAGCTGAGTGGAAAGCAAAGGCCAGCAAGGTGAGGCCTGCCCACGAACTTCTTCAGGCTGGGTCCAGTCCCCCCCACCCTTTCCCCAGTTCAGAGTTCACAGGCCCCCAGCCTTTCCCTGGCCTAAAGGGGAGTAAGGCTGGAGTGGTAGCATTTAACTTGCCTAGGGAAACCCCCAAGTGCCCAGGCTGCAATGCCATCCTTATCCTTGGGGACTCCAGGCCAGTGACTGCACCCCACTCAGGTCCAAGGCGCAGGCAGTAAATTTCTCTCCTATAATTAGCGCTATCAAAAGCATGTGTTTTGCATTGGAGAGGACTGGAGAAGCAAGTGGCAACTTTTCCCTTGTATTCTTTTTCTGTGTTTTTTGAATTCTGTTTTTGAATCCACTAATTAAAGCTTCTCTGAAAGTGAAAATCTGCTCTTGACACCAAGCCCCTTCCGAATGCCTGATTTGGGAGGCTAAGGGGCCAGAGCAGCAGCAAGGAGACCTGCAAGCCTGATGGGGTTGGGGGGTAGTGTTCTCTGATTTCTCTAGGCTCGTTTTATAGAAACAAAGAACAAGTTCTCTCCCCTCCTTCCCAAGACTTGTGCATATTTACAGAGCACAACTGCAGTTTTAATAAAACATCTGTTCTTGCTTCTGCTGATGAGTTTCCATAATTGTTTTCAGACAAATTTAATAGGAAAATATAAATATATTTAGAAAAATCTAAGTCCCAGCTTTCCCCCTATAGACAGCCATTCCTTTGCCAAAAAAATAAAATTAACATGAAATGGGAAAAAGAAAATATAATCCAAGGTAGGGAAGATCGGGCTCATCTGACCTGCTCTCCCCCCTTGGAGCGAATCCTTTCAGCAAATTTCAGCTGCATAATTAAAGATCTAAGAGAAAGAAGAGGGCTTCTTCTTTCCTCAGGAATGAAAGGTAATTGGGGGGGGTGTGTTGAAAATTAATTTTGCCAAAGGTCTTTAAGCAGTGGAGGAATTTATTTGTATTTCTGTTTCCCCTTCTCTCCCCCTTCCAGCATTTCTGCCTTTTTCACCCAGCAGCTGGTTTCTGTTCATTATAAATCGGCGAGACCTTTCAGTCTCTGCCCTCTGTTTAGGGACGTCATAAAACACTTAACTTTCTGGGGCTGAGGCTCACATTCTGCTTCTCAGGTCGCCAACCTCCCTGAGCCCACCGACTTTAGGCCCCAATAGAGAATCTCCCCAACTTTGGGGCCCCTTTCCTCTCCAGACATGGTTGAGGAGGGGCTCAAGGAAACCTAGGCATCCTTGCTGGGGGCTGTAGTCCATGCTGCCCCAGAAGCCCCTTCTTTCTTCCAAGGTCCTTCCCTCCCCCACCCAGACATAAAAGAGATTTTTAAATACATAGAAAATCAACACTCATTGAAAGTGAAACCTCATTAAGACATCCTATCTTCCATCATTCAATTTGTTGTACATTGCAACAATTTAATATCTTGAAGGAAATATCACTGACATGATTTATCCCTCTAGCAATCTCTCTCTGAAATTGGAGGGGGGGACAGAGTTACTCTCTCTTCCGGCCTCTTCTACTTGTTACACCACTACCCTTAGGGCAGAAAGGAGGCTGGGAACTCTGAGAGAGGCTACTTGTGTCCAGGGGTGCACTGACTTGTTCCCTAGCTCAGTCCCCAGAGTACTCCTGCCTTGTTGTCTCTCCCCCACCTCTTGCCCTCCAGGGGGCCTGAAGCCTCAGCCAGCTGTTGGAAACCTCTGCTCAGGCATGCCATGAATTCGAGGACAGCTGGATTCTAGGGCAAAAAGCAACTCACATTGGTGTCTATGTTTGTGTACCTGCCAAGTCACCCCAAAAATGAGATAACTCATCTAAAATTTTTTTTCTTAATTTAAAAATCCTCCTCTACCCTTTCCCCTTCATTTCCTTGGGGAGAAGAAAGTGTGGTCTAGAAGGAGGAACCTTTATAATTATAGGAGTCTTTCCCCTTCCCTTCCAAATACCGACAAATTTCTGTCCTTTCTGGAGGATTGGGGCTGTATTTTCTAAAACCAACACAAATTGTCTGGCAGGAAGAACCCCCTAACGAGGTTCATATATTAACTAACATGTTGTCTCCACCAGCTCCTGCACACTGTCTGCTTTTGGGTTCGAAACTTTATTTTTCCCCCCTAGCAACACTCCAGGGAAACCTTAACGTTACAGAAGATGAATAAACGAGTTTTTTCTCAGCATAGTCCCGTTTATGGCTTTATTGCTACCCATTGATTACTCCGCTTTGTTACACAGAAGGAAAAGATCATAAAATCCGGAGACATCCGGGTTCTTGTTATAGCCAGCTTTCCCCCCCAACCCACCCAAAAATGGTGGGGGGGAAATATGAGCTTTCTCTGCTCCCCGCACACTCCCCACCACCCTTCTTTGTCAACTCAAGGCATTTTCAGCCTATATCACGATATCAAATTAAGTTTGGACTAATCAGGAGAAAACCCCCATCTGCACACTTTCCGCTGTTTCAGTTCGCCTACTGCGGCTCCCTCACAAGCCTCGGATTCAGCTGCCTTTTCGTAACCGTCTCTTCCCTTTTTTTAGCCCCAAGATGGGGGAATAAAATGGGCGTTGAGGCTGCTGAGAGGCCCATCCCCACCACGGGTGACTGGCACTTGGGTGAGAGCTCCTTAGAACCCCTTTCTGAAGTCTCCAAGCCTCATAGCTCAGGTCCAGGGGCGCCTCCACTGGCGGTGCCCTGAGTCTGGAGGGGGCAGGGGGGCTTCTGACCAAGGCAGGAGCTTCAGCCTGCAGGAAGCTAACTGTCCATCAGAGCCCCACCAGCCTTCTCTTTCTGGCTGGATCCTATGTGAATTACCCCACCGGCCCTCACTGGCTCCAAATCATAAATTCTCACCAACATAAACAGGAGTTGATGTCTCTAGAAAGATTCTCAGAGTTTTCGTTCTTCCTCTCTCTCTCTTTCTCTCTGTCTCTCCCCCTCCGGTGCCACCTCCCTACATTTTACTTCTTTTTCTCCTTTTTCTATTGCATTTTTATACATTTTCCCTTTTAGGCAAAAATGCTGGAAGAGTTTTCCCAAAAGAGGGGTCCTGAGGAGGAGGCAGAAGGGAGCCAGGAGGCAAAGGAGAGCAGATGCGTGGCCCATTTGCCCACTCCAGCTCTGCCACTGTACCCTGAAGTCTTGCCCCTTTAGACCTAGTTGTTCCCCACATCCCTACTACATTCAAGACTCTCAGCCACACTCTACTTACTCAGGGGAACAGGTTTTATGAAATTTCTTTCTACTTTTGATTTTTTTTTAATTATTGATGAAAAAAATACTAGTTTAGTGATGGGACTCACTCCATGGAGTGTCAAAACAGGATTTCCTGCAGGATTTCTAGGGACCCCCCTCCTGTGCTGGGAGGGAGTTCCTCCCTTGGAGAAATCAGGATGTAATTTTAGAAGGGGGCAGATATAAAACATGAAACCAGATTGAAAATACAGGGGTTTCTCTAGCCCTGGCTCTGGCCACAGCACAGCAAAGTTAGCTGGGGCTGAGAGATTTCCTGGTAGTACAGCTCTCCTTCCCTGAGTCCCAAGGCCCTGCTCAGGGACATGCACCCCTCCTTCACCACCAAACCAATTCCCTTACATATATATATATATATTTTAAAAGAAATCCAAGTCTTACTTTCAAAGCACACACTTAGTCTCAACTAGGGAATCAACAGAAGCAGAAGCGATTTTTTTCCCCCTTCCTGACATCTGGCTTGCGATTGGCTGGGAGGGGGTCAGCTGACTTTGTCATTTTGTCTGTCCTGGATTGGAGCCGTCCCTATAACCATCTAGTTCCGAGTACAAACTGGAGACAGAAATAAATATTAAAGAAATCATAGCCCGACCAGGTAAAGGCAAAGGGATGAATTCCTACTTCACTAACCCTTCCTTATCCTGCCACCTCGCCGGGGGCCAGGACGTCCTCCCCAACGTCGCCCTCAATTCCACCGCCTATGATCCGGTGAGGCATTTCTCGACCTATGGAGCGGCCGTTGCCCAGAACCGGATCTACTCGACTCCCTTTTATTCGCCACAGGAGAATGTCGTGTTCAGTTCCAGCCGGGGGCCGTATGACTATGGATCTAATTCCTTTTACCAGGAGAAAGACATGCTCTCAAACTGCAGACAAAACACCTTAGGACATAACACACAGACCTCAATCGCTCAGGATTTTAGTTCTGAGCAGGGCAGGACTGCGCCCCAGGACCAGAAAGCCAGTATCCAGATTTACCCCTGGATGCAGCGAATGAATTCGCACAGTGGTGAGTTTTACAGCTCCGAGATATAAATTAAATAAACTGAACTGGCTTTATGACCGGCTTCCCTAGAAGAACGGGCGGAGAGAGTTTTTTATGGCCCCATAAAAACAATCACGCTCGTCTCCTCGCCGAGACAGGGCCCCCTCTTCTGCCCCCTCAGCTCGCCTCTCGCTCGCTTGCAGGGGCCTGGCCCCCTTGGCCCCTGACGGATTGGAGGGCTCCAAGGCGAGCTGAGGGGGCAGGAACAGGGCAGGGGATGAGGGGAGGGAGCAGAAGATAGGGGAGCCCCCCAAAGTGGAGTCAGTCTGAGGAGAAGGGAGGGGGAGAGGAGAGGCAGATAAGTGGGGAGAAGTTTCCAAGGAACTAGGATGCTTGGGGAGATGGGGAAGCCCAGTCCTTGAGAAAGGGGGCCCTCATCCCCATTATCTGGGATTTTTCAAAAATCTGCTTTTAGACTTGCAGCTTTCTGTTTGCCTTTTGCCCCGCCCCCCCGCCCCCCCCCCCACCACACACCTTTCTTTGGGACACACAGGTCCCACCTTATAGGAGGTCTGAAGTTGGGGTCCTCGCTGTACCCCCAGTGGGGGTGGGGCAAGGCAAAAGGGAGAAGGCTAGAGCCCTAAGGAGGCTGTGAGCTGCTGGCTAGGTTGGGAGGGTCAGGACTTTGCTAGGCGAAACAGTCTGCAGAGGACGCTTTGCTGATTGCTTTTAGTGTGTTTTGTGCCCGGATCTTTAGGGGTCGGCTACGGAGCGGACCGGAGGCGCGGCCGCCAGATCTACTCGCGGTACCAGACCCTGGAACTGGAGAAGGAATTTCACTTCAATCGCTACCTAACGCGGCGCCGGCGCATCGAGATCGCCAACGCGCTTTGCCTGACCGAGCGACAGATCAAAATCTGGTTCCAGAACCGCCGGATGAAGTGGAAAAAAGAATCTAATCTCACATCCACTCTCTCGGGGGGCGGCGGAGGGGCCACCGCCGACAGCCTGGGCGGAAAAGAGGAAAAGCGGGAAGAGACAGAAGAGGAGAAGCAGAAAGAGTGACCAGGACTGTCCCTGCCACCCCTCTCTCCCTTTCTCCCTCGCTCGCCACCAACTCTCCCCTAATCACACACTCTGTATTTATCACTGGCACAATTGATGTGTTTTGATTCCCTAAAACAAAATTAGGGAGTCAAACGTGGACCTGAAAGTCAGCTCTGGACCCCCTCCCTCACCGCACAACTCTCTTTCACCACGCGCCTCCTCCTCCTCGCTCCCTTGCTAGCTCGTTCTCGGCTTGTCTACAGGCCCTTTTCCCCGTCCAGGCCTTGGGGGCTCGGACCCTGAACTCAGACTCTACAGATTGCCCTCCAAGTGAGGACTTGGCTCCCCTACTCCCTCGACGCCCCCACCCCCGCCCCCCGTGCAGAGAGCCGGCTCCTGGGCCTGGGGCCTCTGCTCCAGGGCCTCAGGGCTCGGCCTGGCAGCCGGGGAGCGCCGGAGGCCCAAGGAGGGCGCGCCTTGGCCCCACACCAACCCCCAGGGCCTCCCCGCAGTCCCTGCCTAGCCCCTCTGCCCCAGCAAATGCCCAGTCCAGGCAAATTGTATTTAAAGAATCCTGGGGGTCATTATGGCATTTTACAAACTGTGACCGTTTCTGTGTGAAGATTTTTAGCTGTATTTGTGGTCTCTGTATTTATATTTATGTTTAGCACCGTCAGTGTTCCTATCCAATTTCAAAAAAGGAAAAAAAAGAGGGAAAATTACAAAAAGAGAGAAAAAAAGTGAATGACGTTTGTTTAGCCAGTAGGAGAAAATAAATAAATAAATAAATCCCTTCGTGTTACCCTCCTGTATAAATCCAACCTCTGGGTCCGTTCTCGAATATTTAATAAAACTGATATTATTTTTAAAAGTTTATACCGGGAATTCTGTTAATTCGCTCGCCCGCCGGCCTCAGGGTGAGAGCTGGAGCAGGCTCCAAGCGCTCCCGCGCCTGCCGGCCCCCTGCAAGCCCCCAGCCCTCTGCACTCGCCTTCCCCGGAGCCCAGGCGCCCAGCCCCGGCCTTCTGTTCGTTCTCGCGATCGCACTGAGGGGCTGGGAGGCCTCTCTGGGCTCCCTGCGCGGAGCAACACACACACCCTGCGGGAAAAGGCCGCGTAGGATTTTGTTGCGGGGGGGAGCCGGGATCAGTCGGTTTGGGCACCAACTCCACGCAGGCCTTTCTTCCTGCCTGTGGCAGCCGGTGTCCTCGGCGTCCGAACCCCGAGGCGCCCCGAAAGACCAGTAAAGAAGCACTATCCAGGCACCAGGGTCTCCTCCACCCACTCCCGGGAGTTGGAGGCGGGGGGCGCCGTGAGAGCAAGCCCCAGGCCCGCGCCAAGCTGGCTGTTGCGAAACGTGGCGGAGGCGGAGAGCGGAGGGAAAGAGAAGACCGCGGGACTGGAGCCCTGTCGGCAGGGATTGAGCGATTCAAGGACATCTCGAGAGAGAAAGCCTGGAAACTGAGCTCTCGCCTGCTCTGGGACTCCTGACGTGGCCGGGACAAAATTCCTTCTTCATTACAGCTCCAGCCGGGCTGGTTCCTTACTTTTCTCTCCTCAAACGGCTGAAGAGGCGGGTGAGGAGCGCAGCCGGACCCTAACCATTTATCAACCCTGGCCTTCTCTCTCCAAGCCTGGCCAGAGAAACCTGAGTGGGCCTACAGGGAGAGGTGTTGAGGGGGGTCTCCGGAGGGAAAAAATCCGCCAGAGTTTTCCGGGCCCTTCAGATTCCCTCCAGCGCCCCCACCCTCGCCTCCAGTGCCTCCACCAGTGAGGAGGGGGCCTTCTCCTGGCGGGGCGGAGATTTCCTGGGAAGAAGCAGGCAGGGAAGTATGAGACTTGGGGCTACGGGGGAAGAGGATGGGGCCGAATGGCTGCAGATACCCTGCGAAGGCTACCCAGGCGCCTGCCCTGCCCACCCCCCAGGTCCGCCCCATTCCTCTTGGTAGCTCAGAAATTGCTCTCTTGTGGACCTTATGGATTCAGGTCCCTGGAAAGCCTAGCCCAGAGACCTTTCCCCCAAAGGGCACATAACGGGCCTTTTCCTCTGCCATGCTCACGTAATATTTGTGGAGGCTTCAATCTTGCTTCTCCATGTCCTCAATTAACATCTGTTTTCTGTCTAAAACCTCTGGCATAGGTACCACATAAGGATCGCACACAGGGAGACAGAGCAGTCCTCTAGACCATTGTCTGGCTCTGTCCGTGTCCACACACACACTTGAAAATTGCCTTGTTGCCACTCTGGGGACCCTAGCATGGTGAGGTCTAGCCAACTCCACCTGGCTCCTCACCTCCAGATCCATCCCAAACAGCCTGCATCACCCTCAGCTTCATGACCCCCCTATCTTGTTCTGACCACTCAGGATCCCTCCTCCTGGGCGTCCTGTCTACCTCTTCAGAAGCTAATTCTACTTTCTCTTGCTGATAGGCACCTCTTCAGCAGTAGTGGGGCCTTAGGGCCTGAGAGGCAAGGGACTTCTACCTTTGGTTTAGGGAACCTAAGTTAAACCCCATTGGTTCTCCAGCCTGGGCATAGGCCACCTTACCTAACTTAATCCCCTTTCCTCATCCATTTTTGAAGATTGGAAGACCCTGGAGGTTGGGAGAACGGGGCTTTCATTACAAAAAGCACTCTGTGCATTATAAGTGAGGCCTCATCTTTTCCCAATTTTAAATAGAATTTAAAAGGCTAGCTCAGGGGTTGCCCCAACAACCAGCTTCTCCTTCACAGTGTAGGAAATCCAGCCACCGGAAAGCAAGCTGGCGCTCCAGGATGCAATTCCCCCACGTACGCACCAGGTGTCGCTGTGGGCTTGTTGTCCCGGCTACCCCCAATTCCAAGAACCTTTTTTTTTTTCCCTCCCCCTTCCCTCTTTCTCTCTCTCACTCCCTCTCCCCCTTGGTTGGGCTTTGCCAACATATCGAGATGCGTTTCGCCGGCTTCCATCACTAACCTCCCGGAGGTCATCAAGCCAAATTTATGAGTGGCCGCTCGAGTCACGTGACTCTATTTAAGGCTCCCTTATTTGGGAAGAGCGCATAGGATAAAGAAAGAGATATCTCCACCTATAAATTGTCCACTTTGGAGAACAAAAAACCCCTCAACTTCAAAGAGTCACAAATCACCCTTAATCAAAAAGGGTGCAGAAATTTTTTTGGGCCCTCCCCGCCATGAGCTCCTACGTAGCCAATTCATTCTATAAGCAGAGCCCCAATATCCCTGCCTATAACATGCAAACTTGTGGGAACTATGGATCGGCCTCAGAGGTGCAGGCATCCAGGTACTGCTACGGCGGATTGGACTTAAGCATCACTTTCCCACCGCCTGCGCCTTCCAACTCTCTCCACGGGGTAGACATGGCTGCCAACCCCCGGGCTCACCCCGACCGCCCCGCCTGCAGCGCCGCGGCCGCTCCGGGACACGCTCCGGGCAGAGACGAAGCGGCTCCTCTGAACCCCGGGATGTACAGTCAGAAGGCGGCTCGCCCGGCGCTGGAGGAGCGAGCTAAGAGCAGTGGGGAGATCAAAGAGGAGCAGGCGCAGACAGGGCAGCCCGCCGGACTGAGCCAGCCACCGGCCCCGCCACAGATTTACCCGTGGATGACCAAACTGCACATGAGCCACGGTAAACTTTAGGACTTCATTTTGCGCGCTCGGGTCCGCCTGGGTTTTATAGGCCATGCGGGGCAAATAAAGAAAAAAAACCTGCGGCCATAAATTTTACGATCCAGGCATCAATGGCTCGTAAAACTGTCCACTAAAAGGCTTAGAGGCTGTGTGCGCCCAAATTTACGACGACATAATTGGATCATAGGAACAAAACGTGTATAAAAGGCAATATTCAATTTTTGGGGGAGAGGGAGGGAGTTAAAAAAATAGAGGGATCTGAAGGGTGAGGAGCGCGGGGCTCCAGAGCGGGGATCCCCCCGCGGCTCCCTCCCTCCCTCCCCTGCGGAGCCGGCTCCGCGGGCGCTCGCGGCTCCGGAGGATTCCAGCGACTCGGGAGGGGCGGGAGGGGGGTCCCCGGTGCTCGGATCTCGAGGGTGCTTATTGTTCGGTCCGAGCCTGGGTCTCCCTCTTCCCCCCAACCCCCCCTCAGCCCCTCCGGCTGCAGAGTGAAGGCTGCGGTGGAAAGTTTCCTGCCTGGGCGGAGGCGCCTCTCCCGGGGCTGGGCTGGGCTGGCCCGCCTGCGGCCCGCGTGGCCTGTCTTGCGGCTCTCGCCTCCTCTCCCTCCGGCCGCGGGTGGGGGCCTGGGCTGGGGTGGGGACGGGGGAACGCTGCAAGCTATTCACCCCTTCCTGGCTTGGGGTGGGGTTTATGTTCCAGAGACGGACGGCAAGCGGTCCCGAACCAGTTACACGCGCTACCAGACTCTGGAACTCGAGAAAGAATTCCACTTTAACCGCTACCTCACTCGCCGCAGGCGCATAGAGATCGCCAACAACTTGTGTCTCAATGAGAGACAGATCAAGATCTGGTTCCAGAACCGCAGGATGAAGTGGAAGAAAGATTCCAAAATGAAAAGCAAAGAGGCTCTTTAGAGGCAGCGGGGGAGGCCCGCAGAGCGCGCCCCTAGCCGGTTCCTGTCCCTGCGCCTTTCCTTTTCGCCTTTCCTCTCTATATTTCGGGTCGGGGGCAGGTGCTGGAGCACTGGGCTCCCGGGCCCCACAGACAAAAGCGCTTTTCCTTGGCATTCCGCATCCCTACCGACCCAGGGTTCCCGCGGGGCTGTCGGCGCTGCCCCATCTCCCCTCAGCTCGGCTCAGCTCGGTACCCGGGGCCCAGGGCTGCGGCGTACAGGCTGGCGCAGAACGAACCTTGGCCTGGGCCGTCTCTCCGGCTCCCAGCCTCAGCGCGGCCCTCCCGAGTTAAGGTGGGCCCGGCCCGCGCCACAGGACCCTCGCCGGACCCTCTAACCTCGCCCTCTCCTTTGTTCCCGGCTGGACGGGTTAGACAGCCAAAGGCTGGCGAGAGTCTGGCCCTAGACTCGGGGTGCTTCCTTGTAGCGACTAAACTAGATTTTCACTTATGAATGATTTGCATATGAAAGGAGAGCATCGGCCTAGGGGCCCCACAGTTGCTCTATGCTTTCCAAACCTTATCTCCACAACCTCTTCCCCCCAAAACCCGGGAACCTCCCCAGCCTGTGCCTGCTGCATGCCCTCTCAGGCCGGCAGCCCCAGCCTGCTAGCTAGCTCAACTAGTGGGGTTTCCTGGCACTGGACCCCAGCAAGTGGTCCTAGAGGCCCTTTGCTGTCCCATAGTCCCTGCCACGAATTTCTGTGCCCTCCTGACCCATTGCTGTTGTCCAACTATTTATTGACTCTGGGTCCTTCCTGAAACTATATTTTGTCATATCAAATAAAGAGAGAACAGGACTAAAGATGCAGTGGCTCCTGTCTGTTTGGGGCATGTATTGGGTAAAATTGTCTAAATGGGCTGTGAGATGTAGAAGGAGACCCACAAACTTTAAGCCACCCCTTTAAAAATTTTTCTAGCTTCTAGGGGCAGTGAGTAGTAGAGGGAGGTGAAATTGAGCTCCTTTCCTGTTTCTTGGCTGCAACAAGAGCCTCTGGGGGAAGAGAAGGGCACCTAGGCCTCGGGTACTGGCTTTTCCCATGCTGTGGCTGTCCAAGGCCTTCACGCCTCTGCACTCCAGGAGGCCTCTGGACTGGCAGCAGCCCCCACTGTGTGCCAAAGCTGCGGTGCAGGAACCAGTGGCTCCGCCGTGCTCAGCCTTAGGCCCTTCTGGGCCTCTGAAGATCTTTCCTGGGCCTAGGTGGTCCCTGAGAGGCCTTGCTGGACATAGAGGGAGGGCTGAGCCCTCACTCTAGGGACCCATTTGGTCTCATAAGGGCCTCTAGAGGGAGGTGGTATTGCTTGGTAAGGGGGTGTTGGGAGAGTTGGAGGAGGTGTGCCTCAGTATCTAAGATACTGGGGAAGAGGGAGCAGGGAGGACAATCTGCAGTGTGTATCAGCCTGGCAGGAAATGTTCAGACTGTTTCCACCACCTTCTAGGGCCTCGGGCTACGCAGGACAATTAACTGGGAAAGGAGCTGCATAGACCAGTGCTGGAGTCACGTCTGTCTGCCATCATTTATCTCAGTCTCTGGGATTTTGTGTGGAGGGGAGGATGGGTTAAAAGTGGGGGTGGGAGGAGGCAGATAATTCAGGTAGTGTCTGAGGATCAGGTCCTTCTCCAGGCTCCTGGGATGGGCTGGGGGAGGAAGCACTTTACAGTAGAAACAAATGTGGGAAGGGTCCATAAAACTTTACTGCATTTCCTCTCCCACCTCCCACAACAGGCTGATTTCCTGGAGCCAAGCCTAGGCCCCCCACACTGGTGGGGTGAGGGTCTGGAGCTTGGCTAAGGGATTGCACCAGCAGCCAAGAAGAAAGGGGAGCAGAGAGGCTCTGGGGAGGGGCAGGGGAATATTTATGATTATTAATACTGATGCTCCTTGGATTTATTATAAGGACTAACTTCGCTGCATCCCACTGCCTAAGCTACCCATCAGTCATTTTTTAAAAGACCCAAGAGCCTTTCCTCACCCCATGCTTGGCACATAGGCAGTCTCAACAAATGCTTATTGAACAGTGCCCACAACTACCACCCTTCCCCTTCGCACTGCACTCAGGCCAGGTTAGGGCGCCTGTTGTCTCTCCTTAACTTGCACACAGCAGTTAACCCAGACCAGTGCTCTCTCTCTCTCTCTCTCTCTGAAATAAAATGTGTAATTTTCTTCAGGGAGTTATTTTAATTTTTTCTCCATGCTGAGTAAAACTATTGAGTGAGCAGTGAAGCGTGGAGAAGCACTGGCGTCTCCGGTGGGTAACAGTTAACTAAGAAAGAGGCTGTGGCACCCGCACCCACCTGCTCCAGCCTCCCAGGCTGCCCAGGCCCTGTGCTTCCTCCCCAGGGGACAGGCGCACCACCCCAGGGGGAAAACCAAGGGCTTTGTCATAGATAGGGGCAATGTTGGTTAGAGCTGCCAGGCAGGGCACACCAGCCCCACCGTGCACTGACTGCCTCCTCCCGGCAGGGTTTGGGCCTCTCCTTCCCTGGAGGAGCTGAAGGTCTGACTCATTTTGGCCAGGCTTGGGTAGACACAGAGTGCCTGCCTGCCCTCCTCCTTCCTGTCACAATCTGCAGGTCTGCCCAGGCACCAGCCTTGGCTTCTGCAGCATCGTCGGGAGTCAGCGGCGGCAACCAAGCCAGAGGCCTCGTACCTACTTCCCTACGCTGAGGGTGCATAAGGCCCAGATCCCTGATTTCTCCCTGAACAGGGGCTTCTGCTTTGGGGCCTGGGGTAGTTTCCCCACCAGCCAGCCTCCTAGAACATATTTCCAGGTAACAGGGTCTGGCATTGCTCTGGGGGAGTTTATGGAGGGGGCTTCTGGGTTGCAAGCAGAGACCATGGAGCCTGCCTCTCCACTTTGCCCTGGAACCCACCCCCTCTGGCAGCAAGAAAGAAGGGGAAGAAGCATGACTTACCTTCCCGGGGGAGTGGGAAGAGGGGGGACACGGCCCACTCTGAGCAATTAGAGGAAAGAGGAGGAAAAAATAAGAGGACAAAAAGATCAACACGACCTCGAAGGCGACAGGTCCTTATGGAAATAAGTAAGTAAATAAATAAATAAGGATCCACCCTCTCCCCCCTCTCCACCCTGCAAGGGGGATGTGGGGGTGGGGCAAAGGAACAGCACCAGGGCTTTTTAGTGTAACTGAGCATTAGAGAAATAGGCATGGCTTCTATGTGAATTTAGGAGTTTGAAACTTTTGGAGGTTATTTATGTGAATAGCCTGAAGGCAAGCCCGTGAGTGGCTCTTGGGGGACCACGTGATATCATTAAACCAAGTTTTATGGTGTAGGGAGAGCTGACAAACCCACAATATATTTACATCATATATAATCTTAACTGTCCAGCCACGCAGCTGCTGGTGAGGTTTAATGCTAGGACAGAGGGCCTGGCAGTTAGAGGGGATTACGGCGCTGGGGACGATGGTGAGAGAGGTTACATCTTCGCAAATGAATCCCAGGCGAACGCTGTGAGTTAATTCTCTCTTTCTCTCTCTCAGACCCTTTCTCCCATTTACCTAACCATCCCCCTCACTTGATAGAAGGCAGCTCCCACTTATTAGGGGGAGGGGGAAAAGGCCTTCCCAGGCTGGGGTGGGAGAAGAGAAGAAGCAGCAGAAAAAGCTGCTGGGAAGTAGGAAGATGGGGGAGCTTGTCTACCCTGAGCAGCCCTCCCCTTCCCACTCCTTATTCTCTCTGACTGCAAGTCAACTGGGGTAGAGAGGTCTTGGTTCTTTAGAGATTTGCCAGGTCTTCCTGACCCTTTCAGTTGAGAAGAAAGCAAGCGGCAGCAACAAGGGTGTTTGGTGTCTGTACGGGTATGTAAACTCTAGACACAAGCTCAAAATGCCTCTGGGGCCCACTGTTCCAGGGAGGGGTGAGTTCAGCCCTTGGCCAGTGGCCCAAGGTGGGAAACTGGGGAGAAAGGCAGGGAAGGAGGGTTTTGTGGCTTCTACGCCCACAGGCTACTGCTGCCTGAACTGGCAAAAGCATCTCAAAAGTGGCTGTTTGAACCCAGAGGTCCCAGAGTGCCCCCTCCCTCCCTCACTACCAGGCTTGGATGGGCAGCTGTCTCAGCCTCCGTAGTTTGGCATCTTAGTCCGTCTGAAGCCAGTGTGGTTTCATGCTTCCTCCTCTCCTTCTAGCTGCTTGGGTCTTCCTGGCATTCCCAGCCCTTGCCTCAGATAAAACTAGGCTCTAAGAGCCCTAGAGGTTCCTGCTGTGAGTGGAGTGTAATTGTGTGTTGAATGGGTGAGGGAGCAGAGGCAATGTCTTTGCTAGGCTGGGGAAGTAAGTCCCCCAACCTTAAGGACAGAGTAGCCCCTCGGGGATGGAGCTAGCAGGGCCCAATATGAGCACTGCACCCTGGGGTCAATCCTCAGGCTAGGGCGCCCTTCAGGTTTCTAGGAAGGAGCAGCAGAAGCGTTGGGCATGAGAGGCACGTGTCTTCCACACCTGCAATTGCTATCCCTCCCTGTGCGTCACCGTCACCGGGAGCTAAGCCAGGAAAGTGACAACATGTGAATTCAGGCTCCTGTACTGGCCAGCCATGAATAGCCAGGGCTTTGGAAGCAGGGCTGAATGCCAGCGGACCCATAGGTGCAACTCCTCCAGGCCGGGAGAAAGGGGTGGGGAGCAGAGGGAGTGAGCCAGATATGCACCTTCCAGAAGGGGGGCATGCCTGGGGAGCAGCGGTGTCTGGGCATCTGCTTTGTGGAGAGGTGCTGTTGGGGGATGAGGAGGGAATGCTGTTAGCCTCGCCCCCGCTGCTCAAGGGACTGAGGAAGAAGCGAGAAGCGGGCAGACTCTGGGAGAATGAAGGGGGCACAGAGGCCCAAATAAATGGGGAGTCTTAGCTGAGCCCCATTCTTCAGTCTACGGGTCTCTCACTTGCATGAGGAGCTCGGGAACCCGACATGGAGGATTCCCTTGACGCCATCCCTCAGGGCCTCAGTCTCGGCCAAGATTCAGCCTCCCCCACCCTCCTCCCTGATACCTTTATTTTCCTAGGATCCCAGGGAATTCTCTCCAGCAACGCATTGGAAAAAACTAATTATCAGTTTCTCGCTTCCTCATTACCCGTCCTTCTTGGCTCTCTCCTTCCCTCTAGTCTGTGATTTTGAGAGTTTCTGGAAACTTTCCTATCCAAGCAGCGGAGACATGGGAGTTTCTCTTGGTCTGTAACTTGACGCTTCCCCACCCTCCAACCTCCCCAGGGCTCTAGGGAGCGAGTGCAGTGGTCTTTAACCGGGAATTTAGCCAGGGCCAGGTCCCACACCCAGGCAAGACTCCACCCTGACACCCGCCCTGACTCTCGGCCAAATCTCAGTCCCATTCCCTTCCTCTCTGTGTAGACGGGCATTCGAAGGTGTTTAAAGATTTACATAGCGTCCCTTGAGCCCTTTGATGACTTCTTCACCCCCTTTTCTGTTCTTTAGGCTCAAAAGTTCCATTTAAATACCACCCCTCTTCCTGTGATAATTGATTCTCCTTCCCCTCAAATAGTTTGCCTCAGTTTTTTACTGTTTTCTAAAAAGTTTCTAGTTCCACCTGGAAACAGGGCAAACACAAAGGAGGCCTGAAATTCTTGGTTTTCCCACCCACTACCCCAAACCCTAATTTGGAGTGTCTCTGGAGCGGAGGATGGGCAGGCAATCAGGTGCCAAGCTTTCCAGCCAACCCGGGAAGCTTTTAATTTTGTTCCTAGGACTTTAACCCAAGGAGAGGTCAAGCAACCAATCAGAAATGCACTAAGCAGGGTCACATGGTCCCCACCAACCAATCAGCAAAAAGTACTTGGGTCTCTGTCTCGCTCTTCCCATCCGGCCCTGTTCCTTCCTCCCTCCCTCCCTTCCCACCACAGCCTTAGCTCCTGGGTTTATCCTATCTCAGATTTGGAAGACTGGAGTGATACCCAGCATATTCTAGCCTCCTCTGTCAGTCCCTGAACCAACTCTGAGGAGTCTTTGGCTTGTCTCCTCAGTTGCTTACAAAGTTGTATCTGGGAGTCAATCTCAAATGCACAAGGATGTGAGGTTGTGGGGGCATCCTCTGGATTATTCCCACGTTCGCCAGCGTGATTCTACCCAATTTTCTGGGTGTTGTAGTTGTAGACTCTAAATTAGACTATAGAGCAAATACAGATATGAACTCCAGCCCTGAATTCAAATTCTGGCTGTGATTATTCCCCATACACTTACAAGTATTCATTCTCTTCTGATTTTCATGAGGGCAGGTGGGGTGAGAGGAGAGCCCTTTTGATTTCTCTTTCTGGAAATGCTCCAATAAGCCATTAGCTTTATCAGACTGCCTCAGGCATGGTTAGGGAAGGGAGCAAAAGTGGAGATTTTTTGAAAGTTCTGATTGGTACCTTTCGTTTGTCGAATAACTTTGAGCTAGTTAAGGGTTCTGGAAAGGAATGAGCACAGAGAATTCCGACTTTCCTAACTCTCCACATTAAATAGTTGATGGATTTGTTTAAACCCCTTCCCTTTCCATTCTTTTAACAGGATATAATAATAGTAATAATAATAATAGACTAGGTGATGATCCTATGTCCTGGCCAATAGCCATCAAAAGGTACAGCTACTGAAGGTGTGGATTTCAGTGTTTGAGTTTACATGGATTAGGCCAAGAACAAGCAATAGGCGAGAAACTATTGCTGAGTAAGAGCATCTGATGGCACAGGGAGTGCACAGCTATGACAGAAATGCTTGTGTTTCCTGAACACTTGGGCTGGGCCCTGAGCCAGTCCACTGCTGGGTCCAGACCCAGGTATTCTCCCCCAGCCACTTCTCTAGAGCTTTGTTTCAGAGTGAATTTTCTGGTTGGGTTCTCCTCCCCTTCTCTTCCTGATCTCTTGCCCTCTTTGAGCTAAGGGGCAGGAGTTCTGATGGACTGTGGCACCTGGACCTCTGAGCACCCCCCTGGGGGCATTAAGAGCACAAGAATGGGAAGGATAGTCCGGACTGAGCTGGGCTTTGTCAACAATCCCCTCCTTGTTTGTCTTCTGGATGGAGCTGGTTTGGGGACAATGCCACAGGCCAGGTGGGAAGGATAAGGATGAGAAGCCAGAAAAAGAGCAGCTCTTCTCAGAAATCATTGAGCCCTCACTTTTCAAGTTACCTTCAACCACACTGCTCCATCTGCTTATTTTGAGACTAAGTTTCACTCTTGTCGCCCCGGCTGGAGTGCAATGGCACAATCTCGGCTCATCGCAAACTCTGTCTCCTGGGTTCAAGTGATTCTCCTGCCTCAACCTCCCAAGTGGCTGGGATTACAGGTGCCCACCACCACACCCAGTTAATTTTTGTATTTTTGGCAGAGATGAGATTTAATCATGTTGCCCAGGCTGACCTCAGGTAATCCACACGCCTCATCCTCCCAAAGCGCTGGGATTACAGGTGTGAACCACCGCGCCCAGCCTTTTCTTTTCTTTTCTTTTTTTTTTTTTTTTTTTTTTTTTTGAGATGGAGTTTCACTCTTGTTGCCCAGGCTGTAGTGCAATGGCAGGATCTCAGCTCACCGCAAACTCTGCCTCCTGGGTTCAAGCGATTCTCCTGCCTCAGCCTCCTGAGTAGCTGGGATTAGAGGCATGCACCACCACGCCCGGCTAATTTTGTATTTTTAATAGAGACAGGGTTTCTCCGTGTTGGTCAGGCTGGTCTCAAACTCCTGACATCAGATGATCCGCCTGCCTTTGCCTCCCAAGGTGCTGGGATTACAGGCATGAGCCACCGCGGCCAGCCCCATTTGCCTCTTTTATGAGTTAGAATTAAAGGGCACACTTATTCTTCCCCAGTGAATGGTGTGGCAGATTGTTGGAGACCAACTCTCACCCTCAATGTGGACTTCTCACACTGGGGTACCAGATCTCATGAAGAGTTAGGAAACAAAGACAGGGGGAGATTGGTTCTATCCACACAGGCACTGGGAAAAGAGATTTTATGAGTGCCTCGACCCCTCCTAATATCTAGGTAAACTTTCTCTTTTTGACTATCGTTCTTTGTAACTGCTTTGGACTGAGTTTTTGAGAGGGGGAACGCTGAAACATCATTGTTCTAGGATTTAATTAGGTCCTTTTTGCTGAGAATACAAGCACCACCACCCTGAGCCTCTTCTTTAGTGGGACTAGGGCCCCTGAAGCCCTTTGAGGTGAAGGAGAAAGAAAATCTGAAATCAGGGTGCCAAACTAGGGTTTTGGGGTGAATGATTCAATTTAAGGAGAAGACGATGCTGTTTGAGAGCCAAGAAAGTCACATCCTTTCCTACCCCTCCCAACTTTTATTGGCTCCTTGTGACCCACATTGGTGTGTCTGTACTGATACTATCTCCGCTAGCTGCTTTGATGGGGCTCCAGGAGCCCAAGGAATTGCCAGACAAGGTCTGGGCTGAGGAACTTCGGTGATACAAATCTCTTTATTTTTGAGGCCTACACAACCCTTGTAATCATCTCCCTCTCCCAATCCTAAGGTTCACTGAGAGGCAAAAGGGGAACAGAGATACCTGAGAGGAAGCGGTATGGGTGTGCAATGTGGGACTTGGGAAAATTGGACTCGGTTATGCAGGACCTTGTTCAGCCTCTAAGGGACCACATTTTAGCAGCTATGAGAAGAGGTTGAACACTTGGGCTGGGCCCTGAGCCGGTCCACTGCTCCAGGCATGCTGGGGAGCAAGTGCAGGGAGAAGGCTGCTTCTCTGCATCTGTACACATGTACAGAGAAAGTTCTACAGTGATCTGCAACCCCATATGGGCTGGGTGAAATGTGTAGCCTGGTCACCTAGGATCCTTTCAGTTCTGCACCACAGGTCTCAGAGAGGCAGTTCAGGCTTGGTTCTGCCCTCTAAAGATTCTCATTTCCCCCAGCCCCTGGCCCTGAACACCGGAATACCTGAACACACAGAAACACATATATGTGCCCAAGGATGGTATGGTAGAGGTCAGAAGCCTGGGCTGGACACAGTAACCAGCATGGAACCAACTTCCCACTCCTCCCTCCCACTCCATTCTTCCCGTCAGCCCAGCTTGGAAACCATTTGTCCTCCCCACCCCACCCCCACCCCTCAAGCCCTGCGCAGCTGTTGAGTTTCCTTCCTTCTGCCTTTCTGGAAAACTCAAACGCTAGAGCTGACTCCAGGGATGGTGGCAGCCAGGCTTTCTGTGATCTTCAGTGTTGTGTTGGCCCAGATTGAGTTGTCGGGAGTTGAAGAGACATGGAGAGTCCAAGGAGGCCAGAATCTTATCTGATCTAATCCCCCTCTCCTTCTGTTCCAAGCTCAAACTCCAAACTCCTCAGGGCTCCCTTGCTCAGACATTAGAGATAAATCTTGTCTAGTAAATACTTCTTTTAAAAGTCAACTTTCTGGCTGGAAAACACAGGCTGTGTGTGTGTGTGTGTGTGTGTGTGTGTGTGTGTGTGTGTGTAGGGAGTAGTAAGGGTCAGGTCTTTCATTTTATGTTGTGTCTCTCCCCATCCCCTGGGTGGAGGATGGGGGCACAGGCTGAGGTTTTATTGAGGGTGCTTTTCCTGTTGGGAGTAAAGACAGGGTCATAAACGCCTAGAGTAGGGTGTTTTGATCTGGTGACTTCTCAGGAAGTAGCATCTGAGGTTTTGCTTTGTAAATCACTCTCCCCCAAAGCTGGCTTGGCAGATTGGATTGCACTTCCCCAAGCCCACCTGAGGCCCCTCCTTTCCTCCCTTCCCCAGTAAACTAAAGGAGAAATATAACAGAGCATCTGGAGTCTTCAAAATCCTCTGACTCCAATTTCTTTTTTAAAAGGCTAATTGGTGATTTTTTTTTCCCTCAAAGTTTTCCCCTAAAAAATAATGCAACGTTTCATTTCCTTTTGCCCATGCAGTCCCTGGTCCCCCAACCCCTCAGTCACAAAGGAACTAACATTGACGGTAAATAGCCTCAGAGCCTGGCTGTAGACATCAGGACTCTTCTGTTCTGGGGCTGATCTCTCCCTGTCACTCTTTCCCCAAGCCCCAAACCCCCTTTGACAAGGTAGAACTTCAGATGTATAAGACAGAGTTCATAGGAGCTAGGAATAAGAGGAGATGGCAGCGGGGCATAGGGGAACCCCATCGTGTACCGCATGAATGGAGGAAACTCTGCAGTCTGTCACTGGGTTTTTTTGTAATTAAGATGGGTGCAGGGGTGTGTGAGTGTGTGTGTTTGTGTGTGTGTGTGTGTAAGCCCCCAGCCTTCTCACATCTCTATGTACCAAACAAACAATATATTTTACCTAAATAACTCCATTTCCTAATGATAATGAGTCTTCCCCTCCTAAGGATCCCCCACCCCTTGGCTGGCAAGTCCCTCCCTTGTGCCTGGGGCTACAGAGCTGAAGGAAAACAAAGTTAAGAGCCCTCTAATTCAGCCTTAGTTCAAGCCAGATCAGGTCAGGAAGCTTTCAGGCCCAGGCATCAGGGCTTATATTCATTGCCAGCAAAATGCCCCTATATGCTGGAAATATGTCATAGATTATATGAGTTCCGGGCCCTCTTAGCACTTGCGAAGTCTCTAGTCCACCCTCATTTCTTTCTCAGAGAAGCCTGGGCTGGGATACCCCAAACCCACAAGCACTAGAGATTCCTCCTCATTCCTAGGACTCCATGCAAATAATCTTCACAGAGAGCTGAGCACTCCCATAGTTATATATGTGAAAACGTATTTATAGATCGTTCTATGTCTATATCAGGATGTATGTTTTATATTCCTTTTTGTTCCACATTTAAATGCAGATTTATAGATCCATAGTGAACATAACAGTCCTCGGTCAAATTCCTGTGTGCACTTTACCAATCTTTATATAGTGGTTGGATGTATATGCTAGGATGTATTGGTACAGCTCTCTTGAAACACCTAGGTGAATATTTGGAAATTTTTTTCTTTGTTGGAAAGAACTATGTGTGTGTTCAATGTCTATTTTGAAAATTTTATCTAGATTTATGCAAGGATCCTAACCCATAAAATAGCTACATATTGAAGCTACATATTTAGAGATCTTTACAGTCTTTGCATTTTTGCTGAAAAACTTACATGTTTGAACATATGTTTAGAGATGGTTTCATAATGCATGCATCTGTGTATAGGGGCATAGATCTCCCTTCTAGAAGGACTTAAACTTACTGCATCTCTCTGTCTCCCTCTCTATCTCTGTGTCTATGATATACAAAGATATTAGGTGAGTGGGGGTAGGGAACAAATATATTTTGGATGTTTGGCTTATTAAAGCAAGTAATTCTGTCTCTATTTCTAAGGCCATCTCCAAAATCTAGTCCCACTAAGTTATCTGTCCCTCGAAAACCTACTCTAGGGGTCATAGACTGCCTCCAGGCTGCCTCTGTGACCTGAGATCCAAGCCGAGGCTCCCTACCTCTCAAGGTAGCCACTAAAAAGAAGGGGGAGAGAAGAAAGGGGAGAGTCCTCCAGCCCAGTTCCTGTTGGATCCCCAGGGCAAGAGGCTGACAGGGGCTTGTATATCTCCCTACACCCCCCACTGGGCCTTTGAAATGTGGGGGAAAAAGGGATCAAGTCCCCAACTATTTTTATAGGGTGCCCAAATGATGCCAGGGTTACTGCACAACCCATAGGTTCCTCCTCCCCAGTTGTTCTCGGTGCCCAGGGCCCAATTAAGCGGCCGCCTTGCGCCCAGCAGCCCCGCTCTTATCGGCTGGGATTGATGCCTCCGCGGCTCCTGTATATCATTTCCAAGATTTTTTCTGTCCAACTCCTCGGCTCCTTTGGCTTCCGCGGCTTTGACTAATGATTGCTACAGATGCCAACGTCTCCAGAATCCTAATAGCCAGGCAGGCGGACTCTTATTTACCCGGCAACATTGCTGTGGGGGAGGGGGCCTGGGGGACAAGTATTGGGGTGTCGTAGGTCAGGGGACAGGGAGAAGGTTGTGGCCAACTCAAGTGTCACTGAACTTCTTCCCAGTCAGAAAGACATTCCCAATCCCCTTCTCTCCTTGAGGGAAATATATATATATACAGTTAATAGTAACTCATTGCTGCCTCGTTAGAAAAGATCAAAGAATGAACACAACGTGGTAGAATAAGCAGAGCAATGTTTATTTGTTGTAAATAAATGAGAGATTAAGTGGAAAACCAGCAGTTTGGGGAGGAAAAAGAGAAAGGGAAAGAAGTCAGCCACAGTGGGAGAAGGGGCTCCTTTTCTTCATTTCTTGTCTTCCCCTTTCTCTCCCCACCCTAAGTCTACTCTTCTCATCAATTTCTCCCCTCTTTCCCTTCCTTCGCCTCACCTTCAATCCCTTGGGTGGAGGGGCTGAACAGCGTGTTCCCGGGCGGAGGTGCGCGCAGCCACCCCAGGCTGCTGCCAGGTGCCCGCTGGGGCTGCCAGGGCGAGGAGGCCTCTGGGCTGTGGAGCGAAAGTCAGATCCACCGCCTACTGCGGGGTAGGGGCCGCAGTGGGGACCGCCAGCCCTGTGGTCCCTCTCGCGCTGACTGGCGTAAAGTTGTGGCCGAATTCGCATCTCTTCTGTTGCTTCTCGCCTGCCAGCGCAGGGCCCAGGTGTTTGAGGCGAAGGGGCTCGAGCTCCCCGCAAGCCTGGAGCCAGGCGTCGCGCTTCCTCCGGGCTCAATCCAGACCTTTCAACACACACCTCATTCGGGGGAGGAGAAAAGCACAGGACCGCGGAGAGCCCAGCTTTGAGGCCAGGCCTGAAGGGATAACCCACACAGGGAAGGTTTTCCTATCAGAGAATAATGGAGCACAAAATAATTCAGAAAGCGAATGGGCAGGACCACAGCCTGAGAGTCCCGCGCCGCGGGGCCGCTGCAGAGCCGGTCTCCCGAGCACCGCGGCAGGACCATTTCGTTGGAATGTAGGGCGAGGCCGAAGCCCGCCCCGGACCCAGGCCGCGAGGTGCGCGCCGGCCGCCGAGGGGCCGCCTCTAAATTACAGCCCGCCAGGAGGACTCGGAAATACAAAAAAGGAGCCGAAAGATTTAAACAGTCGGAGGCAGAGGCGTCCCGAGGCGGCCAAAGCGGAAATCAATCACGTAATTAAAACAGGGAGGGGGCGAAGCCCAAGGCTGGGGGTCCCGGGTTCGGAGGAGGCGGCCAAGGTGCAGGCCGAGGCTGGCGAGCGGCTTAGGGACGTGGCTCGCCCGCCAGGACCAGAGCGCGCGGAGGGGCTTCGGGGAAGTTTATAACACATCGCTATTGATTCCCGCTTGGCTAGGAAGAGCAGACTCTGGTGCCCTCTCCCAGGCCAGACCCTGAAGCCTCCGATGGCCCCTTCTCCGACTTTCCCATTTTTGTGGGGTTGAGACGCGCAGTTGCAGTTGAAGGCCGCTCCCCAGATCCCACTGGTGCCACGATTTTGCCAAGGCAAGTTTGCGAACCCAAATGGCATCAAGATGCTGCCTTTGGGTTTGAGGGGATGGAGGGAAGTGACACCCCACTTTCAGGCACTTAGAAATCTCTCTCGGCCTTGATTCCTCCAACCCAGGATTCAAAGCATGCCCGGAAAGACTCTGATCTATGGGCCGAGGCTTGGAAGGGGTGTGCGAGGCAGACGGGGTTATTAAAGGGAGAGCTTGGGGCTGAGCAAACTGGACCCCTTTGGGCTGGAAAGGAGAAAGAACAGTTCCTGGAAGAGAAAAAACGGCACACCGGGAGCTGTGTTTTGTGAGGGGAAGATCTTATTATTGAGGTTAATCATGGTAATGATCTGGTATGGCTGGGTCAGCCCAGGAGACCGCGCTGTCCAAAGTTCTTTCTCACAGAGGTTTCTCTGGAGGAGTCAAGGGTTCCCCAACTTCACTATGGTTGGGGAAAATAAAATAAAGACCTCCAATCCTCTCCTCTGCCTTTTCCTCTCCCTCCCTTAAAAACTCCAGAAAAAGGGAAACCTTATAAAATCTCCATCACCCCACTTATTTTTCCTTGGCTCTCTCCAGTTTACTAAAATGCACGGTCTTTGGGGATTGAGTTTTTCTGGAGAACCCTTCTTGTGAAGCAACAGAGGTGACCCGACCAAGTCCTTATGAATTCTGATGCTGACCCTGGAGAGGACCCAGGATTCCCTTGCCTACTGTAGAATTCTCTCTCTATCCTTAGTTTTTCCCAGTCTCTGCCTTCTTTGGTCTTGGGTGCATAATCTCATGGGTCTCTGGCAGTTCAGAGGCCAAGAACAGATTAAGGCACTTTGAGATACCCTCATAAACTCTTAAAAGTGTTTCCAGCTTCCTGTCATCTCTTTAATACTGGGAGTACCAGGCCAGGGACCCCTCCATAAACTAACCTAAGGCCAGCCTGATTTCTAGATCTTTTCGAGCCACATTTAGGTTCCTTGAAAAATAAAAGTCCCCCTCCCCAGCAAGAAATTCAGGTCACCAACCTGCCGCACAGCAAGGTTCCTGCATCCACACATCAGAATTTTCAACAACAACAATTTTCATAATAAGAAGTAAAGCTTGCATCAAAGTTAGCAAGGGACACCCCAAACCAAGTTTTAAAAAGGATATCATCCAGCAGTCTTGAAGAGGGGTGGGGGTCAATGAGGCTGGGATGAGGGAGGAAGGTGGTGGGGAACCCAATCTCTAACTAACAATTTCTCCAGCATAAAAATGAAACATCAGATTCGTTAGCCCAGGGCCTTCATTTTTCCCCTTCCACATTATAACTAGTTATTGAACTCGCTGGAAGATCTAAAGGCCATTTGCGAAGAGACAAATTTCAATGGAGTTTCCCCATCAATAACCCCATGGCAGTGACCTATTGGAACAAGTCAAACACCCGAGGTGAAATGCAGGTCACTCTGTCTAACCAATATTAAAATGCGGCCACTTTTTAAAAAGCCACTTTAAACGAGATTTGAGGAAAATTGAATTCCAAGGAAGGCAAGGCAAGGCAAGAGAAATCCATGAGAGGACCTTGCCTATGGTCTCCAAACAAACAAGAGAAATTCATCTTTAATATTTTAAAGGGGGGCAAATTAACATTCCATGATTGCTTTTTTTTTTTTTTTGAGACTATAAGCGATTCCAGGAGAAGAAAAAAGGTTGAGTATTTTCTGGTGACACATCCAGATTATTAAAATCATTTTAGACCAATTCATTACTTTTACTGACAAGAGATTTAAGAAAAAATCAATTAAGATTTGCATATTCTTTTGCATACATTAGCCCTGGCTGCCGGCATTAGAAAGGGACAAACACATACATACATACACACACACACACACACACACACACACACACGAAAAAAATGGGCTATGAGCCTTCATTTAGTTTGGGGTTTTCAAGTTGCCCAAAGGAAAAAAAAATCAAAGTGAAATGAATTGCCTGATTGCATACCATCTAAAAGTCAATTTATATGAGTGAAAGGAAACAGACACGTTGCAATTTTTAATCCCTAAAACAACAACAACATTCACACACATAAACCCTGCATTTCAAAGAGTAGGGAAAGGAATGACCCTCATTTTCCTTCCCTTTGCCCTCCAAATCCTGAATTGGTTCACCCATTTATTTTTCTCCCTTGGAAAAATCAGAGAGGGGTACGATTTTAATGCAGCAGAGAATCTATGGAGCCGCTGAGCTCTCTCAGCCGGCAGCTTGTTACTGGGGAGGGGAGGAATATGGGTTATCCAACGGTCAGTATGGTAATCCAGGCACAATAAGGCCTCACACACAATGGACACATATTTTTCTTCAGCGATGTCAGAAGGGAAGCGCTTTGTACTGAAACATGTTTCCGAAAGAGAAACCAAATCGAGATTTAGAAAGGAGAAGGGGTGGAGGGGAAATTGCAGAGAGCGTTTGGATGCTGGCAAAAGGTAGTCAGAAAAAATAAAAATAAATAAAACTGGGGCAAAGTAAGGTGGAGGATAGGGCAGAGGTGCAGCCCCTGGGCCAGCAAGGCAGGAGGCAGGAGGGTGAAACACAAAAGAAGACAGGACCAGATACAAGGATTCATCACAGATGAGAGCTGCTTTAGTATCCCCACCCCCTCCCAATTAAGCCATTGCTAAGTGCAAAAGCCCTTCCAACGGATTTTATTTCTGTGCTTGTAATAATATCCAGGTGAAAATGTTTGTGTGTATGTGTGTGGTATTTTACCCATGTGACAGGCGACTTCCTTGCTATTAAGCTATAGGAGCCCAAAGAGAGTTGCTGTTGTTGTTTTGTAAATGATGTAGATGAGTGTGGGCACATTTGGGGGAATCTTGGAGATTTCACTTTCTGGATGTGCATGTTGAATTAGCTGCACGAACCTGGAATGAAAACTCTACATATTTATAGCTGCATAAAGAGGCATTTAATATATTAATAAATATTAATAGTGTGCACGCATATATGTTAACCATAATAACCAAAGACAGACTTGACATTCAGTTGGGGGCATCTGAACCCTCTGTGTCTACTACTTATACTGGCCCAAAGTCAGTCTCCTTGACCCACCTGCAGAAGCTCAGAAACCTGGCGGGGGTGGGATGTGACAGGCAACATATTGGGGAGGACTCCTTAACAAGTACAGGAGGGTGAAGATTGAAGAAAAGAGGGTTAGCGTCAGGGCACGGATGGTAAAAGGTGAGTGTGAGGGCTGAGAGGATGAGAGTCAGGCTCACAGCTCACCTTTCCAGGTGAGGCAGCCGCATCCAGGTACAGGCCTAGAAGGGAGACTGGGAGTGGGGCCGGGAAGGTTTCCTCCCTCTTCATCAACCCTCTCCACATGGCACCAAAGTTTGCTGAGCTTTGGACTTCCCGATGGAGCCATCTGGGACTACAGTTCAGACTTAGGTACTAGGATTCAGCACTGGTTTCCCTTTGCCCTCTTCCAGCAATTTATAATGAACCCACCCCCACCACCAATGATTAAAATAAGACAACCCTCACACAACCCAAACCACTATTAACCAAGCAGTAGCCTTCCTCCGCCCCCTCACTCACAGTCTCAAGTTCCTCTCCAACCAAACCAGCCTGTCCTCACATGCAGAGAGTTCCAGACAAGAGTGGGCAAGGGTTCTCAGCTAACTCTGAGAATTTGGGAATCTCCATTAGAGGTGTTCAGCCTCTGGGGAACTCCTGTTCCTTCACCTGGCCCGGTTACAGTGGGGATGGGCACTGTCCTCTTGGAGAGAGAGTATTCAGGGACCACCAAGCACCAGCTCCTTGGGAGCTAAGCCCTGGCCCTGCTGAGCCTGGGGTGGGGCTGGGGGCCTAAGCATTGGAGGAGGGAAGGCAACCAGGGCCCAGGCGGGAATCCGCACCCTTTGGGCACGGCTGTGGGTCCAGCTTCCCTCTCATTCCAGCCCTTTGGGGAAGCCCTAATTTGGAAGTGGGGACCCTCTCCAACATCCCAAAGGTGATGAGAAAAGGATTGGAATCTCTTGCCTTCAGTCTCCCTCTCACAAGGGCTTTATTTTTTTTCCCCTTTCCCCTCCTCATTCCCTTAATTGCAGATGTTCTAATTAAACCCTCAAATAGTTGTTATGCCGTTTTAAAAGGTACTTATTCAAGTGTCAACCAGGCTGGGCTGGGAGGAGGTAGCGTAGGGCGGCGAATTAAAGGTAGATTGACTAATCACGGCGGCGATCATAATAATAAAATCAGAGGGAAAAAAATCACATTACGACTTTTCGTGGAAAGGAGGGAGCAGGCAGCCAGCGGCCGCCAGCCCTGCGCCGCCGCCGACACAAAGAGTGCGGGCGATTCCGCGAGACTGATTTATGACGTTTTACAGCCCTATAAAAGCTGTAGCGACGAGGCAAGCGCTCCTACCACCGCTGGCAGATTTAGTCTAATAAATAAAACATAAACAGTTAACTTTATGTGTCACTTTTATTGTTATCAAGTAAAATATAGCCGAGCCCTGGCAAGCTATGATTTTAAACTATAATTGTTATCAAGTACAACAAGGGGACCCGGCTCCCTCCCTGGGCTCTCCCCTCCGCTACCCCCCGCAACTCTGAGTTATGGGCGATCAGTTAATTGGAATCGGTGGCATGACAGGACCACCCCTAGCTGGAGGGGGGGGGTGGTTAGGAAAGCAGCTTTTCCTGGCCCCCTCCCTCCTCTACGGCCCTGTCACCCTCCTCCATCAGAGTATTACTGTGAGTGGGTGGCAGAGAGAGAGCAGGGAGTGTGAATGGGCTGGAGACCCCCAAGGCTGGCCGTGCCTCCCCAACTTGGTGAGCTTAGCTTTCCGTTTTTGGAAAGCAGCCTGGAGCTGGCCTTTAGGAATTCGTGTTTACATGTAAACACACGTGTTACATGGATACAGCTCCTAGCCAGAAGCAAGCAGGCTCTACCCACACAGGCCTCCCTCTTAGCTAGGTCTGCCCTCTGTGGGGACAGAGAAAGAACTCTCAGGGTCTTGGCTGGGCACCATCACAGGGCACTGACTCCTGGCAGAAAGCTCTCCTCCTTGCCCCAGCTCCTTGGAGATAATTGTCAGAAAATAGCAGGCCGGGCTGAATGGGGAGTGGAAACAGAAGCCAGCAGTAAAAGAGATCCTCTGCTCTGGGGCTGGGGCAGGGAGGGTCAGTGGGTAGCAGGGGAAGGCGAGACTTCTGAACTCTGCTTTTGCCAACCACTTCCTGTCTCTCTTCAGCGGGGGCTCAACCCCCAGACCTCCAGAAATGACGTCAGAATCATTTGCATTCCGCTGCCTCTACCTGCCTGGTCCAGCTGGGACCCTGCCTCGCCGGCCGCGTGGCCAGAGGGTTGGGTGAGTGTGTATGGGGAAGAGGGGCTGGACTCTGGTATCCTTGGAT
Organism: Pan troglodytes; assembly: GCF_028858775.2. NCBI lineage: Eukaryota > Metazoa > Chordata > Mammalia > Primates > Hominidae > Pan > Pan troglodytes. Next base: position 41,810,285 of record NC_072408.2, on the reverse strand, counting down.
GGGGGGCACTCCAGGCTCTCCAGCCTCCTCGGCTCAGCCTGGGCCCCTCCCCATCCAACATCCACTCCAGTCCTCATTCAACTTCCTCTTCCTGCGAAAGAGGGGCGCTGCCCCGTGACCTACACAGACTGAGACACGATCGCCATGAATGGAGACCTCTGGAAAAGCTCAGGAGCCGAGGCCCACGGGGCCCAGCAGAGGCCTGAGGGGAGACCCTGGGCGGGGGCTGAATCACTGCCTCCCGACAGCCCCCCAATGCCCGGGCTTTGGAGGGGAGCCGGGAGCTTCCCACCTCCTTTTGCAGGGGAGGGTTGTCAGTCTGGTGGGATGTGCACTGGGGGCACCCCAACCCCTGCTAGCTAACCCCACATCACCACCCACCCCCGCCCCCCAGCACCACCACCACCACACACACAAAAAAATTGGATACATTTTGAATAAAGCGATTCGGTTCCTTATCCGGGGACTGGGTTGCTCCGTGTGATTGGCCGGCGGAGTCACATGGTGAAAGTAACTTTACAGGGTCGCTAGCTAGTAGGAGGGCTTTATGGAGCAGAAAAACGACAAAGCGAGAAAAATTATTTTCCACTCCAGAAATTAATGATCATGAGCTCGTATTTGATGGACTCTAACTACATCGATCCGAAATTTCCTCCATGCGAAGAATATTCGCAAAATAGCTACATCCCTGAACACAGTCCGGAATATTACGGCCGGACCAGGGAATCGGGATTTCAGCATCACCACCAGGAGCTGTACCCACCACCGCCTCCGCGCCCTAGCTACCCTGAGCGCCAGTATAGCTGCACCAGTCTCCAGGGGCCGGGCAATTCGCGAGGCCACGGGCCGGCCCAGGCGGGCCACCACCACCCCGAGAAATCACAGTCGCTCTGCGAGCCGGCGCCTCTCTCAGGCGCCTCCGCCTCCCCGTCCCCAGCCCCGCCAGCCTGCAGCCAGCCAGCCCCCGACCATCCCTCCAGCGCCGCCAGCAAGCAACCCATAGTCTACCCATGGATGAAAAAAATTCACGTTAGCACGGGTAGGCAACTTTGCTTTTTGCTCCCCCCCTCCCTCCCTTCTTCCCTAGCGCTCCCCACCCTCCTCGGCCCCCTCTGGCCCCCGTCCTCCTTTCTCTCCTTCCCCCTCTCTCTCCTGGAGCGACTCTGGGTTAGCACAATTGAACTGGATTTACGAGCGAGAATGGGTAATTACATCCCCCATAAATTTTATGGCTTAGCTACTCTGGGCAGTCCGAGCCATGTGCTACGATCTGTTATGTATGTGTGAAAACTATGCTCGCTTTCTAAGGGCGCATAAATAATTCAGTGTCGTTACAATGAGGATTCCCCTCTTATTACACTACAAAGTCTTCAGCTTCCTTCAACTTCTTTATAACCCATTTAAGCTTGATGACTTTATTTCCACCACTCCCTCCTCCTGTTTCTCAGAGCTGAGGATGGGGTGAGGGTGGGGGGCGGGGAGCCTGCTGCCTCTGAACCCCACTATTTGCTTTTCCCCTCTCCCCAGTGAACCCCAATTATAACGGAGGGGAACCCAAGCGCTCGAGGACAGCCTATACCCGGCAGCAAGTCCTGGAATTAGAGAAAGAGTTTCATTACAACCGCTACCTGACCCGAAGGAGAAGGATCGAGATCGCCCACTCGCTGTGCCTCTCTGAGAGGCAGATCAAAATCTGGTTCCAAAACCGTCGCATGAAATGGAAGAAGGACCACCGACTCCCCAACACCAAAGTCAGGTCAGCACCCCCGGCCGGCGCTGCGCCCAGCACCCTTTCGGCAGCTACCCCGGGTACTTCTGAAGACCACTCCCAGAGCGCCACGCCGCCGGAGCAGCAACGGGCAGAGGACATTACCAGGTTATAAAACATAACTCACACCCCTGCCCCCACCCCATGCCCCCACCCTCCCCTCACACACAAATTGACTCTTATTTATAGAATTTAATATATATATATATATATATATATAGGTTCTTTTCTCTCTTCCTCTCACCTTGTCCCTTGTCAGTTCCAAACAGACAAAACAGATAAACAAACAAGCCCCCTGCCCTCCTCTCCCTCCCACTGTTAAGGACCCTTTTAAGCATGTGATGTTGTCTTAGCATGGTACCTGCTGGGTGTTTTTTTTTTAAAGGCCATTTTGGGGGGTTATTTATTTTTTAAGAAAAAAAGCTGCAAAAATTATATATTGCAAGGTGTGATGGTCTGGTTTGGGTGAATTTCAGGGGAAATGAGGAAAAGAAAAAAGGAAAGAAATTTTAAAGCCAATTCTCATCCTTCTCCTCCTCCTCCTTCCCCCCTCTTTCCTTAGGCCTTTTGCATTGAAAATGCACCAGGGGAGGTTAGTGAGGGGGAAGTCATTTTAAGGAGAACAAAGCTATGAAGTTCTTTTGTATTATTGTTGGGGGGGGTGTGGGAGGAGAGGGGGCGAAGACAGCAGACAAAGCTAAATGCATCTGGAGAGCCTCTCAGAGCTGTTCAGTTTGAGGAGCCAAAAGAAAATCAAAATGAACTTTCAGTTCAGAGAGGCAGTCTATAGGTAGAATCTCTCCCCACCCCTATCGTGGTTATTGTGTTTTTGGACTGAATTTACTTGATTATTGTAAAACTTGCAATAAAGAATTTTAGTGTCGATGTGAAATGCCCCGTGATCAATAATAAAGCAGTGGATGTGAATTAGTTTTACGTCAATGTCTGATGGTTTCTTTTTATTCCCCTCCCTCTCTGGCCTGGTAACATCCCATCTTCTCTATAGTTGCCTAAGTTTACTTTAAACAAACACACAAATCTTAGCTCTCCATTAGTCTTCCAATGTCCTTAGAAGAACAAGCAAGGGGGTTGGGGTATGGGATCTTCAGAAGAGGGGATGTGGAAGATTAAGGCTGATTTCTCCAGTCCCCTTCCTTCCCCCTGAGTCTGCAGAGAGACCAGACTCCTCTGGGGGCACTTCAGTGGAGCTGAGGGTGGGGAGTGTCTCACTTTTCTATAGTTAGGTACAGTTTCTTCTTTTTGTCTGTTCTCTCTCTTCCCTTCTCCCTCCTCTGTGCTGAGTAGGCCTGCCTACTTTGTAGACAAGGGGGCAAGTTTAGGGAGTGGGAAGGAGAATAGTTTTCTTTCATCTTTTAGGGCTCTTTTGGGATGAGTGATTAAGGAAGACATCCCCTCAACATTTGAGTTCTTAAAAGAAGGAAGGTTTTGAGCTGGTGACTCTGAAGCAGCAAAGTCACCTGTCAGGATGCCTTCTCTGTTTAGGCTTGGAAAAAAGACTGGCCAGAGGCCTGGGAGGTACCCTTGTTATGGATAGGCCTCAAAGGCTGATGCCTGGAGATAATAAAAGACTTTTACCTTTTTATTCTCTAACTTTTATTATGGACCTGCCAGGTGTTGCGAAGAGACTTAGGGAGAGTCAAGGACCACCCTCTCTTCCTATAACCTCCCAGGTCCTGGCAGCGTATGGGGATAGCCTGAACAAGTTTCTCTGGCTGTAAAGAAATAAATTAATTAAATAAATTTGTTTCCTTGGGGCTAAAAAAGAAACAAAAAATCTTGCCTGGATTACCTGAATACATTCAAGCCAAAGGCTCCCAAATAATTCTGGTCCTGAGATCCAGGCCCTAGCAAGGCCTGCTTAATTTTTTGCTTGTTTGTTAGGAGAAGGTGGGAGGAGGGCTGTTGGTGACCTTCTTCTCGGACGATTTATCCATATTTCAGGAAGAAAGGCAATTAGAAGTAGAAGACAGAGGGAGAAGAGATCTAGGGTATGCAGGGAAACCAGGGATACCCCTTCCCCCTATCCCCAAATTCTGGAGTGAAAGGTAACAGCAGGACTAAGTTGTACAAATCACATTGGTGTGCTTTGAATTTATTTCCTTTTGAACCACTTGCTGGTTGTTACTTGGTGTGTGTGTGTGTGTGTGTATGCATGCCCTCACACGTGTGTGTGTTGGGGGGAGTCTCTTAGTCCTTTAGGTCTACTTTTCCTCCCTCAGTGGTACCCTGGAGACAACAAAACATGCTGCCTACAGTATGAGGAGGCAGGCCAACAATTATCTGGAGTTTTTTATGTAATCAAGTGAATTAGGGGCCAAATCTGATTGTAGCCCATATCGTCTTGAGGCGATTGCCCTTGGAACAGAAAAAGGGGGTTCTAGCTGTGCTTGGGAAAAGGGAAGGAAGGTCTAAGGGCACCAGGGTGTCTTTTCAAGCCTGTAAAGGAGCTAAGATGGAAAGTAGGGAAGGGGTAAATTGAGATCCATGGTTCTTTCCTAAGTTTGCTCGTGTGGCTTTCAGGGAGTTTATCCCTCTCCTCCTGAAAGTGGAAGAGATGAGAGTGAGGAGGGGGAAAATTACTACATTTTATTTCCTAAGTTTCTCCCTGAAATTGCAGAAGGGACACTCTAGTTCAGGAAAAGCAGCATAAAAGGGTCAGAACACTTATTTTATTTCCCCTTCTTTATGTCTTCTGTTTCTTCTCCTTCCTCTTCCCTCACATACATGGTCATTCTGCATGTGTCTCCTTCTGTTCTTTCTGGTCTGAAAAGGGGAAACATCAGAAATCCATAATTCTTGACAAATGAACCCAAACTAAAATCCTTTACATTTGAGTTTGAAGATTTTGGCCTCTGGCCTTCCCTCCAGTGGGCTCCATTTTCTCCCCTTTCCCCAAAGCTCTCCTTTGCCTTGGACTTGGCCACCCAGAATGGCAGGGCAGGGTTGGGATGTGGGGGGCCAGTCTGGGCCGAGGGCCCCAAGCTCCAGCAGTCTTGGTCCCTGCTGCTCTGCCTGATGCTGCTACAGCCTCGCTGGGAAGCTGAGGGCTGGGCTTTTATTTAAGTTGGGTTGAGCAGTGGGGAAAGGCTGGGGGGAGGACACAGCCCAGGTTCACGGGGAGGACACAGCATTTTCTCTCCCATTGCCTTTATATTCGGCAGCGCCTCTGACCTCTCCCCCACCCCCATCTCTGACCCTCCCAAGCCAGCCCTTGCTCAGCCCTGGTCTCCAGATAGGATGCCACTGCTTTTGTAGGACTGGGGATTTCTTGCCCAGAGTAATGGGAGAGGCAAGGCGCATGAATGCCTGTAAGTGCATTGTATCCCTCTCTCTTCAATGGCTAAGTAAAAAGAAGACGGGTGAAATGGCGACACCAATCTTCCAGGGTTCCTTCTCTCCAAGCGCCAGGAGATCCCCACAGGCCAAAGATCCCATTGACACGTAAGTAGTTAGCACTCGGTCTGCTCTGGGGGTGAGGAGCACAAAAGTTTAAACTCTATTTGCCACTCAATTTTTGTCTCAACTCCCGGTCTTAGGCAGGGAAGGCGGGAAATCCAATTGTAAGCGGAGAGGTTCTGCTTGGAGAAAAAGACGGTTCTGTGCTGAGTCTGTGTACCTGGGGAGTAAAGAAATTTGGCTCAAAAAAGACAGAGTCTGAGAAAGTGAGACTGAGGGAAAAGGACTGGGGCACTTTGCCTTTCCGAGGGTCTCTTGCTGCTGTTTGTGTGAAGTTTCCTACAAAGTTTTCTCTGCAATCTGTGCTTCAGTTTTCTTTCTGCTTGGACTTGGCAGATTGAAATCCAGAGACAGCTTCCCACAGCTAGGGGTGTGTGTGTGTGTGTGTGTGTGTGTGTGTGTGTGTTGGGGGGAGTTGTAGGGAAGTGAAAATAATTAAAAGGTTTGCTGGGAGCTTGGGGCCAGGGTGTCCTTCTCTGCTTTTCTAGGATTAGGGGAGACTGACTCTGAAAGGGGCCCTTAAGATCAAGGGTGCTATGACGGGGAGGAGCAGTGCGCTGGAGCAACTGTACCATCTTTTTCTCTGCCTTTTGCCCAGTCCTGGGGGAGCAAGCTATTGCACTCACAAAACCACCGCTCCGGGTTTTCCACAGCTTCTATCTGGCACTGCACCTATGGAGAGCTAATTTTAATTTAAATGTTCCCCTTCCAAGAGACCCCTCTCAGGCTTGGAATGAGAGATGGAAGATCCCTGAACACCAGAACTCCAGCGGCCACCAGAGCAGAGGGAATATTTATTACCTCTCTGGATGTCATTACCTAAGAATACAATTTTATGAACTTCCTAATCTGTTAGCTTGATTTATCTGGATGGGCAGGAGCCCAAAATAAACATTTGGGGGATTTGTTAAAAAAAAAAAAAAGTCTTTGCCTCTTACCAATGTTTTTGATAGAGCTGACCACCCTTCTCAGTCTGCTTTTTCTGCACTCTGCATTGCCAGCCCCATTTTGATTTTTCTCCTGCAGCGTGTGGCTGCTCCGGGTGTTGGAGTTTTAGCTGCCTCTTGATAATTAAAAATGGGGGCGGTGAACTCTGAGCTACAGATCTGTGAGGAGCCCTCGAACATTTTAAAACCTGCGCAGCTCAAGGAGCTCAGACCCCTTTGGAGCTTGGGGAGCAGAAAGAAGCTAAAGCTGACCTGGAGCTTTGCTCATCAGCCCTCCAATGCCAGGAGCCCCTGGCTCTCCCTCCACTCCTCCGGGTTTTTCTACTCTTCTCTCTGGTGTCAGTTCTGTAGCTCTTTGAACGCAGGGCCAATCCAGCAGAGCCCACGTCCAGGCCTGCCGGGATAAGGGCCTCTGCAGCCTCATCTTCCTGCTTCCACTTTCTGCCAGGCCTGGAGGATAAATCAGGAGGAAGGGAAGACAAGGATGGGTAGGGAATATCAGACTATGTTTGAGGGCGAATAGGGTTACAGAGCCTAATAAAGAGGAAGGGACTATTTTAAATTTCCAGGCTCCATCAACAATTTTCAGATTCCTGAATAGGCAGCATCCTCTAGGGTCAGCTCTGCCTGCCTCGATGGGGTATGAGTGAAGCCAAAAAAGTGTCGCCTCTACTCACTCCTCCTTTCTGACTCCCTCTTTTCCCAGCATCAAAGATCGGGAGAGGAAAGTATACAGTATTTTAATTTCCAGGCAGAAAAAAACCCTGGAACCGAGTGTGCAGGAGGCACTGCCAGATAGCCAAACCCTAGACTCCACTCTGGAGCTCTGGCTTCCCGGGAAGCCTGGCCACGCGAGAATGGGGCAAAATGTGACTGTCTTCATGGGGTGGGGGTGTCCCAGCTCCCCTTCTCACAGAGGCCGGGGTCTTGAGGATCGCGAAATGGGGCCAGCCGGGGCAAAGACGAAGTTTCAGTGGCCAGCGGCAGCCAGGCTCCTCCTCTGGGTTCCACGCCGCGTCCGCCCTAGGCGCGGTGTCGCCTTCAGCTGGGTCACGACCCCGGGCTTGGGCGGACAATAGGGGCGCGGGGCGGGGAGCGCGGGATGCGTGGTCGGCTGAGCGTGTTCACTGCGCGGTGAACTCCGCTCGGCCTGAGGGTCTCGCGCTTTAGATCCCAGCCTCTCCTTTCTTCCTCCTATCTCACCTTCCATTTTTTCGTGGAAAATTGAGAGGACCCTCAATCGCTCCTTGACCGATACCCTACGGCTACCACCTCCAAATAATGAGATTTCATTTTCTTTAGAAATTAAAAGATAGTTTTCTCTGAGGTACAAGAGCAGGAAATGGGACCCTCTCAGGATCTTTCTGGGGATGGAGAGGGGGAAATCTAGTTATCAGTAGAAGCGTTCTCAACCCGGGACTCAGGAAGGCCCTGAAGGATCCCAGGCCATCAAACCAACAATCCCCTCCATCAGAGGAATTCCAGCCAAGAATGTCCGCTTCTCTCCCAGTTATAGGGAGAATTGCCCTCTTCGATTTTCTGGCCTTTGTTTCTGGATGTCAGGTTAGGCTTAGGGCTTTTGTAAAAGGGGAAACACTTCTCAAATCCGATGGGCAGGGACAGAGCTGGGCGTGAGTCATTTGGGAGAAATCCTCCAAACTGGTCTGTTCTTGTTGAGGCGATCTCACCCCACCACAGTGGTAGCCTGGCTCTTATTTGAGGCTCTGCCCCTTTGGGTGGTACCATTGTGTTTGTAACTTTGTACATGTGGAGTCTTTCCGTTCAGCTGGAATAGATTTTGGAAAATAAGTTTACCGAATGGGGCTTGAGTTTTAGCTGGAGGAACCAAAGGGCAGCCAGTTTAGAGAAAGGAAAAAATGGGGGAGGGAGGCAAGGAATATTCATAATACACACTTGCTTGGGCCTCCCCACCTCATCCCTATCCTGCCTGACCCAGCTCAGGTGTGATGGGGTGATGTGGGCCTCCCAGCTGGAAACCTCCCCTCAAGGATTCAGTCTCTGATAATTTCAAACCTTCCTGGAATGTGACTGCCTCCAGCTCTGTCTGTCTTTTCTTGGCCATTTCAGAGTCTCTGCCTAGCATTTCTGCTGCTTTCCAAGTTCCATATTTCCTCCTGTCGTGGCCCTGGTTCCAATCCTTGGACTCCCTTCCAACTGTAAAAGCAGAGGAAGAACCAAAAGGTGGTGGGTGGCAGTCTGGGAGGTACAGCTGAGGTTCAAAAGTTCCTGGCTGAGCCTCCAATCCGGGCCACCTCAGGGGCTGATCTGACCACTCCAGAGTGCCCCCTGGGCCAGCAGCAAATAGAACAAAATTTTATAGCCGGGGCAGATGTTGGCTCGGCCATCTCACCCGGATTCCCCTTCATCTCTCTTCCACTGAAGAGGCTCCAATCTCCACTGTACCTTTGTTCTCTTTCCTTTCCCCCTCCTCCCCCTCCTCTTCCTCTGTTTGATCCTGCCCACCCCCCAAATTGTTTCTTTAGATCTGAAAGCATCTGTTCCTGTCTGACCCTCCCCCAACACCCTCCTCTTTCTCCCTCCCTCCACCTCAAGCAGTCAAAAAGCCCCCAAATGGAAGGCCTCTGGCCTCTGACCTATTCTGATACACCAACGTCCAGATACCTTTGAGGCCAAACCTTTAGGCCCCTCCCCAGTTACTTTTCTTTCATTCTACCAGCTGCAGAGGGTCCTGGAATTGAATGAGTTGAGTCTTGGCCCCTAGTGACCAGTCTCTTCTCTGCCTGGGACAATTATCCATTTTTCAGGTAAAAGCAAGGAGTCCAAGGTTGAAGGGTTTGGTGATGAACTATTTAGATAACTACCCCAGTCCTCTGTTGGGCTTTTGGGGGCTCTAGATTTTGAACATATCCATATTCTGACCATAGACAGATGTCCTTTTCTAACCTCTACCTGGCCATTTCTTTTATCACCCCTTTCTGACCCTTCCCTTAATTGCAAAGTCATTTTCTGAGCAATAAGAAAGCCCCTCCAATCCCTCCCAGAATTCACTAATCTAAACTAGGAAGATCAAGGCAGTTTCCATACTGTGCACATTGGAGGGCCTCTTTTCTCTGTTTTTCAAAAAATAAAAAAGAAACAAAAAAATTACTCCCTCACATCCTCTTTCCCTCCACTCATACCCGTAGAATATATAGAGAGTGTTGTAAACCCAATCGAGGTAGACAGTCGCCTGTCTTTTCCCCTTTTTAGTCAATCCACTTGGGTCCAAGTTAAGATAATTCAGGCCCAAGGCCTTTGAACTCTGCTTGGTTGACCTGTCTCTAGCAAAAACCCGCTTTATATCTCCAGGGCACCAGACTGGAATAATCCCAAGGTCCTTGTCCTGGTGCCCACAGTTGAAAACTGGTAGAAAAGAGTAAACCTTCCTCATTCCCTTCCCTCCAGCTCCATCCTGAAATCCAGCCACTGCCTGGGATCCTGCCTCCTCTTCTATCCTGGAAGAGTAGCAGTTGGCCAAGAGCCCCAGATTCATGCTCCCAGTGGCTTTGCCACCCAGTTTCCATGATGTTGAGAGGCAAACTACCTACCTACCACTCCCTACTCTCTCTCTCTCTCTCTCTCTCACACACACACACACACAGGTTGGGCAGACCTGGACCAGCCCAGGATGTTGTTCTTGTCTGGGGGAACCTTACCTAAGGAGGATACAGGAGGTAAGAGCCTGAATTTTGTGATAGCATCTTTGCTAATTAGTTGGGAGAGAAGACTGGACTGAATCCTTCTCTCCAGTCTATAATTTCACACAGACCTTTCTGTACACATTTACCTAGAGACATATCCTCAAAACATACATGACACATACATTCAAGGATCTTAACATACTGATTTTTTATTTTTTCTGTTCACATGTGCATGGGTAGGTGACTTTGCTGAAGGTGATGGTGAAAGAGAGAGAGAGAGAGAGTGTGTGTGTGTGTGTGTGTGTGTGTAGAGGTGATGAATGACAGAGAATGACATCCCAACCAGCGCATCTATGAAGTGGGTTCTTTGACTTACCACTGATATCACTGGTGCCGGAGGTTTTTGCTGTCCCCTTTTGCCCTTAAACTGCTCTAAAAGGCCTGCTTCTTTGCTGAGACCATGTGGCCTAAGGTCTCACTCTTGATCCCATAATTTGGCTCCTTAGGCCTGGGGTGGCTAAAAAGGAATGAGGCAGGAGTCAGAAGACTCTCTAGAAGATCAGATCTCTCACTTAATCTCTAGAAGATCAGATCTCTCACTTAACCCTCTCACTTCTGTGTCAAGGTTAATCAAAACCACAAACATTTGTTTAACACTCCAATCTATCCTATTTTGCCCATAGGTAGGACCTAGAAAACAACCACTCCACAATAGCAGCAACTGCCAAATAACTATCTCCTAGGGTTGTTAATTGCCTTACAGTGGTATTAGAGGATTAAATGGATTAATGCATGATGAGCACTTAGATTCTTGCTTGGAATAGAATAAGCTTTCGGTGAGTGCAATCTGTTATTATTAGTAACATCATCAGGCATTTTCTTAAGTGCTTGCTATATATCAGGCACTGGACTAGATTCATTGTCTCATTCAAGCCTTATAATAGCACTGTAAGGAAGTTATTATATTCCTATTTGACACAAAAGGAAGCTGAGTGAGCCTCGAGAGGATACGGTTGTGTTCCACTGGCAGAGCCCAGACTCCAGTCAGATTTGCCTGGCCCCAGAGTGGGTGTTCTGAACCACTCCAATTCTTTGCTCATGATAGGCAAGGAGCACTGGTGAGAGTATGGGGGTCGTGTCAGCCGAGGGCAAGCAGGACCTAGATTAGCTTGGGCTTTGCTACCTTGCTTGATCTCACCTAGGCAGATTCTTGTTCTCATCAACACCAGGCTCCAACCCAGTGGTTCTCAAACTTTTTGGTCTCAGGACCCCTTTACACTTTTAAAAATTATTGGAGTTTCAGGCCAGGCGCGGTGGCTCATGCCTGTAATCCCAGCAATTTGGGAGGCCGAAGAAGCGGGTGGATCACGAGGTCAAGAGATCGAGACCATCCTGGCCAACATGGTGAAACCCTGTCTCTACTAAAACTACAAAAAATTAACCAGGCGTGGTGGCAGGAGACTGTAATCCCAGCTACTTGGGAGGCTGAGGCAGGAGAATCGCTTGAACCCGGGAGGCAGAGGTTGCAGTGAGCCGAGAGCACGCCATTGCACTCCAGCCTGGGCAAAAAGAGTGAAACTCCGTCTCAAAAAAAAAATTATTAGAGTTTCAAGGAGCTTTTGTTTATTTCTATGGGTTACACCTATCAATATCTACCTTATTAAAAATTAAAACTAAAAGCATTTTTAAATTGTTTAAAAAGTAATAAATATTATATGTTAAAATAACTTTTATGACAAAACTATATTTTCCCAAACAAAACAATTTAGTGTGAAGAATGTCATTATTTCACATTTTTGCATCTCTTTAATGTCTAGCTTAATAGAAGACAGATTCTCATATCTGTTTCTGCATTCAGTTTATTTTGATATGCTGTTTTGGTTGAAGTATCTGAAGTACATAGCCTCATATGCAGACATATAATCGAGGCAGGAAGGACCTGCAGAGCTCCTCAAAGGGTCTCTGGGACCCCCAGGGATCCTTAGACTACCGTTTAAGAACCACTGAGCTAACCAACTGTGATAAGCAGCAGAAGCCACTATAATAATATTACTGGACACCCTTTTAGCTCTTTAGTGGTGCTTCTGACTACAAAACCCATCAACATTTCACTATTTCATGCTGTATTTGAATTGTGTTATCTTAGGTAAGTTACTCAATTTTTCTGCCTCATAGATAGATAGAAGATAGATATAGATAGACTTGCTATGTGTGTCATATGTGCATTATTCATTATTGTTTAGCTTGAATATATAGAGTAAAATATAAATTTATAGATAAAATAGCTTTCACATGTTTAGCATTGTTTGAGGTGGGCAGCTTGACTATTAATATCAATCTTTTTTTTTCAGAAGGGGAAACTGAGCCAAAGAGGGTTGATGTGACTTGCTGAGGATGACACAATCAGCAACTGGTGGGCAGTAGGGCAGAACTCCTGTCCTTTGACTCCTAGACCTATGCTCACCCTCTCAGAATCCCTCTCTATACAGACATGGCTGCAAAACATGCCTGTGGAGGGTGGATGCGTGCCAGTCACAAACCATTTATGAAGTATATATAATGTTTGTATTTATCTGAAGATATTTATATCTGAGAGAAAAAATATCTTGTATTCCTGCATGCAAAGTTACAGCTTTGCTTGGTACAAGGCATCAGCCTGCCAGTGTTTCTCCTTCCTCATCAAATTATCCATGTGTCTGTAGTTCTGGGCTGGATATATCCACTGTTAGGGATACTCCTTCCTTCCAGGTCTCCTGCTGGTACATTCCCACTGAGAGCAGGTAGATAGCCCAGCTTGTCACATGAGCACACAGAACAGGCACACCTGAGGGTAGCAGTCTCATCCCCTTCTTTTTCTTTTTCCTATACATCATTTCTAACATACCTTTTCAAAAATTAGTGGTCTACAGGTGTACAACCAAGGAAAGCATCGTTGTATGAGCTGAGGTGTAGATGTGTCTCTGCAGATGCAAATGCAGAACTTTGGGTGCCCATATACCTGTCTAGGTAAGCCCCGTGTAAATGTATGAGCAACTGGGGCCTCAATTCTTTCATTAATCTGATAGGTATTTATTCACAAATTCTATATTTTATGGCTGTATGAGGCTCATGTTTATGCAGGATCCTGTGAGAAGAAGCCTCGGTGGGAAGTCAGTCTGTCTGAATTCTAGCCAAGCTTTCTGCTCCTAGCTGCCTGAAGCAAATCATTTACCCAGTGAGAGCCTCCACTTCCTCATCCACATAATGGGGGGAAATAATGATAGTCTCAGCTACATCTCGGGATGAGGAGTCTGGTGGGGAAATAGTAGGAGATGTCTGAGTATGATTCTTTTTCTTTCTTTTCTTTCTTTCTCTCCTTTCTTTCTCTCTCTCCTTTCTTTCTTTTCTCTCTCTCTCTCTTTCTTTCTTTCTTTTTTCTTTCCTTCTTTCTGTTTTTTTTTAGATTTGGGGGTGGAGTCCCACTATATTGCCCAGGCTGGCCTTAAACTCCTGGGCTCAAGCAATCTTTTCTCCTCAGTCTCCTGAGTAGCTGGGACTACAGGCACTATGCCCAGCTTTAGGATTCTTTTCTTTTATGGAAAAGTCCAAACAAAATAGTAGAGAGAATAATATAATCAAACACTAGTAATATAATCATTTCACTTCAACAATGATCAGCCTACAGCCAGTCTAATTTCATCTATTCCCTACCCAACAGTACCTCTTACATTTTGGAGCAAATTCCAGACATAAAATTTCTTACATAGTAAACATTTCAGTGAATACCTTTAAAAGTTAAAGTTTATTAATAACATAACCACAATATGATTATAATACCTACCTAAAATTTCTTAGCAAAACTCTTCAGTTTTTTTTTTGTTTTTTTTTGTTTTTTTTTTTTTTTTTTTTTTTTTTGAGACGGAGTCTCACTCTGTCGCCCGGGCTGGAGTGCCGTGGCGCGATCTTAGCTCACTGAAACCTCCACCCCCCGGGTTCAACCTATTCTCCTGCCTCAGCCTCCCTAGTTTTTAAAAAGTAAAAAAGATCTAAGAAACGTTAAGCAGAGGTCGGGCGCTGTGGCTCACGCCTGTAATCCTAGCACTTTGGGAGGCCGAGGCAGGTGGATCACGGATCACGAGGTCAGGAGATCCAGACCATCCTGGCTAACACGGTGAAACCCTGTCTCTACTAAAAATACAAAAAAATTAGCCGGCCATGGTGGCGGGCGCCTGTAGTCCCAGCTACTCGGGAGGCTGAGGCAGGAAAATGGCGTGAACCCAGGAGGCGGAGCTTGCAGTGAGCCAAGATCGCGCCACTGCGCTCCAGCCTGGGCGACAGAGCAAGACTCGGTCTCAAAAAAAGAAAAAAAAGAGAAAAAGAAATGTTAAGTGGCTAACTCCCCTCTGTCTCATGCTCAGGGCTGATGAATGTCAATAATAGAAAATGAGAATGGGGAGAAAAGGATGAACTTTCCTTTTTTATTTTTATCTTAAAATCCCAGGCCACCCCCAGCTCCTCCCCTCTACTCATTAGGTCCATTACAAATGGGCTGAGAGGGGACCCTGGAGGTCTAATGTGGTGGAGGCAGCCAGAAGGCATCCTCGGAAGACACTGCAGACCTCATATTGGATGAAAATCAGAGTGAACCAGAAGGAATCTGAGCTGAGGGCCTGCCAAGCCATTCTCCAGCATCAGATTTCTTCCTCGGCTCGCCAGGCATTTGAAAGATGTCTGAAGTCTCTTTGGAGTTACTGATCTCCAAAGACATGCAGATACATGTAATAGCATATAGAAACCCAAAAGGAGATTGCACAGAGACACAAGTAAACCCATCTGCCCATATACCAGCTATGTACAAACATATGCAAACACTCAGAGGCAGATGCAAATATACACATACAAATCAGCAAACTCAGGCATGCAGGAAAACAGAGATACAAACCCAAACACTCAAACATATATAAACATGCAGGGATACAAACATGCAGGTTCTGGAACCAAATAGAAAAGCCCAGAAGTGTGAAAATACACTTTGAGACATTTTTACTACTGACCAGTTAACATGGCCAAGCTCCAAGTCTGGCTGACTCTTTCCCTCACATACCATCAAATAGGCCAAATATTGACAAAACTACAACCTGAGTCACATTCACAAAAATGTGTACCTGGGATAAGTCATCCCAAGGCCTTTCCCCTGCCCTTGTCAGCACAAGTTCTCTATCATTAGTGCTCTGTCTCCCCAAAAGGCAGGAATAAGAGTGGTGTGATGTGGTACCGTGTATGTGTGTGCATGTATCCATATGAAGACACATTTCTTCATTCTGCCAAGTCAACTTGTCGAAAAGGGGAAAGAACACTAGCCATGCACAGACCTCAAGTCACTGCAGGCTGATGAGGGAACATTGCTTTGCTTACCCTGTGCTACAGCTGTAGGTTGAACTGATTTTTCCCCAAATCAATTGGCCCACATGGGTGTTTTGGCATCTTCTAGACATAACCTGGGGGTGCTTTCTCTGGGCCCGAGAGAGGCTGCGCCAATTGTCTGGGGTTGATTCTTCTGAGTGAACTTACCAATCAATTAAAAGAATAAAGGTGATGGAACTGGCTGGATCAGGTTGTTGGCTAGGCATTACATGGCCATGGAGTGATACTGAGTCAAAAAGGATGGGCAGAATCCAACAGTTTTAAAACAAGATCCATCAATAGATGGAGATAAACCAGTGGGGCTATTTAGCACTGTGCTCAGGAAAACCAGTCAACTGACTAAACTGTTCTCATTTCAACCAATTTTTGTGAGATGCAGCAGAAGCAACAGCATCTGAGAGTCAAGGGACCCAAGTGTGTTTGCATCGAAAGCTGGATCTACACTGGCATTTAGGGTAAGGGAAGGGTTGTGCAAATGACTGTAGATTCGGAAGGATAAAATGTGAGTATGTATCAGGAACTTAAAACTATTATCATTGGCAAGAAAGTAAAAGTTGTATAGTGAATTGAGGCTTTTTCTTTGTATGGAATCACAGAATGTTAGATATCGAAGGGACCTTAGAGTTCATGTGGAAACTGAGGCTTGGAGAGTTTTAAATGACTTGTCCAAGGTCACACAGCGAGTAAATGGCTGAGACACATTTAGACACCATATTAGTTTGCTTGGACTGCCATAACAAGAACCACAGCATGGACAGCTTAAACAACAGAAATTTATTTTCTCATAGCTCTGGAGGCTAGAAGTCCAAGATCAAGGTGTTAGCAGGGTTGGTTTCTTCTGAGGCCTCTCTCCTTGGCTTGTAGATGTCTGTTGTCTCCCTCTGCTTTGTCTGTGTCCTAATCTCTTTTTTTTTTTGAAATGGATTTTCACTCTTGTTGCCCTGGCTGGAGTGCAATGGCATGATCTCAGCTCACTTGCAACCTCCACCTCCCAGGTTCAAGCGATTCTCCTGCCTCAGCCTCCCAAGTAGCTGAGATTACAGGCGCAAGCCACCACGCCTGGCTAATTTTTGTATTTTTAGTAGAGACACGGTTTCACCATGTTGGTCAGGCTGGTCTCGAACTCCTGACCTCAGGTGATCCGCCCACCTCGGCCTCCCAAAGTGCTGGGATTACAGGCGTGAGCCACCGCACCTGGCCTGCTGATCTCTTCTTATAAGGACAGCAGTTATATTTAATTAGAGCCTACCCATATAATCTTGCCTTAACTTAATTACCTCTTTAAAGGGCCTATCTCCAAATACAGTCACATTCTAAGTTACTGAGGGTTAGGACTTCAAGAAATGGAACTTGTGGAGACACAATTCAGCCCTTAACTGACACCATGACTCTGGATTCCTAGTCCGCTGCCATTGTGCCCATGTCAGACTAAGTCATCTGGTGGATCCTATTCTTAAGTTGGCTCAATTTTGTTATGTTTCTTAGGGATGGGGAAGCTGTTTAGAGCCAACGTGAAATTGAAAACTGTTTCCTGGAGCCAAGGCCCATTGGGAAACTGAGTGAGCATGGGCTGGGGAATCCGGGATTAGGCTGACCACCAAACACTGGAAAATGGAAGTTTCTAACCAGAATCTTGGAACTGGAAAGAACTCAGTGAGATTAACTTGGCCATCTCAGATGGAGGAGAACTTACCTGGTATGTTCAGAGAACACAAGTGTCTGAGAGCTCTCATCACTGATATATTCTTTCTTATGTGTATTCAGATTCTTCAGGCCAAGCTCAAACCCCTATCCCTTGCCTCCAGTCCTCAGCGTTGGACAGTAAGATAAAACTCATCCAATAAGAGAGGTTTTCTCCCTTGAAGCTTGAAGAAGGCTTGACGAGATCTTAAGGGAATTTTTTTATTCAAGAGAGCCTCTTTCTCTCCTCATCTGAGGCTGGAGGTGGGGAATTTAGAGGCAAAAACTTCCCTTACCCCGTTGTTGTCTGTCCTAAGACCTTCAGCCCCTTATCTGGGCCCTGGCCAACTCTAGAAAATGGATTAAGGTGAGTTGATACGTAATGTGGTACAGAAGCAGGGAGAGGGGAGAAGCCCTCTAATATCGCAGAGATCACAGATGGCTCCAGTGGGATTATGGGGCATGGTGTATGATGAGGCTTGTGCCAAAAAGTGGCCACAACCAGGAAGAAGGGTCCATCTTATTATGATGGTTGGTGACTCTCCCTGCCATGGAGAGCAAGCTTGGATTCTGGGGTTTGGAGGGAGCAACTCCAAAAATATCCAGCTGAAACACACAGAGCCAGAGTCAGCATGGTGCTGGGACGAGTACTGGTTCAGGGATCAGAACACCTGGGTTCTGATCTCTGTCTGAGCCTCAGTTTCTCTTCCTTCACAATGAAGTGGTTTGATTAGGTTATCACTAAGATCCTTCCAGCTCTGAGACTCTAAGCAAAAACTGAAGGATGCTGGGGGGCAGGGAGAAGGAATACTCTTTGTAGCAAATCAGATGATGGACTATGTGTCTCTGTGAACCAAACCAGGCACAGAAAACTCTCCATCTTCATTCCAGAGTTGGTGGGGGGTGGGGGAGTAGGGGGTGTTAGCTGTGGTGTCTCCTTATTTGACAACTCAACCTTTTCCACAGAGCCCCTGCAGACAAACTATGGGGAGCTGTTTCCCTTAAGGACCCTGCCCCTGAGGGAAGAGAGGCAGAAACAAGATGGGGCAGGAAGTTGGAAAGGGTGTCTGCATGATGCCAATAGCCAGGTGAAAACAGAGAAATCAGCCCACTATCTGCTTAGTTTCAAATAGAATAAAGGGATCCAATTTTCTAGCTTTCATCTGATGTAATGGATAATGAGATGCAGGATCAGCCTTTTGCAGTGATTCAGTTTAAAGCCCCTGGGAAGGATCTGTTTCCCCCTCCCCAATTATCCTGCCACAGAAATGCCTTAAGTTCCACCATTAAAGCACATGGTGTTAAGTACAGTCCTCTGCAGATCACATCCTTTAAAATACAAAAGCACCACTGGGATACTTCATCAAACAAGGATAGAATCAGAAAAGTAGTGCTTGGGGGGGGATGCTTAGGGAGATGAGGGGCCCTGAAGATTAATCTCTAGATACTTCTCAGTTTCACATTGCCTGATCCTTGTGGGAAAGCTAGATTCTGCCTGAGGAAGTGGGAACTCAGGGACTCCCCTAGAAACCAGATGCCTGCAATTATGAATATATTTCTAGTCCTGGGAAATGGGTGGACTCTAAGTGGTGAGGGTAGTTATCACGCCGAAAAATCACAGAGGCTGCCAGTAAAACTTAAATCAGGGGGATGGAAATTCTGATAATATACGTGCATTTGGGTCAGCCACTATAGAAACCAGTGTAGAAGTACTTCATGGGGCCCCCTGTATGTCCAGAGGATATAAAACTATTCCAGAGGGGGAAAAATCCATTCCATTTCTATGATTATCTACTGTATATCTAATCCATAAGGCATGGTTTGAAAGTATTAAAACCTAGCAGATAGGGAAACACACAGCCAGGGTTCAGATCTAGTGATGTGACCTTGGGCAGGTGACTTAACCTTTCTGAGAATAGATTTCCTCATCAAATTCAGTATAAAGCAACTGGCATATAGTAATCTTCTAGAAATGGAAACTATTATAGTTATGAGTACTGAGGGAGCTTCAGGACACTATTCATGAATTGGCACTAAGCCATGGAATGAATGGTCACCATAGTCAGAGCAAATCAGAGGTCCAGACCCTGATAAATTCATGCATAATCTTTTTCTTTTTTCTTTCTTTCTTTCTTTTTTTTTTTTTTTTTTGAGACGGAGTCTTGCTCTGTTGCCCAGGCTGGAGTGCAGTGGCACAATCTCGGCTCACTGCAAGCTCTGCCTCCTGGGTTCACACCATTCTCCTGCCTCAGTCTCCTGAGTACCTGGGACTACAGGCGCCTGCCACCACGCCCAGTAAACTTTTTGTATTTTTAGTAGAAATGGGGTTTCACCGTGTTAGCCAGGATGGTCTTGATCTCCTGACTTCGTGATCCGCCTGCCTCAGCCTCCCAGCGTGCTGGGATTACAGGCATGAGCCACTGCGCCCGGCGCATAATCTTTTTCTTACCTGGGTGAATCTTGTTTTTTCCCAACTTAATCTTATCTTTCAGGATCTGCCAATAAAAGAAGCAGAAAGAGTCCTGTACCCCTCCATGTAGCCTGGAAATTTTAGGTTTGGGCCAAGGTTGGCCTTACCCACAGACAGGATGGGTGGCTGCCTTCATGACAGGATTTAAGAAAAATCATAAACCACCCTCACCCAAATTTGTATTATGCCACCTGCCACATGGGTCTAAAATTCCATTATTATAGATATTTCCCCCCATCCGGGCAGTGGCTTCTGAAGACCCCTACCAAAAACACACAGTTGCCTGGGAGAATGTGCATGTCAACACATTGGTGAAAGTTTCCTAACCTGCAATCTAGCTTCTTCTTCAATAAAGAAGAATGGTCTGGAACTCAGGACAAGTAAATTTTGATAGGACTGGGGTTCTTAAAGGGCCAGAGCACAGGCCTTTTCCTTTCAGGAGGCACACATAGAATGTATGGACAGCAGAAAGACACCAAATGGGCATGGGACCTACTAAGAATGTCCACTGGGCCATCTGTGATTTAGGGAGCTGAGACAATGAGACAATTCTAACTTTCAGTTCACCTTGATATTGACTCTACCTAGGTCTTGTACCTTCCCGCGCAGACTTGCATCCTCCCAAGAGCAATGATGTACTTGGGCAAGAGGTAGAGAGGCGATACTAGTGTCTGAGTAGTCTGAGCAGTGACATCCAGGTCTCAGTGACTGAGACCAAGCAGCTCTGTCTCTGACCAACACAATCATGACAGCAGCTAAAGGTCTCCACTCTGGGTTGGGGTCAAGGAAATGAGTAACTAACAGTGTGCTCTGCAGATCACTGGGACTCTAGAGGGTCTTTTAGTTGGTCCAAAAGTCCACCCAGAATCCGTCGTCCAAACACATGTGACTGGTTTGTGTTTTGTTTTTTGTTTTGTTTTGTTTTTGAGATAGTCTTGTTCTGTCACCCAGGCTAGAGTGCAGTGGCGCAATCTTGCCTCACTGCAACCTCTGCCTCCCAGGTTCAAGCAATTCTCCTGCCTCAGCCTCCCTAGTAGCTGGGATTACAGGCACCTGCCACCGCGCCCAGCTAATTTTTGTATTTTTAGTAGAAATGGGGTTTCACCATCTTGGCCAGGCTGGTGTCGAACTCCTGACATCATGATCCACCTGCCTCGGCCTCCCAAAGTGCTGGGATTACAGGCGTGAGCCACCACGCCTGGCCTGGTTTGTGTTTTAATTGTAATCTCTGAGGAGATATAAATATATATTTGAAAGAGCAAAGAAATTAATATTTGAAAAAGTATAACTATTGTCATGGTTATTTACTAAGGAAAAAATGTGTGTGTGAATATTGAATATGTACGTATGTGGGTAAACACACACACACGTATTCTTCCCTCCCTCCCTCCTTTCCTTCTTTCCTTTCTTTCCATTGACAAAAGAGGCCAATGAGATATGCGACAACTGGCATCTCTGCAATCTGACCAGAACAGCCTGAAGGCCACCAGAGTGGATGTTACATCTGCAGGACTGGCCGCCTCCTACCAATGTTTTTCAACTCGGATGTTTTGGCATCATGGCAGCACACATCCTCTCTCTAATCCAGTCTGCACCTAAACCCTGTGTAGGCAGTTTCTGCCGTAAAAAGAGCAGCCCGATAAGTGAGAACTTGGTTCCTCCTACATTACCCTAAATATTGCTGTGATATCAGGGAAATAATATTAATACTTACAACAACTACAACCAAGTTGTAGGGCCTCAACTACTCCCCTCCCCAAACTTTCCTCCTCTGAATTATGAGAAAACTTCTTTAAGAAGGTTGGAAGGCCGGGCACGGTGGCTCATGCCTGTAGTCCCAGCACTTTGGGAGGCCAAGGCGGGCGGATCACGAGGTCAGGAGATCGAGACCATCCTGGCTAACACGATGAAACCCTGTCTTTACTAAAAATACAAAAAATTAGCTGGGCGTGGTGGCAGGCGCCTGTAGTCCCAGGTACTCAGGAGGCTGAGGCAGGAGAATGGCGTGAACCCGGGAGGCGGAGCTTGCAGTGAGCTGAGATCACACCACTGCACTCCAGCCTGGGCGACAGAGCGAGACTCCGTCTCAAATTAAAAAAAAAAAAAAAAAGCAGGTTGGAAGAACTGGGAATGAGGAGAATTGGGAATGGGGGAGAATGTGTTAAGCAGGTGTAAAACATAGGAAGAGGGTCTGTAAACGCTACATCTCTGAGAGGGGGGCTTTGTGGACGGGAGGAGAAGGAACTAAAGGGTGGTAATTAGCTTATTATTGTTTCCCTTGGGTGTTGTGAGAATTCCTTAGGAGACACTTGTAAAAAAGCAGAGGGAAGACAGTAAATACACATCTAATGATATGCTAAATAAATTATTATTGTTATTATTATGACTATAATAGCAATTGTAACTTGCTTCCTGCTCGAATTTCCACTAAAGATGGGAACTGACCCCCTTACTGCCAGGCCTCCACAGCTGTCAATAACCCCCAGCCCCCGCCTCCCCAGGAATCAGTCGAGTAATTGGGCAATATAGACTAGGCTTCAGTTAACAGCCGTTCTTCTGGTGTCTGCAGGAGAACCAAACAGGAGCTCAACATAAGCAGCAAGGCCTCTGCCAGGTACCTGCTCTAGCAAAGAAAAGAAGAAAAGGAACCTTGCCGAGAATCGTGGGGGTTATATTTAGGGAATAACTTCTTGATTTCCAAGCAAGAGAACTCAGGGAGGGCAAAAACTGAGGCAGGCATTTAGGGAGGGGGTGGGTCACAGAAACAAAGGGGAAATATACAAATTAGGGATACTCAGTCTAGAGATCATAGGCTTCTAGGACTCCTGCAACTATCAAGGGCACTTCCAGAATTTTGCTAGGAAGTGAGCCAATTGTTTTTGTCAGCTTCTCAAAGGGGTCTGGGACCCAGGAACAGCTAAGGGCCATTCCAGCCCAGGTAAAAGGGACCCAGGACTCTTTGGGGTTAATAATAGTGGCCAGTGTCTATTGGTTTCCTGCCTTTTGGCTAAGGACAAACCAATAGACACTGGCCACTACTGTAACCTGCTGTTTACAGCAACTGTCAGCAATCCCCCCCTCAACCCCCCTACTTCTAGCCAGAGCCCAGGCACCTGCCTTGAGCCCTTCTTAGGCAAATATATGTAAATGTAGGACCCTCAGTTCTCCCTCCCTGAATTTCTTTAGGGAAAGCAACAACCATCCCTGAAAGCCATAGGTATTCATGGGGCGGAAGGAGAGGGCTAGTTGTCTGAGAGGGAAACTGCCAAAGGCTGCAGACTAGGAAATGGGATACCAGGTTTAAGATAGCTCCTTTCTGGACCTCAGTCCTTCACCTAGTCACCTAGTCACAGGGTGGATTGTCTCTAAGGATACTTAGGGGAAAAGGAACCAAATTCGGGAGGGTCCTCCTTGCTTTAAGCCTTGATGGGAGAGGGGGAGGCCAACCCTTCTCTGCAGACTGGGATCCTCACTAGACAGAGGAGCTCCAAACCTGCCCATCTCATCCCATGCACCGACGGTGCCTGGCCTGGCTCCAAACTCCCAAAAGGAACTATTTTACAGGGACCAAAAAGGGGACACTGGTGATAATAATAATAATAATAAAAAGAAACAATCTGATTGCGGCATTACTGGATCAGAAAATGTGTGACCTTTTTAAAGTTGTTAAAAATTTTTAATTATTAAACATTTTAAATATTAAGCCTGATCTGTTTGGTAGCCCTGGAGCAGGGCTGAGGCATAGAGAGAAACCTTTCCTTCAGCCAGGTTGTTTGTCTCGCACTGATTTATTTTTGTTTTATTTGTGGATTTCTTAATGGACCCAATGGTGGTTCCTCTTTGCACCCCTTGGATTGACAGGCAATTCCTTCCTAGCCCAGGTCTCAGCTCTGGTTTAGTTTTCATAACTTGGGGGTCCAGGGAGCCAGGAGACTGGAGATAGAAAGCAGAAGTGCACTGGGGTGGTGGGTCTGCCTTGGCTTACCCCTAAATTTCCAGATTCCAGGTGCCTTGCTCCAGTCCCCGCCCCATCCTAGGCTCAGGATGCTCTCCCACCCTACTAACCACTGGTCCAGTCAAAGCCCAAGCTGCTGCCAGCCGCCATGTTATCTCCCAGCCTGGCTAGGGTGCCTGCTAGCCAGCAGTGGCTATGGTGGTGTGCAGAGGGAGGGTGAGTTTTTATATTGACTGCCATTCCGTTTACCTCAACAAGTATGTTTGGGCAACCATTCTGTGCCAGACAGGAGACAGAGTCCCTGCACTGCAGGAATTCCTAGTCCTGTGGGCAGGGGTGTGTGGAGGGTGGCACATGGTGGTTAGCCTGGTCCAAGGGTCTCCACTCCCTTCCTAGCATCCTAGAGATCCTGGAGGCCAGGTTGGCCACGGAGACTGAGTTCAGGACAATTCCTTCACACATTCAACGAAGTTATCTGTAACTCCCTGTTTAAAAACAACAACAACAACAAAAAACCACACAAACTGGCAGTCGTGGGAGGTATTTCCCCACTGGGCTGGTTGGTAGCAGGGGAAGAATTGTGGACCCCTGGCCCAGTGGTGCCTGGAAGGAGGCTGATGTAAGAGTGGTGTAGCTGTGAGTGGGAGAAGTGAGATCTAGTGGGGTAAGTCCATGTTGCCTGTTCCTAAAGTCAAATTCTCCCTGAAAAGACCCAGGGCAGCACTGTTAGGGAGCTGAAGGAGTCCCTCTGTGCCCAGAGGGAATTAGGCCACTCAGGCCTCAGAGAAAGAGGGCGGGTGGTGAGGACAACCTCCCCAAGCCCCCATCAGAGCAGGCCCAATACTTGCAAATTCACTCCTCAGTCCACTAGATTCTGGTCCCATCCTACATCCCCGCCAGGGCACAGGAGGCCCAGATAAAAACAAGCTTTATTTGGCCAAATTAACTCACTTTCCTGGATTACCTCACTTATCGGAAAGTGAAAGTACACCCCACGCTCCTCGCCCTGTCCCTGCCTAAACCTCTTTATCTCTGAAGCCCACTCTTTGAGACCTAAAAATTAGGGTTCAACAGAAATGCTCTAGGACTACAGGAGGGACACGACAGTCCCTATCCTACAGTGCACTAAAAGCCAAACTGAAGGCTGCTTCCTCGGTGGAGAGTGTCTCAGGGTGAGGTGGTGGGACTGTTCGCCGCTTCCCATTTTACAAGCTCCTTGTCCACAGCCGTCTGCGCCAGCCCCTCACAAAACCGGTTCTCGCCTTCTGGTGGGTGCTGGTGTTTACCCCTTTCCTCCCACTATCTGTTCAAACCCAGCCCACCCACCCTCCATTCACCTCCCCTCCTTAAGGCTCCCTGAGCTCTATTTACCCTTTTGTAACTCCATCCCTCCATAAGTACACAACTCTCCTAGCTGGTTTCCTAGAGGGCAGATACAGTGTTTCCAGTTGGCCCTCTGCAGATATCTGTGAACAAGTCTCTCCCAGCCCCTATATATAAATATGTCTGTTCTAGACAGACGGGCCTAAGTCCCAACGTAAAAACATCACAAGATAATTACACCTTATATACATACAGATCTCTCTATAGAGTTATATTTGAAAGTGTCTATAACTCTAGAGAGAGATTGCAGCATGCACATATAGGACTATAATTATTTATGTCTGTTTTTATAACTAGGTAGTTATAAATAGATATGCCTATATACAGTGATAATAATATAGAAATATCTCCATAGCCATATATGGCTCTAAGTGAATGCTCTAACTACTCTATTTCACAATCAATAAGTATATATCTCCTGATACATAATTCTAACAATATACGTTTTTATCTATATAGCTGTTCAGAGATATAAATCTGTCAGGATATCACATGTACATAAAGCCGGATGGCTGTAAGAGAGTCGTATATTTTCCCATATATAAATCTGCTCCTATAACTACTGTATATGCACAAATACAATGGAAATAATTATATTTCCTTCAAACATAAATCTGTAAATACAACCACAGCACATTTAGGTACGGTTAGACATAGAGCAATATTTCCTAGACATCAGTCTGTCAATAGAGCCACCAGTGCCTCCAAACAGAGAGTTATAGAGGGAGTTATAAATAAACTCTCCAGATGGGAACCGATCAGTAGAACTAGATGTAAACATGACTCCAAGCCGTTCTTTCTTCTTCTTCTTCTTCTTTGTAAGATATTCCTGAAGCAAGCCCAGTCATATAACAGGGTGCAGAGGTGTCTGGGTATTGGTATTTTTCCCCCCAGGAGGGTCGGATGTCGCTGGACTTTGGGAAACCGAGCAGGAGTGGATAGGGGACAGTGCCCGCTCCCAACGCAGCCCAGAAGTCCCTTCCTTCTGTCTCCTGGTGGCTGAGAGCTCGGGCAAGTGGAGAGGCCTAAGGGAGAAAAATGAAAAAGCAGAGTCTGGCTTGAGTCGTTTGGCCCTTCGGCCTAAAACCCTCTCAACAGGGAAGCCCCGACCAGGCGTCGGAGCGGAGAGAGCCCACGAGGCCCAGAGGCTGGGGGAAAGGGGCTGCAGGCCAGGCTGCGGAGGCCGAGCGGAGTCGCCAGCCGGTGCCTGATCGCCCGGCGCCCCATCGCCCGGGGCCGCTGCCTCGCCGGCGGCCTGGAACACAAAATCTGGGCCCTAGCCCTGCGCCCTGCGCTCAGCGCTTCCACCGGTCTTATTTTTTGCTGTTTTGTCCGATTAGGTATCGCAGCGTCCTCCACCCGGTGTTGTTGTCAAATGCGAAGGAACCCAGGGCTTTCTGAGTGTGTGTGTGTGTGTGTGTGTGTGTGTGTGTGTGTGTGTGCTGGCTTTAAATAAGTGACTCAGTGGATAGTGTATTTCTCTTTTCAGACCAAATGGGTCACCGGCTACTGAAAAAGAATCCAGACCTCTGAAAGGGTTTGTGACAAATTTTTTAGAAGTTCTCACGCTCATCTGTTACGATGATTTTCTTTTCTTTTTTCTCTTTTAAAAAAGTTGGCTAATTTGTGTTTCTATATTCCTCTTTAATTTTATTTTTATTGGGGGTACAATTGTTTTTAAAGGAGGGATTTCGTTAGACCCGAAACTGTGGGGTGGCTTCCTCTCTAGCAAACTTACTATCTCTACCCCTGTGATTCCCATCTCCCCCAAGAAAACAAACTAATTAAATGACCAGAAAACTGTACCTGGAGAGAATGAGGTAGATGTTGCAGGATCCGGGACCGCGGTCTTTGCTTGCTTCATGAAAAATCGGCTAGTCTCCAAACTCGCGAAGGAAAATTCAAGGCGCCTCGACTCCTCCTTTTAAATTTGTTAATAAAGAGCCTAGAAAGGGAACTTTCCCTGGGCCTGCCGAAGCCCCAGCCTGGCTCTCCCAACTCCCCAGCGGCCATAAGTGTTTTTCTGCTTCCGTTCGGGCCCCCCCGTCTTCCCGGGCATCTCTGAGCTCCTGCCGGATCAAGGCTGTGGTCATCGCCTCATTCATCTCTGCCCCTTGGCCTGAGCCTGCACATTTGGCCTCCTTCTTAAAACAGGGGCTCCTAGAGAGTCCCAAAAGCCATTAACCATCCCCATATGTGGGATCCCTTCCCTGATCACACAAAGCAGAAGCCTGAGAAAAAAAGCAATAAAGAGTGGCCTCCTGGCCCTCCTTCCCCTCTTCTGTCCCTTGTCTGGGAAAGGGGTTCCCAACCCCAGCCCCGCCAAGAGCATATTAAGAAGCTTTCTTCCTCCCTTCCTTTCCTATCTCCCCCTCAGATGCTGTGATCCTGACTCCTTCTTCTGTCTCCACCTCAAAATATTTCCTCTTGCATTTTATTGTTATTCTGTTATGGAGGGACTGTTAACTACTGTTTTATTATTATTATTCATTATTTATTGTTATTATGATTGTTGTTAGAGATTTGTTCACCACCGTTCAGGGGACAGCAGCCTGGCCCAGGGGGAAGCCTGCCTCTCTCTCTCTGTCTCTCTCTCTCTCACACACACACACACATACACACACACACACACACCCTAACACAGTGCACACTCACGCATATATGCTCACAAATGCCTGCTGTGTTCAGGCCCCTGCACAGCAATCCGAAGAGGCAGGCATCCTACCCCAGCACCCAAACAACACACTGCCCATGCACACCAGCATTCAGGCAGAACACCACCCCCAGACCAACGCCAAAACCCACACGCACCGAGCTTGCAAGGAAAGGAAAATACGTAAAGAATCCCTTCTCTCCCACAACCTGGAGGGGCGAGTCAGGCCTCTGTCTCTTCCCCCCAGTCGCTTTCGCTTTCTCTCTTTTTTTTTTTTTTTTCTCCTTGTTTACAGCTTCAGAGAGCTCAAGACCCATAAATCTTGAGGGGCCTACAGAGCGCAGAGCACATTTGTATGCATCGTTAGGACTCGCTAATACCTAAGCCCATTAAGGAGCGTGTATGCGCGTGGTTTCCGGTGTGTATTAACTTATAGTTAAATTCTGGAGGAAAGGGCATTGTGAATTAACATATACCAAATCCATCATGGGCTTTTGTCTTATCAGATTAGTCAGTCATGGGTTTGGGGGAGCAACTTGCCTGGGTCGGGGTGTACCCACCCTTCAAACTTTGTGGAGCAGGCCCGGGGGTCTTGGGAAACACGAAGGCATTCCTATCCAGCCCCAGTCACTCGGATCCCCCAGGCCTAGCGGCTGCACACCTGCGAGATGGCGGAGGGACTGCAGACCCGGGTGCGGGAGACCAGCGCCGGCGAAGAGAGGCGGGCGAGGGAGGCCCCTCCAGCGTCCTGCTGGGGTTGAGTTGGGGCGGCTCGTCCCGTGGCCGCTGGGTCGTCTGGTTTCCGCTTTCCGAAAGAAATGAGAGGAGAGGCAAGTGGAGTCGCTGAACTTTAATTAAACCGTAGAGAAGACAGTGGGGGGAGGGGGAAAAAAACGATCGGAGAAGGAGGAGAAGGCGGCCGAGAGATCGAGGAAAGGAAGTCCTGGCGGCTCGGGGGAACTTGGAGATCTCTCCAAGGGGCTGAAAGCTGGAAGTTGTACGAAGGTGTTCCTTTCCCACACCCCAGCTACTCCGCCCCAGTCGAAGAGGCTAATTCCGGCCCTCTTATAAAAAAAAAGAAAGAAAAGGTAAAGAAAAAGAAAATCTAATTATGTGGCATGTTTCAGCCAGGTGTTCCTGGTTCCAATGACTCAGACCCTATTGGAGCCCCGAGGATCTGGATAATTGGGCCTGCATAGACAGAGATGAAGGATGCCATTTCTAAAAGGAGGAAGGGGAGAGGAAAGTCCATCTCTTGGGGTCTTGTAGAAAATGCCAAAGACCAAACGAGCTAAATTATTGTGTCCGTGTAGATCTATTTGCCTATTTACATACAGCAGGCTGTGTGGGTGGGGGGTGAGGGAAGGCAAGGAATAAACGACCAGGATGGAGCGGGCTGGCAGTAGAGAAAATGCGCCCCCCGCCCTTTGCGGGAACAGCCAAGGGGCCTCCTCAGCTCGCAGCTCAGGCGGCCGCGCGGCGGGCCGGTCCGGGGCCGGGGGCCGGGGCCAGGGCCGGGGCCGGGGCCGGGCTGGGGGAGGGGAGGCGGGGGCGGGAGGGGAGGCGGAGGCGGGCCCTCCCCGGGCGCTGTGAACTTTAGCTGGGCCGCCGCCTGTCAGCCCCAGAAAGCGTTAAAGGTGCAGCAGCCCGCGCCAGCCTCCGCAGCCGCCTTTGTACGCGTGATTTATGACTTCAATCTTGGTTCACCGAGAGTTCACACGGCTTTCGCTGCTGTTGAAGGTTAAAAGATGGTCTTCGCTTGACAAGTGGGACTATTGAAAATTCCTTCTTCTTCTTTTTTTTTTTTTATTTTAGAAGCGAAGAGCAGAGGCTCAGGAGAGAAAAAAATGGGGGGGGGGCGGGGGACGGGGTTGCAGGTGGGCCAAAATGGTAGGTCAGGAAGGTTTGTCTTCCTATATTTAGGATTTTTTGTTGCTAGGATTTGTGTGCGTGTTGGGGAGAGGGTAGAGAACAAGAGGGAGCTAGGCAAGAGATGTAAAGATCTCTCATATTTAGAGGCCAAAGGAGTGGGAAAAAAAAACAACTCGTGCTTCCACCGTTAATTATCTGGGTAACTTGGGTCACACCCCCTAACTGATCCTCTCTAGAGACCAGAAATGGGCCAGGTAAGGGAGAGAGTTTGGGTAAAGGGTAAGGTTTGTGTGCTTCTCACTGGGTGTACTTGATCATCCACCTTACCTGGGTAACTATTTTTTTTTTTTTTTTTTTTGGAAATGGGGTCCAGCTCTGTTTCCCAGGCTGGAGTGTTGTGGCACCATCATAGTTCACTGAAGCCTCAAACTCCTGGGCTCAAGTAGTCCTCCCACCTTAGCCTCTTAAGTATGTGAGACTGCAGGCATGTGCCACACCCCCAGGCTGGGTAGCTGCTTTTCAATGTGCTTCTGCACCCACAGATTTGGACAAGGGTATTTTTAGGCAGCAGTCTTTCAACTCTCTTCATCCTGAAGGTTTAGCCTGCCATTTACATTTGATGCACATGAAGAGGCTAATGGGAAGGAAATCTATAGAACTGGAATTGGAAGTCCTTTCGAATCCCAAATCCCCTTGGTCTAAGAGCCAGTCTCTCTTCTTTCTAGCATTTTGAAAAAGGTCGTGCCACAGCAGAGATGGTGGTTAAAGATCTCCTAAAGACCAGAATCTAAGGCCCCTTTGTGATCTAAGGCTCTGAGTACTTGGAGAGACAAAACTCACTCCTTCTTTGTAGATTCAGAGAGACAGAGAGAGAGAGAATGAGGAGATACCTTGAAGCTGAGGGTCTGCTTGGCTCTTCGAGGTTTTTTTAAGATATGTTTTTAAAAATTTTTCTGGAGTGGGAATTTGGGATCGTGTGCACTGGGAAGGGGAACAGCAAAGAGCTGGGTCTGGAGTTGGGTGTGCCTCCCTAGCCCTATTTAGGCCCCATCTCCATTATCGATGCTAGGTAAATGTCTTCTTAAGAAATAGAGCCAGCCCCTCAAATCCAGATCTGGGAACCAAAGGCATGCACGCTAGAAGGGGCACTCCCTGCTTCTCTTTCTACATAGCGTTAGAGAGGTATTTTCCCACTGTGTGAGGACTTAGATAAGAGAAGGAGAAGAGCCAGAAAGAAGTCCACATCTCGCCGGGACACCTAGCACCAGGCCCTCCTACAGGAGACCTCGTATGTAAATAGCAGAATGGGGAGCAGAGAACAGAGAGACCCCAGAAATCCAGAGTCCAGGCTCTGAGGTCACTTTGGCAGGAATGGTCCTCTGGCCTTATGAAGAACAGAGGGGCAATATGGCACTGTTTAGAAGCTCAGGGGGTGGTAGCTGTTAGGAGAAATCAGCCAAGGAAGCTAATGAATCTCTTCCAGGTTCTGGTTGGGAAGCAGAGGAATGAACTTAATGGCCTCTGGAAGTAATGTCTGTACTGAAGTCCCCTTCCCACCCTTTCTGACTGTGTTCCTCCCTGGGAAATAATTCCAGTGGGCTTGTGCTTATCTGCAAGTCTGGGGTAATTATGAATTATTAATTCATCATTAAGACTTGATTGTGACCGTTGCTCTCCAGTGGACCCATTTATCTCCTTCTTTATGAGGCAGAGGGCGGCCTCTGTTAGCCCTTGGCTTCTGTAACAGGCAAACTGAGGCCAGCCCCTCTTGAAGGCAGTCCTTGAACTCTGCCCTAGGTGGGATGGTTGCCTCATTACCAGTCAAGTCATGTTGCACCTCAGAGTATTTGTGCGATACAGCCACCTCCCACAAACTTCAGATTTCAAAGTGCTTTGTAGGCTCCCGGAGAGATAGAGTAGGGGATTGGGAGTGAGACTCCAACAGGGGAAGAAACTTGGCCAAGCTGTGTGTGGAGACAGGAATTAAGGCGAGGTGGGAGGACTCCCAGGCACAGTATCTAAGCAATCTGGGATCAGGAATGGGCATTTTGCCTTCCTTACCCTAAGGAGATGCTAGTCTCCCTCAACTCTCTGGGGACCCCTGAACACACATCTGGCCCCTTTTCCTGACCTCTCTTTCCCCCACCAGCCTCTCAATCGAGAGGCACAGGTTTCAAGACACATCATCCCCTCTGATGGTTAGGGGTGGGAAAGTCAGATCTGCCAGTTGTTTCACATCTGTGAGAGGCCTGGAGAGGGAGAAAATTGCTGCTATCCCATGAGGTAATTCCCATCTAAATCCCTGCTATAAGCTCACCTCCTCCAGCACTGAAACAATTCTCTTCATCCTTTTTTCCCCCTCTTCTTCCCTCTGGAAGTACAGGCAGGGAGATTGAGGGCAGGAGAGGCAGCTCCCAACAGCTGTACCTAGAGGAAGAGACAGAAGTAGGAAATGAGGGGAGAGTGGCTTAAACCTGTTATTTCCCACAAGTTTTATCTCCATTCTTCAAACCCAGGTCAACACCCTGAAACCAGGGCCATGGGAAGCCCTCTCTCCTTGTTCCCCCAACTCTCTCTCTCTCACAGAAAAGGAGCCCTGCATCCCTCCCTGAGGCCAAGGGGCTACTCTAAAAACTGCTCTAAGAACACTACCACTTTCTACAGGACACCTGAGGTCCCAACGCCCATGTATCTCTCAGTGCCTGTCTGGTCCAGAGGGAGCCAGTGGCTCTTGCCAGCACATCATCATTTTGTGCTCCACGAGGGGGTGGTCCATGGAGTCATCTCAACTTTCAGCCCAGACCTCACTCACTCTTTCTCCAAGCCACGCCAACATTCCTTGGTCTCTCCCAAGCCAGGAGACAGGTAGGAAGCCCATCCAGACGGTCCCCTGGAACTGGCTAATATAGTTTAATTTACTGTTTGGTGGTAAATAAAGAGAACTTGGGAAAAAAGGGAAGGAGCAACTGTGCCTAGCGTCCTTCTCAGCCACCCCTCCCCTGGACATTGGCTTTCTCCATGAAACAGTGCACTGTTGTTCTTGGACAACCATTCCCCACCATCTTCTTTGGAAGGGCTTGAGTTTCACCCTCCGTTCACCCCCATTAATCACCCCAGCAGCTAAACATCACCCAGCCCCCTCTGGCCCTTTCTCTTCTTGCCCTTAGTATTCATGGCGGAGCATTCCTCACTGCTGCATGCTCACAAAGACCCCTCCTCTGACACGAGGTCCCTCCCACTCCCCAACCACCCAGTCCACGATGGGTACTGCTCACTGTTCTGGATGTTCCAACTGCCGGCGCCCACTCCTGGACCCCGTTCCCCCACTCCCCAGCTATCTCCATAGCCACTGCGCCCTTCCCATGCACGTGTCGGCTTCCCACACCCTCCTTCAGGTACCTCCTCTTAGCCCCACAAACCCTCTCCAGTCTTTCCCAGCCACGATTCTGCCCTCCATGCCCTATGCATGTGTAGCCCCTGTCTGCTTCCCTATACTTCTCCTTGCTTCTCTCTTCTTTCCCTCCCCAAGACATTCCGTAGGCACTTCATATGGTGGACCTGAAGCCCTTCCCTTCTGGCCTTGAGAAACTGAGGCAGTGTACCACAGTGGTTAAAAGCATGGGTTTGTGATTCAAGTCCCTGATCTGACACTTGCTAGTTGTACAAACTTGGGCAAATTACTTAACCTCTCTGAGCCATCCATAAAATAGACATACCCACTGACCTTATAGAGTTGTTCTGTAGATCAGATTAAATTTTATTTGCATAGATCCAAGCATTCAGCAGGGGCTTGATAAATGGTAGTTATTGTGTTACAAGCTTCTTGTGAAGAAAGAGAGATGTTCTTCAGATTCTAAAAAGTGAAGGAATTGCCTCCTCCAGCACCAGAGAGGGAGGGATAAAAATTACAGTCTTGCAGATAAGCAGGGCCCATTTACCGGGCAGTGATACTCTTCTATTAGCTCTGGAGGGTCTCAACTTTCACTGCACACTGGAATCCCCAGCGAGTTTTTCTGTTTGTTTGTTTTTGTTTTTGAGATGGTGTCTTGCTCTTGTCGCCCAGGCTAGAGTGCGGTGGCACATCTCGGCTCACTACAACGTCTGCCTCCTGGGTTCAAGCAATTATCCCTGCCTCAGCCTCCCGAGTAGCTGGGATTACAGGTGCTTGCCACCATGCCCGGCTAATTTTTGTATTTTTAATACAGACGGGGTTTCACCATGTTTGCCAGGCTGGTCTCGAACTCCTCACCTCAGGTAATCCACCCGCCTCGGCCTCCCAACATGCTGGGATTACAGGTGTGAGCCACCATGCCCGGCCACAAGTTTTTTAAAATACTGATGCCTGGGTCCCACCTCCAGAGATTCCAATTTGGTTGGCCTGTAGTAGGGCCTGGGCATCTGGATTTTTAAAACTCCCCAGGTTGCTAATGTGTAGCCAGAGGTTGAGATGCTGGCCCTAGGAAATGATACAAGAGATAAGGGGAGGGCTGACACTTCTGCCAGAGCAAGGGAGGGGAGGGATACTCAGCTGAGAGCTGCTTCTCAACCTTGGACATCCCCTCACCAGTGGCACTGCTTCAGTTGGGGAGGTTTTCACTTAGAATTAGCTTCTCTTGAGATCCCAGAATTTCAGACTCTCACTCTTTTCATTTCCTATAACTATTAGAATTTACAAAGGGGCCACCCCAAGAGGAGACAGAGGAATCGACAAATTGACCTCTAAGAGGCTCATCTCTTATCAGAAAAGCATATGGTCCCCAGACCACCAGTGATAGAAGCAGAGGCAGATACCTCCAGTAGTGGGAAAATTTGTAGTTACATAGTAAATGGAGTTTCTACCTGGTTGCTACAATAATAGGCCAAGCAATTAGGATACAAGTTTCCAGGATCTTTTCCTATATTTCCAAAAAGATAAATCACCCCTAGGAACAGAATCTGCATATTGTAATTAACTGATAAATATTTCATGCCTGGTTCAAACTTTCTCCTCTTCTATTTAATGGCCACAAACTTGAGCACAGAGGAAACAGGAGTGAGGAGAGTGGGGGTTGGCTGTAGGGGGAAGGTTCTACCTTGGCTTCAGGGAGGGAGAAACTATCTTAGTTAATTATTTACTGTCCTCCTGTTCTTTTAAGAAAACATTGCTCACCTGGAGAAAATCAGGTCCCAGGTGGTAAAGGGTGTGACTTGGGCTTGTTGGCCTGAGCCCTGACCTCCCCCAGGAGAGGCCAGTTTTTGATGACCCTGGGGGTGCTGGGAACTGCAGGCTTTGGAGTCAAGGGCCCAGTGTTTGAACAAGAGCTCTGTTCTGTCACTTATTAACTGGATGGCTTTAGGTAATTTACCTAATTTATGTGAAACTCAGTTTCTTCATCTGTAAAACAGACATAATTTTTACCTTGTAGGGTGGCCTATGCTCAGTTGGCTCTCGATGCTTGATAACTATTATTATCAACAGTAACAATGAATAATTAATAGCCCATTGGATTGTACCCTTTCCCTTCCTCAACCCTGCTCCAATGTGTAGGGCACCTAAACTATTGAATGCTTACTGTGAGTACGGTGAATGCCTTAGCTCAATTAATCAACATAATTCTTTGAAGGGAATATCTTATCATCCCTACTTATCTGTGTTTTGCAAATGAGGGAACAGGGCGTGTAGAAGTTAAATACCTTGCCAGGTGTCACACAACTAAGTGGTTAAGAGCACAGGCTCTGCAGTCTGACTGTGTAGTTTCAAATTTGGGCTCTGCCACTTAATAATAGACTCTCCTTGACTTACAATGAGGCTGTGTCCCGATAAAGCTGTAGTAAGCTGAAAATATTGTAAGGTGGATATGCATTTCATACACCTAACCCACCAAACATCATAGCTCAGCCTCGCTTACCTTAAAGTGCTCAGGACACTTTCATCAGCCTACAGTTGGGCAAGATCATCTAGCACAAAGCCTATTTTATAATCAAATGTTGAATATCTCATGTATTCAACATGAGATATGTATTCATCTCATGTATTCAACATGAGATATGTATTCATCTCATGTATTCAACATGAGATTCAACATGTTATAATATACTGTACTGAAAGTGAAAAACAGAGTGGTTGTATGAGTATTCGAAGTACAGTATCTAATGAATGCATATCACTTTGGCATCATCATAAAGCTGAGAAATTGTAAGTCAAAGCATCATAAGTCGAGGACCGTCTGTAATCACTGCAGGATGGAACATAAATTGCTTAACCTTGCTAAGCCTCAGTTTCTTCATCTGTAAATTGGGGATATGAATGGTACCTACCTGAAAGGTAGTTGTGAGAATTAAGTGAGAAATGCGTGTATAGTGCATGTCTCAGTACTGGCATGTGGTAAGTGCCTAGTAAATGTGAGTTGTCAGTACCATCATCATACTACCCAGCAACTCAGGGCCATGGCGTCTCCTGCTCTTTGGTGGTGTTTGGGAGGTGAGTGACTGTGAGGGTCCTCCAAAGGTCACAGAGCTGCTCTTTTAACTCCCCCTGACAGACACACACACTTCAGTATCTAGGACTCGGGAAAAAGGACACTAAGCAGATTATGACTCCATTTCGGGAATTAAATCAAAACTCAAGACTAACTCAATTTGGCTTCTGACAAGAGGGAAAGGTTAAAAGGGAGTGAGGAGGCGGCTGGGTGTGTGTTCAGAATTGCAATTGGTTCTGGATCCCACCTCCAAGCCCCTCCACAGGGCCAGGCCCAAGGAGTATCCCCCGGAGGTGGAGGAGGGAAGGAGCCTTAGAACCTGTGTTATCTGAATGTGGGTGAGGTGGGGAGAACATGGTCAAGGAGTTGGGAATTATCCAGAAACACTTTCCAAAGGGAGATCTTCCCGCATACCACCTCAACCTGGCCCTGGGTTGCAGGGGAACCCCAGAACGGATGGGGTCTGGGGGCTTAAGACAGGTAGGTGGCCTCAGTAGAGGGGAGAAAAAGTCCTGTTGGAGACAGTCGCCTCCCTGGAGAAGTACCTGGGCTAGTGTTCCCTTTAAAGACGACTAGCAGCAGTCCTGGTATGCTAAAAACATTATGTGTATGTGTATAAACATATATTCTGTGTGTGAGTAGCCACTCAGCTCTTACTCGGCTTCGCACATTTGGCCCAGATTATTCTGAGCATTGTAAACTAAAAGCGAAATTCGGTTTCTACTTAAGAGAGAGCGTGATTTTCCTCAGTATTATCTCCCGTGCCCCCAACACTCCACCAGGCTTTAAAGGCCATTATACAGAAGGGAGAACTGAGACTCCAGGAGATGGGTGGCTTGTTCAGAATCACAGAAGCAGCGTGGATCCAAGAAGGGATCTGTTCCCAAACAGAAACCAGTGTCTTGGGAGAGAGAGAGCAGAGGAAGCCCGCACCTCTGCCCTAACCTGAGGCTTTGAGCCTCCCGCAAAGCGGAGTGAGTTGAGAGGGCCCGGAAGGCAGACGCTGCGGAGGGAGGGACTCCCGGGCTCGCCAAACAGCGGGGCCTCGGGCAAGAGCATCGCCAGCGCGTCCTCATTCTGCGATTACTGTCAGGGGACCATCCATCA
Organism: Pan troglodytes; assembly: GCF_028858775.2. Classification (NCBI taxonomy): domain Eukaryota; kingdom Metazoa; phylum Chordata; class Mammalia; order Primates; family Hominidae; genus Pan; species Pan troglodytes. The sequence goes on along the minus strand of NC_072408.2, from coordinate 41,773,450 downwards.
GCGCCGCCCGGGACGCTGGGCCAGACTGCCCGCCGCCCGCCCGGGTCTCTCCAGATCGCATTAGCGTGGGGCGAGGGCGCAGTGCGGCACCGGCTGCTGAGGGAGAGGCGTGGCGGGGAGCGGGGCGGGGCGGGGCGGGGGGACGAGGACATCGCGGTGGGGCCACTGCAGGGGCAGGGGAGAGGCTGCTTTAGGACCCTCCTCCTTTTCTTCCAATCTCCCTCCTCTGGGATCTAAGGTGGATGAAAGGGGCACTAGAATGGGCGGCTTTTGGGGGGCAGGGGGCACAGAACACTGAAGGCATCAGGGAAGGGTAGTGATGGGGGCAGTTACCAGAAGCAGAGAGGAAGAAATACCTGTAAAGGGGAAAGCCAGAGAAATTGTCTGGGGAGGGGAGAGACTGAAAATGGAGGTGCAGAGATTGGGGGTTAGTGGAAGAAAAAGACTCAAAGGGAAAGGAAAAGAGAAGCTGTAGAGGGAAAGAGAATTGGAAAGGAATTGAGGAGAGAGCAGGGAAATAGGAAACCACAGATCGTCAGGGGCCGACAAAACCTTAGAGACAATCTACTGCAGCCCCTCATTCTACAAATGAAGAAATGGAGGCCCAGAGAGGGGAATCCCTTCTCCAAAGACCCACTCCACCTGCTAGCTGGGCAGGCTCTTGACCCCAGGCTCATTCATTCAACCCATGTGTTTTGAGCATCTGCTATGTGCTGGGCACTGGTCTGCCGAGATGATGCAGGATCAGCTCCTGACCTCCAGAAGCTACAGTCTTTCCTCAGTGGCTTGGAGGGGCTGAGCATCCAGGAAGCTCCCTCACCCCCAGCCATCAGGGACTCCCTGAGCCCCACCTCTCCTGGCCATTGAACCTTCCTTGCCCTCTGCTGTTCTGCTTATCTCCTCATGGAGGGTGGCAGTTCCCTGGAAGATCTTCCCTCTCCACTTTCCTGGGGACTCCCCAGGTGTGGAGACAGGTACTTGACAGTTTGGCCAACTTGTTCTATCTCCCACAGCCAACAGGGTAGGCCTAAAAGCAAAGTCCATATTCCTTGCTGGGTTTCTCCTCTGGGCATGGACAAATCCCACAGGTTGCACTGAGATCCAATCGAGCTGTGGTAAGGAGGATTGAGGCTGGACATGAAGAAGTACTTCCAGGTCCCACAGTCTGGGACCATTTTCTTGCTGGGGCTTTAAAGTAGCTGTCCTTCTGTGAGCACAGTGTTGGCACCATCTTCCAGGGAAGGACTTGTCTTCCTCAGTCTCCAGTTAGCCTTGTGCGAGGCATTATGCTGGGAATGTTGGGGTTCCAGATACCTGGTCTCTGACCATGGGGTTTCTGCTCTAGACATGGGTGAACTGACATCTCCCTGGCATCCTCCCAGTCACTGCCAGCTCTGCAACATCATGGAACCCCTGAGTCCTTCACAACTCCCAGATCATCTCATCCTTCCTCCTTGCTCTGGGAAGACCATGTCTGAGTAGTTCCAACTAACCTCTCACCTTAAACCCAGTCCCCGACAACCAGAAGTACCTCCTTAGTCTGGACTTGACCTTCCTTGCTGCCATGGTCCATCAGCGATGACCAGGGCTGAAGCAGCACGTTTTTTCTATAAACACCCCTCCCTCCCAGTGATGCTCACCCAATCCTCGGTGGTCAGGCAGGGAGTGGGGACAGCTTCCTGGCAAGAGCTCTGGAAGGCAGCTCTGCCTCCTCTGCCTGAAGCAAGCTCCTATATACTCTGAGATGGTGGTGTTCATTTTAAAGAAGGGACCATCTTTCCTCCACAGCCCAGCTTACATTTGGAGGGAGACAAATGTGAGTTTCCAATCCCAGAATCTTAGCCACTGTACCAATCTCCATGGATGCATGGGATTCAGGAAAGGAGAGAAATGAGCAGAGTGAGGACATGAATAAAATCCATTTCATACCCCTTGTTCCAGCCCAACTTCCAGGGAAAGGCCCACAGAGGGCAAGAGAGGTGGACCCTGAAAATTCCAGACTAAAGACGAACAGACATATTTCAGCATTATTCCTTCTTGTAGGCAAAGTGGTGCCTAAGGATCTAACCAATGAAAAAGCCTGGGAAATAGGTTATTTCTGCACCCCCTGACCCTTCATGCAGAGCAGGATATCGGCTTCAGCCCAGGAGCAATGCTAGAAGTTGAGAGGTTTGGAGTAGACTGTGAAGCAGTTCCTCCAAGGGCATGCCAGATGAGGGGGTTGGAGCACCCAGCCCAGAACAGCATCCAAGGAAGGAGGCCTTGGCAGTAACTCTCTGTGTCTCTGTATTAACTTCACATACATTGTCTTGTGTGATCCTCAGTGCCAGGTTCAGCACCAGGCACAGAATACATGCTTGCTGTACAAATGCATAAGTGAAGAGCCATGGGAGGAAGGTCAGGATCCTCAATTGTAGATGAAGAAACAGACACACAGAAAGGTTAAATGACTTGCTTAAGTTCACATATCTCATCAGAGACAGGGCCAAGTTTCAGTGGAGAGCCACTTTAGTGGTAGAGGGTGGTAGGGAGGAGGGAGGCAGGAAGGGAGGGAATGAACCATCAGATACCACACCAGGGGGAGAGGAGAGCTGTCATCTCTTTCTCTTTGTGAAAAGAGATTACTTCCTGGGAAAGATGGCATTTAAGACCATACAGTTTTAAAAATAACCCATTGAAGGTTGATGTGTAGCATATGCAAAGTTCTGCCAAAAACATGGAGAGGTCAATGAGTAGACGGGGTCATTGAGGATCAGAAAAGAAAGACAACACTGAGAGTCTGGACAGCTAAGCCCCAGAATTTTGCTAGTCTTAAATGCTGGGTGACATCAAGCCAGCCACACCCCTCTCTGAGCCTGTAGAGAATGGAGATGCCAGATGAGGAGGAGGGTACACATGGGCAAGAGGAGGCAGGTCATTGCCTTCAGGGTGGCAGTTGGAGGCATCAAGTTCCCACTTCCCTAGACCTATTCTTTGTTGTTATTATTGTTGTTGCTTTCATCTGATTTTAATTGTTTTATGTTTTTTGAATAGGAAATACATGTACATGGTTCAAAACTCAAAAGGCACCAAAAGTTATACAGTGACAAGTAAGTCTCCCCGGAACCTCAGAACTCCCAGGCCACCCATGTCCTCACTCCATTATAACTGCAGTAACCACTGAATTGTATAACCTCCAAAGGTATTTTCTGCTTCTCCTGGCTTGTACCCTGAGGCCACCACAAAGCTGAGTTGAGCACTGATATTCTGAGGAGAGGCGGTACGCATGTTTTGGCCCCTGGACTGGTGGGGCCTTGGAATACTAAATACTCTCAGTTTCTACTCTGAAAAGATGCAGAAACTTGAGGTCAGGAGAGAGGACATTTCTGCATGCTTAGAAGCTCAGAAGCCTCGCAGGTGAGAGGATGGAGTTGGGAGCCAGGCAGAGGCAGGAACCCTCTCCGGGGCTCCAGTACCACACTCCCACCCCAGAGCCTCACAGTGCCCTCTGGGTTAGCCTGGCTCAGGTGTGCACCCAGTTAGGTCCTGCTCAAGTTTTCCAGAGAACAAGGCCCAGTGCTTCCCCTCCACCACCTGTCACATTGTTGGGAGGCCTTTCTTGATGTCTCACTCTAGTTCCTTCGACTTTAGGTGCAGCCCATGGCTTTTGATTCTGCCCTCAGTGGAGATGGAACATGCTTTTGGAGATGATAGTTTCCAGTGACCCAGGCTCTTCCTCCCACTTGCATACACAATTTTCCTTCAGGCCCTCTAATTCCACCTCAATCTTTTTCCCAGACTTAGAAGACACATGCCTGTTCTTTCAGCTACCCTCCCCCACCTGAATCCCCAGTCTGCCTCCATTCCCAACCACCTCATTCTTGCCCTGCATGCACATCCCTTTGGCATTATTATCCCCAAGTATGCTTTGGTCATGAAGATGGTAAAATCCCAACCTAAAGCTAAGTCCTCCACCAGATTCCAGAGGTAAATCCAGCCTAGTCTCTTTGTTAACTGAATCTCTCCATTTTGGGTGATGCCTTAGCCCGACTCTTGAACTTGTGCCCAAACTCTGACTCTCAGATCCTCACACATGACCTATTGTGAGATAAGGCACAAGTTCACCCCAAGCCTGGGATGGCCTCCCCTCTGTTCTGTTCTCCAAACCCTCCCCTGGTGAACCTCATCCTTTGCATTTACTCACTAAGCAATTATTATTGAGCACTATTCCAAGTTCTTAGAATACATTGGTGATCAAAACAGAGAAAGACCCCCCCGCCTGTGTGGAGTTTACATTCTAGCAGAGAGAGACAGATAATGAACAATATTCTTATTAAATAAGTAAATTATATCATATATTAGAAAATGATAATTGTTACAGAAAAGGAATAGATCAAGTACAGAAGGATCAGCATGGAGGGGAAATCTGAGGTTTTTAATATGGTTGTCAAGGAGATCTCACTGAGAATATGGTATTTGAACAAAGACTTAGAGGTGAGAGAGGAAGTAAGCCCCATAGACATCTTGGCAAGAGTATTCCAAGTAGAGGGAGTGGCTGGTGCTAAGGCCCTGATGCAGGAACATGCCTGGCAAGTCTGTGGGAGTAAGCAAGAGTGGGAGGAGATGGCATCAGAGAGGTAAGGAGGGAACAGACGATGTTCGGCCTCGTAAGTCAACTTAAGGACTTTGCTTTTTACTCTGAGTGAAGTAGAGAGGAAAGACATGATTGGACTTCAGGGTCTTGTTTTGTTTTGTTTTGAGAGAGAGTCTCACTCTGTCACCCAAGCTAGAGTGCAGTGGCACAATCTTGACTCACTACAACTTCTGCCACCCAGGTTCAAGTGATTCTTATGCCTCAGCCTCCCAAGTAGCTGGGATTACAGGTACCTGCCACCATGCCCAGCTAATTTTTGTAGTTTTAGTAGAGACAGGGTTTCACCATCTTGGCCAGGCTGGTCTTGAACTCCTGACCTCGTGATCCACCCACCTTGGCCTCCCAAAGTGCTGGGATTACAGTCGTGAGCCACTGCACCTGGCCTGGACTTCAATTTTTAAATAGTCTTTTTGTCTTTTGTGTTGAGAATAGATCACATAAGGCCAAGGGAAGATGGAGGGAGATTTGTTGAAAGGTCATTGCACTAATCCAAGTGAGAAATGTGTGGCTTGGACCAGGATGGCAGCAGTGCATGTGGTAAGAAAGGCCCAAATTCTGGATTTGGTGACAGTTTCCTCTTCCTTGGCTTCCATCCTTTTGCTCTCTTTGCTTCCTCTCTTCTTTTCTAGGTTGTATGTTTTCTCTCTTCTTGAAGGCTGAGAGCTCTCTGTGGATGGGGCTCAATCTCTGTTCCTGGGATCCGGGGCAGGACCCCAGGCAAAGGGCAGACAGGCCCCGTGCTGCCTGGGAACAGGCTGACAAGCCACGCAGCTTCACAGCCCTCCCCAGTTACAGGGTCCCTGAGCCAAGGGGAAGAGGCTGCTGTTTCTAAAGAGGATGTGATGGACAGTTATTGAAGGCGCTCAGCTGGGGGCTCCACTCTAGTCTTAATCTGAGCCGCCCTCAAGGAAATCATAACCAGCTCTTAAAAACATGTTAAGACCAAAGCTGGTGCATGTGTTTGAGCGGAGCTTCAGACAGCTACTTAACACTGGGGGCCTCTGGGCTTTTGATTCCTCCACTTCTAGCCTGCCGTCTCCCCCCAGCTGGCTGGTGCTTATCAGCCAAGACGTTGTTTAAATCACACTCATTTCCTATAAACATTTCACTTGAAATGCCATACTCTGCTCCAGAAATTCATCTATCACCAGCCTAGGTGTGTAGTTGAGGAGCCTTGGGGTGATCGCTCCCCATCTCTACCCCTGCCCCCAGTCACCCCTCCTCCCATGACCCATATTCTCAGGTTTCACGCCATAAGAACTACTTCCCCTCGGTGTAACAGGGCACTTAGTGCCAGAATTATTTATAACATTGAGATGGCAACAGGGCAATGGGGAGCAGCCCAGCCCATGGACACTTTCTCTTTGAAAGCTCGATCAATGGACCTAGATCACTGTTTACTACTTGGTGTCTCGGCCTCTGCCGTGTTTCCTGCTGGCTTTGGGGGATGGGGAAACAGGGGTCCGGACCAGGTCAAGGCTGTCCTCAGAGTTTAAGATGCTTATAAACCAGGCCTCCAATAAAGTTATGCCTTCACTGTACCTCTATTCCTTGGCCAGGCACTTCCCTGCCTCAGGTGACCTCTCTTCTTGGAAATGAACCATTCTTGGGGCTTTTCTCAAACAGGAGCCCTCTGCCTCCCCCAGGAAAGCTGGCATTATGTCCCTACCACAGTGGCAGAGCTAGGACTTGAGCTGAGGAAGTCATCTGATATGGATCAGAATGGGGATATGGAAGATTCTGGGAGTTCTTCCGAGGAAGGGCTTGAATTGGCCCCACCCAGTCTGGAGTGGAGGTAGAGGGATGGATGAATTCACTTCTTAAGGACTGAAAACCTTTTTACCATCCTCTTCCTCCCCAGCCATAGCCAATTACTCATTGTCCTAATTTGAAGGCTCTGTTGTCTGGACTGGAGGATTTTTACCCATTTTCCAGCCCCTCTCCTGGTCTTATTTATTTGGGCAGTGTCACATTAAAGGCATTGCCAGACTTCCTAGTCCTTCCCAAAGGCCTGATCCAACTCCTTCCCAAATGGTGAAGCACCTCTGCCTCCTTCCCTCTACACCTGTGGACCTACCACACTGGGGAACTCCTAGGTGAGTTCCAGAGAAAGCCCAGGTGAAAGACTATGAGCCAGTCGGAAGGGATCAGGGTAGAACCCAAGTTGGGACAGGCAGGGGAGGCAGTCCCAGTCTTTAGGGGGGTCAAGTAATTCCCCTTTACAAGCCAAATGAAGAAAAAAAGTTCTAAGGGGAGCATATGACTCCATAAAATAAAGGACATAATTGGGAGCGATATCTAATTTATCTGTTGAATGCCTCCTACGTACTCTTTTATCACTTAGATGGACAGAATATAATTGGTGTGCTGAACGCCATCAATCTCAGGGCCTGGGCTTCCTGTGCTGGCTACACCTATTACTGTCAGATTATGACACTGTAATACCAAGATCAATGACATTTTAAATGTGCTCCAGTTATGGGCAATTGCTGACAATAAAAACAGTGACAAATTGATGAAACTTGGGCAGCGATGATCTGGTGTCAAAAATAAACCATAAATAATCTGATTTCCAAATTGAGAGAGGTGCCTGGGACACCAGCTTAGGGGGGAAAGGCCCAGCGAGAAGAGAACCTATCCTGTCCACATGATCTTGGCCACTCAGGAAGCCACCTGCTCTGGAAAACTCCCTCTAGGCTGACCTGCGAGGCCCCAGCAGGAAGATGGAGAAGTGGTCTTTGGTTAAGGCTTGGGTTCCCTTTAGAGAGAATCGTCATCACTGAGACTCTGGGAAGTGTCTGTGTGTGGCTGCCAAGGTGGGGGCCACACAAACTCACTGAGATACTGGTGGGTGGTCTTTCATGTCCTGCCCACACTGAGGAATTAGGGCAGACTGGTTGAGTCATAGAATCACACTTAGTCAATGTTAAAGCTAAAAGAGACCTTGAGAGTCTCTCTTTATGGAGGGTCAGGCTCTGTCCTCCAAACTGGCTCAGCAGAGGGACCTGGATCTTCCTAACTCTGCTTCAACTTGCCCCAGGCATTATTTCCCCAGGCTAATCCCCTTCCCCACCTGTTGCAGGGAACTCCAGGCCTTCAACCAGCAGAACTATTTTGGCGTACATTAAGGTGGGCCTCCTCCAGCTCCTTTTTTTTTTTTTTTTTTAGACAGAGCCTTGCTCTGTCGCCCAGGCTGGAGTGCAGTGACACAATCTCCACTCACTGCAAGCTCTGCCTTCCAGGTTCATGCCATTCTCCTGCCTCAGCCTCCCGAGTAGCTGGGACTACAGGCACCCGCCACCACACCTGGCTAATTTTTTGTGTTTTTAGTAGAGACAGGGTTTCTCCATGTCGGTCAGGCTGGTCTCGAACTCCTGACCTCAGGTGATCCACCCACCTCGGCCTCCCAAAGTGCTGGGATTAGAGGTGTGGGCCACCATGCCTAGCCTCCAGCTCCTTATTTTTAATGGATTACCTTAATTTGTAGTATTCTTTTCATATATTTTTCTCACTTTAATAATCACAATTTTAAAATATGAATACTTTAGTAGCATTGCTAATACTACTTTATATAATAATACTTTAGTAGTATCGCTAATACTACTATTACAAGGATAACTACTATTGGGAAGCATTTATTGCGCAACTACTATATGTAAACTCTGTTCCAGGTGTTTCAAGTATATTATTTTTCATCCCCACAGCAGCCCTGTGAGGTGGGTATTGTTCTTCACATTTTAGAAGTGAGGAAACAGGCTTAGAGTCGTAGTGATGCGCCTAAGATGACACAGCTGATAAGCAGTGGAGCAAGAAAGGAGCCTGGGATGTGGCTCAACATTCATCTTTTTTCCATTGCCCCTTTCACAGACCTTTATAGTCCCATTTATAGACGGGGCTGAGGGCCTCCCTAAAGAACCTATAGCTAGTCAAAGGCAGAGCTAGACCTAAGCCTAGCTTTTCTGACACTTCTCGTATTAGACCTGCATTGTATGCTTTTTTTTTTTAAAGACTGGTCAAGTGCAGTAGTGAGAAGGGGGAAGGAGCAGAACAAGGAGTTTGATCTGTAACTGACTGAACAATCAATTGAGATAGGGCACTACCTTTGGACCACCCCCCACGCTCTTTCCAGATGCACCACAACAGTCCTTACCCCAGGTCACCACCACTCACTCAGCCAGGGGCTTCAGCCTTGGCCTCTAAGAGTCAGCAGGGGGTCACAGTTGGCTTTGAAACCAAGCAGACAGGTGTTTGAATCCCCACTCTGCCACCTTACAGCTGTGTGGCTTTAGGCAGGTGGTTGTGAGAATTTAAATGGCATAAGCATATAAATGCATTTGGCGTAGAGCCTGGCACATAGTAGTGCTCACTAAATGGTAGTCATTAAAGATACAACCTGGGACAGTGGCAGCTAGTTTAACAAACCACCACACTCGGTAGCACCTCTCACCTGGGTGCAAGTGCCCCAGGCCACACTGCAGTAGCTGCACGCTGAGGGTGTCCCCGGATATATAAGAAGCCTCTCCAAGGGCCACAGAGGTTTTTTGATGGCAAATGGTTTAAAACATCGTTTTTATGTTAAGTTGTATAAAATATACTATGTTATAAAATGCAAAGTTTGCATCATTTTAGAGCTAAAATTTAAGGCCACAAAAGAATATGCTATTTTCTTATTAATAAAAAATCCTATTTTTATATAATGCAAATAATGAAGATGAAGTAACCTATTATTTAATTCAACATGTCTTTAAAAAAAAAAAAAAGAAATAATTGGTCCTTGCTAATGGCCCTTCAGGGCAAGCCCCCAGACTGCTGGGGTCCAAGTTAACCCTCCTGCCTCTAATATCAAAGGAACTTTGGCAGAAAAGTTTGAGAAACCCTGTCAGGAACAGAGCCTACACAAGGACCAGGAAATCTGACTTCTTCATTCTTTAAAAGAACAAAACAAATAGCAACATTGTTTTTTCTACCTTCCTACTGTTTTACCTTCAAGTTTAGCATTAAGAACATGAAATGTTTTGTTTAAATTTATGATTCTTATTTCTGATTCCTTTCTGTTTAATAATTACTAGCTGAATCATTAATCATCAACCAAGTGAATGGTCACACTTTATAGAAGGCTACAAGGTGGAACACAAGATTTGTTGGATTCTTAAAAAAGAAACTAAAAGCTGCTTGCGACTTAGATGCTCTTAAGTTTTATGACTGTGGTGGGAATTTGAGCATCCAGGCCTTGCTTCTGATGGTCCTCTCGTTCCAGTGCCCCAGTTCTAATCCTCTGTGGGTGCCCTCAGTGGGCACAGCCTTGGGGCTGCCCAGGGCTCAAGGCGTCCATGTTTTTAAAGTGCCCAACAATGGCTTTTGATTCATCAGAAACTCCACAGGACACCCACCTAACTGGGGCTCTGATACCTAATTCAGCAGCACCCACCACCAAGTCTTTCTAAGTTTTATTTTCTTTTTAATATTACATGCAATATATGTTAATTATAAATAAACGTAATAATTCAGGTAGGTGAAAAGGAGAAGGAAAAAAGGCCCAAGTAGTTTCCCCACTGAGGAAGAACCCTGGTTAGCGAGGCAAGTCACGTGATTTTGGGAATCGTGTTGAATCTACACCCATTTAAGGTGGAAGTCTATATAGCTTGATTCTTTGGTGGTTTAGAGCTCTGCTCAGTTTAGAGTTCAGGGAGGTGGTATCTACAGGGTGTATTGCTCTGATAAAAATTAGCAGCCTGCCCAAGTTCAAGGTATGAGGGGACTGATCACAGATTGGTTTGAGAATCATTATGTTGGCCCTTTGGTGACTCTAGGGATTAGATCCAGAGTACAAGGGGCCCACACTTCCAAGGGATCCCACCACACCTTCAAATAGCAGGCTCATGGAAAGGGGATTCCAAGATTCTCCCCCTCCAGCTACAGCATTGCTTTACAATATTTAACATTCCTTGACTAAAGAGCAAGTCTAACTTGCAAGTACTCCTAGGACAGGGACTGGCTTAGATCCATGACAGCTCCCTCTCTGAGAGAAGGGAGTGCCTTACTCCACCAGACCAAACAAAAGTAAAGTGACCTCTCTGCTCCCCCCAGAGAGGGGCACTGGGGATGGTAAAAGCATTTCTGTCCCTGAACCCAGGGATGAAGTAGAGAAATGCCACTTAACCATAGTCAGGACCCAAAGAATTGTGAGACCAAGCTACCAAAGGCTCAAGTGAGGGGCTGGAAAGAGTGACAAAAACAGAGAAGGACAGAACTGTGAGCCACCGGACTTCATTTAGGAAGTCAGTGCTAGGGTAACAGGAAGGATCGGGCGGGCTTTCAGGGGAGTGGAACGTGTTAGAGAAAGAACAAAACTGAGTGGAGACGCAAGGCAGGAGACCGTTTATAGGTGAATTAGCAGCACAGGGTGGGTGGTGGCTGTGCCTGGGGCAGGGGTGGTGGGGTGAGGAGGTGGGGGTGGCAGTGCCTTTGAGGGAGCTCTTGCAGAGGGCAGCCTTTTGAGGTGAAGAGCCAGAGCTCTGGGTCTTAAGAGTTGGAAAGCAGGTTATATTTCACATCCTTCCCTGAATAGAGAAATTGAATTTGGTCAAGAATAAGTCCTAAGAAGCAGTTGTGAGCACCCCACCTGTCCATCTTGTTGATGAATATGGAGTGGGAGCAAAGTTGAGTGTGGGCATCTGACAAAGTCTTTATGATCCTAGATGCACTTACTATACCTTCTTCCTCCTCCTCTGCCTTGGCTAATGGGCTGTGGGTACCCACCACACAGAGGGCTATAAGACACTCATTGTGGCTGATGCAGAAGCTGGGCCCTGCCCTCCTGGCCTTCTGAGGAAAGTGATTATCATTTTTGGCTTGTTTTTCTACTATCCCTTTGCCCCCAGCAGGACTGAACCTTTCCACTCTTACCATCTCTGGGTCCCTTCAGATCTTTTATAGCCTTGAACTACCTGCTACAAGATTTTTTTCTGTCCTAAGAACGGAAGTCCGGTCTGCTTCCTAACATTAATCCCTTCCACACGGCACAGCCTCGTTTCCTCTAGATCAGAGAGATGGCTTCTGGATTCATCTTTCCCTGCAATCCAGCTTCTCCTCCTGGGGCCCTCATACTGGAGACTGGGATCATCATCCAGGCTTTTGCACTGGGCCAGGAATTTGGGAGTCATCCTGGATCCGTCTGCCCCTGTCAACCTTTCTCTGTCAATGGATATTTATTGGGCATCTCCAACAGCCAGGCCCTGTTCATGGTGCTGAAGAACAGCATGTATAAAACAACCCTGCCCTCACAGGGCGATCACCAGTGACCTGTGGTGTGGAGTTTCCTTTTACCTCTGTCTCCTCCTTCCCACTCTCACCATCCTTGGTCCTCCTCTGTCACCTGGAATACTCCACTTGGTAACCAGCATGATCTTATAATGCTAGTTTTACCCTTGTCAGCACTTTGCCAAAAACCTCAAATAAAGACTTTTTTTAAAATGTGCAATGGAAAAATAAAGTTATAAATTATATCATAACCATTGGACCTCTTTTTAAAATGCACTGAAGCCTTATAATGTTATTCATGGATATATATCTATGGTAAAAATAGAAAAAATATGTGATGGTGGTGCCTCTGAAAGGGAGGGGAATGGTACTGGGGAAGGGACAAAGGGAACTTCAACTTTATCGGTAATGACCTGTTTATTTTGAAAACTCAAGAGCAAAATTGACAAAATTTTAACAGTAACTTAACAAAACCTCAAGTCTGGATAGTGGGTTCAAGAGTGTTACTTTATATGGACAGGCAGTGACTCATGCCTATAATCCCAGCACTTTCAGAAGCCAAGGCAGGAGGATCTCTTGAGCCCAGCCATCCTCCCGCCTTGGTCTCTTGAAGTTTGAGACTAGCCTGGGCAGCATAGTGAGACCCTGTCTCTACAAAAAAAAAATTAACAGCAACTCAGGAGGCTGAGGCAGAAGGATTGCTTGAGTACGGGAGGTCAAGGCTGCAGTGAGCTATGACTGAGCCACTTCACTCCAACCTGGATGATAAAGCAAGACTCTGTCTCAAAAAAAAAAAAAAAGTGTTGCCTGTAATCCCAGCACTTTGGGAGGCTGAGGCAGGTGGATCACTTGAGCTCAGGAGTTCGAGACCAGCCTGGCCAACATGGCGAAACCCTGTCTCTACCAAAAATACAAAACATTAGCCAGATGTGGTGGGATCAGTCTGTAGTCCCAGCTACTCAGGAGGCTAAGGCAGGAGAATCACTTGAACCCAGGAAGCGCAGGTTGCAGTGAGCCAAGATCTCACCACTGCACTCTAGCCTGGGTGACAGAGTGAGACTCCATCTCAAAAAAAAAAAAAAAAAAAAAAAAAGGAGTGTTACATTAGTTGTCTATATTGTAGATACACTTGTCAAAATTTAAGCCATAAAACCCTCAGTGTCCCTCACTGTTCCCACCCCCTTAGCCTGGCATACTGGGTCTTTCACAAGCTTGTGTCAACCTCCTCTACAGACTCATCTCTACACTGAAGGACTTGCAGTTTCCAAGTGCTCTGGCCTTGGGGCCTTTGCCCATGCTGTTCTCTTCTGAATGCCCTTTCCTGCTTTGCTACTTTGTTCTTGCCCTTCTGGATTCAGCTCCTGGGAGGCCCTGTGGATAGAAGTCAGATGGCTCAAGTAGGCAGCTGGTTAGGACCCAGGAGACAGAAACGTGTCTGGGGAGGACAACACTTTCTTGTCCTGGTTTCTATTCAGCTGCAACTAGAGAAACAGATCACCTGTTTCTTGTTCAAAACTAGGATCAGTGAGAGGAGGGTGGAAAGGGTAAGATCCTCCACAGTACCCTCCCACCTCCCAGCCTCTTGCCACATAGACTAGCCCCAAGGCAGAAACTTCCCAGCAGAAAAAGGAAAACTGATAACCTCATTCCTTGGTCTAGCTCTGTTAGGATTATCATCTGGTTTCCCCTGCTGGTGTTGGAAGAGCTGTGTTGGTGCAGGCCAGTGCTATCCTGTGACTAGAGGGAAGAAGCTCTGACTGGGCCTGATTTGGCCACAAGCTCCTAGTAAGATGCTGAAAAGGAACACAAACTCTAGGCCCAGGACGCCCTCCCCATGCCATCCCACACCTGACTTCTGCGCACCTTGTGAGCAGATCAGATTTGGTGTTGCTTCTTCCACATCATCCTCGCATCCCCTTTCACAGACTCGGATATATCCCCTCATGGGAACCTATGGATCTACGGCATATCTATGGATATGCCACCCCATGGCAACTGTCCTTTCCCCTTCATAGCATACATCACCCTGAATTATAGCTGCCTGTTTATGTTGGTGTCTTCTGCACCAGGTGGTACTCCCTGATGGGGCAGGGATTGGGTCTGTCTTGTTCACAGTTGCATCTCCAGCACCTGCAACTCTGCCTGGCTCAGAGTAAGTGCTCAATACTTTTTGTTTTTGATTGAATGATAGAATGACGAGTGAACTCTATTTCCCACTAGACTGTGAGCACCATCTTGACAGGGACCATGCCCTGATCATCTCTGGATCCTTAGGGCCTATATAGTGCTTGCCACATAGGAGGTGCTCAGTAGACACTTATCGATTTGAGTGAATGGACTTCAGTTTCTCCACTTACAATCTGAGTAAGAGGAAGATATTCTTTGTCCTCTCTCCCTCCTTCTCCAACCACATTAGGGGTTGTGGTTGATGCTGTGAGGTCGTTCCTGCCTTATTCAACTTCATGTCCAAATCTTCTAATGGCAAAACACAACATGGTGGCCAAGTCTCAGAGTCCAGGCATCCCTCCCATAGCCCATAGCCAAGTATGGGAGAAGGGTGCTTCAGGGTCTCTCTCCATTCACTTTAGTCTCCAGCATTAGCCAAGATCCCACTGTCTACCCTGAATTCTTCCTGCTATTGCACAAGGCTTCTTTCATCTTACTGTATTGTCAGGGAAAATATAGCCAAGATTATCTGCTCCTCAACCTGAAGTAACATATAGATTCTGCCTAATTTTAGAACCGGTGTTAGCCAGGTGTGGTGGCTCACACCTATAATCCCAGCATTTTAGGAGGCCAAGGCTGCAGGGGAATCGCCTGAGTCCAGGAGTTCAAGACCAGCTGGAGCAATATGGCAAAACCCCATCTCTACAAAAAAAGCAAAAAAAATTAGCTGGGTGTGGTGGCACATGCCTGTAGTCCCAGCTACTCAGGAGGCTGAGGCAGAGGATCATTTGAACCCAGGAAGTGGAGGTTGCAGTGAGCCAAGATCGTGCCACTGCACTCCAACCTGGGTGACAGAGTAAGATCCTGTCTCAAAATAAAAATAAAGAATAAAACCAGTGTTTCCACATCTGGAACTTTCTTTTCAAGTTTATATCACCTCTCCTTCCAAATCAGGTCTCCCCTCCTCCAGGAAGTACTCCTTGATTAAGCCAAAAATGTTTTAATTTTCACCACTTGTCCTACTACTCTGCATCCCCACAGCACTTGTAGTTTGTACTTATTCCCTATCCTGTTTAAGTGTGTGTTCATCATCCTAACCATACTGCATAAGCAGGCACTATTTTAAGTAGGCTTGACAGATTATCAGAAATTGACAAGAAAAAATACACACCAAGAAGAAAGTAGAAGAGGATTTTTTCTTTTCTTTTCTTTTTGCTTTATCATAGAATTTCTTGTCTTGGTGCTTACAAGCTGTGTAGCACAATGAGAGGAGAATGTGATTTCTGCAAAACATTTCAGGAAGCACAAAGTATCTGTAAATACCCAGGAATAATGACCATGTCTTTTATTTGTATTATTTTTCTAATTCCTCCACTCTATAGGGCTTGCCCAAAGTCCTTGATTTTAGCCCTTGAGTGTTGGTTGGCTGACTTAGCTTTGGATTGTGGTCCCCTGAGATCGCTGGATCTTTTTAAGCTTTAGAGTTATGCCCTGCCATGTGGATGCAAGTGGAGGAAGGACTTCTCAGTGTGACCCATGAGAGGAGTGGCTCTCCTGGGCCCCAGGCCCCAGGCTGCATGCGTATGGGAGGGAGGAGGAGAAGCAAGGAAAGGAGGAGAGACAGAAGTATATACTGAGCTGGTAGTTGGGGGAAGGGTTGGCGGGTGGGGAGAAGGGAAGAGAGGAGTCTGGGCCAAGGCCAGAGGTGTCTCCCTGGGGAGTCCTCGGAGCGGGCAGCCGGACGTCGCTCCATCCTTCCCGCCTGACGGATGGGTCTGCTGCGCAGGCACAAGCTGTCGGGCCAGGCCCTGCCAAGGCAGAACAGTGGCGCTTCTGTGCGCGCTGCTCTGCTCCGCTCCGGAGGATGGGGCCCGCCCGGGAAGCCAGGGAGTGATGGAGAAAGCAGACGTCCCAGAACAGGAGCCGCGGGGTCACAGAAGCACGCCTGCCTCCCGAAACAAGGGGCCACAGGACGAGGTGGGAGGGGACCGGGAATCAACGCGGGGGAGCGTTTGGGGGAATTGTTGGTGGAAAGAAGAGAGGCAGAAGGACGCACGCTGAAGGAGCCTGGGGATGAAGAGCTCGATGATTTGGCCACAAGCCCCCTCACCTTTAAGAACAAAGCTTCCTGCATTCAGTTGCAGAGTTTTGTTTCCCGGTCAGATGCTCAGAGACCTTCCACCCTGTCCCCCACGCCTCAGCCTTGCCCATCTCCACGAGCATCTTCCGCGCCCTCGCCCGGGACTCGGAGCCCACCACCCTCCGCCTCCGCCTGGCCTGGCCCGCGAGACCCCTGCCGCTCCAGTTCGGAATCTGGGATCCGCAGGCTCCCAGATCCGCCCCTGGCCCGGCTCCGACCCGCCCGTCAGCCGCCTCCCCCTCAGCGTTAATTAAAACTTGCGAGATGGAGAGGCTGGCGCGGGCGGCTCCGTTTTATTTGCAGCATCTTTCATGCCGCTGACGATCGTAAAGGGCTTTAATATTGAAATATGGGCCATTTTCCCAGCTCCAGCCCTCGCCGCGCTCTCTCCGCACCCCCACACCCAGCCACCCCGCGCTTGATGAAAGAGCCCCTGCAAATCCATTAAGGAGAGATAATTGAAAACTCCGGGGTAATATTTAAGACCGCGTGCCGACGCGGGGTGGAGGGCCTAACTGCGCCCGCTTTGCCCGTCAGTGCTGGTGCGTGCCAGTCCCTAGCGCTCTAGGCCCACCAAGACCCCGCCGACGCCCAGCCAAGGCCCGCCGTCTTAGCGGTGCCTCCTCACTCCCTGCACTCAAAGGGCTGGCTCTGCGCTAACCTGGCTGTGCCTGGAGACCCGACTTGCCTGGAGACCCGAGTTCCAAAAGGAGCCACAGGGCACGCTGTGTGACAGATGGATTAGGGCCAGCATGCACGGGGGCCAAAGCATCTTGTCCCACTGCTTCAGCTTCGGTTTGGTGCACCAGCATCAGGCACTGCTCAAGCTTCTGAGCACGGCATCCCCTCTGCCTGCAAGCTTTTCCCTCCAGCACTTTCTACTTGCGGAACTGCTGTTCCTCTTTCAAAACCAACCCAGTTCCACCCCAAGTAAGTGCAGTGGGGTATGGAACGTGGGTGGGAGTATAGACACACCAAGATCCTGGTGTGACCATTGTTGCAGCTGCATGATGAGGACACTATACTGCTCTGTTTTCGTATGTTTTTAATGTTCCACAACAAACATGTTTAGAAAGCAGCTGAGGCATCTTCTTTTACGCCTCCCTCTCCCATAAATACAGACTACCTGTTATCTTGTACATTGATGTTCCTTAGCACATCGTGTTGCCATTATCTGTTTAAAGTCTTTCTGCCTACTCAGCTGTGACATCTTCAGAACAGGAATCAGGTCTAATTTCACTCCTTAGCCCTTGCTCCAGGCCCAGTGCAAGGCACATAACATGCGCTCAGTAAACATCACTGAATAGGCTGCTCTCTGGGTACCTAGAAGTCTCTAGGGCTTAAGGTTAGGATACAAGCACACGGAAGGAGGGTAGGGCAAAGCATGGAAGAGGGGTGGGGTCTGTGAGGCTGGGTTGGGGGTCATGTCTGTCTCCCACAATGACTGGCTTCAGGATGTTCCCAGAATGGGAAAAGGGTGGAGGACCCTGTTCTGCACTGTGATTTGGGAATCCTTAGGTCTCTACCTGGGACTTTTGGGGATGTTTCTCCACTTCACTCCATTTGGCTTACTCTCCCAATCAGGTTAGACACACACACACACACACACACACACACACACACACACACACACCCCACCACCACCACACACCTTAGACAGGGAAAGAGTGGGAAAGAGGGAAGCAGAAGAGATTATTTGAAGACCTACTTGTGCAAAAGGCATGAGTAGTTCAGGCATTTCCATGGATACCCAGCTAACCTCCTACCACAGAGCCTTTCCTACTTACCCCTGTTGCCCAGTCTACCCCAACACTGTGTCCAACACCCATACAGGGGTTGTACTCACAGGATGGCACCATCAAGGAAGAGGGGGCTGTTCTGACTCAGCCCCCCTAACCGCACATTGGCCCTGAAGCCACAGTTGCAATGATGCCCTCTCTATGGCCAGAATGAGATCCAAACCATTCCAAAGTTCCATTTCCAAACAAGGACTCCTCGTTAGAACCACAAAACATCAGAGCTGGAGGCAACCAAAAGAGCACTGTGTCCCCTCTTAGTATCTGTGGGGCAACTAAGACTTAGAAAGGGTCTGTGATGTGCCCCAGGTCACAAAGCCATTGGTAACTGGGCGGGCGGGGTGGCTCACGCTTGAAATCCTAGCACTTTGGGAGGCCAAGATGGGTGGATCATTTGAGGTCAGGAGTTCGAGACCAGCCTGGCCAACATGGCGAAACCCTGTCTCTACTAAAAATATAAAAATTAGTTGGCAGTAGTGGAGCATGCCTGTAATCCCAGCTACTCAGGAGGCTGAGGCAGGGGAATTGCTTGAGCCTGGGAGGCAGAGGTTGCAGCGAGCTGAGATCATACCACTGCACTCCAGTCTGGGCGACAGAGTGCGACCCTGTCTCAGGAAAAAAAAAAAAGCCATTGCTAACAAAACCAGTGCTAGAATCCCAGCAAGTTAGTGGTGGAGCTGGAATTAGAATCCCAATCTCTTGACCCACTTAAATATATACAATTGGTATTCGAAGTGCTTTTCACAAACATTATCTCATTTAATTCTCTCTCTCTCGATAGGATCTCACTCTGTCACCCAGGCTGGAGTGCAGTGACATGATCATGGCCCACTGCAGTCTCAAGCTCCTGGGCTCAAGCAATGCTCCCACATCAGCCTCAGGCACATGCCACCACACCTGGCTAATTTTTGTATTTTTGTAGAGACAGGGTTTCGGCATGTTGCCCAGGCTGGTCTTGAACTCCTGGGCTCAAGAAATCCTCCTACCTTGGCCTCCCAGAGTGCTGAGATTACAGGCATGAGCCACCGTACCTGGCCTCATTTAATTCTCACAAACCTATGAGATAGCGTCACAATTCCCATCTACAGATGAGAAAAATGAGGCTCAGGGAGAGCCATGATTTGTCCAGTGTCATACACGGGTGGAAAACAGATCCAGGATTTGAACCCCAGTTTGACTGGCTCCAATTCCAGTGCCCTTTCCACTCACTTCTCCAGTATCTCCCCCTACACCCCACCCCGCCAAGTCAGGCCAGTTTCCCAGACACTCACCCTTCATCCCTGGACATCTCCAGCCAGACGTCTTTTTTCTCCTTAGCCCAGCTTCCCCCACCCAGGGCAATGTTCTTTGCCCCAGATTTGGAGGTGGGGGTGTGGTAGTCCCCGCCGTGGTTCTGGGTACAGGCCTCCATGAACTGAAGCCATGCACAGCCTGGCCTCCTGTGCGCAGCCCTACTCCTGTTCGTGGCCACGGAGGCCTCAGCCATAAATCCCCAGGTCTCAGCTCATAACCATTAGCAAGCGATTGGGCTCATCAGGACGCCTTTATGAGACTCAGGTCAAATAAATGGATTGCCGGAGGTCAGGAACAAGGGATCTCCTTGGCTTGCCTTGCCTTGCTTCCGAGATGCTCCCACCACGCAGAGGTTGGCAGATTCTGTTTGACTCACAGCTGTAGGTGGAAGTGGGGGCATTGTCACAGTGGGATAAAGATGTACAGTATCCCCTGGTACTCCACACCCATAGAAGGAAAAGCGCTTGGAGAGGCACATCCTCAGATAGCCCACAGTCATTAGGGCTGGAGGAACGCACACACAGAGGCACATATACACACTCAGACCCCCATCTCTGATTCAAATCCACTCTTCAGCAACCAACCCCCCAACCCCACCCACCTCACGTCCTCTGATGTCCTCACACTCCATTCCTCCCGTGAGGTATTTCCTGAAACACTGCTTCTCAAACACCACTGTGCATACAAATGACCTGGGACCTGGTTAAAATACAGATTCTGACTCAGTAGATCTGGGGTGGCACCCGAGCTCTGTTTTCTAACCAGCTTCCAGGTAAGGCCAGGGCTGCTTCTCCAAAGATTTTAAGCAATGGTCCTCCCACATTGGAAGGGTAGGGGCTTTCAAAATGTAAAAGAGATAGGAGTGTGCAGTTTGGGAAAGCTCCTCTCCCACTCCCATCCCCCAAATGCTGCTGTGCACACCCAGGTGACTGAACTGTTTCTAAATGCTGTTACCTCACTCTTTACATGGCTCCCTCTCATTCTTCAAACCTCAGCCCAAGTGTCACTTCCTCAGAGAAACTTTCTCTGACCACCCAACTTATTTTATTTCAGAGACGGAGTTTTGCTCCTATTGCCCAGGCTGGAGTGCAATGGCATGATCTTGGCTCATGGCAATCTCCACCTCCCGGGTTCAAGCGATTCTCCTGCCTCAGCCTCCCAAGTAGCTGGGATTACAGGCATGCGCCACCACGTCTGGCTAATTTTTGTATTTTTAGTAGAGACAGGGTTTCTCCATGTTGGTGAGGCTGGTCTCGAACTCCTGACTTCAGGTGATCCGCCCGCCCCAGCCTTCCAAAGTGCTGGGATTACAGGCGTGAGCCACCATGCCTAGCTGACCACCCAATTTAAAGGGTCCCTGCTCCACCCTGTCTGTGATTACCCACTTCACAACAGGTCTCAAAATTGCATGTATGTATTTGCTAACTTGCTTACTTATTTTTTTGTCTGTTTCACTCTCTGAAATGTACGGTCCTTGAGTTCAGGGATTATGCCTGTTCCATTTATTCATGAATTCTTGGCAACCGGTGCCTAGTGCATAGTAGATACTCAGTAAATATTGCTGGATAGGCCAGTCACAGTGGCTCATGCCTGTAATCCCAATACTTTGGGAGGCTGAGGGGGGCAGATCATTTGAGGTCACGAGTTAGAGACCAGCCTGGCCAACGTGGTGAAACCTCGTCTCTACTAAAAATACAAAAATTAGCTGGGCGTGGTGGCACACGCCTGTAATCCCAGCTACTCTGGATGCTGAGGCAGGAGAATCATTTGAACCTGGGAGACACAAGTTGCAGTGATCCAAGACTGCCACTGCACTCCCACCTGGGTGACAGAGGGAGCCTCTGTCTCAAGAAAAATAAAAAAAATAAAAAATAAAAGATTATCTGAAAGAGTATCTGAATCCAGGACTGAGGCCACAGGTAATCTGAGAAAGTATCTTGGAGGAAGGAAAATGGGAGGAAAAGAACATAGTGTGAAGGACTTAGGAAAGGTGACTCGAGGGAAGTGGGAGGCAAGGGTATGCAGATAAGATTGGCCCCATTGGTCCTGGGTTGATATGACAGGGGTGAGGAAGGGTCCCGGAGGGAGAGATCCTGGGGGTAGCAGCAGATGCCGCAGGGTCTTGGAAACCATAGCAGGCACTAAGAAGACACATGGGCTTCCCTCCACCTCATGGACAAGGACCTTCATTTATTCATTCTTTCCTACACTTGACAAATTCTTACTGAGATCTTATTAGGCACCAGGCACTGTGCTGGGTGCTGAATATTCAGGAATGAGCACAATGGGTCTGGTTCCTACCCTCCTAGAGATTACAGTCCAGTGGGAGAGACTGACAGTAAACATATTAATATGTTACAGTTGGGCCAAGTCTACAAAGGATAGGGTATGATAACAGGTATGATGGGTGGTTCCCTAGGGAGAAGATTCCCTAGGGAGTGACCGTCACCCAGAGTGCTGATGGGTGGAGGTCTTCCTTGCCAGCCCCCTGCCAAACTTTCGTCCTGGACATTCCTGCATTCCTCTGCACTGTCCCTTTAAGAGGAGCGTCTCTTCCCTGAGCAAAGGCGGTTCGGGCACACAGCCTGAGCCTGCCAAGGTTGTGGGCTATAAATCAACGCTGGCACTCCCTTGGCAGTGGGCTCTCCTCTGAGCTGCCCAGATGGCGGGCAAGCCTGGGGCTCCAGGGGCAGCCAGGCACTCAGGAGGGGGGAGGCGGGCATGGTGGGGACACAGCTGGGCCCCAGGCTCCTGATGGCAGCTGCCCACCTCTGTCTAAGGGCCCTAGGCCAGGGAAAATGCCAAAGTCCTTCTATTCTAGCCCCAGGGACCTTCTGACTCCCAAGTCAGTCTGGCATGGGGCTGTTGGGATTATTGTTCCCACCCCAGCCAGGGACCAGGGCCTTATAGGCATCCTCTGAGACCAAGGGTCTTGGATGACCTCTTGGGATCACAGTCTGCTCTAACATTCAACCTGAAAGTTCTGCCTGTGGTTTGACCTTCTTTCCTCTTGCTGTAGCCGAGGTGTCTTCTTTTACCCTGCATGAAAGATGAAAGACAGTAGCTCCCCATTTAGTGGGGGCCTTGGGACTGTGTGATATCTCCCTCCGCCTTCACTTTAAGCCTCCCAGAAAAGCAGGATAAAAAGATTCTTCAAGGTCAGTTGGAGAGATGGAACTCTGCCCTCTTGGGGGTTGCCATCCCTCTGCCACCCTCACAGGTGCTGTGACAGAGGGAACATATGTTGCTCCTACCCCAGAGGACAGAGACAACATCTTAGCAGCCACAGCCCCACAGAGCTGGGCTCAGCAGGCCTTGACAGAACTGGAAAGGCAGGCTCTCTCCTGGGCCTGGGCCTGGCCTGAGCCTGGGTTGTGGGTGGAGGGGTGGAAGCAAAGCCTGTAGACCCCTCCCAGAAAGGAATCAACAGGCTTGACTGCTCTCCCCACGCTCACTCCCAAACAGTAGAACAGTGGAAAATTCATGGGTTCCAGAACAATAGAGATTTCCTGGGATGTCCTTGTCCTCAGATTCTCTGTGAGAAGTCAGAGTTTACAAGTCCTTAGAGATTCTTTCTCACACACTCATCATACAGATTAGGAAACTGAGATGCAGAGAAGTTCACCCAGGTCTTTTTCAGGTTGTTTTTACTACACCACATTTGCCACCTGAACAGAAACTCCCAGAGCTACCACTAAGCAGGATGTATTAGACTCTAAAGGTAGTAGTATAGATGGAGGTTAGATAACAAGTAGAACTTTCTCAGAATAGTAGGTCACAGAAGAAGATGAGAAGCAAAGTAAAGAAAGTGCATTCTCTAAAATAGTGGGGTGGGGGCGGGAGGGATGGAGCCAAAGAATCAGGTTAGAATTTTGCAAAAAGATAGAAATATAGAGAACACAGGAGAGGGAGCTGGCATAGAGCCCAGAGCAAGGGCAACTGGGGTGTAGAGCTTCTAGGGTTCTTCATTCAGGACCCCTAGATTTCATCTGTCCCAGTCTTCTGGGTATCACCAGTAGTTTAAAGTCAGGCCTTATCTGGGCTGATTCTCTTGGCTTTCTCCTTGTTCTCCCGGGATGGCTTATCTGGCTGCCAGAGTCATTTGCCGTCTCTAATTTGTGTTTAAATTAAAGTTCCCACAAACAGAGGTTTAATGTGCTGTTATCAAGAACTCCCAGGCCCCCTGCAGCTCTGGGAAGTTGAAGGGGCTGGGGAGAAGAGGTCAGTCTGTGCGCATCCCATCAAAGCTGATCCCACTGGCATTGGACCTGGAGTGGATAGCCCAACTAAGTGTCTCCGTCCTTGCTGCTCCATCCAGAATGGTGATGACAGGGGGCAGGGCAGGGAAAAGGATGCTCACAAAGGGCCTGGGACCAACATGCCTGTTCAGGGGCTCCTGGGTGGCTGTTCACCCTTTTTCAGGATGGTGAGGAGAAGGCAGGGGAGGTGGGCAATGAGAACAGGGCAGGGGGTGGAAAATAAGGTGAGAGCAGGAGGCTCCATTCTTTAACACTTGTGTATGGCGCTCACTGTGTGCCAGCACTGTTCCTGGACACCTCATAACTAAAAATTCAACCTTCTACACAACCTGTAAGGCAGGTGTTATTATCATTAGCCCCATTTTTATAGATGGGGAAACAGAGGCATGCCCAGTATCACACAGCTAGTAAGAGGCAGATCCAAGGAGTCAAGCCAGTGCCGTCTAGCTCCAGATTCCCAGTGCTATGCTGACACTTAAGCCAAGATTTATCTGTCACCCTCCCAATCCCTTGATCACAAGGTGAGGCTTCTCTTTGCCAGAGCAACTGAGACAGAGTGAAGCTCCCATCCTGCTCCCCTGATCTTTACCTCTCTGGGCCGCAGTCTTCTCATCTGTAAAATGAGGATAAGATACTAAGAGGGGTTGAGGGTCTGGGAAGGTTTAATGAGACAGCTTGTCAGTGACCAGCACAGGGTAGGTCCCCAGCAGTGGCTGCTTCCTTCTCTGTGGTCTAACCATGAGCCTTCCTGCTGTGCCTTCCTGCACTGCCTCTTAATTCTGCTTTCAAAGGAGCTAGCGGCAGTGATCCTCGCCCCTTAAAGAAAACCCTCAGGAGAGCGTTGTCCCTCATTCATTTGTCCAAATTCTCTCTCTTCCTCTGGGAAACCCTGAAAAAGAGGGATAATAAAGCTGAACTGGAGCCCCAACCTGCTCTGTCCCCACCTCCTCTGCACCCAGGTGAGCCAGTCAGGGCGGCAACAGAAAATAAATGACACATTCGAAAGGGTTTCACTGAAGGGTTTAGTGATGTGACAGTTTCTAAAGGCATAGACCAGATGAAGAAAACTAATAAGGGCTAGTGTGGCACTAGGATAGAAATATCTCTACCAAAGCCCAATGCCAACTGGGGTCACGGGACACAGGAGAGAGGCCACTCAGCAAAGCTGTGACCATGGAGGAACCACAACCACCACCAGAGCTTCAGGCAGGCAAAAAGGGGGAGTGACAGGGAATGGGGGAAACAAATACCCTGACTCCTCTCTCCCCCTTCTCAGCTGGGACCTCTATTGGCTGAGAGATCAGGGGGCCCAGGTGACACAGTCTGCAGAGATCAGCCTCCCTGGGCAGAGCAGCACAGAGAACACAGTGGGGCAAACAGAAAACCATCCCCATCCCATCCCACCCACGAGTCCCTGCTCTGATACCAAAGCCTTCTCTCTGCTGCTTTGTTGCCACCTCTGTCACTGCCTGCAGCCAAACAGTGACTGACAGGGAAGGAGAGTCAAGACTCCTTCAACACAAATACTCCAGTTCACAAGGAAGGTGGGATCCAGGCAGAGGGCAGCTTGAGGGAAGAGGGCTGTGTCTGAAGGGCAGCAGGGCAGGGACTGCCCACTCCCAGCATGGAGAGACAAAGAGAAGGACCGCACTGGGGGTGAGGATGTCAAACGGCGATAGTAAATGACTCTCTTTCCTCAGCATATGATACAAATCACTGTGGATCTTCCTTCCTCCTCCCCTCTCTAGACCGGGAGCCCCTGTGGGGAAGGGATTTTGTCTTGTTCATCCTTGACATCTAGCACAGTGCCTCTTAGGGGCATAATCAGAATTTATTGAATAAATAAGCAAATAGATATGTAAACGAATGAACAAACCCATTTGCAGCTCATATGCACAGCCCTGGGCCCTGGTCAGGGAGCACTGTTGAATGAATGACATGCAGCATTCCTACAGAAGTTTTATTTCAATCAGTTCCATCATCTACCACCTCAGGTTTCCTTTCAGCCACTCAGTCACGGGCCACACAGCCCACGTTTGTCTCCACGCTGGCCAGAGGCTGTGCTTTGATAGCACCCACTCAGATGTGCAGTGACCTCATCTGGCTCCTCCTGATGGAGGAATAAGGGGAGTAGCAAGTGACTTCCTTTCTCACAGCAGCCTTTCTCTGAGCTCTTTCTTGAGAGAAATCTTGATCCATGGCAAACCGTCTGTGGTATTCTTGGCTGCAGCCCTTGGCAGGAGATGGGAGGAGGGAATGACAGTGCCAAG
This sequence comes from Pan troglodytes, assembly GCF_028858775.2. Classification (NCBI taxonomy): domain Eukaryota; kingdom Metazoa; phylum Chordata; class Mammalia; order Primates; family Hominidae; genus Pan; species Pan troglodytes. Next base: position 41,747,633 of record NC_072408.2, on the reverse strand, counting down.
GAGGCAGCTGAAGGATCGTCACCCTGGGAGCCACAGCTCTGGCTTGCTTTTTCCAATGGGCCATAAAGACTGAGGGAGGCAGGCGGAAGCAGGGGCACCAGACTAACAAACTAGAGTTTCAAGTGTTGTCCCCATGCGAAGCCGACCTGGCGAAGTGGTTAGACACAGACACTGGGGCTGGGCTCAAGATCCCTGTTCTACCACCTGCTGGCTGTACAACCTTGGGCAAGATACTTGATTACCATGCCTCAGTTTCCATATCTTAAAAAATGTGAATAACGGTAATGCCTACTTCACATGGTGGTGAAAAAGTAGATGAGTTAATAGTTATGAGATACAGCCAGGCCTGGTGGCATGGGCCCATAGTCCTAGCTACTCAGAAGGCTGAGGTGGAAGGATTGCTTGAACCCAGGAGTTCAAGACCAGTCTGGGTGACATAGCAAGACCGCTCACCCCCTTTTTTTTTGAGATGGAGTTTCACTCTTGTTGCCCAGGCTGGAGTGCAATGGCATGATCTCAGCTCACCGCAACCTCCACCTCCTGGGTTCAAGCGATTCTCTTGCCTCAGTCTCCGGATTCCAGGGATGAACCACCACACCCAGCTAATTTTTGTGTTTTGTATTTTTAGTAGAGACGGGGTTTCACCATGTTGGTCAGGCTGGTCTCGAACTCCTGACCTCAGGTGATCTGTCCACCTCGGCCTCCCAAAGTGCTGGGATTACAGGTGTGAGCCACTGCGCCTGGCTGCAAGACCCCCATCTCTCTAAAATGAAAGTTTTGAACTATTTAGGAGAGTACATGATCCATGGTAAGCTCTATATAAGTTTTGTTACATAAAATTAAGGTTCTAGTCCCATAAACTTTTTTCTGTAATAAGCTGCTCAGCCTTAGATACCTCTCATATTTGCTGTGAGAAGTGAACAAATGCATGTGAAAACTATAATGTGTTTATAATTTTTATTATTTGTCATCAAGATCATGTAAGAGACCTGATTTAGCAGAGGGTGAAGGGATGCGAAAGGGGCTGTCAGTCATCAACTTTTGATTATCTGCCTTGTTAAGGTCCCCTTCTTGTCAACATCATCAGCTCTTTGGCTTGTTCAAGTCTTTTGTTGACAATATCCAGGCCTCTCATGGTCCCTCCCACACACAACGGGCCGCACAGCAAGGGCTGGAAGGAAAAAGCCTTTGAAAGCAAAACAGGTCCTTCCCTTCCTTAGCCTTGAAGCGGGAGTAACCACTAGACAGAAGGCTGTGAGGGAGGACTCTGGCACTTCCACTGTGGCTGCTTTGCCTTTGGGCAGGAGGGGAAACTGATCAGCTCCCTCTGTGGTAGGGCCACAGGAAGAGATGTTGGTATTTGTAATGAAGTGCTAGGAATAAAAACACATACATGGCCGGGCGCAGTGGCTCACGCCTGTGGTCCCAGCACTTTGGGAGATCAGGGCGGGCGGATCACAAGGTCAAGAGTTTGGGACCAGCCTGGCCAACATGGCGAAACCCCGTCTCTACTAAAAATACAAAAATTAGCCAGGCGTGGTGGCGGGCACCTGTAATCCCAGCTACTCAGGAGGCTGAGGCAGGAAAATCACTTGAACCCTGGAGGTGGAAGTTGCATTGAGCTGAAATCATGCCATTGCACTCCAGCCTGGGCAACAAGAGCAAAACTCGGTCCCAAAAACAAACAAACAACAACAAAAAAACCCCAGAAAACAAAAAACAACAACCAAAAAAACCCATACACACATACTTATCCCAGTGTCCAGAGCAAATGTTCTGCCACTTACTGCTATGGGTGTGATTTCAGATAGCTACTTAAACCTGAGTTTCAGTTTTTCTCATCTTCAAAATGGAAATATTGATGCCTAATTCAAAGGGTGAAAATTAGTGAACTATAGAAACCCCTTGGTGTATGTCTGGTCCAATAAATGGTAGCTCTTATTAGCTAACATTTTGTAATATCTGCCCACTATCTCCTCCAAGGGATGGAGAAGTAATGCTGACTTCCAGACTAGGAAAGGTAGTGGTAGCAGAAAGTGATTTACAACTCTGACTTTTTTCACATTTTCTTTCCAGAGCACATAGTAAGTTCTTGTTGGTTCATTCATTCATTGAACAGTGTTTACAAGTTTGAACAAGCTTGAACAACTTGCCATCATTTTGTTCACTTGTATTCATCTTACTCTCACCACTAGAACTGCAAGGTCCATGAGGGCAGAGGCAGTGTCTGTTGCTGGGTGAGTGACTGGATTGAGCTCAAAGCATGTCTGAAGACTGAAATGGGCCAGGCAAGGAGATGGAAACTGGAGGCCTGGATTCTGGCTCAGTCATACCTCCAAGAACGTAACTTTCCCTCGACCCTGGAGTCTTCACAGACCTTCCTTCTGCTGTGAGGCCCTGGAGAATCACTTGAGACCAGACTCAGGAAACTCTTCCCTGATGGGAAGACATTCATTCATCCACTCCACGTCTCTGAAGCCCCAAGAGAAGGATCTGAATCCCCTAGTCTGAAGAGTCAGCAAGTGTCCAACATAGCAATCTTGATAAAAAGGGAGAATCGATAAAGGAGGGAGCAGCCCCACCTCAGTAACAATAGAGGGAGGAAAATTCCAGCTAGTACATGTACTTAACATGAAAGCAGACATGTGCCAAGACCCTGCTTTCATGGATATTAGGTGTTCCCAAATATAAGAAACACCCATTCTTGCCCACAGGCCTCACTGGATACTATCCAAGATGTCTAGAGAATAAGAGGAAAGAGAGAATCATAATATCCAAAAGGTGGAAACAACCCAAATGTTCACCAATAGATGAACGGATAAACAAAGTGTGATATATCCATACAATGGAATATTAGTCAGCCCTGAAAAGGAATGAAGTACTGATAAATGCTACAACATGGATGAACTTTGAAAACACTATGCTCAATGAAAGAAGCTAATCACAGAAGGTCTCTTATTATATGATGCCATTCATATGAAAGTCCAGAGTAGGGAAATCTACAGAGACTGAAAGTACATTAGTGTTGTTAAGGGCAAGAAGGAATATGGGGGGATAGGGAGGTGATAGCTAAAGGTTACAAGATTTCTTTTTGAGGTGATGAAAATATTCTAAAATTAACTATGGTGATGGTTCAACATACTTGTGAATATACTAAAACCATTGAATTGTACATTTCAAATGGTGAATTGTATGACACATGAATTATACCTCAAGAAAGTTGTTTTTTAAAAAGACAGCGTAAGGGGTGGGGGGAAGTTGAGATGAAGCAGGAAAACTGTGATCAGAAACAAAGCTCAGGGGCTGTCTGGCCTGGCTGCCCTAAGTCAAAGCCTGCATTTCATACAGGTAATGTTAGGGTAGCCCCCAAGCCATGATTCGGAAAGATAAATTGACCCCAGAAGGTATAGGGCTGGGTCCCTTCTCCCTTGACAGCTCCCTTTCTGTGTTTTTTCTGGCACAAGAAACTCTGTCATCTTGTATAAATAGGAGAAATTTATGGCAGTTTTCCCTCTTCTTCTCCCTGGTGGGCTACTAGGAAAGGTCTAGGGGGAGGAGGGAGCCTGAAATTCCAAAAATATAAATGTGGAAAGACTGGAGGGGGTCGAGGAGTCTCTTTGCCTGCCTTAGCTCTGGCCCCAGCTCTCCTTTCCCTTTGCATGTTTGACCTTCTGGGTGATGAGGAGGGTAGAGAACTGGTGCAGCCCGTCCTCGCTGCAAGCCCAAAAGAGATGGGTCCCAAAGCAGATATCCGACAGGAGGGGCACAAGGGAAATCAAGGAAATAGGCTTGGCTGTCCCATGAAATTATTGGAGGAGACACAGACCACTGCCCTCCTTCCTGGATTTGGCTATTTTTGTACTTCCCTGTTTGTTGAGGCAGCCTGATACAGTGGGAAGAGAACTCGTCCTAGATTTAGAAAGATTGACAGAGAAACTAAGGGTGTGACCTTAAGCAAGTCATATCTTGTCTCCGGGCCTCACCTGTAGAAAGAGGGAGGGGACTGAATTTATCAGGGGTTTTCAAATGATTTTAACTCTGGGGTCCTTCCTTCAAATAAAACCGTATGCAGTGACCCAACATGAACATGAGTAGTAGGCTGCTGAGCTTCTTGAAGGTAGGAATGGGAGTCTCAGGGCCCCGTGGTGACTGGCGAGAGGCTTGTCCAAGCACAAGATGATCTCCATGGCTTTTCCAGCCCTGTCCTCAGGAGGGATTTGCCCCCATGGTGAAGAGGCTCAGTTCTGCACACCCAGTGGGCTTGAAATCCAGCTCCACCCACTCCTGTGTGTCCCTCAGCACATAACTTACCTTCCTTGAACCTGTTTCCTCGTGTGTAAATTGGAATAATAGTAACACATATCTCAGAGGATTGTCACATAGATTACACTAAATAATGTGCATAGAGTCCTTCGCATACTATCTGGCCCAATAAATATTATTATAGTTATTCTGTGATCTGATGTAATCATTTTTTTATTTTGAGACAGAATCTCATTTTGTAGCCTAGACTGGTACACAGTGGCATGATGTCAGTTCACTGCAACCTCCGCCTCCTGGGTTCAAGCAATTCTCCTGTCTCAGCCTCCCAAGTAGCTGGGATTACAGGAGTGTGCCACCATGTCCAGCTAATTTTTGTATTTTTTAGTAGAGATGGGGTTTTACCATGTTGGCCAGACTGGTCTCGAACTCCTGGCCTCAAGTGATCCGCCTGCCTCAGCCCCACACAGTGCTGGGATTACAGGCGCGAGCCATCGCACCTGGCCTGATACAATCTTTTTAATTTGAAATATCTGGTGTGAGAAGGTGAATTAGAAAGGATGACAGCAAAACTGCTATAACACAAAGGCCCCAAAACACAGTAGCATATAGAAAACAGAAGTTTATTTCTCACTTAGTCTGGGAGGAAGCGGTTCCAGACAGCAGGCAGCTCTGTTCCTCCTAGTCAGTCAGGGACATGTGTTCCTTTCATACCTTTGCTTTGTCTTCCCTTAGGGATGTCTTTTCAGTTGCCTGGTCAAACCTGTCTCAGGCACATCTGCCCAGCTCATGAAAGAGAGAACACAAAGGAGAATTTACCCAATGTCATCAGGCTTTGAGGACATGCTTGCCTCACATTCCCCTGTGTCTACACCTGGCAACAAGAGCAGCTGGGAAATGGAGTGTCCAGCTGGGTGTCTCTCTACCCTCGTGCAGCAAGGAAAGAAGAGATTTTAGTGGACAATGGGCAGTCTTAATCCAGGGCTCAAACCCACACCCGAGCTGTCCTCTTCCTCTTCCCAAAGGAAGGGAAATAAAGTCTACAGCCCAGAAAACAATGTGACCACCCATCCCCTACCCAATCAGGTCCCTGCCATTCATCCCAAGATCAGCAGTCTCGGGAAAGTGGCTTGGAAGCCTCCCTCCAGAAAGACCACCCTTTTGTCCATCTTCTTCACATGGGTGGATGTGAGAAAAGTTTCTCTCCCCACTGCCTGCCTGCCACTCCCTGTCTCAGTTTCAGCTCACGCTCTAGCCCTTTGTTCCAAGTCACCAAGAGTGACTACGAATGTGGGGGAACAGGAGGACCTGAAACTTCATGGAAATCGAGACTGGGACACAGAAGCCATGCTCAGAGGCAGCCTAGGTGAGGGTTCTGATGCCAGGAAATCCAGCTACTACTGTGTAACCTAAAGCGGGGATTAAGCTCTCAGAACTTCAATGAACTCTTTTGGAAATAGGGATAAGAAGCCCACTTGTCAGGGCTGTTGTGAACATCAAATGTGATCATGTATGTACCTAGTACATAGTATGCCTTCAATAAATGGTAAGGCAAACCCAAGGCAAATCGAATTCATGTCCATTACTCTGACCCAGCCTTTGCATAAATTCTTTTTTCTTCTCCTTCCTTGTCAATGCATGGCTCCCTCCCTCTTCACTTCCTATCCTCATTCCCCTACCATCTGAACCCTGATCTGGAATCTCTTTTCTCATGAAATCTTCCATGATTGAAAAATTCCTGCTTGGCCACTTCCCACTCCAATACTCTATCTGCGCCCATCTTCCATCTACCCCATGGTCCTGGCCCAAGTTTACACGTGTCCCATCCCTCCCTTCAAAAAGCATGCAGCAATGGAAGGGCTTTAAGTTTGTCATCAAGCAGATCAGAGTTCAGATGCCAACTCTGCCAAGTTCTAGCTTTAGAACTTTGTCAGATCACTTCCTCTCTTTGAATCTCTGTCTTCCCAACCCTCTGGTGAGGTCAAGTGTGTGTGGGCTGGTACATAAAGGATATTTAATCTCCTCTGCTCTACTCAACCTCCCCCAACTCACACTCCCAGGACTAACTCTCTACCAAAGGGAGTTATTAGACCAAGAAAGTAATTCTCCCATTACCAGCCCCACCCCAACCCTGCCCAGAGAAAAAGAAGTGACTTCGAGTCTATGGGTCTTGGAGGGACCACCAACCCAAGAGCTAGAGCAGAAGAAGGACTTGGATATCCTAGCTTCCAGGGTTATAGGATCTCTCCCCAAGCCCTCATATGGAGCCCCAGTTGCAGGACTAGCTTCAGGGATAGGAGTGAAAGAGTTGATCTGATTCCAATCTTAGTCTGTAAGTAGTAGCTCACCTGTGCCTCTATTTTCAGCCTTCCTAGATCAGAAGAGCAACAATATCAATGACAACTAATGCTTACATAGTGTTTCCTATGGGATGGGCATTGTTCCAGGCTCTTCGTACATATGACTCATTTAATCCTGACAGCAGCCTTTGGGCTAGGTACTATTAACCCCATTTTACAGACAAGGAAACTAAAGCACAAGGGGTTAAGTAACTTGCCTAGGTCATACAACTCACATAAGGCATGACTGAGATTCAAAACCAGGCCGTCTAGCTCCAGAATCCATCCTGTTAACCACGCTGCCATAAAAAGAGCTAACATTTACTGGCAGTTTCTATGTGCCAAACACTGTGGAAAACACATGGCATGTATTTCTTCTAATTCCAAATAACCCCCTGAGATAAGTTCTATTATTAGTATCCCTGTTTTACCGGTCAAGAAACTAAGGCAGAGAGAAAAGTTAAGCAACTTGCCCTGAGTCACACAGCTAGATATTAATAGTTTCAGAACCCCTAGCTGTTTTGCCTCAAATCCCACCTCCCCACCCCTGCTCGAAGCCCCTCCTCTTCTAGGTGGGTTGTTTAGTTCCTATCACCAGTTCTTCACAAATCTGCTTTACCCCCCACAGCCTACAACCCTTGTTCTCCAAAACTCCTGTTGACCTCCGTCCCTTTCCCTTCCCACTTTCTCCCTAGTCCCTCCGCGCCCCACAAAGTCCCCCAAACCATTCTGTCCCTCTCCCTCTGCTCCCCACCCACCCTCCCCCACAACTCCTGCTGAAACAGATGAATTTCACCAAGAAAGACCATCAGACTTTCCCCAAGCAGGCCCCCACTGTGCCTGATCACACACCCCCAGGGGAGGCACCACAGTAGCTAAGCTGGAGACCCAGAAATAAAATCCTCATTCTACTTCCCTGCCCCCTCTTCCCATCACTCATCTGGGAATCCAGGGCGAAGAAGGGAGCTAAAGTGCAGAGCATTCATTTAATATTAACAAATTGAAATGAATTCTTTTAATGCCAATTAACTTGGAGCGGCCCCTTATTAATAGTAATTTAGATTCATACTTGGGAGAAACAGGGACGGGGGCTGGGCCAAATGTGCCCAGAATGTCAATGTGACTGGGGAACTGAAAGGGGAGGGGGACAGTTTTACTTCTGCCCAGTTGGGTTCCGTTTCCCTGAGAGAAATGGACAGTCACTGGAGGCGGATCTTTGGGAAACACGAATTACTCTTGTAATTTTATTTTTGTTACTTCAAGGAATCTGAATAGTTTGAAGCCATGTCACACCATTTTAATAGTTTATTTTCACAGTAATGCTAAAAAGAAGAATTTCCTCAGAGCTGGGATTTACTTCAAACTCTCTCCTAAGCCAAACCTTACTGACCAAAGGGACAAGTCCCCAGGCCAGCTCTCTACCCTTCTTTGTTCAGAGCTAGAGCCAGAGATCAATATGGGCTTCCCCAATCCCTGCCCCTTCTACCTTAACCAAAACTAAAAGGAAGAATCAACACTGTGTGTCTCTCTGAGAAGTCTCCCCAGGAGGTAAAAGACCCAAAGGGCTGACCCCTAAGCTGTTCAGCTTACATTTAAGGAAGAAAAACAATCTGCCTGCACTTTTCTTAGAATTTAGGGAAAAAATGAGAATTTAAAATTCAATTTCATGTATCAGAGTTCTCCAGAATACAGCCAAGTGTAAAGAACTTAGTCCCAAATGAAAAAGTTGAACAGAAATTCTGCTCTCACTCGTTTTGCCGGCTTGGAGGTCAGACTGGAGGTGTCCTGAACTAGAACCAGAGCATAGGTTCTGACCCAAGAAGGACACTGTCTACTTCCCAGGCATCCCTCCTTGGCTGGGAGGAGAGGGGAGGATGAGTCCGTTGGAAGCTGAGAATTGTGGAAGCTGGAGATGGGAGTTCTGAGATGGAGGAGGCAGGCGCGTGAAGGAGGTCAGGGAAAGGCAAGTAAATCTACTAACCATTGAAGTTTATAAAATAAAAACCTTAAAAATGGTTTAACATGCAAAAGGTTAAATTTTAAAAAGAGGCCAGGTTTTCAAGAAGGTAAAATACCTCAAATTTAAACAAATAAAAACGAGGAAAATACACAAAACATTTCAAGCAAATTGTTCTTCAGAAGAGGAGAGGTTGGAATTAATCAAAAGACCTTTTTTACACACACACACACACCCCCAAGAGTTTCCCAAACAATAAATTCATTTACAAAACAAAAAGAGGAATCAACACAAAACCTCATCCACACACAGAGAAAAATAAATTGTGGTGATTCTGTAACAGCTGAAAAACTAGTGAGGGAGGAGAAAAATGAATAAACTCTAAATCTATTAGGTGATATTTATAAATAGCAAAATTGGAGGATGGAATGGAGAAAGGAGTTGAACTTATCATTAAAGAAGTAACACATGTGAAAACATAAGGTGTAACTCATCCCCAAAGAAAAGTAAACTCTCCATAAAGTAGCAAGTATACAAATTTATTGAAAAGGAAGAAAGTACCACTCACCCCCCCCCAATATAAGTGTATTAATTTGAATTAAAATTTTCTCCAAATCCAAGATAGGTTACACAAAAGAATACAAAAATATTTTTTTTCTTTCAACTAAGAGGAAAAACAAAATCCGATTTAAATTCACGAATGGGACCGGAAGGGAGGCTGTGGTTTGCAGGTGCTAGTAAACGGGGTGAGGGTTGTGAAGAGTTTGAGGGGTTAGAGGACCAGCTTACCTCGCTTTGGAGCCGCGGCGGCCAACAGGAGTGGGCAAAGGACCCTGCCAGTGCCTGAGTGATAGGGGAAATAAGGAATAGTGGATTCGGGTGCCCCTAGACGAATGAGGAGGATGGAAAGACTGGGGGTGCCCATCTCCCCTCCTCTGCCCGCCTCCCTCCCTCCGGTACCCAGGCCTAGAGAGCTACTGAAAGTTACAAATTGCTTCCATTATTAGCTCATCCCGGGCGGCCTGGTCATTGGCCAGCCCCTGGCCACGTGGTCCCTCGTACCAATCGATCGAATTCTAGTCGCAATTCTCTGTCTGTCCCTCGGCTCTGGGGAGAAAGGGGGGGCTGTGGCGTGGGGGCTGAGGAGGGGCTAAGGCGGGAGGGGCGCCTCATCCCTTCACCCTCCCTTTTCGCCATGTGGGGGCCCTGAGCGCCGCCCCAGAAGAGGTCGAGGGAATGTTGTGGGCTGGGGCACACCGGCACGGCAGAAACTGGAGAAAGCGAGAGACGTCGCCAGGGACCCAGGGACCTCTCTCTCCAGTTCCCCGGGCCCGCCCGGCCCTGATGGCCACTCACGCTATAGCGCCCACTCTGTCCTGGGCCATCCCGCGCCAGCAGTGTAGCCCCCAGCCCGGGCGCCTGAATGCTCTCCCTCCGGATCGCTGCTCGGGTCCCCACTTTGGCGACCGTGCCCCCGAGTCCTGCTTCCCCGGGGCCTGCTCTGTATCAGGCGCCTGCGCCTTCAAGGGTACCCGGCCCGCCTGCCCTCCCCAAGAGCCGAGTTTGCGCTCCTCCCGGAATCGTTTGAGAGAAGGACAAACTTTTGAGAGGATGGAAATCTAGATGAGCCTGTCCGGAGCAGGTAAGCTGGGCCCGGGACGGGTGCGATTCAGCCCGAGAACAATCTGTCTCTCCCCGTCCCGGTCTCTCCCTCCCCTTACCCCTGTTTCCCCTGCAGGCTGACATATTAATCTGCCTTCCCCCGGGAGAAATTTGGGCTGGGGTTGGGCTTCTGTCAGATGCATGGGGTCAGAGCAGCTTTCCTCCCCGAGTTTAGGGACTAAGGTGGTAGCTGGCAGGGGAGGGGGAGGGTTGCTTCCGAAACTGAGGATTGAGGGGAGGATTAGGGGCCGAGAAACCCAGAGTCTGAGGGAGACGACTTCTTTCCTCAAACGCAACTTGGGGGAACTTCGGAAAAGTTTTTTGAGGGGAGATGGAGAAGGGAGCGGAGTTGGGGTTTCGAGGGCTAAAGTGGGAGAGAGGGTGCTCCGCTTCCCGTACTGAAGGAAGGATGTGTGTGCTTATTCCCCAGTCGGGACCGATTACCAGCCTAGAAAAACCCAGCCGCGTCCCAAACCCGCTCACCCCAGCAGGCCCTTAGAGACGCTTGGAGATCCCCAGACACGCCCCGCGGAAAGGGAAGGAAATGCCAGCCCGAGTTTCCGACTCTGCCGGGACGGGGCGGGTGATCCGCCCAGAGCGGTCCCCTGCTGTCCTGGGCCCTTACGTTGACTCTAAGTTAGGAGTGATCTGAGAGAGGGAATAACTCCCAAAAATCTTTTTTTTTTTTTTTTTTTTTTTTTTTTTCTGAATCCAGTTTGAGTCAGAGACCCATTTCCTTGAGATGGAGCCAAGCGAGTGCCCCCTCCCGCCTCCAGCACAGTCTCCCGCTCTTCTCCAGTTCCCAAAGGAGGGCAAGGAAAAGGCCCCTACTCTCCTCCCAGGGCTGAGATTTCCTCCCCCACCCAAGAGATGCCCCAGGAGGAAGGAATGGAGAGGTTCTTCAAAGGGCAGTCAAGAGCAGAGGGTGGGTTCAGAGGTCACAGCTGAACTTGGGGCCCAGGACAAGGGGGAAGGGCGGGCCCAGGCCGGTGTAGAAGCTGCGGGGTGGCCTGGGGAAGTGGACAAGGGCAGAGGCCGCTGCAGGTGTTGGGGGGTACCCTGGAGCCCGGGGTGTTCCTGGGCGGGGAGGTTCAGCCAAGCGGCAAGGGTCTGCGCTGTGCCTTTAGTTTTTAGGTTGGGCCCCTCCTGGGGAGCACCCAGCTGCAGGAGCCAGGCAAGTGGCAGAGGACACATTCGGACTCCTTGGAAAGGGCCAGGAAGCGATGTGGATCCCAGGAGAGAAAATTCCTACGTGGAACATGTGGTGTTCTGGCCCTTCCTGGGTAGACACCTGCAGAGGCCACTTGGCCCTGCTGGGTCAGAAGCCACAAATCTGCCCAGGCCTTTGTTTTCGCTATTCCTGAAGTTTTTCTGCTGTGGCCCAGCACCTGCCCTGGCACCTGCTCGGCATCTGCTCATTGGCAAGCCCCGGACGGAGTTGGACTGGCCTAGCTGAGAGGTTTAGGAGGGCTTCCGCTGGCACTGCCAACAGGGAGTTTGGCTTGGTCCCCCAAAAAAAGGGCCTTTGAGAAGGACATGTCCAGGGGCAGACACAAAATCCACTGATACTCAAAACGAATGTAAACCCTTTTCTTTCCTCACATCTTGTGGCCCTTCACACCTCTGCAGTTCAGAGGATTTGGAATGGAAGGCCTCATCCATCCCCAGTCCCAAAGCAAACGTGGGAGCCAGCTTGGGCGTCTTCTTGCAGGCTGCTGGGGCTTTGTGAGCTCTGAGAGAAGATGTCTGGTCCTCTGCCTACCCCACTCCCCCTTTGATGAATGTGGTCCTTTTTGCTCCTGCCTCTCCAATACTACCCCTCGCCCCACCCCCCCACCCACAACCCAGTCCCACAGATCTATGGGACTATCTCTCTTTTTCTCTTTCCTTGCTCCTCTTCCCCTTTCTTCTTAGGATTGATGGACTGACAGCAGTTTGGCAAGGCTTCCCTAAGCCTGTAATAGGGAGCTGTGGACCCAGTCCTGACTTCTCAAGTAGGGGGAAACAGCTCTATTCCCGGGCCCTTGAGATTGAGTCTCAAGTTGACAGGAGTTGAGAAAGAAATGCATGAAGGATGGCTGGGCTTACGCAGGACAAAAACCTCTACTGGGGAGGGGCCAGTTTTGTGCCTTGTGCCTACTGCTGAGAGGGAATTTAGAAACAAAGGAAGATAAGAAGAAGGCCTAGGGAAACAGCATAAAGGACTGGAAAAATTCAGAACAGCAAAGAGAAAAAACTGGGAGAGAGGAAAAGATGTGAAAAGGCCCTAATGCTGGAGACAGAAAGGTATTCTGGAAGGGTGGCTGGGATAGAGATAACATGAAAGGAATATTGATAAAGAGCAGAAGGAAGAAGCAGGACTAGGTTTGTTTGGGTTTTTAAGATTAGAGATAGTCTGGGGCCTGTTAAAATAGAAAATAGAAGAAAAAAGATTAGAGAAAAGACAGAAAGGAAAAGAAAAGAAAAACAGGGAGAGAAACAGAAAGCAAATGAAAGGAGAGAGCTAGAGAGTAAAAGAAAAAGGAAGGGAAAGAAAGGGAGGTAAAAGTGAGAAAAAAGAAATGGAAGGGAGACAGAAAGACAGGTAGAAAAGGAGGAAAGACAGGGACAAGGGAAAGAAGCAAGGACAGGAGAAGGAATGGAAGAAAAAGAGAAAGTGAAGGTAGGGCAGAAATGAAGCAAAAGAAGGAAGGAAAAATGAGAAATGAAGATACAGTGAGATAAAGAAGGAATAAGGGGAGTGAGGGGAAGGCGGGTAGAGAGAGAGAGAAAGAGAAACACGAACTCAACTAAGGTTAACGGTTAACAGAAAGGGGATCCCGGTTCCTGAGGAGCACAGGGAGGAAAGAGGAGATGGAGGGTGAGCAGAAAGGCCAGTTGGGGCCCCTCCCCGCCTCACCTTGGGCTGCGGAGGCCCTCACCACCACCACTCCGCCGTCTCTAGGGCCCAGACCTGGGTGATGGCTGCCTGTGAACCGTGGGAGGTAGAGGCAGGGGCTGGCTGCCTGCATACGGGCTTCTCTTCTCGAAGCAGCTGAGCGAGCTGGAGTTCTTCCTGCAGCCCTACCGGCCCCCGACACAGCACGCCAAGCTGGACACATGGCGTTGAGGCTGTATGACATGCAGGTCCAGATCTGGTTCCAAAAGGCGTGCATGAAGTACAAGAGGCCAGTGAGGCAGGAATTGTTCGTGGATTCCCACCCTGGCGGCCCCTCTCCCGGGCTCAATCCTCTCACCCAGGCTCAATCCTCTCACTCGCAGCCCCAAGTGGCTCCATTCCCACCCTACTGGCAGAGGCTGTCTGAAGACTGGGCAGCTTTGTTCCGGGCTCGGGGGTGCTCTGGTTCTGTGACCTTGGGCCTGTTTGATCATTTGTTGTTGTTGTTGTTGTTTGTTGTTTGTTGGTTTTTTTGGTTTGTTTGTTTGTTCGTTTTTAGATGGAGTCTCACCCTGTCGCCCAGGCTGGAATGCAGTAGCACGATCTCAGCTCACTGCAGCCTTTACATCGCCGGTTCAAGCCATTCTCGTGCCTCAGCCTCCTGAGTAGCTGGGATTACAGGCATGTGCCACCACGCCCAGCTAATTTTTGTATTTTAAGTAGAGACGGGGTTTCGCCATATTGGCCAGGCTGGTCTCGAACTCCTGACCTCAAGTGATCCGCCCACCTCAGCCTCCCAAAGTGCTGGGATTACAGGCGTAAGCCACTGTGCCCGGCGATCATTTGTTAAATGAGCCCTTTGCACTGGAGGGTTTTTCTGTACTTTTGGTTAGCCTGCCTGAGTATGTGCAAATGAGACAGGGATGAAGACAAGACCTAGTCCACTTTGCAAGGGTGGGAGGGGAGTGTGAGGGTGTAGGGGTTGGGAGGATGGGAGGCTGGGAGTGAGATCTTCATTTTCTTCCATTGGTGAGAAGAAAAATCTTCCTCCTTTGCTATCCTTATCTCCAACCCTGCCCCAGAAAACCACCTTTCAGGTCAAGGAGTTTCTCCATGCCAGGAGGGTTTGGATTCATCTGCAAAGAGCTTGGGAGGAGGTTTGCAAATCCAGGAAAAGCCAGAGAAAGGATCTCATACATGAAAGGGAAGGAAGACATTCCCTACCCAGGCAAGTGGACCTTAGGTCTGCAGTAGATTTCACTGAATTCACACACACAAAGAGATTAATTGGTAAGGTGACTTTAGATTTAGCTATAGAGAAGATCAACTTGAGGTTGCTAGGTATCTTTAGCCTGTTGGGCCTGCACTCCCCATGCCCTGCTCATGTGCTCTGGTTGATTCACAAGGTTTCTTAGAGCCAATTCCTTTGTCTCCCAAAAGTGGGATGGGGCAGGTCACTGAGGTCAGCCAGTTCCTCCAAGGGCAGTGTATGCCTTGAGGATGGGCTGGGGCACCCCCAAACCACTGGCTAGAAAGGCATGTTCACAGTAAACCTTGCAGTGCTGTCTCAGGGAGGCCTCTGACCAGCACTGCCTAGCATTGCTCTTTAAGCTTTTCCTCCCCTCTTTTCTCTAGCTTCTCCCTTCCTTTATTTCTCTTTCTCTCTCTCTTCCTTCCAACCTTTCTGATTTCTCTGTCTCCCTTTTCATCCAGTCCAAGTTGGGGATCTTGTACTATCTTTGTACTCCAGATGGCACTGCTCTGAGCCCTTTAGGCTGGTTAACATGTACCCTGCCCTCAAGAGTTCATTATTTGGATGCAAATAGCAGGATTAGAAGATGGGGAGGGAGCAGCTGGACGCGGTGGCTCACACCTGTAATCCCAGCACTTTGGGAGGCCAGGGCGGAAGCAATGCTTGAGCCCAGGAGTTCAAGACCAGCCTGGGAAACATGGCAAAACCATCTCTACAAAAAATACAAGAATTACCCAGGCATGGTGGTGTGCACCTGTAGTCCCAGCTACTTGGGAGGCTGAGGTGCGAGGATGGCTTGAGCCCAGGAGACGTAGGTTGTAGTAAGCTGAGATCGTGCCACTGCACTCCAGCCTGGGTGACAGAGCAACACCCTGTCTCAAAAAAGAAAAAAAAAGATGAGGGGGGAAGTGGGGAGTAGGCTTTGCTAACCAGATGTGGGATGAATCAATTAGTTTTATGTATTAATCATGATTATGACCTTCACATCCCCTTGGCTCACCCCTAGACAATTCTTCCCCACTCCCAGCCATCTGCAAACCACAGTCAGCCTGTCCCTGCTCCCAAAAATGGAATTGCTGATGCCCTCAAGGCTGTTACTCTCCCAGGGTGAGTGAGAGTGAGGTCAATGGCGCCAGGTCGGAGCCTCAAACTCTTACATAAACAAAGCATATTTCCCTATTCCTGATGCAGTTAGGGGTCATCTATCCCTTGGAATGGAGAGGCTGGCAATTCTGGCTCTTGGCTATCTTTCCACAGAACACCCCTGATTAGCCAGGCCCACCGCCATCCACATCTGCTCAGCAAAGAAGGAAGGCAGCTTGTTCCAGACCTTGGTGAGCAGCTGCAGACTGCCTGCCTAGAACAGCCTCCTTACTCCAGCCTGGCAGGGAAGGAAGGAACCTGACTTGCTTCGCAGGATCTGGAAGCTCAGCCGGCAGAGCTGAGAGCCGCAGTTGCATCCTGGAGCCTGATGCTAGAAGCAGCTTCCGTCTTTGGGTTCTTGCTGCCTCGGCCTCTGCTCTGTTCAGTTTGCTGTTGTGTTTTTCTCCCCCATGTTGGGGTGGTGGGGTACAGGGAAATAAAATGTTTTCTCCCAGGCCCCTAATCCTTCCCCATGCCTCCATCAGCCTCAAAGCTGCTGACAGTCATGAACTGCACCTTCCAGCCCTGCCCATAAGCTACTCAAAGCAAATTCAAATTCTCTTCTGGCCAGGAGGAAGGGCAGATGCTCCCTCCTTCCTCAAGCCTCCCTGGCTCATTGATCCATTTTGAGGGCATTTGGGGGTCAAAGTTGAGACCAGATTGCTTCAGTTTGTATAAAATTAGCATTTCTTATCATACCAAGGCCACACCTGTTCTCTGGCCTCACAAACCAGTGAGGATGTAAAGGTTTGTTGAGGTGGAGGAACAGAAGTGAAATGAGCAATCTGCTCCATTTAGAAGGCAGTCGCTTCAGCTGTTCATTCCACTAATATTTATCTAGTACCTACTCTGTGCCAAGCATTGTCTCTACCTCAGTTTGCCACAAATATGAAAAAAAAAAATTCTTGGAACTGTGAGGCTTCAATGTGTTGTGGACCAATATACAAATAAACCAATGGAAAAGAAAGTGTGGTTCGGAGTCAGCTGATTTTCATTGCAGCTTTCCATGTGCTGGGTCTAAGAGCCCCTGACTTCCGAGCTCCAGCTACCCAGCCCCAGCTGATTGACAAGCAGGACTTCCTTGGGGCCCATTTGTTTTTCCCACTGGAAAAATGTTACAATGGGAGCAAGAAGCCTGTGCTGGGATCAGCCGCCATGAAAGTCCCAAAACAAAGGGTTTGGGATGGGCGGCAGTGGGGCCCTCCCAAACATTGCTCCGTCAGAGGTGAGGGAGGGTAGGGGTGATGTGATACGTTTCTCCAGGTTGCAGAGCAGGTCTGTGAGTTTGCCTTGGTGTAATCACGTGCCTGAAGGTGATAACAAGGGTGTGCATGTGTGAGTGAGCTGAAGCGGGGCAGATAAGTGTGCCTGTGCCAGGCTTGTGTACACCGGGCCCAGATGCCTGCACAGGTGCCAGTGTGTGTGTGTGGAGGGGGATAGAGGTGCCTGCAAATCTGAACATGTCTCTCCATACGTGACCCTCAGTGTATGTGAGAGTGTGTGTACCCGCTGAATTATGATAAAATTACACCGACCCTTACAGAAAATCCATAACAGCCTCGGCCTTTCTCCCCCGACCTCTCGACCTCTGGGGTGCCTGAGGAAAGAGTTGACCTGGTCACTGCCTCCTCCTAGTCAATGAGTCCCCCTCCATTAGCATAAAACATGAATCTGCTGGCAGCTTGACAAATTATAACTAGCAGCCAGAGTTTTGCCAACTGGCTGGCTTGGGTGCTGTCTATTTATCATTGAAAATGGTAAATCATAAGAATCCAGATGACTTAATTATTCAAATCCACCCAGGACCCAGAGAAGCTGCAGGCCCGTCAATCTCAGCCCTGGGCTCACAGAGAAGAGTGGGGGAAATGCTGTGAGCTTGTGAGCTAGAAGAAGCAGGTTCCATTGCCGCCTCTCCCCTACCCAGAGAGCAGGATTTTTCTCTGCAGCCCCTTCCCCTCCCTGCCGTTCTGCCCACCTTTCCAGCCAGAAGCCCGGCCAATTGTTTTGGTTGCTGGCCTCCCAAGGCTCTCCCTCGCACGCCTCCCGCTGCCCACCACCCGCTCCTCAAGCTCAGCCAGTGTTTCCCGGCCTCTCTTTGTGTGGATGTTAGCTCTTTCTCTCGTTTCAGTGCCCTCATTTTTATTTCTTCTCTTTCTCCTATTCCTTTCACCATTTCTCTTCGTCTCTCCTCTGCCCACAGATAGACACTGAGCCCCGCACATGGCCTCTCTGGTGGAGTTTTGCCTGCTCTCCTGGCCCCTTTGTCCTCACTGTCCCAGAGGTGCCAGCTCAGGATCCCCACGCATACGCACCCCAACCTTAACCCAGCGCTCCGAGTGCTAGAAGGCCTGAATTCGCGTCTCTCTGCTGTGGGGCCATATGGAAACACACATGTCAGTGGATAATACTGGGCCTGCCCCCACACCCCATACACACAACCTTTCTGTCCCTTTCTTCCGTGGATTTCTAACTACCATTACGCACAACTTGGGAGGTAGTGGCCAGGCTGTCAGAGATGTGCCCCAATCACTGAGGCAGGGCTTCGTCTCAAGAAGGCCCATCCCTCACTCCCAGCATGGAACTACCTCAAGCCCCAGCAGAGGGATTGCTCAACGTGAGCTTTCCCAGAAGGAGAAGAAACCCTGTTTACAGAACAAGTCCTAGATCCAGAGGTCTGCACACTGAGCTTCTGGGGGGCCCTTTGATGTTTGGGTCCTTTTATCTTTGTGTCCCTCACAGTCCAGTATAAATACGTCCTACTTTTTCTTGCAGTCCTGGACCCCATGAGAAATTTATGCCCTTCTAGACCCACGATGGCAGGTGGGAGGCACATATTCACCAATGCTGATATTGCTTTGACCCCAGAGGGGAATGTGAGGAGCAAGGAGTTTGCCAGAGCCCCTCTGCTTGAATGGCATCCCGGTCTATTCTTTTGGAGGGCTTGCTTTACCTGTAAGGGCCCTGGAGGCTCCTCAGAGCCACTTCTGTGTCTGCAGATGCTTGTCAACTTGGTTCTGGGATTCAGTTTGGCTTTGTCGGGGTGTGTGTGTGAGCACGTGCACACCTTTCGTGGATAACCTGGAGTCTTGGCATACTGACGGGTCGTGCCTGGTGGCGTGCATGCCTGCACAAGTGCGCCAGTGCCCCTGATGTGTATGTGGGTGAGTGTGTATGTGTGCATGAACACACACTTCCAGAAAGAGCCCTTGTGCTGAAACAACGAGTGACAATGTCCCCACCAACAGGACACCTGAGGAAACAGCCCTCTCCATTCCATTTTAAGGCCTCTGAGCAATGTTGTTGTCAGTGAAATATTGGACTTGGCATATCATAAAACCTTAAAGAAGGAGCTACCTGTTTCTTCTACTGAAAGTAAGTTCTTCCTAGAGTCTAGCCTTCTCTTCTTCTTTCAGGGCGGAATATAAGCATAGTCAGAAATCTTGAGAGGGGGCTCCCTACTCCTCCAAGAGAACATACGTGACATATAGGGAGCCCTTCCACAGCCAGGCTCATCCCCACAGCTTAAACACTTCATCCCCTCACTCTTCCCTTCTTCTCCACCTTTCCAAGCCAGGGTGATATTTGACAAGGGCAGTGGCGAGGGGTGAAACTTGGGGCGGGTGGCTGGGGGAAGGATAAAGATTCAAAAGCAGGCCAAGCTGCTGGAAGGCAGGAGATCAATAAGGGGAGACAGATTGGAGACAGGTTTCTCTCACTACTTCCCCACCCCTCGCTGGCTCAGCGCCCCCGCCCCAGCTCCTGAAAGCAGGTGGAGGACAGAGCCAAGCACTGGCCTCTCCCTGCTCTTCTAACTCAAACAGGTTCCTAATCCCTGGGTAGAGGGTAAACAGCCTCTAAGCACGGCCAGGATTAACCACAGAAATGCCGCTAATGTATTTCAGGGCACTGCTCCCTGCCCCTACCCCCACCCTGTGTTACTAATTAGCCCAGCAGCAGGGAGAAGCTTGGGAGGAGCAGCTCAGAATGCCTTTGTGCAGGCTCTGAAAGCACAGGTCTGGGCTCTGGACAGTGTCTCTGGTGCTAGACAAGCTGGGGTGGCAGAGGATTCCCGCCCCCTCCCCGCCACTCCTAAATCAGCTCAAAGGCAGACAGGGTTTTTTTTCTCTGCGCCCTTCCTGAATCCCCCTGTCTCTCCTTTCCTGTTCACAGCTGGGAGGCAGGTGGGGGACAAGAGGGAGAGTGGAACCGGCTCTGGAAATCAAACGATGCAATAAAAAATTAATTGTCTAATTAAAACCATGAGGAAGCCCCTTGCCAGAGTTTGGCTCTGAGTCGTCAGGGCTATAAAGGGTGGGAAAATGAGTCTCAGCTCCTAATAAATTCCTGATTTGCAGCTTGGTCTATCAGCAAAGGAGCACTGAGCGTTCCACTGGCTAGGCCTCCTGGAGGTCATTCCACCCTCTCTCTGCCCCAACCCAGCCATCACACCCAAAATCCTACACAAGCCCACAGTCAGGGTTTCCCCAAAAGGAGAGAAAGCAGGGACCCTCAGTCTCCCTGATCTGATGCTTACCCATTTCTTCCTGGTCTTTCCTCGGGAAAGGAAAGTTCTGGAAACTTCCTCAACCAAAGAGTTCTTCATTTAGGTTAACTAATAACTGTATGAACAAGTTTGCTATGTAGGTTCATTTTGACCTCACCTCTTCCACTTTTGTGAAAAGTATAATTTATGAACTGATTTATGATTCCCTCTCTTAGATCTTAGTGCTGATTTTTGCAGGTGAATGACAGAGAACCAAGCTAAGAAATTAATCTCCCCTCTAAAAGAGGGCTGTGCACCCTGCCCAGTTGACCAAATCCTCTGGAAGAATGAACACAGAGCTAGTCCAGAAAGGAGTGCAGAGTTAGGCAACTCTCACGGGCAGATGGATGCCCAAACCTTCTCCCTGAATCACTGAACCATTTCTTCACTTGGGTCTGCCTGTGTAGACACAGCCTCCATGCCTCTATTCCCTCCCTTTCTTGGCAAAAACAAATGCATTATACATCATCAGAGGTATTAATTCATAATAGCAGCGGGAGGAGGTAGTTAGCATACTGCCTTCAACATCATATTACATTATTTTATTATACAGAATGCAATATGAACTCTATATCTGTGATTAGCTTCTTTAAACAAACATGGCAGAACAAACAAGGGTTGCCCTTCAAAACAGTCACCTGCAGGGAACATACACTCATTCCTTATGTGCCTCTATTGATTAAAACATACCTGCAGTTTCCTTTCAAAACTGACTTCAGAGCCAGTTACAAAGAATTCAAGGCAACCATTATTAACCGATTTTTTTGTGGGGGGGGGGGCAGCAGCTGACTGATTCCAAAAAAGCAAAGCATAAAGATTTACCACCAATAAGGACGATCAAAAAACTGAGTCACACACCCTGAAGACAATTCCAAAAGAAGGCTGCAAAAAATTGTGTCACTGCAACCTTGTTGAAATAAGGGGGTCTCCCCACAAGGTGGCTACTCGCAGGCAGCGGTGCCCGTCAGAACCAGTTCTCCATAGCCACATCTGGAGCACATTACTCATCATTCCTGATGATCCTTCTTTCGTTCATCTGGTTGTTATTTTTCATCCTAAACAATGGACTAAGCTTTCCCTAAGAAGGAGAAAAAAGAAGAAAACAAATTCCTGACCTCTATCTAGGTTGGGTTCCCATTTCTGATTTCAGCGAGTTCCCATGCGCAAGTGTAGCCATCGTGGCTAGGCCATTCTGCCTCTAAGATCCGCAAACCTAGAGACTGGAGTGTAGACTCTGCTTCTGTTTCACCTCGTTGTTATCGTTGTTTGTTTGTTCGTTCGTTTGGGGGAGTTTTCTTTGAGGCAGGGTCTTGCTCTGCCACCCAGGCTGGAGTGCAGTAGCACGATCATGGCTCACTTCAGCCTTGACCTCCTGGGCTCAAGTAATCCTCCACCTCAGCCTCCCAAGTAGCTGGGACTACAGGCACACACCACCATGCCTGGCTAATTTATTTTTTATTTTTTGTAGAGATGGGGTCTCCCTATGTTGTCCAGGCTGGTCTCAAACTCCTGGCCTCAAGCAATCCTCCCACCTCAGCCTCCCAAAGTATTGGGATTACAGGCATGAGCTACTGCCTCACCTCGCATTAATTGCCTATCTATTAAATGCCAGGCCCCACTAGGTGCTTACATATGGGTTATCCTTTCCAATCCAGGGATTTTAAGACTGTTTTCCTTCCCTGATGATGGACTTTTGTCATTTCTAATCTAGCCCAAGACCACGCACTGCTCCATGGTCCTGTTACTCCGGGAGACAGCTTCCATTCCTGATACCACTTTCATGAAGACTTAACTTCGGAAATCATTTTGTCCATCTCTCTCTGTCTCTGGGCAAAGTCTTACTTGAATATTGCTAGTTCTCATGTTGGCCAGCTTGGGCTTCTAAACAGAACCCTGACCCAAAAAGGTCATCATGGTGACCCATAGTTGCACAGCTCCTCAGGGGAGAGGGGGGCATCTTACACATTGAATTCTATGTGAATGGCACCACCTAGAGTTGTGCTCCAGGAATTCAGTGAATGGCGCTCTCTGGAGCTCAGCAATGCTGCCACACCCTACCACCCAGAGATACCTGGTGATCAAGTCAGCCTTAGGCAGCATTCAAGGATGAAAAACCTAGGTTTTGAAAACTAAGGTGTCAATATCTCAGCCCCCCAAAAAAGGGAGTGGAGATCCTCTCCACCTCATTGACTGCTGAGAGATCCCTGCTTAGCACACAGCTCACCAATCTTCTCTCCATCAACTTCAAAGTCCCCTCCAGCCTCAGGGAGGCCCCCAAGGGTATGAAGCAAAGCTGGTTTGATCTGAGCTTGGTGTTGGGTGGTGTCACCCCAGCACAGTTCAGGCTAGGCCTAGAAATCCCAGTGAGACCAAAGACCCCATCTTGGGAAGGGATAGGAGTGGGGACTGGAGGGGTGGGTACAATCTTCAGAGCATAGTATATTGTTTACAATCGCCCAGGTCCCTCCTAGACACAAGGCCTGCCAGGCTCACACTTGGGTCTTCCCTAGCAGGCAAAGCTGTTTTGCCTGCTCACCCTCTGTCAAGTTTATCCCACATGCACATCCTCCTCCATCCTCTGCCTAGCCCTTCCTTCCCCTTCTCTCATGTCCTTTCTTATTTTCCTCTCCCAGAGACTCTGAATAAAACCCTCTGACCGCTGTAATCTCCACAACATTCCCCTTGAGCACTGATTCTCTCAGCTGACAGGGCCCTTCAGGCCGTGTGTCACCAGGACAGGAGCTTCTAATGTGTCCTATTCACCCCCTTATGTCAGAACATGAGTCCCTGACTCAACAGCTCATGGAAGCTCAGCCCTCAGAGCCCCAGACAAAGCTACCACATGGAAGACTGAGGCACCAGCATTCACAGAGAGGGTCAGCTGGTCCACAGCCAACCTGTCTTGACTGAAGTCTTCCTTCATGCTAGGCACTGTGGGCCATAGAAACAGTATGGGTAGTCTGGCCCCAAAGAGTATTTGGTCTCATGTGACAAAAAAGAGACACATCCATCCCAGATTTAAAAATAAGAATAGGGGCCATGCCTGGTGGCTTATACCTGCAATCCCAGTACTTTGGGAGGCCAAAGTAGGAGGCTCTCTTGAGGCCAGAAGTTTGAGACTAACCTTGGCAACTCAGCGAGACCCTGTTTCTACAAAAGAAATTTTAAAAATTAGTGGGGTGTGGTAGCTCATGCATGTAATCCCAGCACTTTGGGAGGCTGAGGTGGGTGGATCACTTGAGGTCAGGAGTTTGAGACTAGCCTGACCAAAATGGTGAAACCTCATCTCTACTAAAAATACAAAAATTAGCCAGGCATGGTGGTGGGCACCTGTAATCCTAGTCCCAGCTACTCGGGAGGCTGAGGCAGGAGAATCGCTTGAACCCAGGAGGCAGAGGTTGCAGTGAGCCGAGACCATGCCACTGCACCCCAGCCTGGGCGACAGAGCAAGAGTCAGTCTCAACAAAAAGAAAAAAGAATTAGCTGAGTGTGATGGTGAGTGCCTGTAGTCCTAGCTATGGGAGGCTGAGGCAGGAGGATCACTTGAGCCCACTAGAGGTTGCAGTGAGCTGTGATTGTACCACTGCACTCCAGCCTGGGCGACAGAGCAAGCAAGACCCTGTCTCTAATAAATAAATATCTGACCATGAAGGTGAGCCTTATGGGCAATAAGTTTCAGGGGCAGAAGAAAGTGCTGTCACTGAGGGTCCTCCCAGGAGACTCCCAGAGGCGGTCAGATAGGAGCTATCCTTGCAGTTTTAGAAAGGCTGAGAGCCCATCAGAGGCCTCCAGGCTGCTAAAGAACCATCCTACGGGTTGTCCTTTGTTTCCCCCAGAACATTGGTCATGGGAGGAATGGGCTCCAGCAGCAGCAGGGTAGCATCACCGAGCACCTGCTCGCTGCCAGGCACCGTGCTGGGAACTAGGAACACAGAGAAGAGCAAGGAGGTCCATGTCATCAAGGCACCGACAGTCTGGATGGGGAAAGAAACCACAGATCTTTACAAAGCAAGGTGAAAAGAACCAAGACTATAGGTACACCTAGGGCACCGGGGGAGCACCATGCATACACCTAAACCTCCCTGGGAAGGGAAAGGAAAGGGTCATGGAAGTCTCCCTGAAGGGGAGGAGTATGGAAACTATAAGCAAAATTATACGCAAATGGTGCCCCTTTTTTCTCCCCACACTCCTCCCAACTGAAGGTGACCTTCCACCCCAACAATAAATCCTTAGCTTCTTAAACTAAGGTTACAGTGGGGTGTCAACACCCCAACCGACTCTCACTCATCCTCAAATGATCCAAATCTGAACTGGGATTCCAGCCAGATATGGGGTGCCTCCCTAACCCATGTGCCCCACAGTCGATCCCACCCTGCCAGCATCATGACCAGACACTCTCTGATTCCTGAGACAGAACAGAGCCTGGGGAACAGGGAGGGGAGCGCCTACTGTCTCCTGGAATTCACATACCCTACAGCCTTCCTCTTTCATGCCCCTGTGTGTGGAAGATGCCCCTGTTCCCCACCGTTCTCCATCTGTGATCTGGCTCCTGCCCTCCTCCTGCTATAGCTGCTCCTCCTCCCCCCTTGGAAGAATGCACCCTCCCCTCAGCTTTCCCTCCACAGAGGCCAGAGCAGGAGGGAGGCTGCATATGGCCCCGTTTTCCTTGGCCTGGGTAGGCTATTTTGGAAGCGAGAACCCTCCTTGCCCTTTCCTCCCCTCTGGGAAGCACCGTCCCTCCCCTCTCCACATTCCCCAGAAGTTCTCAGACTGAGATCCGCCCTACGTGCAGTTATGTGGTGAAATCACTGCTTTCCTCCCCCCGGAGGCGCCAAAGCTTGGAAGGGAGGGTACTCAAACCTTTGATGTAGGCACGTTTCAGAAGGCCCACCTGTCCCCTCTCTCCCCAGCCCCCAGCCTGAAAGGCTGGAGCCCCTCATCACAGCTTTCCTGCCTGGATTAGCTGGGGGTAAGATCAGGTCACACACACTCTATCCCGCTGGGGGCAATCAGGCCCAACCACGCTCGGGGACATCTGTCTCCAGCAAATAGGGGGCAATCCCAAATTTGAGGGGTTCTGTGACACTTAAAAGCTTCAAGCAGGAAGCTCTGCAATTTCTCTTGGACCAGGGCCTGTGGGGAGGGTCGCTCAGAAACCCTCGTTTGATGTTGCGCTTTCATGGCTGTGGTTTGATCCAGATGTTCCCCAATTGTGGGATTTTATTTTTGGGAGGGAGGGGCCCTTGGCTATGAAGACATTTCCATCATGTGCACATTTGGATCTGGGCCTGCTGGGCGGGGGTGCTCTTCCAGCTCTCACTAACCCCACCCTTCCCCCTAGGATCATATCCTTTCCCTTCACATCCAGAGAAGAGAAGAGGATCCATAAGGGGGCATTCCCAGCTCCTTGATGGTTTGCTGTGTGACTGTCCAAAAATGTCTCTACATCTCTGTTTTTCTGGCACCATAAGCTGAAGTTGGTTCCCAAAGATGGTTCCCAGGTCATGGGAGGAATAGGACAGGGAATTCCAGAACCAAATTTCTGTCTAAGAAAGAAACAATTATCTAAGAAATTGTGAGTGGAATTGGACTGAACGTGGATGAGTCAGGGCTCTTGAAAAAGAAAGTGGCCGTCCCTCTTTTGAGTCAGTTCTGCAAGAGTGGACAGAAACTTTTCCAGACTCCCAGGCCTCTCTGCTCCCTCAGAGCTTGAAAAGATTAAAGTCATTCCTCCTCAAGGTCTTCAGTGAAACCCTGGAAATCTTTCCTTCAATTTTAAGAGATTACAGTTCTTCCCCTTGTCTAGTCTCTGTCACTACTTGCTGTAGCATGAGGTGGCTTCCCTGGGGGAAAGTGTACCAGTCCCGCTCATTGGTCATCTAAGACCTCCCAGCATTCCTCAAGACATTTCTGCCTCATGATGTCAGAAGAAGGGCTGTCAAATAGATTTTAAAACCCCAGGCTCGGCCAGGCACAGTGGCTCACGCTTGTAATCCCAGCACTTTGCGGGAATCACGAGGGCAGAAGATCGAGACCATCCTGGCTAACACGATGAAACCCCATCTCTAATAAAAATACAAAAAATTAACTGGGCATCCTGGCAGACGCCTGTAGTCCCAGCTACTCGGGAGGCTGTGGCAGGAGAATGGCGTGAACCCGGGAGGCAGAGCTTGCGGTGAGCAGAGATCACACAACTGCACTCCAGCCTGGGCAACAGAGCGAGACTCCATCTCAAAAAAAAAAAAAAAAGACTTGGCTCCTCACCTGTATTGTGGGAATCCCAGCCTAAATTGGACATGTGGATGTTGAGCAATAGAGGACAGACAAACAAAGGAATCTCCAGACCCTGCAGGACCCAAGGCAGCAGCCCACGAGTGGATCCTAAAGGATTTTCATCAGCCGCAAGTCTGGGTAAGTGGGCTTTTTTTGCGGGGAGGGGAGAAGCAGCCTGGGATGCTTCTTGCAGGAAGAGGAGTTTCAGAGGAGACAAGAGAGGTTAGGAGCCACTGAGTGGGTGAGGAGGGCCTAGCCCAAGAGGCTGGGGACAACCACGAGAGGCAGGCCAATGGGAGAAGAGGGCACTGTTCCTCAGTGGACTAGGTAGAAGGAGGGGTTGGAGAGAGGTGGGCGCAAGGAAGGAAGAAGGAGGATGGGGAGCTCCCCGTGGCTGCCCCACCTGAAGAATTTGAGCAGCTGTTCCCAGCTCCCCCTTGCTCTGTGTAACATCAAGCAAATGCACGGTGGGGGATCAGCTTTTCCTCTGAAGACCTCAGGGCCAGTTCTCAGGCCTCCCCCTCCCTATGGACTTTAATCCAGTCCAGCACAGATGGATCAGGTCATGATGGTGATGGGGGTGGTAGCATTGGGTCTCCCTGGCTTGAATTTTTTCTTATTCCCCCATGTCCTCTCCTCCTTAGGTGATAATTTATCCTTTCGCATGGTCTTACATACTTCACATGTCTATAGCTCAGAGAACTAAGAAGCACTCCATCATTCTTAAGTTGGGCCTTGCTACCTGCAGGCCCCTCCCCTCCCACACTTACCTTCACACGACTGGGGCAAGTGGTTAGCTTCCCCACGGCCCCCCCAGCCCCTCTCCTCTCCAAGACACCCTTCTTATCTTTCTGACTACAATTAGAGCCTCCTCTCCCTGTAGGGGAGTGAGAGGGACAAGGTCAAGGATCCTCACAACTCAATAACAGCTGTAGAGCCTCACCTATCCTGTGTACTCACAGTGACTCCATGCAGGGGACCAGCAACAAGGGGAAAGGGAGTGGGAGTTAGTGTGGGGACAGGGGAGAAGCATGCATCGGGATTCCCTGCCTGGTCTAGTCTGGTCTGGGAGCAGGGCAGATGCTCAACAAGGCATCCCAGGTCTCGGGGAGCGGCTGGCAGTGGTGAAACACCAGCTCTCTCAGGGCACGTGAAAGTTCATGTTTCCCCTCCCTCTCCTCTCTCCCTCCCACTCTTCATGACTGGATCCAGGGAAGGACACACCTGTCACAAGTACTGCCCTCATCTCTCCCTCCCACTCTTCATGACTGGATCCAGGGAAGGACACACCTGTCACAAGTACTGCCCTCATCTCTCCCTGTAACTCCACCTCCACCCCCCATACCCACTTTATCCCTCTGCAGGGTTACTAGAGCTTGACCAAAATTCTCTACTGACCAGAGACAGACAGACAGACCTGTTCCCCAACTTCCAGTGGTGCTGCGCATGGAGACGCTGAGGTGGGACCCAAAGACCTGCTCCCGTCTTCTCTCCTTAGGGACTTGCAGAAGCCCCTTTCTCAGAGTCACCCCTCCCAGGATGAGGTGAAGAGGCTGAAAAGGGAAGGGCCATAATGCTAAGGCTGGGGCAGGGGACAGCGGCGCCCTCCATGCACTCTCCTGATTAGTGCAGGTAAACATAAGGGTTTCCCCCAAATGCGAGGGTTCTGCTTCAGTGCCATGGAAGGCCCCACCAGCACCTGCTGCCCCTCCTGTTCGTCCTCCCTCTCTTCAGCCCCACAATTACCGAGAGCGAGTTGTTGAGGCAAGCTCTACCCCAGGCCTGCGTTAAGAAATTTGGGTGGGATAGGCCGGGCGTGGTGGCTCACGCCTGTAATCCCAGCACTTTGGGAGGCCAAGGAGGGTGGATCACGAGGTCAGGAGATCGAGACCATCCTGGCTAACATGGTGAAACCCCATCTTTACCAAAAATACAAAAAATTAGCCGGGCGTTGTGGTGAGCGCCTGTAGTCCCAGCTACTCGGGAGGCTGAGGCAGGAGAATGGAGTGAACCCTGGAGGTGGAGGTTGCAGTGAATCGAGATCGCACCACTGCACTCCAGCCTGGGCGACAGATCGAGACTCTGTCTCAAAAAAAAAAAAAAAAAAAAAAACAGAAATTTGAGTGGGAGAATAGAGGTAAGAGACATTTCCTTAGTGTTTACTGCAAACCCTGCCAGGCTAGAGGTGCCATAATCTGCCCTGTATCAGATCCACAGAGTCATCCCACCAAAACCCCCCCCAGGATGTATGTGAGACCACTGGACTCATTGGCACTGGCAAATAAGAAGATGGCCAGTAAGCAATCAACACTGAACGCCCACTGCGTGCTTGGCACGGGGCCAGACTCTGCTGGGGGAGACTGGAGGAAAGGCCCATTTCACTGGTCTTGAGCTCTACATACCATGTTAAGCCAGAGAGGTACATATTACAAATACTGGAGACTCTCATGCTTGAGTATAATCCTATAATCTTATACCCACTCCCATTCAGACGTGTGGTCATATGTGAATGTCAAGCACACAAGCTAGACAGAAGAAAGAACTTCCCTAGGTTGTCAGTACTGTAGAGTAAAATCATCAGACTCGAAGGCCTCATTCTCGGAAGGTGATGAACCGGGAGAGCCCCCACCTTGCTGGGCCAGGGGTAAAGTAAGGCTCCTGTCTGAAGGCAGGGGGATGGTTGAGATGACCCCTCAAGATGCTACCCAGGAAAAGGCAGAGAGGTAAAGTTTCCAGTAGAGGGGCATGAGAAGGAGGGGCAGATGGATGGAGGGATGGAGGAGTGCAGGGAGCAGTGCTGGAGAGATGAATGGTCTTGGCTGGACTGATGGGCGAGGCCAAGATGGATGGATGGCGGCTGAGGTTTGTTTACTGGCAGCCCCCAGCCCGCCATCGCCCAGGGGAGAGGAATGGTGGCTGGCACATCAGAGGGCTCTTAGGGAAGCTCATGGAGATGATTTAGATGGGAATGAATCAGCTCCATATGGATTAAGTGTCCCCGCAAATCCCAGATCTTACAGATGAGGGGATGGGGCAAGGGCACTGAGGGGAGGGGAGAGAGTGGGGAAGCAGCGTGGAGCTGGTGCAGGGAAACACGGTCCTGAAGCCAGGGGAAGGGCACCCTCAGAGGGCATGGGGCAGGTCAGCCTGGCACAGATGCAGCCCCTGCCTTGGTCTGTTGATACCACTGTTCCTCTTGCTTGGTACCAAGCTTTAGGAAAAGGCCTCCTTCTCCACACCAAACCAACTGTTGGAGTGTCCTTTCTGAGTCCGTTTTGGTCTGTCTCCTCTTGCCTCTGTCTCTTGTTCTCTCTACATCTTCATCTGTCTTTCATCTTCATTTTTCTGTCCCTCTCACTACCTAGCCTTCTCTGTGTTTCTGTCTCTCTCCTTCCACACTCCCCCGCCACGTCTTTCCGTCTCTTTCTCTAGAGGTATAAATGGTAGAGAGATGCTGCCAGTTTCTCTGAACGTCAGCCTTAGCTCTGCCCTCCTCTCCTGGGGTCAGGTCTAATGCCTCCCTCCCTCTGTACTGTTCTCTCACACAGACCACAAGTTTGGAGGTGGTCAACAGAAGAGGGAAGGTGGTCAGAAAAGTGACTTTTTGGCTACAGAAAGTTATTTGTGTTCCTCTCTGCCACCCTGCCCTCGTGCCTTCAGCTGTCCCTTCTCCCAGTGCCAGAGGAGGCTTGGATTGAGCACCCATGCTCTATGGACAACAGCAAGTTGAGCAGACCTTAACATCATTCCCGGGGAGGCAACGGGTCATCTGCTGGCTGGGGTTATCAAAGGCCCCATCTCCTACTCCTCTCCCATGCCCCACAGTGAAGAGCCCCAGAGCCGGCTGTGGTTATGAAGCCGGCTGCCATGTGGGCGACCTGGCGTCACAGCACGGGGCAGTCACATATGACAATTGGTTGAAATATCACAGCCACTCTCCCCCCACCCCCACTGGTGATCTATGGGCTGCGTGCCCTGTAAAAATTATTTATCGGGGCCTCAGAGTGTCCTGATTTAGTGCCGCTGCCTCTGGGGCCTTGGGGCCTGCCTGTCCGCCAGAGTCTAAGCGTTAAACGACGCTAAAAAGTTAAACAGCCAACGTTGGGGGCTCACTCGAGGAGGCACCATAAAGCTGTCGGAGCTGCTTAAATCAGGAGCGAGGATTCCCTGGGACGTCTTCTCTCCATACGCCGCAAGCCAAGAAGGCTCTCCTTACCCCTCTGCCACTCACCCATACCCAGAAGCCCACAGAGGGCAGGGGACACGTGGGCCGGGGGCCTGGGACAGAGCCCGAAAGGAGGCCACGGATGACCTCCTCTGCAGGGCTTTCTCCAGCAGAACAGGGGCCGCGGCTCAAGAGGGTAGGGGTCATGTTGTCCAGCCCACCAACTCTGGGCAGGGGTCTCCTTGTTCCGGTCCAGTTTTTAAAGACTTCCAACAAAAGGCAATGCCAAAGTCTCTCCCAGGGGCCCCTGGGGAGAAGTTGTTTCCCAAGTCTGTCTCACTTCAATCCACGCTTCTGTGTGTTGAATCCACTGGAACTCAGTGTCTTCCCACTCAGGTTTGGAGAGGCAGTGCTGGCCACACCAGCCTGTGACTTCTTGCCTCCTTTCACCCCTCCACGCCCACTTGCATGGCTCTCTGAGGAACAGAGCCCCACCCTTCCATCACCACCCTCCGCCAACGCACCCCTGGGTGCTGGCATAACACGCAAGCTTCACAGATGGCTTTTCTCAGCTGAAGCCCAGTCCCTGCTGCCACCACCCGGCCGCCGAGCAAGAGGGAAGGTGGGTCTCTGCATGCTGCCTATCACACCTTCTTTCAGCAGCAATAAAACTCACTCTTAAAACCTCCGCTTGGGTCCCTAATATTTGCCTGGCTATATATCTCCGATGATATATGGACAGAAATTGCTCATAAACGGCTATAAAACCTCTTAGTCAAGCCAGGGAGGAGATGCATGAGGGTGGGCATGGCCCGGGCTGCAGGAGGATTGGAAGCTGAGCCACTCTGCTGAGCACCCCAAACTCAACTCTAGATTCCAGGGACCAGTGGCTGGGTGTGGGGCCTGACAAGGGTGGAGGAAGAAGACCCAGAGGAAGATCTTCAAGCTTCTCATGTGGTATTATGGGTCTGTCTTACCCGGGTGCTCCAGGCATGCGCTGTGTGGCCTTGGGCAAGTCACTCAGCCACTCTGTACCATGGTTTCCATCACTAACATGAGGATAATGACACCTACCCAGGCTCCTTCATTAAGTTGTCATGACAATCAAATGATACAAATTGATACAAATAATTTATCAATGCTTTGTAAAGTAGAGAGGTTGCATATATCAGGTGCTACCTCCAGATGGGCACAGTGCATCTTGAAGGCATACTATGTGCTGGATACTTTACTTAATTATCTCTAATCCTGACAACACCTGCCACGTAGGTATTACTGTCATCATGTTGCAGACAAAAACCCTGAGGTTCAGAGAGGTGTTCTCAGGTAGTCAGTGCCAGAGATAGAATTCCAACCCAGGCCTGACTCCAAAGCATCAGAATGAAATCCTGGCAACAGGAGGGATAACAGGTAAGACACTGGGGGGACTTCCAAACAGGGCAGGAAGATGGCTGAAGGAGGCCTTCTGTCCCTGGTCTCGCCTCCCCAGAGTGCAGACCTGTCTGTCTAAGAGAGTCAAGTGGTTCCCCTCAGCCTGTTCCCAGTCACTACACCTGATCACCAGAGGAAACAGCTCCCAAGGTGGAAGGCAAAAACCTGGGGCTTTGTGGGAGGCCAGAGCCCTCCAATCAGGACACCAGGAGATACAGGTGGGCCAGGTGAGGAGAGGCCTTTGTGGGAGCAGGCTATTTAGACTGAGATAGTCCCAGAGTTCCTGGTCCAACCCCCCACCAGCTCCAGTCCCTGACTCTCCCATCTGGTTACCCTCCCTCTCCCTCTGCCAGTCCCTGATGCCTCTTCACTCCACGAGGCCCCACCCTCTTCTTCCCCCACCCCACATCCCCTCTGCTTACCCCCCATTCTCCCTCCCCAACAGTATCCCCCGAGAGCCTGGCTGCTCCTCTGGCTGTTCCACACCCCTTCGCCCACCCATAGTCCCTCCAGTACCTGGCTACTCCTTCCCTCCACCTTGGCTGCTGGTTCTCTTCTCTCCCCAGGTCCCTTCAACCCCCAGCTGTTCCCTCTGTCTGCCCACTCATTCCCTCCCTCCAAGCATCCCCCAGCTCCTGGGTGCCCCTTCCTTTCGTGACCCTGCAGCCCCCAACCTCCCCCTAGCGTTCCTCTGGTCTCTTCTCACCTGCCCTCCAGGACCCGGCCCCTGCCCTACCCTTTGTCCCCTTCTTGTGACAAACCAAACAGTAGGAAGGCCATCCTTGTGCCCCACACCTCTCCTTCCCCAGTGGCTCCCACCCCCAACCCCAGTTTTCTTTAAGTTTCCAAATCAACCTTCCTCCAATAATAATGATAAAGCAGGAAGCCGGGCCAGAGGACAGTGCAGATTTTTCTTCTTGACATGGAGTTTCCGATTAAAGGCAAAGGGACATAAATCCTCCCGCGTAATTGCTGTGCTCCAGCTCGGAGCCACTTGGAAGAGAGGCTCCCACCCTCTCTGCCCCTGCCCCTGGGAGCCCCACCCCCAATTTGAGCAGGGCTTGGTCCCCAGAGCCTGGGGGTTGGCTGGGAAGGGGGAGCAGAATATTGCTGGCATGGGCACAGCTCTGGGAAGGGGGTGGGATAAACTTGAGCAGGGCTCTCTGCATTTTCCTTCCAGGGGTCCAAGCCTAGGATAGACTGTGGGCCACGGCCCAGCTCAAAGCACCTTTCTCTGCATCCGGGGAGCCCTTCAGCCCCTCACATCAGAAGCACACTTTACACTTGGACAAAACTTGTTGGCATTTATTATCTTTGTAAGAACCTTGAAAATTATTGAACAGATACCAGATGGAGGAGGGGCCCCAAGAAATGAACAAGTGCAACTCCCCTTGTTTTACAGATGGGGAAACTGAGGCCTGAAAAAAGGACTGTCTGGTGGCAGAGCTGGGAACTTAGAACTTGACATCTCATGCACCACAGAGGGGCTGGCACCATTTACATCTACTAAATCGTGGGCCAAATAGCTTTCTCCCAAGTAGTTTTCTCACCTGCTAGAGAAGCTTTTTAAAAATTCAAGAATGTTCTCCCCAGAGCGAGACTCCGTCTCAAAAAAAAAAAAAAAAAAAAAAAAAAAGAATGTTCTCCCTCTCCCTCTCCCTCTCCCCTCTTTCCACGGTCTCCCTCTGATGCCGAGCCGAAGCTGGACGGTACTGCTGCCATCTCGGCTCACTGCAACCTCCCTGCCCGATTCTCCTGCCTCAGCCTGCCGAGTGCCTGCGATTGCAGGCGCGCGCCGCCATGCCTGACTGGTTTTCGTATTTTTTTGGTGGAGACGGGGTTTCGATGTGTCGGCCGGGCTGGTCTCCAGCTCCTAGCCGCGAGTGGTCTGCCAGCCTCGGCCTCCCGAGGTGCCGGGATTGCAGACGGAGTCTCGTTAACTCAGTGCTCAATGGCGCCCAGGCTGGAGTGCAGTGGCGTGATCTCGGCTCGCTACAACCACCTCCCAGCCGCCTGCCTTGGCCTCCCTAAGTGCCGAGATTGCAGCCTCTGCCTGGCAGCCACCCCGTCTGGGAAGTGAGGAGCGTCTCCGCCTGACCGCCCATCGTCTGGGATGTGAGGAGCCCCTCTGCCTGGCTGCCCAGTCTGGAAAGTGAGGAGCGTCTCTGCCCGGCCGCCATCCCATCTAGGAAGTGAGGAGTGCCTCTTCCTGGCCGCCATCACATCTGGGAAGTGAGGAGCGTCTCTGCCCGGCCGCCCATCGTCTGAGATGTGGGGAGCACCTCTGCCCTGCCGCCCCGTCCGGGATGTGAGGAGCGTCTCTGCCCGGCCGCCCCGTCTGAGAAGTGAGGAGACCCTCTGCCTGGCAACCGCCCCGTCTGAGAAGTGAGGAGCCCCTCCGCCCGGCAGCCACCCCGTCTGAGAAGTGAGGAGCGTCCTCCCTCCTCGTCCGGGAGGGAGGTGGGGGGGTCAGCCCCCCGCCCGGCCAGCCGCCCTGTCCGGGAGGTGAGGGGCGCCTCTGCCCGGCTGCCCCTACTGGGAAGTGAGGAGCCCCTCTGCCCGGCCAGCCGCCCCGTCTGGGAGGGAGGTGGGGGGGTCAGCCCCCCGCCTGGCCAGCCGCCCCGTCCGGGAGGTGAGGGGTGCCTCTGCCTGGCCACCCCTACTGGGAAGTGAGGAGCCCCTCTGCCCGGCCAGCCGCCCCGTCCGGGAGGGAGGTGGGGGGGTCAGCCCCCAGCCTCGCCAGCCGCCCCGTCCGGGAGGGAGGTGGGGGGATCAGCCCCCCGCCCGGCCAGCCGCCCTGTCCGGGAGGTGAGGGGCGCCTCTGCCCGGCCGCCCCTACTGGGAAGTGAGGAGCCCCTCTGCCCGGCCAGCCGCTCTGTCTGGGAGGGAGGTGGGGGGGTCAGCCCCCCGCCCGGCCAGCCGCCCCGTCTGGGAGGGAGGTGGGGGGGTTAGCCCCCCGCCTGGCCAGCCGCCCCGTCCGGGAGGTGAGGGGCGCCTCTGCCCGGCCACCCCTACTGGGAAGTGAGGAGCCCCTCTGCCCGGCCAGCCGCTCTGTTTGGGAGGGAGGTGGGGGGGGTCAGCCCCCCACCCGGCCAGCCGCCCCGTCCGGGAGGGAGGTGGGGGGGTCAGCCCCCCGCCCGGCCAGCCGCCCCGTCCGGGAGGGAGGTGGGGGGGTCAGCCCCCCGCCCGGCCAGCCGCCCCGTCCGGGAGGGAGGTGGGGGGGTCAGCCCCCCGCCCGGCCAGCCGCCCCGTCCGGGAGGGAGGTGGGGGGGTCAGCCCCCCGCCCGGCCAGCCGCCCCGTCCGGGAGGGAGGTGGGGGGGTCAGCCCCCCGCCCGGCCAGCCGCCCCGTCCGGGAGGGAGGTGGGGGGATCAGCCCCCCGCCAGGCCAGCCGCCCCGTCGGGGAAGTGAGGGGCGCCTCTGCCCGGCCGCCCCTACTGGGAAGTGAGGAGCCCCTCTGCCCGGCCAGCCGCCCTGTCCGGGAGGGAGGTGGGGGGTCAGCCCCCCGCCCGGCCAGCCGCCCCGTCCGGGAGGGAGGTAGGGGGGGTCAGCCCCCCGCCCGGCCAGCCGCCCCGTCCGGGAGGTGAGGGGCGCTTCTGCCCGGCCGCCCCTACTGGGAAGTGAGGAGCTCCTCTGCCCGGCCACCACCCCATCTGGGAGGTGTACTCAACAGCTCATTGAGAACGGGCCATGAAGACAATGGCAGTTTTGTGGAATAGAAAGGGGGGAAAGGTGGGGAAAAGATTGAGAAATCGGATGGTTGCCGTGTCTGTGTAGAAAGAGGTAGACATGGGAGACTTTTCATTTTGTTCTGTACTAAGAAAAATTCTTCTGCCTTGGGATCCTGTTAATCTGTGACCTTACCCCCAACCCTGTGCTCTCTGAAACATGTGCTGTATCCACTCAGGGTTGAATGGATTAAGGGCGGTGCAAGATGTGCTTTGTTAAACAGATGCTTGAAGGCAGCATGTTCGTTAAGAGTCATCACCACTCCCTAATCTCAAGTACCCAGGGACACAAACACTGCGGAAGGCCGCAGGGTCCTCTGCCTAGGAAAACCAGAGAACTTTGTTCACTTGTTTATCTGCTGACCTTCCCTCCACTATTGTCCTGTGACCCTGCCAAATCCCCCTCTGCGAGAAACACCCAAGAATGATCAATAAAAATTAAAAAAAAAAAAAAAAAGTAATTCTGTTCTAAACCTTCGAAACTTAAAAAAAAATAAATAAATAAAAATAAAAAAATAAAAATTCAAGAATGCTGGATGTTGTTATTCCCTCTCTACAGACTGGAGAACGATGACACTAGAAGTGTGTGGGAATTACCTGAGGTCAAAGGCCAAGGGTGGAGCCTGCGGTCCCTCGGCCTCCTGATTCCACATTCATCCTCTTCCCTTCTCAGGATTTTACACCCAGAGATGCCAATGTCTGGTGACTCCACAGGTTGAACTCAGCCTGGCCTGAAACCAGCCCTCAACCCTTCGAAAGCCACAGAGCGCCCCCGCCCCCACCCCTGGCAGGGACCTTCCCAGCTCTGTTCCTCCCTTCTTTTTATTATTATTATTATTATTGAGACGGAGTTTCACTCTTGTTGCCCAGGCTGGAGTGCAATGGCACGATCTTGGCTCACTGCAACCTCTGCCTCCAGGGTTCAAGCGATTCTCCTGCTGCCTCAGCCTCCTGAGTAGCTGGGATTACAGGTGTGCACCACGCCTGGCCAATTTTGTATTTTCAGTAGATACACCCACCCCCAGGCTCTGGGGACCAAGCCCTGCTCAAATTGGGGGTGGGGCTGCCAGGGGCAGGGGCAGAGAGGGTGGGAGCCTCCCTTCCAAGTATTTTAGGGTTTCTCCATGTTGGTCAGGCTGGTCTCGAACTCCTGACCTCAGGTGATCCACCCACCTCAGCCTCCCAAAGTGCTGGGATTACAGGCATGAGCCACCACGCCTGGCCCCTTGTTTTCCAACCTCCTGCCTATTCTTCTCCTCCGTGAAGCCCTCCTGATTTGAAACCCTTGGCTCCCCTTTTCTTGGTTTCTTCCTGCACTCAACAAGCCCCTCCAGCAATTCCTAAATCAGGTCCTGGTGTGACTCTCTTCTCTCTCATCGGACTAGGGGAACAGGCCTGTGTCTCCTCCCTCTGAACTGCCAACTACTAACCCCCACCATACCCATTGTCTCCACACCACCTCCCACGCCCCCTGAAGACTCAGACCCAAAACAGATCTGTAAAGCATGTGCGTGTGACCATGGGAACCCGGGAGTCCTGTCTCCTCTTCATCCACAGAAATTTCCACAGAAGCCCCACGGATTCCCATTTCAGGTATGAGACTACCATTGCCTCTGGGTTTCCCTGACCCTCCAGGGACAATCTGGCTTGTCCTCCCCCAGAATTCTTCCTTCAGCACCTCAGGTGAGGGGAAACCTTCATGTCCATGCCCTGGGCACCCACCCCTCCCTCTACCACATCAAAGCGCAGTGGGGAGCAAGGTCCAGTGAGGGCTTTGGAGTCTCCAGGAAGACCCCCCTGTCTGGGTCAGCTAGAAGATCAGCTAGAAGATCAGCTAGAAGGAGCTTAGCTGCTCCTGAAGGGGCCTGTGTTGAGCTTCTTGTGCCATGTTTGGGGTGGCTCTGTGGCACTGCCTGGGCTGGGTAGTTCTGGATGTGACTATAGGGATTTGGGGTGTTACTGTAGATTTTGGATGCTGTCGTAGAGTTTGGAGTACAACTGTGGAGTTGCCCTGGAGATTATGGTGGGGTTTTCTGGGCTTCACACTAGGGTTGCTCTGGGATTTTTATAGGGTTACTCCAAAAGGCCACAGGCCTGTGCTACTACCTGGCCCAGAGGAAGGGAGGGAGATAAGGCTGTAAAAGAAAGCTAGGGAGTTTGGAGGGGGAAGGACGGAGGTGACCCAGCTTCCTAGAGGAGGGGATAATTTGAAGTTGCAGGGCAGCAAGGCTCTGCTCTACCCCATCTTGGTATTCAAGTCCCAAACCCTGGCCAACAGCCTCCTTTGTTGGCAGTGAGGGGCTGGGAATGAAGAAGGCTGCTTGCTCCCCTGGAGTGATGACAGGCGAGATGCTGTGCACGCCCTGGGCTTTCTGTAGGGAGGAAGGACCAGGCCTGGTCCTGGGCAGCAGTATGGTCCTCCTGGGTGTATGTCCCCAACAATAACTGAGCCCAGAGCTCCCACCTCAGTCTTGGAGCCCTGCCCTGGGTGTTGCTGAGGCAGGGCAGAATCCGGAGGAAAACGACATAGACCCTTCTCCCTGGGGACCCTGAACTTACAGGGATGACAGACCCTAATCTTGGACCCAAGTGAATAGAGAACTCTTCTTGCAGCTTAATCATGAAAAACTCCCCAAGAGACAGAAGTGTAGAGCCAGGATTGGGCAGAGTCTGAGAAGGGAGAGGGTTCCAAGTAGCAACAGCTGAGGGAAGGTGCAGAGGTGAGGAAGGATGAGGGTAGTTTAGCCCCAGAGACTTGGCGTAGGGAAAGAAGAGTCATTCACTCTTGTATCCATCATTCACTTAGCAAACAATCGAGATAGCAGCTCTACATCAGCATGGTACCAGGAAACACACAGATGAATTACACAGGCAGGGACAGCAACTGGAGAGGCTTCCAGAAACTCAGTCCTCATCCAGAATACTAGCACCAGCTTCAGAGTTCTCTGGGTCCATGCTAGCTGAGCTTCTACCTCCCCGCCTCTCCAATCCAAAAGAAATCCATTCCCTAGCATTTTACTTCTTCCTCAGAGTCCCACCCCTGCCTCAGTCCTTGCCCCAGACCCACTACTCAAATATGCCATGCTCCTCCCCTCTGGGCAGACCCTGGAGCACCTTCTGGACCACAGCTACAGCAGGAGGGATTGGGGCTAGACATTTTGAGCACCTTCCCAGTGGCAGAGAGCAGTGGTGCTGAGGAGCTGAGCAGAGGGCCAAGGAAGGGATGTGAGCTTGAGTCCAGGCCCGAGATCCTCAGCCTGACTTTGCATCTTGCCGGGAGAGGCATCATTCATCCACCCAGGGGTGGAGATGGGGCAGGGGGAGGGGAACGAAAAACACCCACAGCCCATTAACCTACTTTTGCAACTTCATTAAAACAGAGTCTTCGACATTTTGCCATAAATTGTCTTCTGAGGAGGAAGTCAGATCTCAAGTTCTAGCAGTGAAGCTTCAGAGAAGAGGCTGGGATAGCCAGGTTAGAAGGGACACTGTGTGTGTGTGTGTGTGTGTGTGTGTGTGGTCACTGAAAGGTTTTGCAGGCTGGGCCAGTCTGGCTGCCTGTTGCAGGTGTGTGTGTGTGTGTGTGTGTGTGTGTGTGTGTGTGTGTGTGTGTGGTCACTGAAAGGTTTTGCAGGCTGGGCCAGTCTGGCTGCCTGTTGCAGGGTTTCCTAGGTGGCAGGCCACTGGGTGAGGGGCAGGGAGGGAATTTTATATACTATTGTATCATTGCTGCCCTGAATCTTCACAGCTTCCTGGAGTCCCACAGAAGCTCTTCTCAGCCTTTGAGGCCTCCTTCAAGAAGCCCTGTTCTTTGAAGCTCAGGAAACTCATTGAAAAAAAAAAAAAGAAATCCTGTTCTGCCCCAAAGCCCCTTCTGCAAGGTGTGCACTGAGCATTAGGCTTCCCAGCACTGAGTACAGCAGACCCCAGCAGCCTCCAGAGAGCCTGAGACCAGCACCGCCCTTGCTAGACAGGTGGCCTGGTACAGTGGAAGGAGCACTGGCTCACAGGTCAGCAGGGCTGGGTCCCAGTCCCCTTACATGAGTAGTGACTGAGGGCCCAAGCCCTGGAGAGGGACTGCCAGGGTTCAAATTCTGCCTTTGCCATTTAAGGACCTCAGCCAAGTTATTTAACCTCTCTGTGCCTTAGTTTCCTCATGGGAATAACGATAGTTCATAAAGTTATTGAGTCTTAAATGGGATGGCCCATGGAAAATGCATAGCGGCCAAGCACAGTGGCTCACGCCTGTAATCCCAACACTTTGGGAGGCCAAGGCAGGTGGATCACTTGAGGCCAGGAGTTTGAGAACAGTCTGGCCAACATGATGAAATCCTGTCTCTACTAAAAATATAAAAATTAGCCGGGCATGGTGGGACATACCTGCAATCCCTGCTACTTGGGAGACTGAGGCAGGAGAATCACTTGAATTGAGGAGGCTGAGGTTGCAGTGAGCTGAGATCACACCACTGCATTCCAGCCTGGGCGACAGAGTGAGACTCCATCTCAAAAAAAAAAAGAAAATGCATAGCACTTAGGACCTGGCACATCCCTGGGGTCAAAAAACAAGGGCTATTGTTGTCATTATTACGTACTTATTTACTTAGAGTTCACAGGCCTGACAAGAACCTTTGAAGTTCAGGGAATCTGCTCATCTGGCTTTACCCATGAGGAAGCTGAGGACCAGAGAAGGGAAGTGACTTGGGTCGGAATCAGAGCTTCTTTTCCCAGACTTCCTTTCATCCAACCAAGGGTCTTCCCCCAAGAGGTCCTCTCTGGGCCTTAGTTTCTTCAATTGTGCAGTGAAGGGATTAGAGTAGATCAGGAGTTTCCTTTTTTGTCATCATCATTATTATTACTATTATTATTGTATTATTATTATTGCCTTAGAACTTCTTTTCAAACAATCCTCACTTAGAATCGCACTATGCAAAAGTGGACTAGATCTGGAGAAAACTGCAAGAGCAGGGGGTGGGATGATCTAGAGCCCCTCTACCCCAGCAACAACCTCAGAGGCCTGTCAGAGAAACCCTGGGAGGTCACAGACCCCAGGTCAAGACCTTGGCCGGGGTGATGTCAGGGCTTCCACCACTGGCACTCTAGGAGGCTGGTGCCCCCAGAAGACCAAGAACTCTCCAAAGCCACACTGGGAGAAGAGGAGAGGCCTTAAGAAGGGCTTCCTGGGGACAGGATTATCTTGACACCCTCTCTATACAGAAAAGGGGTGGAAGAGGCAGGGATGCAGAAGAATGGTCCAGAGGGCCTCTGCGGAGCAGCTTGTTCTACCTGTCCAGGGATCCCACACCTGATGTGCCTCCACCTTCTCTCTGCTTCCCAGTTCTGAGCTGCCTGCACTCCTGCCATAGTTGCAGCCCAAGAAAACATGGCCATAAAATAGACATTTGCTTTAATTGTCACTTGAAGGGGCAATTTAGCACAGGCTATTTGCAAGCTGTTGGAGTTCTTTACGAGGCTTTATCATGTTTTCCCAAAGTGCTCCCCTCTAAGCGAATTCCCAGGTCAAAGTTCACACGTAACTATTTAGGGGGAAGAGGGAGCATGGGAGATTGTACAGACTGGAGAATATATATATTTTTTAGGTCAGGTCAAGAGTGGCTGAAAAATAAGAGCAAGAGAAAGCCAGGCCGGCCTCTGATTGAGGCAAGTGCTGTGTGACCTTGCCCAAATATTTTCCCTCTCTGGGCCTCCTGCAAGCAAAGGCCAGTCTCAGTGGTAAAAATGAAACATGTGACTCAGCCCCAGCCTCTAGGGCCCTCACCCTTGCAATGACCCAGATGCTGTGTATTTGCAGCCAAATCACACTCAATGAGTCTTGACTTGTACTCTCTGGTTTGGATCTCTCTAGCTCTTCCCTCCCGCCAACTACCGCCCCCAGCAAACTGCTGATCCTTCCCTGCCCTCAATTTCCCCCACTTGGTTTCTTCACTTGTTTTCTGGGGTCCTTCTTCCCTAGGAGAAAGGGCTAAATTTTGCTAGACCTCCCAGCTGCTCCAAGGAGGGGAAAAGTCACCAACTCCACCTCCTTCCAAAGTTCATGTGGTTTCCCCCCTCGATTTTCCCACAGTCCTTCCCCTCTTCCCTCCAGAGCTCTAGGCTGAGTGGCATCAGTGGGAACAAACCTCTCACACTGTAAACAGAGCGGCTTTCCTGAGGCTGGATGCAAGGTCCTTGGAGATCACACAGTGGGCAGGGGCTGGGAAGCTGGGACCCTGGGGCACCTTGAACATACACCAGTTCCCCTTCGGCTCCCTGCAAAGAAAATTTCCCACCTCTAAGGCCTTATGGAGACTGGGACATGGGTTTGGGGGTACACTCTGAGGCCTGCATCCAGTGCTCTCCCAAGGGTGACTTGGGAAGTGGGGGTGAGCCAGAGGTCATAATGTAGAATAGGGGTCTCCCCTCACTCAAGACCCCACTCCCTTCCTCATATTTCTGAGGAACTTTCCTGGCCTCCACGGACAATTCCAGCCTCAGTATTCCCAGGGAAGGGTAATGAGGCAAGTGGGACATTTCTCAGGCTGGGAGAGACCCCCAAGGTCAGGGTCAGATAGAAGGCAGGATGTGTGGGAGGAAGAGGAGTCAGGAATATGGGAATCTGGGGTGGTGGGAAATCCTGTGGTTCCTGAAGCAGCAACAACATTTGCAAAGGAGACTCCACCAGAGGAGCTGCCTGGAGGCTCACTGAGGCATTCTGCAGCCCAGACCCACCCGTAGACTGCCAGTCAGGGACTGCACTCAGGCCTGATACCAAGCCACTGGGGCTGATGTGAAGGGAGGTGAGTACAGGTTCTCCCAGGCAATTATCAAGAGGAAAAGAAACAGAGCAGAGACCATTAGGGAAGAAATGAGAAGGGAGAGGGGCCCCAGACACAATTCTCCAAATAAGTCCTTCTGTGTACTGTGTGTGAATTAAGCTTCTGCCTACCTAAAGTCCAAAGGAATCTTGTAACGTCAATCCCATTTTTCATATAAATAAATAGAGGGTGCAAGAGGCAAAGGAAGTAGCCCAGATCACATGGGCTACAGATCAAATGGGCCTGGCCATTTATCTAGTTACCACCCCCCAGCCTCCTCACCTGCTGTGTTGTAAGGGGCTACCTATGCATCTATTTACATCTGGCTGTTTGTCTCCATTCTCACCACCACAAAAACAGAATCTCAGAGTAAGGAGGTCCAACCTCCCCATGGTGCAATTAGGGAACTGATGCCCAGAGAAGGGAAGCTGCTTGCTTAGGGTCACAGAGCCAGAAGAATCAGGGCAGGGACTTAAACCAATTCAGAAGGCTGCTCTTTCCTAGAGCCAGGTTCTCAACTATTTACATACACAGATGTCAGACACCATATTAGGCACCAGGGAAATAAAGATGAATGAGTACAGGCCCTGCCTTGAGAGGCTCAGAAGTGAGGAGACAGGCTCCCCCGACCCAGCCTGTAGAAAGACATCCTCCAAATGCCAAGGACCACATGCTAAGAAAGAAGTTGCTCTAAGCTGGGGAAGTCAAAAAGGCCACCTGGAGCGGGTGGGCCTACAAAATGATTAGAGGTGTGAGTGGGAGGAGGGCACTCGCTCTGGTGATC
The DNA here is from genome assembly GCF_028858775.2 of Pan troglodytes. Lineage (NCBI taxonomy): Eukaryota > Metazoa > Chordata > Mammalia > Primates > Hominidae > Pan > Pan troglodytes. Next base: position 41,704,407 of record NC_072408.2, on the reverse strand, counting down.
CAGGCAGGAGGAAATGTAAGTGCACAGGAATAGTCCTCTTGGGGAAGACACTCCTGTTGGAGGATTATGGGAGACAAGGCTGGAAAGACAGGTTGGGAATAGACAGACCAGAGAAGAACCTGAGTGCTGGCTAGAGGGTCTGAGCTTCACTCCATGGGCACTGGGGAGTTATGGAAGGTTTCTGTCTGGGGTGACGGGGGATCCATGCAAAGGGACTTACTAGGAAATTTACTCTAATAAAGTAGGGTAATAAATTAGGGAGCAGCTTACAGGGCAGACTTCCTTGGAAAAAACCTGAGGCATCAAGCATGTCAATGCGTCTGTGGGTTGCCTCTTGGGGTGACTGTGGTGTGAGTGTGTGTGTGTGTGTGTGTACACACACACACAAGTGTAGTGCTAAGACCAGGAAAGCCTGGTTTCACAAAACTGCTCCAGTCTGCCCTGGTGGGGAGATGATGGATCACCAGATCCCCACCCCTTCTGTCTCCCTTTCATAACCACCCTGAATGGGCAAGAGCATAGCTGCCTCCTCACACAGTCTGTGTACCCTGCACCCCAGCACGCACATGAAGAAACTGTCCTAGAAGCAGCGACACGCGCACACACACCAGGGAGCACAGTAAGCAACCTCCTACCTAACCTTTTCCCTCAAGACTCATGCCAATAGAGAAGGGCACCCAGGGCACTATAAAGGACAAGGGTGAGGGAGGGTCCACCCCACAGCCTGATGAGCTTAGGAGGACAGTGAGGAGCCAGGTGGGGGGGAATGAGGGGGGCACTGCTGCTGAGGACAGCCCAACAATTTGCAATCCACGTAAACCCAGGGGTGGGGGTGATTGGGAAAAATGCCCTGGGAGACAAATAAAGATTGGCAGGGGACCATTCAGAAAAGGACTTACTGGGGCTGGGTGCAGTGGTTCATGCCTGTAATCCCAGTACTTTGGGAGGCTGAGGTGAGCGGATCACCTGAGGTCAGGAGTTTGAGACCATCCTGGCCAACATGATGAAATCCCGTCTCTACTAAAAATACGAAAATTAGCTGGGCTTGGTGGCGGGCTGTAATCTCAGCTACTCAGGAAGCTGAGGCAGGAGAATCACTTGAACCCAGGAGGCAGAAGTTGCAGTGAGCCGAGATTGGGCCACTGCACTCCAGCCGGGGCGACAGAGTGAGAATCCATCTCAAAAAAAAAAAAAGGACTCACTGGAACATGAGGAGCCTTCCTGCTGCCTTCCCCCCAACTCCCTTCCTCTCTATCCACACTGACTGACCCCTCAAGGTCTGCTTACCTGGACAACTGGTTTATTTTGTCCTCCTTTTGGGACCGGGGGTGGAAAGGGACTCAAGGTCCCCTTCCCCCTCTTCCTCAGCCAAGAGATCCCCCAAAATGGGAGGACTATGAGCAATGAATCCTGGTGGAGTTGTCATTACTGTGAGTTGCAATATCATTTAATAAGGATAGCAGTTATCATAGCCACATCATCATAGCCCCTACCACCAGGAGAAGGGGGCTGGCAGCCAAAATGCCTGGTGCTACTCACCAGCTCTGTGCCCAACCCTTCCCTACTTTCCCTTCTTGAAACCTGCAGAATCCTAATTTTGGGATTCCTAGGATCTCAGAATCAGAAGAAATCTTGTAGTGGTCCCATTCCCAAACCACCTGTTTGCCTGCCTCCAGCCAGGGGCACTCACACCCACCAGGCATCCCATTGCACTGGGGTGTTGTTGAATACATGCCTCTGCCCCCTAACACCTCAGTGCCCCCGGGGAGAAGTCTGGAGGAGTTCCATCATCTTTACAATCCTGGGGTCTTCCTCATCCCTCCCCAAGCCAGGCCAGACCTGGAGCCTTCCACACTGATGTGTCACAACCTCCTCAAGCGTCCAGTTCAGAGTCACCCAACCCACCGCTCCAACAAATCATTCCAAGTTCTACCTCCAGCCCTCCTACTCTAACTCCAGCCTACTTCTGCAGCTATTTGCCACGAGCCACCCACCAGACAGGAAAATGATGATCTGATTCATCTTCTAAAAAGCTTTCCAAACCTCTATCTCCACCTTTCTGTCTTTTGCTCAAGTGCACTTATCCCTGGCTGCCAGGAAGTTTGCCTTGATATTTAACCTGAATCTTGCCCTCTGTGGGATGGCCTTGGAGAAAGGTCATTCATTTAATATCCTATCCCAGCTTCCCAAGTCACTTATGATGCACTTTCTCCCTCTGTCAACCTTCCAGAAGCACTCCTCGCACTCCACACCCCAGGTTAGTGCCCCCACACCCTCCTCACCCTAGGGCAGTTCAGGGAATGCTGCCTGCCTCCAGGCCTGGCTGTAGTTCAGGTTGTCAGCCCCAGCCCCAGCCCCAGCCCCAGCGGAGGAGAAGGGTCTCATAACAGCCCGGCGTCGAGCCCCCCCAGCCCTCAGCCCTCAGCCCTCACTGAAGAAGGAGGTAATTAGGAGCTGTGCAGTCCGTCCCCCAACAGGTAGAGCTGAGCAGCTGCATCCATCATCCAGGCAGCTGCCACAGAGCGGGAGGGTCACGTGGCTCGGCCGGACCAACAGGAGAGTGTGGGGAGGCCTCGGGCTGGGGATTGGCTGGTCTGCAGCAGGAGAGTCAGGGCTGTCGGGGACAACCTGAGAATGACCTTGTGGGGACTTCAGCACCCCTGGCGCTTCTCCTCCCCAGAAATCTCTCCACCTGCCCCCAGTTCCCAACTGAGGTCCTACCTGCCACTCTGGCCCTGGCATTTTCTCTTCCCCTTCAATGTCATTTATCTATGTGTAAGGGCCCCTCATATTCATTTTTAAAAGGAAAATGGTCTCTTGTGTACTTCATAGGTCTAAGTGGGATGTGGGAGGTAGTTTCCTGGCCTGAATAAGGGCTGATGACTCCATGAGGGAGAAAGGAAAGGAGGGAGGGAGGGGGCCCTGTGTGGATGGAGGAAGTGTCGGTGCAGGTGCATTTTTGTCTAATTGTCTGCACTAGTGCCAGGATGTGAGTGTGAAGGAGCATGTGCTGGCAGCCGTGTGCACTGCGCATCGGAGCATCAGCCAGGGCGCAGCCTGGGACGTGTTTTGCATACTTGCACTGACCAGGGTACATTACCACACTGCAGTGCACTTGGGCACAGATGGGCGTGTTGACCTTGTGCCTTCTTTGTGTGTGCACAGGCTCATGTTCACACATGTACACAGGTTGCTGGGCCTGTCCATGCACACTGACACAATGGGCTTTCACCTTGACAGTTTCTGACCCAGAGAGGGGAGCCCCTGAAACTCACCTGTGCCTGGGATCCTTCAGCACAGCACATCTCCCAGCTGAATGGGCAGGGACCCCCCCACCCCAAGAGCCACAGGTCAAAGATGGCAGCTGGCAGGAAAGAAGAAAGGGAAAAGAGGAGGGGTGGCTCTGCCAACACCTGTGAAGGTTCTTCGTTATATATGCAAATGCCCTCATTAGAGATGCACAGCACTTCCCAGAGCTAATCGCTGCTGCTGCAGCAGGTTCTGTGTGGTGGGCTAAGGGAGAGAGAGGAGGCAGGACCACAGCCCTGTGGCTGGGCCGTGCCAGAGTTTCCATTCCTCAAGACCTGCTACCCTGGGCAGTCCTGAGGAGGGGTAGGGAAGAGCCCTGGCCAGGGGGAAGGCCTGCTATAGGCAGGCATGGTGCAATCTGCAGGCCACAGCACCAGGCCCTTGGCTCTGCCTGGGCAGGCTGGCCTGCACAGAGCCCCCACTCCCATTCCAGGACAGGACTTGCCAGGAGGGTCGTAGGAGGAGTGCTGCGGCCAACCACACACCCCACCCCTCTCTCCATCCACCACCTCTCCTTCCACGAAGCCCAAAAGTGAAGGTCTCTCTGGATCCTGGAACAGGTGGCCCTGGCCCCTGCCCCCCAAGGCCTCATTTCTTCCTTTTATCACCTCTACCATCAAACATCCAGAAAAGTAGTCTCACTGTGACCTTTTCTGTTACCCCAACCTTAGAGAAAGAATCCCGACTCTAGTCAAGCCGCACCCCCAACACTTGTCTCTCAGCCCTGCTGGACATCCATTTCGAGACCAGCCGTGGCTGGAGGCTGCCTTGTGCTTTTTCAACCTCACCGCCACCAGCGTGGCACCGGAGACAAACACAAACAGTAACACACAGTCAACTCATGCATGCCCTCAGAAACATGCAAACACTCCCTCTCCCCTCACAGGGCGCACACTGTCCTGTTATATTAACGTGTCCTTAGACACACACCCACGATGAAAGAGTCGCACCAGCCTCCACTGTCCTTGTGCACATCGTCACCCCATTTTGGGGACAGAGTCCACAGAGTCCTCCCCTGCCCTACCCCCAATCTCTCCTTTCTTCGCTTCTCCCTCCCCCTCCCGCCCTCCTCCCTGGGCACCCGTTTGCCAGGGTTATTTATAGAAGCAAGCGATAAATTCAGTGTGTTTCTCGGCGCGCAAAGCTATAAATAATGGCACAGATCATTAAACCCCGAGAGCAGGCCCAGCCGCCCCGCAAACAAGATGAAGTACAAACCACCACATGAGGAGGAGAGAGGGAGGTGCAAGGCAAAGCCCCAGACCCAGGGCCAACAGGCTCCAGCCTGTACCTCTCAGGTGGGTCCCAGTGAACTTGGGCCTCCAAGGGGCCTTCCCCAGGCACGAGGGGAGGGGAGAGGGCAGGGCTGGGCCTGGACTTGCAGGCTGCTCAACAGAGTTTGCCCCACCTAATTCCCACACCCCTCCTCTTGTACTCTTTCCCATCTCCCCAGCCTCTGCTTCTCTCTCCACTTCTCCCACTGTTCTTCCATCTGTGCCTATATTTTTTTCTAATTCTGTTCATCTCTCCCTTTCTCTCTCCATATTCCCGCCTCTCTCCTTTACCTTTTGCCTTCATCTGTCCCTCTACATCCACCTGTTCTTCTTTCCAGCCCTTCTCTTCCCCTACCCCAAATCCCTGGGCCTCAGGAGGGACCCTGATCCCACCAAGGAGCCCTCAGAGGCAGAAAGTCCCCTGTCAGCAGAACTCTGGAGCTGGCTGCTGATTCAGTGACTGTAATCTCCCAGGCGGAGGCGGCAGTGGTAGGGGGAGGGGGACAGGAAAGATAAATGAGGAGCATAAGAACAAAATGGCACAGACACTGGGGACAGGCTCCAGGCTGAGCAAGGTTCTGGGGAGCAGAACCAGAGCCCTGAGCTACAGCCCAATCCCACCACCGCAGGCTGGTCAGTTGAATGCAGGAAGTGCTTTCTGGCTACCAGCAAGCGACAGCACCACAGGGGAGAACATGGCAAAGAGAAGGGAGCAGGGGACAGGCAGGGAGTGGCGGGGAGAAGCCACCAAAGGAGTCAGAGAAAGAGGGGAGGAAGCCAGAGAAGCAAGGAACACTGATAGAACAATGACCCCTCCAGTCCCACTGCACCCCCAGATCCAGTGTGGACCCCTGCAGTCATATCATATTCCTGAGCCAGGGCCACACATGGAAGGTTTGAGGGTTCCAACCACAGCTTCCGCACGTCTCACTTTTAGGGAGTACCTTTATCCTTCAGGGTTCTTCCACCCTGACTTTGGCCTACTTTTTGGAGGTTTCACTCAGCCTCCGCTCTAGGTCACCTACATTCTAGGTCTTTCATTCCTTTCCACTGAGAAGTTCTTAATTCCTGCTTCAGTCTGAGCCTCTCTCAGGAGGACAGAACCTACCTACATCCCACATGTATGGGATGGGTTTCCAGAAAACCACCCAAAGCTCGGCTCTTGGAAGGGTGATAAAACCCAGTATGGTAGTCAGTTCTCTCCTTCTCTAGTGATGTCAAGCAAAGAGACTTCAAATGGAGTAGCAGGTATAAGACTGAACATTAACCAGAACCTGCCGGCACTCAGCATCGGGAGATGCCAGGATGGGGCCGTCAAATCCTGTGAAAGTTGAGTGGCAACCCCATGGGCATGAACAAGGTGCAGCCTGGCTCTGTGGACAGGGGTGGACAAGAAAGCCCTGGAGCCACTGCCCCTGCCCTCCCCACCCCATGGCCAAAGTGACCATCTGCTCCTGCTCACTCCCCTGTTGGCAGCTTTGATGCAGAGCTTGGTTATTTGCCCAGGGATTTATAGTAGGAGCCAGGCCAGCAGCTAAATCCCCCAGCCGTAGAGGTAAATCAGCTGCTGCGATGGGCCGGAACGAGGGAGCTGTCAGGCTAGGAGGCTGCACAGCAGAGCTGGAGAGGAAAACACTTGTCCCCACTCCCTGGGGGCAGCCACCAATAAATCCCCTCAGGCACCGATTAGGGCAAGTGGCCTACCAGATCTTGAGGGCTGTCAGTGCTGGTGGCAGACTTTACACCGCAGCAGGCAGTGCCCACAGAAATGGGCTTGAGGATGGACCACAAGAACTGCTCAAAGCACCTGGACTAGTAACAAGAGGTGAGGGACCAAAACCTGTTTTCCCAGGAACTGTGAAGCAGTGTGGCTGTTAGGCCAGGTTCCCTGAAGCCAAAGTGCCTGGGCTCAATCCTGGCTCTGCCACTTATTAACTATGTGACCACTGACATGTTATTTGACTTCCCTATGCCTCAGTTTCTTCATCTGTAAAATGGGGGTGAGAATAGTAGCTACTTCCCACAGTTACTAAGATGATTAAATAAAATAATATGCATAAAGTGCTTAGATTAGTGCCAGGCAATGTATCGTTAGTAGCACTGTCATATAAAATAAAGTCTTGAGACTAGGTTGAATCTGGACTTGTGCAGAGAAAAGAGAAGGGACCAAATGACCTTTGGAGGAAGCTGGGGGCGCCAAGATGATGTTTAAAGAAAGGAGGAGGGCTATGTTAGTCTCACTGGGAGAGAAAGTGAGACCAGCTTCTTCCAGGGCTGGAATCGACCCCTGTGGTTAAGAGCACAGGCTCCTTAGGCAAGCAGGCCTGCATTCAAGCCCCAATTCTGATTAACTGTGAGTTATTCGGCAAGTTATTTAATCTCTCAACTTTCCTCATCTGTAAAATGGGGATAATAATATTCATCTCATAGCATTATTGAGAGAAGTACATGAGATCATACACAGATAAGGCGTTTAGTAAGTGTTCATTAAATTTTAGTCTTGTTACTGCAATTATTTCACCAAGTGAACAAAGGAGGGCTTCACAGTGGGCCCTGAATCTAGGTGCTAAGTGCCCTGAATCCAAGCAGTATAACTGACAGGAAAGTGCTATTGTCAGAGAGGGAAGGCAAGAGAAGGGGAGGAAGGCAGGAGGTGAAGCCTGACCCGGGAGGCAGAAGGGGTTAGTAAGAAGAAAGAGACCCAGGAATGCAAGAGCAAGACAGAAGCAGGCAGGAAGAGAAAAGATGGGGGACTTCCAGCCAGAAAGAGAGTAAAGGGGATGGCACAGAGATGGAGAAGGGAGAACTGGGGAGAGAGACAGAGGGGAACCCACTGGGGCAGAAATGGATGGCAGAGAAGGGGGGCACACGAGGGAGACGGGGATGGGGGAAACAAAGGTATAAATGTGCAGAGCCTCAGAGCAGAAGTCAGGGAAACGGAAGGGGAAGACTGGAGTCCAGGTGGCTGCAGGGAGTACTGAGGGGCAAAGTAAATGAGGGGCAGTGGCCAGGAGAAAAAAAAGAAGGAAAGAGACTGGAGCACCAGCTGAGAGACAAAGGAGGGAGAGCCCTGTCTGGAAAAACAGCAAGCCAGAGCCAGCACAGCTCGTTATGCAAACATGATTCCAGGCGCGCTCCGCTGCCCCCTCCCCAGCTTTCATTTTCAGCTTGGCTTCCCCCTGGCCTCCCTCCTGCGCCCCTCCTGCCAGCCTCTACTTTCTCTCCACTGAGCCTGAGGGCATACAAGGGGAGGGTGAGGGGCTTGGACTCTGTTCACCAGGGGGTGACGAGGGGAGGAAGGAAACAGTCTCCAAAGCAGAACAGAACCCAGGGGTCCACACCTCCTTCTGGCAGCTCCCCCTTCATCCGCATGAAGACAGGACAGTGGCTGAAAGAAGTGCAAGAGTGGAATAATAATAGTAGCAGTGAAAACATGAGCATTTTGCAGCCTGCAAAGTGTTTTACATGCCCCGGTCTCATAACAACCCTTGTGACGGAGGCAGTATTACCCTGTTTATTATCATCAAACAATTATATCATTCTGCTAAGAATGTCACATGTATTAACTGTCTTGCTCCTGACAACCCTATTATTCCCGTTTTACAGATGACAAGCTGAGGCCTACGATGGTAAGTACCTTCCATCCTACACCCCTCCCTCTTTGTTCCTCTGATCTCTCCTCCTGTCTTCCCTTGCCAAGCTCTTTCTATTCTCTCATCTTCTCATGTCCTCCCTTAATTCCCTTTCCAATCATGCTGCCTCAATAAACTTCAAGTTAGCTTTCTGTTCACTCTCATGGCAACCCCTCCAACCACGAGCAGGACCTGGTGTGACTGCACATGATCAGCAGACCCTTCGTTTTGGGGCCAGTTGTCAGGTAGCAACCCCTGAAAAAATCATACAGCAGCTGAAGTGAATACAACAATGTCTTCAGAGCACTTTTACCCACATTCCTTCTAAAAAGATCTGAGATGGCCTACCGTATAAGACACAGATCGCCAGGTGTAGTGGCCCATGTCTGTAATTCCAACATTTAGGGAGGCCAAGGCAAGAGGATAGCTTCAGCCCAGGAGTTCCAGACCAGCCTAGGGAATATAGTGAGACACCATCTTTACAAAAAGTTTAAAAATTAGCCAGGCATGCTGATGCGGGACTATAATCATAGCTACTAGGGAAACTAAAGTGGGAAGACCCCTTGAGCCCAGGAGTTTGAGGCTGCAGTGAGCTATGATCATGCCACTACACTGTAGCCTGGGCAACAGAGTAAGACACTGTTTGTAAATAAATAAGTAAATAAATAAAATTAAAAAGACAGATATAACAGAACCATCGAAACACCCACGAAAGAACAAGAACAGATAAAGAAGTGAGGATTTTAAAATGTCCTGGGAAAAGAAACCCAAGAATGGACAGTTACTGCAGAGGAACCCAAAACTTAGCCCTCAGCTTCCTAGATGAAACCAGGTAGTAGCTTAAAAGCCTCTTCGCCTACACCAGAAATAAACTGAGCACCTACTATTAGTCATGCATCAAAGACATGATCAACATTGAGGACCTGGAATTTTCTATTCACTCTACAAGTGTGAGAAGATTTTGCCTGAAATGTCCTGGTCACATTTGCCACAGAACATTTGAAAGGACTCTGAGCTAAAAGAGCTTCAGAGCAGTGAGGAATATAAAAGTTGGAGCCCGGTGGAGCGCAGTGGCTCATGCCTGTAATCCCAGCCCTTTGGGAGGCTGAGGTGGGTGGATCATGAGGTCAGGAGTTCGAGACCAGCCTGGCCAACATGGTGAAACCCTGTCTGTAATAAAAATACAAAAATTATCTGGACGTGGTGGCGGGAGCCTGTGATCCCAGCTACTCGGGAGGCTGAGGCAGGAGAATTGCTTGAACCTGGGAGGCAGAGGTTGCAGTGAGCCTAGATCACGCCATTGTACTCCAGCCTGTGCAACAGAGCGAGACTCTGTCACAGAAATAAATAGATAAATAAATGTCAGAGGCCATAGGACACAGGAAGAAGAACGGCCCACATGAAGTTGTCCCAGTGCTAGTCCCCCTCCCAGAACTGAGAAACTGAGTCTGAGGTGTCAGTGATAGCCCTGTCCCCAAGCCCTTTCAGCCCCCTTCCCACTCCTAAATTGCTATTTGGGACTAAGTCCCTGCCAGCCAGTCTTGGTCTAGCCCTCCGTGTGATGCTGTGAGGGCTGCTCCTGGCTTCTCCTGCTCGTTAGCACATCAGCATGAGGATCATCAGGCACTGTAATAAATCGAATGAAAATAATCTCCCACACTCTCCCACAGAAACAAAATCTGCCCTCTCTGTTGACACAATTTCTGGCCTGCTGGAGGAATGAGTACAAGAGAGTGACCTCAGGCACAGGGGACAGGAGACACACAGGGAAGAAAGAGATGGATCCTTGTCAGGGAAAACCCCAGACTTGCAAGCCAGACTCCTCCCACAAATAATCACAAAATGCTGCCCCTTCCCAGCAGCCAGCCAAAAAATAGTCTCCACCCTCACACGCCTGTGTGTGAAATGTATAGGTATTAAACTTAAGTTAGTTCTTAGGAAGGCTGACACCCAGTCTGGCAAGCGCTGGAGATATCTAAGCAGGAAAAGCCTCCAAGCATCTGGCATTGGCAATATGTCCTAGGGCCCCCGCTCCAAGGTCAGGAGACACTGGAATTGCCTGGAGGGTGGGGGATTGAGTGGTTGGTGGAAATCAAACTGACGGACATTCCTAGGCAGCTGGGTCCCAGTGTTCACCAGCATGGACCAGTAATGATGTTACTAGCTCACCCACCATGAAAAATGGCCTCCTTATTTTCCCCTTCCTCTCCCTTGCCTGAGGCATAGTTTGTTATCAGGGGCTTCTAGGCTAAAACAAAACAAAAGAAAACCCTGGAGTTAGGACAGAAGCTCATAAAATTTTCCACTGAACAAAATTACTCTAGCTCTTTCCCAGAGGGAAAACAAAAAACAAACAGGAAAACCTCACTCCAGCTCCCCCACAACCCAGGGACCACTCTTTCAATTTCAAAGCCTGACCAAGCCTCCAGGGAGTACAGACAGACCGACAAGAAGGGTCCCACCCAATAAGCAGGTAAATCAGTAGATGGCAAAGCCTTCCCCAGAAGCACCTCTCCCAGATACACGTCTCTCCTCATGGAACTCCAGTCCATGGTGCCCTAATGCATTCAGAAAAAACTGCATTCACACCAAAGTACTGATTCCTCAAATAGGCATGCAAAGCCCTCCTTGCAACCACACTGAGCTCCTACAGCTTTTCCTCCCACATCCTTCCTCCTCATCCCAGCTACTGGTCCCTTTATCGTTCAAGGAATATGCCCTGAACTATCCTGCTTCCAGCCCATTTTGCCTGGAATGACCTCTCCACCACTTTCCAAGGCCCCCATATGCTTATCAAAGCTCTCTCCATCCTCCTCTAAAGCCAGATTTAAATCCCAACTTCTTTTATTCATGCAAGATGTCTGCCTCCACTAGACAGGCCTCCTGTTCACCTGTGTGCTGACAGGTAGTCTGGATAATGTTCATGGAATTGAATGAAAACTCCAAACCTGTTCTCTGCCAAGTTTTCTTTTCTGTGACCCATGGGGTTCATCAGGAGTAAGGAGGCCAATCAGGGACATGGAGATGTCAGTTATCTCCAGAGCCTCACCTCCCCAAGTCAGGGGTGAGGTCTTTGAGAGAGATGCTGTTGTGAGAGATGCTGCAGGTGCTTCTAGGCTTCCTGAGACCACTGACCTGGGTACCTCTCAGGGGCTTTAAAGGCCTTTAAACTAGTGACCTTGGACCTCCTCTTTCTTTGGTTCCTCTCTCCCTATTTCTCAGTCTCCCTCAATCTTCATCATTCTCTTTTTCAGATTTAGGCTGAGGATACCATCTGCCTGAGAGAACCCTCCTCTTGGAGTCTTGCTCCTCAAAATGTGACTTCAGAGCCAGCAGCATTGGCATCCCTGGAAGCGTGGTACCAATGCATTCTTGGGCCTCAACTCAGACCTATTCAATCCAACTCTCCAGTTTAGCAAGATCCCCAGGTGATTTTTATGTACATTAAAGTTTGAAAGCAATACTCTAAAGAACCAGAAATGCCAGACCAGGGTCCAACAGGGAAACTGAATGCCTAAGACATTCATTCATTCATTTACCCATTCAATAAATACTTAATAAGCATCTACTGGGTGCACAGAGTTGTGCTAGGCATTGGGGATAAAATGGTGAATGACTCAGATTAGGTGTGCAGACTGCAGAGGATGAGATGAAATGTTCCCTACCTGGCCTGTTTCAGCCCACCTCCCAGAGTTGGGGGGAGGGGCTTGAGTTGGGAACAGGGGTACATTTGACGGAAGAATCTCTCAAGACCCCAAAGCTGATGAGGGATGCTTTCCTCTCCCCAATCCAAAGACAGAGAATCAGTCAGTGAAAGCCAGAAGGGAAGGAAGAGTGAGAGCAAGGAAGAATGCTGAACAGAAGGAACCAGGGAAGATGGAAATGAGAAAAAGGGAGTCTAAGACAGTCCCCGAAAATACTTCCTGCCATTTCAGAAGCATACTCAACCATGCTCAGCTCACTGACTTCCTCTAGGCTAGCACAATGGCCCCCACCCCAACTCCCAGTCAGATTGCCTCCCATGAGAGGGGAGCACCCTCCACCCCAGGGTCTGAGAGGGGAGAAGACAGGTCACATCTGGGGGGAAATGACCAAAAGGCAGACAGATTGGTTTGAAGGACACAGGAATAGCAAGAAACACACAGGCCCAAGAGACAGTGCTGAGGGCTTCAGAGGAACATGACTGCTGTGTGGAGAATGGACTGTAGGGGGACACGCAGGGGAGACCAGTTAGGGGGCTGTCATGGTCAGCAGCAGAGGCAAGATAAACAGTGCATGGCTAGGACTGTACCAGTGGAGATTGTGAGATGATGTGTCAGAGTTGGGATATATTTGGATGATAAGGTCCATAGAACTTGCATATGAATGAGGGATGGGGAAGAGAGGAAAAGAGGATACTGACTCTCAGGTTTGGGGCCTGAGCTACTTGGTAGGTTAGGGCAATAAAAGGTGATCTGTCTGTCAGCAGTGGGTCAGGCTTAAAAAAAAAAAAAGTGATCTGGGGAGGGGTTCTGGAAGAATGAGTCAGGGTAAGGAAAAACCTAGGGCAGAGAATGGGAAAGAGGAGAGTCCATGTTGAGAAGTCATAAGAAAGGAAAGCAGAGATAGAGGAAAATGATGAGAAAATCATTCAAGAATCCTTAGTTCAAGTTTCTTGAGGGCAAAAATTGCATCTTCTGTTTCCACTGGGCACCTTAGAGTCCTCCACTGCTATTCTGCATGCTGTGAGTAAAATCAGGTACTCAGTAAAATCAGGTAATAGTACATCTGTGGCTTGTTGAGAACTGATTCAAAAGGCAGGGTGGGCTGATATAAACAGCACTCAGCTATGTTTAGGGCCCTGGCCACCTAATGGCAGGGCGACATTAGAGAAGCTCACTGTTGGGCTGGGCACAATGGCTCATGCCTGTAATCCCAGCACTTTGGGAGGCCAAGGCGGGCAGATAACCCAAGGTCGGTAGTTCGAGACCAGCCTGACCAACATGGAGAAACCCCGTCTCTACTAAAAATACAAAATTAGCCGGGTGTGGTGGTGCATGCCTGTAATCCCAGCTACTCGGAGGCTGGGGCAGGAGAATTACTTGAACCCGGGAGGCAGAGGTTGCGGTCCGGCGAGATCGCGCCATTGCACTTCAGCCTGGGCAACAAGAGCGAAACTCTGTCTCAAAAAAAAAAAAAAAAAAAAAGACAAAAAGAGAAGCTCACTGTTTCTCAGTTTCCCTAGTGGCAAAGCAGTAAAGGTGAACTAAGAGTTTCAGGTCCCATCTAGCCGCGGCTCTCTTTCCCTGGCTCTGGGACCATAATGCTGAGCTTCAGGAGTCCCTGTAGGTTCTTGAGCAAGCGTGGCATGAGGTGGTCAGTGTGGCTGTTGTGTGTTGTTTGGAGGGGAATGAAGCAGTGGCCCAGAGAGTGGACTGGGACCATCTAGATATGGGCCAATGAGGGCCTGGCCACCAGGGCAGCTGGGAATGAAAAAGAATGATCAAGCCAAGAGCCCCGCACCTCTTCCCTAAATCCTCCTCCCTGAGATGTCTCAGCATTTTTTTTTTTTGTACCTCCACAACTTTTTTTAGTTTTTGGTTTTTTTTTTTGTGAGACAGTCTCACTCTGTCACTCAGGCTGGTGTGCAGTGACACAATCATGGTTCACTGCAGCCTCAATCTCCCAGGCACAAGCAATCCTCCCACCTCAGCCTCCTGAGTAGCTGGGACTACAGGTGCATGCCACCACACTCAGCTAACTTTTTATTTTTTGTAGAGACAGAGGTCTCACTATGTTGCACAGGCTGGTCTCGAAGTCCTGGGCTCAAGTGATCCTTCCACTTCAGCCTCCCAAAGTGCTGGGATTACAGGTGTGAGCCACTGCACCTGGCCCCTTTTGTTTCTTAATCCCATGACAGATAAATGCACCTCTACAACTTCTAAATATTGCGGCGCCTAGACTCTGTCATTGGATGCCCTTCACTTTCTTTTTTTTTTTTTTTTTTTTTGAGACGAAGTGTCATTCTGTCACCCATGCTGGAGTGCAGAGTCGTGATCTTGGCTCACTGCTGCAACCTCCGCCTCCCAGGTTCAAACATTTCTCCCTGCCTCAGCATCCCAAGTAGCTGGGATCACAGGCGTCCACCACCACATCTGGCTAATTTTTGTATTTTTCAGTAGAGATGGAGTTTCGCATGTTGGCCAGGATGGTCTTGAATTCCTGACCTCAGGTGATCGGCCCACCTCGGCCTCCCAAAGTGCTGGGATTACAGGCGTGAGCCACCACGCCTGGCCACCTTCACTTTCTATCAGCTTTCACTCTTTAGGGGATCTCATCCAGTGTCACTGATTACTCCCAAATTTCTATCTCCAGTCTGGACTTCACCATTAAACTATAGACTTGTGGTCGGGCGCGGTGGCTCACACTTGCAATCCCAGCACTTTGGGAGGCCAAGGTGGGCAGATCACGAGGTCAGGAAAATGAGACTATCCTGGCCAACATGGTGAAACCCCGTCTCTACTAAAAATACAAAAATTAGCTGGACGTGGCAGTGCGTGCCTGTAATCCCAGCTAGTCCGGAGGCTGAGGCAGAATTGCTTGAACCTGGGAGGTGGAGGTTGCAGTGAGCTGAGATCATGCCACTGCACTCCAGCCTGGCAACAGAGCTAGACTCTTGTCTCAAAAAAAAAAAAAAAAAAAAAAAGCTATAGACTTGTGTATTGATTTACCTGCTAGCCTCCTCTACTTGGATGCTTAACAGGCATCTCAAAGCTAACATGTCCACAACTAATACTACTCCCAAAACCAGCTCCTCCTGTGGTATTTCCCCATATCAGTTGATGGGAAATCCATTGCTGTGGTCACTCGGGCCAAAAAATCTTGGTCTTATCCTCTACTCCTCTTTCTTTCATACGCTCTCACTAATCCCTTGGCTCTCCCTGCAAAATGTATCAAAAATCTGACCACTCCTCATCACCTCTGCTGCCATCTCCCTGGTCCTGGCCCTCATCCCCTCTTAGCTGATACTGCAATCAGCTCCTGACTGGTCTCCCTGCTTCTGCCCTTGTTTTCTCAATCTATTCTCAATACAGCAGCAAGAATTTTCTGTAAAAAGACAAGGCAGATCATGTCACTCCCTTGCTTGAAACCCTGCAGTGACTTCCCATGTTACTCGGAGTGTGAGTTTTACTGTAACTTATTAGTTTCTACGTGATGTGGCTCCCCATCACCTCTTAGATCTCATCACTTATTCTCTTCCCTGATTTTCTCTGCTTCAGCCATATCAGCCTCATTGCTGTTCTTCCAACACACCAGACATGCTCACATGAGGGCTTTTGCCCTTGCTGTTCTCTTAGCCGGGAAACTCTTCCCCGGAAATCTGTATGCCACGTAGCATCTGCTAAACTGCAGCTCCATATGTTGGGGCGCCTGAGCAGGGATAAGAAAGGGAGTGAACTGAAGAGGAAACAATGGAGTCAGGTCCTGCACAAGAAACAAAATGCCCGCCTTGCTTCCTCTGTCTTCCTCAGGTACCTGGCTTTAGGAGCTCGGGGGTGGGGGGGTCTCCTGCGGGGCGGGGGGGACTTGCCCCACTCTAGTTCTTCAGAAAATACCCATCTGCATCCTAACCTCAAAAGATCCTGAAGCCCTGAAGGAATCACATCTCTCTGGTGCTCCTGCAGACCTCCCAAAAAGGAACCACTCCCCTGACCCCGAATGTGGTGGTCCTCCCTGCTCTGCTCCTAAAGGATGTAGTGAAGAATGGGTCTCTTCCAGTCATCCACTCACCACATATGTATTCCTCCCGTCTCCCGCTGGGCCTAGGCCCAGCCAGGGTAAGCCCACCACCTGCTCCCACTCTTCTTAACCTAGCTTCCCTTCCTTTCCTCCTCGGCCCTTTCTAGCTGTTCCCAGTCTGCAGGCCTTCCCCACGGGCACACAGGTGGAGAAAGGCTGAGGACTCAGCGGAGAGCCTGGTGTGGTGGGGTCTCTGAGTCATGGGGAGAAGGCAAGGCGGCTTGAAGGGAAGGGTTTGAAGGTGGAAGGATGCAGAAGGCCAGAGACAAGAAGACGGGAGCAAAGACAGCCAGAAGCTGTGATCATATGGTGATACAGAGAGAAGTGGAGGCAGCATCCGCCAGAACAAGGGGTCAAAGTCAGAGGCAGAAACAGCAGCGAGAAAAGCAAAAGCTGACAGATGGCAGAAGCCACAGACAGGCAGCGCAAGGGAGAGGCAGACACCCAGCGAGAGAGCAAACGGGAGAGGCATCGTGAGACGCGGGAGCAGCTGGAGAAGGAGGTTAGGGCGAGGTGCATGCACCCCAAGAGATGGAGAAACAGAGACCAGAGCGAGAGACACGCACGCGGACAGACCAGAAGGCTGCAGAGAGGGCGAGGGAGAAAAAGTGTCGAGGCGGGGAGTGGCGGGAAGCGGCTGGGAGCGGGGCGGGCGCAGCAGAGCGGGCGCGGCGCCGGGAGCTGGCTCGTAAAAGCCGCGTTGAGCGGGGAAATTGCCGCCAGAATCGCTGAGCTCCACAAAACGCCGCCCGCGCGGCCCGCCGCCGAGCCCGCTCCAATCTCCAGCCTCATCGCCGCGCGGGCTGGTTATGCATTTAAATGTTATTTAATTGGATTGCGGAGGAGCTGGGGGCCAGAGCGGCCGCCCGCCCCCGCCCCGCACGCTCCGCACGCCCGGGCTGCTCGCCTCCTCTGCAAATCTGTTTTCCAAGCCACAGATTGCAGCACGCCCCCTCCCAAAACGCTCCCCCCACCCAGACAGCTCCCCTTCGAGTCTGGGCTCCTTCTTCTGTTCCCCCGCCCAAAAAGAGCCAGAGGACACTCAGAAAGACACGACAAGCCCCCCGAAGATGCCCCAAACACAGAGGCTACACAAAAATACCAGACACACAAAGACACAACAGCAGCAAAAATGGGTCACACTCAATTACACTAGTGTCCATCTGGAAGACTGAAAACTGCAGAGACAAAAAAGATCCCATGATCACAGGAGGACACAAATGCATGTAATACAGTGGACTCCCACTCTAAGGGAACACACTACCCCACCCCTTAAAACGGTACTTGCAAAGCAGCGCTACCAAACACAGGAACAAAATGATGCTAACTCAGTGATTCACAGGGGACACACAGACCTTCCATACAGCCAGGTAGGGAGCAAAACACATCCACACTCATGCTCAGAGCAAAGTCATCACACCCCAATCACTCAGCTGTGTGGCTTTCCAGGGTTGAAGGCAAACCCCTTCCTTCAAAGACATTTTGTTCTTCTCCCAAGCCACAGAAGTATCATCACATGAGGTTCTGAGAGGGAGCTATAAGTCAGCAGGTTTCTAAAAACTGAACAAAAAAACAACCAAAATTACAGCAGATAGGCTGGAGGGTAGATACCAGAAAGAGCTTCTGAAGAAGACAAAGTGTGAGATCCCAAGAGGAGAGGCTGGGCATTTGTGTGAAGTTGGGATTCTCTCAGTCAACTGTTGACAGGAGACCCTTTTTTGCTGCCTGAATCAGGTGTTAGCACCATCCAGGTAGATGGAAGGACAGAATGACCTGCAAAAACATGTCCTCCACATACTCCTAACCAGCGGACAGGAAATTGCTGGCCTGAAAAGATCAGGGTCACGCTGCTTCAATTAATGAAAATGGAAATGGCAACCTGGCTTGGCACAGGCCACCATGAAGGACTGTTCTGGGCTCTCAGCCATCCCTCCTGCAAGCCAGGACTAGAGACAGACATCAGGCTGAGGGTCCTTGAATGAGATGTAGGGGCAGAAGAATGGACAAGATGTACAGGAAAATTATTTTGCAGGTGTTTTGTTTGTTCTGTTTTGTACTTGAGAGGGTGAGGGCCAAAATAAGGAGGGAGAGAAAAAAAGAAAGTTTCCTCAAATACATTATAATTCAACCTTGACTGGTGAGCATGGGCTTGAGCCAGGCTGGCATTAAGGTCTCTGAAGAAGAAAGCAATTCATCTTCCCCCAAAGTAATTTATTTCTATATCACCTGATGGTCACAGCTGGGAAGTTTATCCATGTGTCTAACCTCAATGTCTCATGCTCCAGTTGAAGTTCTTTACTTCTCTGGGGCACTAGGGAAGAAGAGGAAACAGCTGCCCTATATCCTCCTAAACAAGAATATTGAGAGTCAACACTTAGTCTGGGATAGGCTGCAATCTCTATTCCCTTCTTCCATTCCATCACTAGCTTCTCTACCCCAGCTGTGGCCAGGCTGCATTTCCAGTCTTTTTTGATCTGCTACCTGGACATTGCCTGCCACCATCTGCTGCAGTTTTCCATCCCCAAAGTTAACAGATGTGTTCTGAAAGGAAGCTCCACTTCTCATCTTCCATAGGGCCACACCCAACCCTTGGCTCTTGCCTAATTCCTGGCCTCTGAGCCCCTCCCCTCATCCTGTTTCCTAGCCCCTTGCAGTTGGGGCTGAGAAATTCCTGGACATATCTGACACAATGGTCCCGTTTTGCAAATATCCACTCCATGGAGGTGGTAAGATTTAGCAAGTTTTGAGATAAGAAATCTCCCAGTCTCCGCCGTCTCTCACAGGCACACACACCTCCTCCCCAGACTCTGAGGGCTAATCACTTCCTCATTCAGTGTGCCCAGAGCGCTGTGTTTATAACTTGTTCACAACACCCTTTCAGCTTGATTTATATATAATTATATGCCTGTATCTCCCAGCACTAGACAGTGAACAACGTGAGGGTAAAGAATCATCTAATTCACCTCTGTCACTCCCTACAGTGCCTAGCACAAGGAATGACACACACACAGCAGACATCAATAAATGTTTATTGAATTGAAAAAGGAAAGTGAGACCACACAGTGGCCAAATTCAAGACCCAATTTTCCTTTAAGCTATCCTGTATCAGTAAGGGAGAAAAAAAAAAAGACAGAGATAAAAGGCCAGGGCCAGGCACAGTGGCTCACGCCTGTAATCACAGCACTTTGGGAGGCCGAGGCAGGCACATCACCTGAGGTCAGGAGTTCAAGACCGGCCTGACCAACATGGAAAAACCCCATCTCTACTAAAAATACAAAATTAGCCAGGCATGTTGGCACATGCCTGTAATCCCAGCTACTCAGGAGGCTGAGGCAGGAGAATCGCTTGAACCCGGGAGGCAGAAGTTGTGGTGAGCCAAGATCACACCATTGCACTCCAACCTGGGAAACAAGAGCAAAACTCCATCTGAAAAAAAAAAGGCTGGGCATGGTGCCTCATGCCTGTAATCCCAGCATTTTAGGAGGCTAAGGTGGGAGGATTGCTTGAGTTCAGGAGATAGAGACCAGCCTGGGCAACACAGTGAAACCCCATCTCTACAAAAAATTAGCCAGGTGTGGTGGTGCACGCCTATAGTCCCAGCTACTCGGGAGGCTGAGGTGGGAGGACACCTGAGCCCAGGAAGTCAAGGCTGCAGTGAGCCATGATCATGCCACTGCACTCCAGCCTGGGAAAGAGAAGAAGATCCTGTCCCCCCCCCCAAAAAAAAAGACCAGGCACGGTGGCTCATGCCTGTAATCCCAGCACTTTGGGAGGCCGAGACGGGCGGATCACAAGGTCAGGAGATTAAGACCATCCTGGCTAACACGGTGAAACCCCGTCTCTACTAAAAATACAAAAAAATTAGCCGGGCGTGGTGGCACACGCCTGTAGTCCCAGCTACTCAGGAGGCTGAGGCAGGAGAATGGCGTGAACCCGGGAAGCGGAGCTTGCAGTGAGCCGAGATCGCGCCACTGCACTCCAGCCTGGGCGACAGAGCAAGACTCCATGTCAAAAAAATAAAAACTAAAAAAAAAAAAAAAAAAAAAAACAGAGGTAAGAAAATTCTCTTTCTTCACCAACACAATCTATCCCTCAGAAGCTCAGAAGCATCCCCACCCCAAGCACACCCTTGGTCTCCACCAAGTTGAGTTTGTGTGTTTTGGGGTGGGACCTCTATCATTCCTCTGAATCAGAACTTGAAATACCATCACTAGGCAAAAAGAACAAACTCTAGAGAAACTAGTGTTTCTGGATGGCACACGGGTAGCTTTCCCAGACCAGATTCATGCATTACTTCCATGTCTGCTCTGAATACCTACTTTGTGCCAGGTGTGGGATTACATACTGGGAAAAGAAAAAGGAGACCCTGGCCTTTGCCTTCAAGACACTCAGGACACTCCTGCCTATTGGCTGCATATTGGTAGCATGGAGATTCTGTTGAAGACGGATAGCAGGATGCCCCTCGCACCTCACACATCAAAATATCTTAAGTGGAGCTGAGACACTTGTTTTTTTTAAACCTCCACCGGTTAATTCAGATTCATTGGCAGGGTTGTAAGCCACTGATCTCTAGATCAGTGCTGTCCAACACAAATTTCTGTGATAATGGAAATGTTCAATTTCTGTGTCATCCAATCAGTAGTCACTAGCCATGTGTGGCTATTGAGCACTTGAAATATGAACTGAAGAATTGAATTTTTTTCCTTAATCACTTTGAACTAAAACAGCCACACATGGCTAGTGGCTACTGTATTGGTCTACAAAAGTCTAGATGACACCAAATTATTTCAGTTTGGCTTTAGAATAATTCTCACAATGCTGTTTTATAGCAACTAAAGGCTCCATTCTCTACCACTCAGAGAAAAAAAAAAAACACAATGACCTTCCTTACCCTAAGGACACTCTCATTTGCACTGAAGAAACTGCTCTAGAATGAATTGAAGGGTAAAAGCCAGTCTGGTGAGACTAAGTCTGATCAGCTACCTAAGCCCCTAGACCAGCTTCCAATCCTGCAGACTGGAAAAAAGGCACTCCTAAGTACCCTAGTTTGTTTATGGTTGACATTGGTTGGGGACAAAATAAGCAGTGACATGACTTTGTGTGCCTGTTATAGACTGAATTATGCCCCCCTGCCGATTTGTATGTTGAAGCCCCAATATGACTGTATTTGGATATAGGGCATTTAAAGAGGCACCTAAGGTTAAATTGGGTAATAAGGGGGGACCTAATCCAGTACAACTGGTATCCTTCTAAAAAGAGAAACACCAGGGAGGTACATGCTCAGAAAAGGCTATGGGAGGACACAGCAAGAAGGCAGCTATCTGCAAGCTAAGGAGAGGCCTCAGGAAAGATCAAACCATCTTCATCCTGGACTTCACGGGCTCCAGAAGTGTGAGAAAAGAAATTTCTGTTGTTTTAGTCCACCCAGTCTGTGGTAGTTTTGTCATGGCAGCCCTAGCAGCGTAATACAGTGTCCTCAGGGAAAGGCAGGCCCAGGACCTTAATCAACCTCTCCAACAAGATGCACCCCAGGAATTGAAAGCAACAGCCCCACTAGGACCCAGACCCAGCAGCGACTCTGCCATACCCAGGCCTTCAAGTCATTCTGGTCACTACTGTTCAAGTGCCTCTGTGTACTACCCAATCCTATCCCACTATCTCATCACCTAGAGACCCCAACTCTAGGCTTTCAACCAGACCTGCTATGCCCCTAGATGTCCTCCCTATAGACTCATCCCCTCTCTTCCCATCCCTTTCCCCACTGCACCCACACTGACTCCTACATGGTTTGCCCCTTCATCTCCTTCTATGGGTTTCCATCTATTGTTGGGTATTTTCAGTGTGTGTGTTCTGTGCATGTCACTTCCCCCACTACACTTTAAATTCTCAAAGATTATTCTAGCATTCAAGACCCTTCACAGGCTAGCTTCAATCTACCTCTTCATCTTTTTCTCCAAACTGGGCCAAGCCAATAGGAATCTACTTGTGTGTTGGTAAATATTAACTGTCAACTTGATTAATGGATGCAAAGTACTGTTTCTGGGTATTAGCAGAAGAGATTAACATTTGAGTTAGTAGACTGGGAGAGGAAGACCCACCCACAGGAAAACCCACCCAGAATGTGGGTGGGCACCATCCAATTGGCTGCTAGGGCGACTAGAAAAAGCGGGCAGAAAAAGGTGAAAGAAGCTGACTTGCTGAGTCTTCCAGTCCTCATCTTTCTCCCATGCTGGATGCTTCCTGCCCTCATACATTAGACTCTTAAGTTCTTCAGCTTTTGGACTCTTGGACTTACACCAGTAGTTTGCCAGGGGCTCTTGGGCCTTAGGCCACAGACAGAAGGCTGCCCTGTCGGCTTCCCTACTTTTGAGGATTTGGGACTCAGACTGAGCCACTACTGGCTTCCTTGCTCAACTTGCAGATGGCCTATTGTGGGACTTCGCCCTGTGATCGTGTGAGTCAATTATCCTTAATAAACTCCTTTTCATATATACATGTATCATTAGTTCTGTCTCTCTAGACCCTAATACAACTTGCCACCCCTTGAACATAACAGTGCTGTTCTCTAAGTTATCCAAAACTTTCCCAGTCTTAAGGCCACCTGAAATGCCACCTCCTCCAGAGAGCTTTCCTTGACTATCTCAGCTAAATATATAATGAAATGATGGCTTCTATCTCTGTGCAGTTATTCCACCGTACCTAATCCAGTGCTCTGCAACATGGCGCACTCACTACGTAGCACTGACAGCAAAAAGAGAAGGAAAGGAGTCTACGGCATGTGGAAGTTCAATACTGTAATGCAATTCTGATGCTAACTACAGGGAGTTAGTGCATACCCTCGGGGTTTAAGGGCATACTCCCCACCAAGACTGCTCTCACTTCAGATGTCAGTTGCAAGCTTGAGGATCCCCAGACCACCTGCACTTCTGACCAACTGGCTATAAATTCAGGAGTCTCCACAACCCCCCGCCACCCACCCTGAGGTTGGAGAATTTCCTAGAATGACTCACGGAACTCAGGAAAACTCTATACTTATGATTATGGCTCTATTACAAAAGATACAAATCAGAACCAGCCAAATGAAGACAAATACATGGTAGGGTCCAGGAGTGTCCCAGGCACAGATGTGTGCCCTCTGCTCATAGAAACAGGATACCATTGCACATCCCTCAGCACATCCATGTGTTCACCAGCCAGGAAGCTGACCAAAACCTGTGTCAGAAGTTTTTATATCTAGAGTTTTACCATAGATACAATTGGTTAAAATCATGGGCATGTGGCTGAACTCAATCTCTAGCCCCTCTCCCCTCCCTGGGGATCAAGCTGGTATCATCCAGCTCAAAGTCCCAGCCCTGTAACTATATGGTTGGTCATTCTGGCATGGTCAGCCTCCATCCTCAGTCAAATCTTACAGCAAACTCAGGTGTGGTCTGAGATCAAATTCAATATAAAATTAGGTGCAGCCTAAGGTCAAATCTCAACATAAATTCAGGTGTAGTTTCAGGGACCTGCCACGAAAAACAAAGATACTCCTATTACTTGGGAAATTCCAAGGATTTAGAGTCTCCTTCTCAGGAACTGAAGACAAAGGCCAAATTCTTTATTATACAATGAAGTAGGGGAGGATTTATATGAAAAATCTTACTAATTCTGGAAGCTGGAAATGACCTGTGTCCCAGGAGATAGGAAGTAGACCATGTGTTCCTCATTAAGGTGGTCTCAAGACCTGCTCTGCTCCCAACTTGGTTCACTTTCCCAGCCCTTACCAAAGGGGCACCCAGTCAACCATTCAGCAGACATAAAAAATGAGTTGGATACCAGGTTCCCATCTGCCCCATCACCTGTTTCTCACGGTGTCCAGAGTATCATATAAGACCCCTAACAGACACTTAACAGAGACCCTGCAGGTTTGGTAAGGCAATTAGAGATCTGCTACATCCAGCCAGGCAGCAGCACTTTGGGAGGCCAAGACAGGTGGATTACTTGAAGTCAGGAGTTTGAGACCAGCCTGGCTAACATGGTGAAACACTGTCTTTAATAAAAATACAAAAATTAGCCAGGCGTGGTGGCACATGCCTGTAATTCCAGCTATACAGAAGGCTGAGGCAGGAGAATCACTTGAACCGGGAAGGCAGATGTTGCAGTGAACTGAGACCACGCCACTGCACTCCAGCCTGGGCAACAGCATGAGACTCCATCTCAAAAAAAAAAAAAAAGAGAGAGAGATCTACTACATCCTTCCCCCAGCTACCCAAGAGAACCCTTGGCCAACAATGAAGAGGGAAGAGGGGGGAAATCTAAATGACTACCTTCCACCTCTGGCATGCAAGAGGGGGAAAAAAGTAACAAGACAAAAGGCTTTAGGAGCTCCTAATGCTTAGAGTGAAAAAAAATCACAGGCTAGTTTTTTCATAGTCATTGATCCATCTCTGACAAGGCAAGAATTTTCCCTTCACCCTGGCCGCAGGTGGAAGCCCAGACTCTCTCCTAGCAAGGTATCCAGAATGGAGAGGGGCTACCCTTGTAGTGCAGTGCTGTGAATCCTCAACCCAGAGGCAAGAAAACAAGAAGACTATGTAATGAGCACCCACATGCCAAGCCCATGCAAGGCACTTTCAAGTGTGATCTCAGTTAATCCTCACACCAACCCCATAAGGTAGGCATCCCTGTTTTACAGATGAGGAGCCTGAGGCATAGAGAGGTTTATTAATTTGTCAATCAAAAAGTTCCAAGTTTCAAAGCTGGGATGAAAAGCCAGGTCTTCTGACTTTCACTCTGCCACACTGGATTTTTCCTCTGATCCAGCTGCAGCCTCCCATAAGAAGTTCACTCTTAATTTCATGTCCCATGCTTTGTCTTGGTCCCTGTGAGGAAAGGGGTCAGCTAAAGGCAGCTGTTCTATAAGGATGGGTAGGTATCCTGGCAAGATATTTCCTCTGAAATAGTAAACGTGACCTTAGAAGTTACTGTTTAGGGTACTCTCAGCTGAATAAAGTCTCCCAAGGAAACACTGAGGTACAGCAGTCTGCAAGTGCAAAAGCACACCTTCTGCGGATTCCCTACAAAGTGGGGTCCCCTGAAAGGGGCAATGTTAAAAGGTAAAGAAAGCAGGAATCAGGAGGACAAACAGGAGTAGTGTCAAAACTGCCATGGCAGGTTGGAAGACAGTTCAACAGATCAAAGAATACGTTTCCCAGTGACCAGGGTGCACAGAAGGACCTTTTGCTCCAGTCCAGGAGATGTGTTGCCATCTGCTTGGCCAAGAATGACTTCAAGGTCTTGAATGTGTCCCATGCAAGGCCCCAAGGGCACTCATTTCAACAGCAGTGGCAGCAGCCCCAGCTTATTCAATCTTTCCTTGGCCACTGCCTCCCAGCCCTTGTTGGCCTGTGGGTTACGGGGAGAGGGATGCAGGAGCCCTTCCACCTGGACCTCTGGCATCAGGCCTGCCAGAGCCCGTCGTGCCCGCTGCTCTGCCAGTCGCCCAACTCCCACCACCAGCCGCACCCCCAGTAGCTGCACCTGCCGGCAGAGGGCTGCATCACAGATCCCAAGAAGCTGTTCTCGCTGCTTGGCAGGCAGCTCAGCAGGAGTAAGGTTGCGCCCGCTGGGAGCCAGGAAAAGCAGAGGGCATAGATTGTGGACAAAACAGTGATGGAAGAAGACCTCAGGCTGTCCACAGAGGTTCCGGAAAAAGCCCCAGAATCGGGCACCACTCACTTCTGACTGTGGGCACTCCAGTCCCAGCACTGGTCGTTTAGGATGCTCTTGGGGAGGGGTCAGCACAGGCCCCACAATGCCCAACCAGTCCCGGACCATGCTTACTTCCCCAAAGGGCACCTGTGAGGAAGGAGAGAGACATGAAAGGCTTCAAACTGGAGACCTGAGGCCCGGGCTCTGGACCAACTGACTTCTTTATACCTTACATGAGGATCCAGCCTGCACCCCCTACCCCTACCTTCACCCAAAGGCCTGAGACAAGGATTCTTGGCCCTATGGTTTGAGCCTGTCTGTCTTTTTCCAGTTCTTCATTGTGAACCGTGGTCCAGAAAAATTTGTTTCCCTCTAGCCCAACTAGCCTTTGGGACTAAGTACAGGGACTACATTGAGATATCTAGCCCTACACAGGGTTTGATGGTTAGTACTGGGGACAGACAGATGGTCTGAGACAGAAAGGCAGCCAGGGTTAAAGGAGGCACAAGGATGGGCTGACCACTGCTGTCTGGATGCCCTCTCAGCCCCAAGCCTCAGGCTGTCATTTCCATCGATCATCATTGATCACCTTTCATCACCCAGTTGGGGTCAATAAAAGCGATTGAGCCTTCTGCCCTGAAGCCTCTTCCCCTCCCCCACCTGCCAAGCACCCCCACTGAGGGGCAGTCACTCATCCTGAGCCCTGAAAGAAAAGCGGGCAGGCACTGGAGCCAGGCTCTGTTTTGAACCTCGCCTTAGCTAGGAAACAGAACCCAGGTTCCCAGAACGCCCTGCATCTCTTACATACCCACCCCTGTCAACCAGTCTCTTCTGAGGACCCAGCAGTCCTAGTCCCTCTTCTGACCCCAACCACACTTCAGGGACAGGGGAGATCCAGTAAAGTAAGGATGGGGCTGGCGGAAGGAAGGGCTCTCAGAGGCAATTAGTGGCCAGCTCACAGGGAAAACGAAACTACCATAAATGTGCTTGGTTAATTATGGGCAGAGACGCTGGGAGAGGGCCTCGGACCACAGGAGCCAGTATATGTGTTGAGACAGAATGGGGCGGGAGGACCTACACATGTCTACAGCCATGCACATGCTCCTTCTCCACAGCACACCCAGCCAAGCATCCACCTAGAACCCCCCACTCCACCCACTGGGGAAGCCAAACCCTTTACCCCAGTCTGGGCCATGCCAAAAGGTCCAGGGTTCATGCCCAGGAAGAGTACTTCCTTGGGGCCCTGGCAGTAGCGAGTCACGTAGTTGCGATGTGGCTCCCATGCATACTCCACGGGATTGTAGATGATGCCCACAGGCTCCGAAAACTGCAGCTGGCTCAGCTCAGCATTGAGCCGAAGCTCCTCCTCCAGGAAGCTCTCAGCCAAGCTTCCAGGGCAGGGCTGGGGCTCCATCAGGGCACCTGCAGGCTCATGGATGGACCCCAGCAGGAAAGCCTGGGGCATATGTCCATGCCGCTGTCACCTGGGAAAAGAGATGGACAGAAGCCCCATCAACCCTCAGCCACAGAGTAGGAGGGATCCATGCTTGCCAGGGCCCCCACTACCATTTCCTGGGCTCAGAAGGGACCCTAAGAGACCATGTCAGTCATCTACCAACCACCAAGTAGGACTGAACTCATCTCAATTCTTGGTAGTGAAGGGCCCTTTCCCTCCCCACTTCCATTATCTGTCCTCTTCACATGGCACCTGGTGAGGATAAGCCATAGCCACCAAACATCTCCCACTCCAAATCTCCTTTCCATCAGGCATAGGTCACTAGTTCCTGGGCTATGCCGAGCACATAGTAGGTTTTCAATAAACATTTACTGGTGGCATCCTTTCAGCACCTTTAAGGTCATCCTAAAAAAGAAAAGCCCAGCCAGAATGGACTGTTCTGGAAAGCACGGCGCTGAAGAATGAAATGCAAGTGCACAGCCACAGCCCAGAGACCTGGGAAGGCTAATTACAATAGCTTCCAGGTGGTGAGCGACTGCTCTGCACCAGGTACACCTCATTGATCCTCACAACAATCCCATGAGGTGGGTATTACTGCTCCCCTGTTATAAGTGAGGAGGCTTAGCAAGATTAAGCAACTTGCCCAAGGTCTTACAGTTAGTAAGTAATAAAGCTGGATTTGATTGAGCCCAATCTCTCTGGCTCAAGGCTATGCTTTAACCACCCATGCCATCTTGCCTTAGATGGTTTGATCAGCCACCCTGCTAATTCTACAACCCCCTAACCCCAGCCTAGCTTCTTTCCCATACTCAGGAATACCGAGTAGGATGATTACAGACTCCTCATAGAATCTTACGAGCTACACAACCATGGCCAGAGCCTCAGGTTTCTGCCTTCAAATACAAAGAATAATAATATCCACTTAATAATGTTGACATAAGGAAGGCCAGGCATGGTGGCTCATGCCTGTAATCCCAGCACTTTGGGAGGCCAAGGCGGGTGAATCACCTTAGGTCAGGTGTTCAAAACTGGCCTGGCCAACATGGCGAAACCCCGTCTCTACTAAAAATTACAAAAATTAGCTGGGCATGCTGGGCGTGGTGGCTCAAGCCTGTAATCCCAGCACTTTAGGAAGCTGAGGTGGGCAGATCACCTGAGGTCGGGAGTTCGAGACCAGCCTGACCAAAATGGAGAAACTCCCACCTCTACTAAAAATACAAATGAGGCATGGTGGTACGTGCCTGTAATCCCGGCTACTCTGGAGGCTGAGGCAGAATCATTTGAACCCGAAAGGTGGAGGTTGCGGTGAGCCAAGATCATGCCATTGCACTCCAGCATGGGCAACAACAGCGAAACTCTGTCTCAAAAAAAAAAAATTAGCTGGGCGTTGTGGTGGGCACCTGTAATCCCAGCTACTCGGGAGGCTGAGGCAGGGAGAACTGCCTGAACCCGGGAGGCTGAGGTTGCAGTGAGCCAAGATCGTGCCACTGCACTCAAGCCTGGGCAAAAGAGCAAGACTCCATCTCAAAAAAAAAAAAAAAAAAAAAAAAAATTTGCTGGGCGCAACAGCTCATGCCTGTAATCCCAGTACTTTGGGAGGCTGAGGCAGGTGGATCACGAGGTCAGGAGTTCAAGATCAACCTGGCCAACATGGTGAAACCCCGTCTCAACTAAAAATACAAAAATTAGCTGGGCATGGTGGCACGTGCCTGTAATTCCAGCTACTTGGGAGGCTGAGGCAGGAGAATTGCTTGAACCAGGACCTGGGAGGCAGACGTTGCAGTGAGCCGAGATTGTGCCACTGCACTCCAGCCTGGGCTACAGAGGGAGACTGTCTCAAAACAAACAAACAGACGTAAGGATGGAATGAGATGTTATGTTTAGGTGAAGGGAGAAAAGGAAGAAATGGGAGAGGAAGAAGAAAGGGAAGAGAGAAGGGAGGTGGGAGGAAGGAGAAGGGAGGGGGCAGGAACATGACAGCAAGCTTTGTAAACTGCAAAGGCCATTGCTTCACTCCACTCCCATTCAAACCCAGTGTTCCAATCTGACCATTCTACTCACATTTTCAAAATGCCTTTCCTGCCTCAACTCCCAAAACCTTGCACATACCATTTCTACAGTCCAACCAAATACACTCCTGAAGTCAACCAGGACATCATCCAGCAGTCAGCCAGTCAACTAGGACTGTTGATTCCCCAACCTGTCCACATATCCAAGTCACTCCCATCCTTCAAAATGCAGCTCA
The DNA here is from genome assembly GCF_028858775.2 of Pan troglodytes. NCBI lineage: Eukaryota > Metazoa > Chordata > Mammalia > Primates > Hominidae > Pan > Pan troglodytes. The sequence goes on along the minus strand of NC_072408.2, from coordinate 41,675,019 downwards.
AACCATCCCTTTGATAAAGTCTTCCCGCCTCAGAACACTGCAGTATTTGCCATAGTGTCCCAACCCCACCCCCAACACAAGTAGGTCCCGTGTGAGGCCTGGGAATCTGTGTTTTTTGTTTTGTTTTGTTTTTTTTGAGACAGAATCTTGCTCTGTCACCCAGACTGGAGTGCAGTGGCGCGATCTCAGCTCACTGCAACCTCTGCCTCCCGGGTTCAAGTGATTCTCCCACCTTAGCCTCCTGGGTACTGGGATTACAGGTGCGCACCACCACGCCCGGCTAATTTTCGTATTTTCAGTAGAGACAGGGTTTCACCATGTTGGTCAGGCTGGTCTCGAACTCCTGACCTCATGATCTGCCTCAGCCTCCCAAAGTGCTGGGATTACAAACGTGAGCTACCGTGCCCCGCCTGGGAATCTGTATTTTAAACAAGCTTCCCAGGGCGATTCTGATGGTTGGTGAAAGGCTGAGAACCACTGTGTGTCACCGTGGTTACCGTCGTCTTAATGAATTCCTTTTGCCTCCCCAGCTAAACTTGGGCAGATCAAGAGCCAGGCCTTGTTCAATCTCCCTCCATAAGCCCAAGGTCCTGGCCCTTATTAGGTACTCAACAAACACCTGCTCAGCAATGTCCATCTTCTTTTTCACTTTTGTTTAAAACTACCTTCTGTGCTGGGCGCGGTGGCTCATGCCTGTAATCCCAGCACTTTGAGAGGCCAAGGCAGAAGAATTGCTTGAGGCCAGGAGTTCAAGACCAGCCTGGCTGACATAATGAGACCCCATCTGTAAAAATAAAAATAAAATAAACACCTTTTACCAAGGAGGCACTCCTGATGGATCCTTCTCCACTTCTATATCCTGAGTTCACTCAAGGCTTAGCTGCCCACTTTGCACTCTGCTTGTTTTCCAGACTCTGGGTCTGTGCCCATCATATGTGTGCCTCCCATGCGACAAGGACCATTGTCATTCCTTCCTCTCAACTTTCTGCCTGGGTCAGGAGTGACTTCTCCAAGATGAGAACTCAAGGTTGACACAACAGCTTGATAAACCTATTTTCTCACCCTAGCCTAGGGGAAGTGGGAGAGAAAAAAAATCAGAGGCCCAACTTAGGAAGTCCTTCCCTGACTGTCTCAGTAGTCTTTAACTGATCTGTTGTCCAGGTGGCTACCCAGGACAAACTGGGCTCATACAAAAGCTGAGAAGGGTGCTGTGGAGAACGCCAGTGTTTCAGGGGACCTTGCTTTGCATCTCCCCATGCAACACCAACATTAGCAGATTGGCTGCTCCAGCTCTAGAATCTCGAGAAGTCTTGAGCCCACCTTTGACATTTAGACACCTGTGTTGGAAACAGCAAGGCTGGGGAAAAGAGTGGCAAGACACTACTTTCATTGTTCCGTAACTTCAAAGCCTGATCTCATAGCAAGAGCCACAGGCTGGAAGTCAATTGATTTGAATTCTACTCCTGTTTCATCTCTAAGAAGGTTCTCTTGAGCAACTCATTTAACTCTCTTCTCTATGGAAAATCACATACTCCATCCAACCTACCACCTGTTAACTCATTTATTTTTTTCAATACTTATGAGTCTCTTACATGACAGGCACTGCAGCAGTCTCTTGATGAGGAAGAAATCCAAAAAGAGTAAAATGTAGGCCAGGCTTTCCGTAAGCTCATAATCTGCTGTGAGGGCAAATAAACAACTAACTGTAATACAGTGTGATGTGAGCTTTAATACCCGGAACAAAACACTAACAGAACCCAAAGGAGGAACTTGTAAGTTCTACCCAAAGTCGCCCCAAAAGCCAGAGGCTTAAGAAATGTAGATATTTTATAAAATACGGTGTCATACTACATTAAGCACAAAGACAGCGGAGTTGGACCAAGCGATAAGGCTGACCACCAAGGGCCGACTTCAGACTGATGTCAGACTTCTCTGACATCAAATCCTGGAAGTGAGGAAGGAATCGAAATCACATATGCACTCCCCTGTCCTTTGGAGGCACTCTGGGAGTCCAAGGGACAATAATAAATATCCTTAAACGAAATAATAATAATAATAATAATAATAATTAATAATAATAATAATAATAATGCATAGGCCGGGCGCGGTGGCTCACGCCCGTAATCCAAGCACTTTGGGAGGCCGAGGCGGGCGGATCACGAGGTCAGGACTTCGAGACCAGCCTGACCAACATGGTGAAACCCAGTCTCTACTAAATACAAAAATTAGCCGGGCATGGTGGCGCGCGCCTGTAATCCCACCTACTCGGGAGGCTGAGGCAGGAGAATCGCTTGAACCCAGGAGGCGGAGGCTGCAGTGAGCTGAGATCGCGCCATTGCACTCCAGCCTGGAAGTCAGAGCAAAATTCCGTCTCAGAAAAATAAATAAACAATAATAATAATAAAGCATAAACTCAAAAAGAGCATTTCATCTGGTTCCAAAGGGGCCGACTACTAAGGCACCATACAAAACCTCCGGGGGCGCCCGCTGGCTCCGGCCGACTGGAAAGCCTTGATCCTGCAGACCTCCCAGGCGGTTTCATAGGCTGGGCTCTCCCTGCACTGAGTCTTACCCCATACGGAGGGAGGGACCCCAAAACATAGAAATTCTAACCACCCTCTCGGCTCAGCCCCGACGACCCTGGGAGCCGTCAACTTGCCCCCACAGTCCCGGATTCCCAGCCCCCTACTTCCTCACCTGGTCCAGCTCCCCATCCAGTTTCCGGTTCCTTTCCCCCACCCCAAACCCAACCCCCGGCGCTAAGGACAGTGGGAGTCGTAGTCTACATTGTTTAGGGAAGGAGATTGGCGTACCCGCAGCCACTTCCGCCGGAAATGCTCCAATCCCGGAAGGCGCGCTAAATTAGCCCTAAATATCGCTGGGAATTGTAGTTTAATCTTTCCATCAGCGTTAAATCAGGAAGTCTTGAGAAGTGAAAAGCCACAGCCTGTAAGTACCTAGGAAATCCTGGGTTCTATCCCTAAAGGGCATCGCCCTTCCAAAAGTTCATTCACTATTTTCCCGAAGGGATTGCAAATCAGGAAGCTTCAACCATCCCCAATCCCTCACCCACCTGAGGGTATTAACAATAGCTAAAGACCATTTCTAGGCCCCCTGCCACCCTGGGTATAAGAGGCTTCTCCTTTGCAGCCTGCCATTACTTATATAGAACATCCACGAAGACATTTCTGGTAGCTCCTAACAACTTTTTAGCAAGGAGCATCCCCCATTACTGTCCAAGCCCATCTCCAGAGTGTCACCATTTTGACTTCTTTCTCTGCCTTGCTATCTGCCCAACCCTATAACCTCAGTATTAGTCAAGAGTTTTCCAGAGAACAGAACTAACAGGATATCTATCTATATGACGAGATTTATTCCAAGAATTGGCTCACAGGATTGTGGAGGCCAAGAAGTCCCACAGTCTCCCGCTCTGCTGTCTATACACTGGAGAACCAGGAAAACAGGTGGTATAATTCAGGAAAGTCCAAAGCAGGGGAGGGGGCTCACTGCTAAATCCCAGAGCCTGAAGGACGAAGAACCAGGAACTCCAATGATGTCCAAAGGCAGGTAAAATAGATGTCCCAGCTCATGAAGAAAGAGAATTTGCCTTCCTCCACTCTTTTGTTCTACTGGCCCCCAAGGGATTGGATGGTTCCCACCCATATTAATGAGGGTGATCTTCTTAACTCAGTCTACCAATTCAAATGCAAATCTCTTCCAGAAACACTCCACAGACATATCCAGAAATAATGTTTTACCGGCTATCTGGGTGTCCCTTAGACCACTCAAGTAGACACATAAAGTTAGCTATCACTCTTCCATCCAAATCTTCTCCCTCAAATACTTTGTCCAGGAAGGCTTCCCTGATCAATCCTCATCCCATGGCTGCACCTAACAGTCCATTCCCCCACCATTCCCCCATCCCAATATCTATGTCCAAATCTGTCCTATTCCTAGTTTTGTTCTTGTGCTCTATCTGGGTCTGGTTCTGTGTCCTGACTCTAAAACTTTCATTAGACTGGGAACCCCCTAAGGTTAGTTATCTTCTATATTCCTCCCACCCCACAATCTCCACACACCTTAGCACAGCCAAGGCTCTAATCACAGAAGCAAGGTCTCCCTGTGAGTGGTAGAAAAGGAGACCTATAAACCCCAGAACAGGAAGAAGTGAGAGAAAAAGGATGCTATTCCCTTCCCAGGACTTGTCTGATCTCCTATCAACAAAAACTTAATGGGTGCAGTAGGAGCTTCAGGGAGCTGTGAGCAGTGACCTGCTGACATCAAGGGTGAGAAACTACCCTGACCCTTGCAAGACTTTGGAAATGGAATTAATCATCCACCTCATGAAGCCCATAATTTCCTGAGCTTTAATTTTTACCAGATCCTCTCCCTCTCTGTGTCTCTCTCTGCCTGTGTTATTTGCCCCTCTCTACTTATGTAAATTTATCTCTATTTCTAGTCTCTTGTGTAGCTTTCTCTCTGTATCTGCAGGTCTCTGTCTCCCTCTGTGAACATCTCCCTGTTTCTGCTTCTTACCCTAGAATGACTGGAATAAGAGAATCTGAGCTTCTAGAACAAGTTCCCCCATCTCTGTGTGTCTATGTATTTCTGTGTTTCTGACCAAAAATAAGGTGAGGGGACCTCATTGTGGTGTCATCTCATTGCTTAAAAATTCCAGGATTTCCACCATCCCTTGGACAACCCTCCTGTCCACCCCGACCCCTCTGTCACTTGCTTGCCCAGCACTTCTGTTCTAGTTTGTCATCTTGGCAGCCCCTCCACATTCAAAGTCTGCTTCTGGCAGAACAGTAATGAGTGAAATGAGTAACAGGCAAGCAGAGATCCCCCAGGACCTCCACCTCCCCACCCCTGATTTCAATTTCCTAGAAGGCTTGAATAACTGTTTCTGTCCCTATAAGCCCATCCACCCCAGGGAACCCAGAGATAGGAAGTCCAGATATAAGGAGAAACTGAGGCTTAGGCAGCCCACAGTGAGTCCCTACAGCCAATGCCAGAGGGGCCTGGGGCCTTCTCTCTCTCTAGTCCATGCTATTCCTCCCCGCCCAGTGAGTCACTCCCAGGAAAGATGGAGGTGAGGCGCTCTCCTGAAGTACGCGTGCTTAGAAACAGAGACCCTGAGGCTTTCAAGAGATAGAGCCCAAGAGATGAAACATGGGCTTGGGTGCAGCCCTTCCAACCAGTCTCTTCCATTTATTAGTCTTCATGTCTTCTGGGAAGTCTTCAGGAGGCTGCTGACTGTGATTTACGGGTAGAGCCTTGTGGGGCAGGAACAGAAGATGACCCAGGTTATCGCCTGGGTAAGAGCCTAGAGAGTTGAGTCACCGGGCCTGGGGCAGGGCTCCAGGCATACCCACCAGCCAGCCCCTCTGTCCTGAGCCCGGGAGGGAAGGGGTTAACCGGCTCACTTGTTTTCCTTTGGTTTCCTCGGGCTGCTGGAGCTGTGTTGGGCCATGAGCGCCATCTATCGGCCTCTTTGGGTCCCAGCTCCGACTCTGCTCACTTGGGCTGCTAGGCGGATCTTTCAGCCTTTCCCTTGCCTCGCCGCTTCTCACGGGGAAGGGCTGTCTAGCTGCGGGGCCTCCCACTGCACAAAACAAAGGTCGGGAATTGGAGAAGGTGAAGGCCATGTTTCCCCCTTCATAGATACTAAGTTTCACCCTGTTCAGTTCCCACTCACTGTTTCTGACCTGGGGAGCCCCAAAGGGGGTTCTGGTGTTTAACTTTCAGTGTAGCCACCTTCCCCACTTCCACTACACTGGGTCCTGTCCCGATTAGCCCAACAAACATCAAAAGAGCATAGGACAGTGAAGACAGCATAGCAGAGGCCTCAGGACTTTGGGCTCTGGAATCAGACTGCTGCGTTTGAATCCAAGCTCTGCCACTTACTCATGGTGACCTTGGGCATGCTACTTAATTTCTCTGTGCCTCAGTTATCTCAGTTGTAAAATGGGATAATCATTGTAATCTGTATCTTCTTTTGTGATGTTTAAATGACTTAATTACATTAAGTGCTTATTACAGAATTTGGGCTCCACAAAGGGTAGTTATTGCTGTTGCTCTGCCAGGGTCTCAGGCAGATGCTAGTCTGAGTACCCAAGACCCAGTCCATGAAGCCCTATCAGACACACAAGCACGGAGGACAAGACTGGGGAGCTCATCCTGTAGATTTCCCAAAGACAGTGACCTGCATGCAGGGTTAGGTTTGGAGTTGGAAGTTCAGGATTGCAAGGAAAGTAACTCTTCAGGTCTCCAAGGTCAGCAGGAGTTGGGATAAGGAGGTCACAGCAAGAAAGAACCTGAAGTAAAGATGTAGGAAGGAAATGCATTAAGGAAGAAGCATTAACAGGCCCTTTAAAGGGCCCTGATTTGGGGAAGGGAAAAGGGCTCCTTGATGTGTGAGTTAAGCAAGGGCCACTGCATCCCAAGGACATGTCCTTGGCACAGATGCAAAAGTCTCCAGACTTGATCAGATTCCCCATGCCTCCCCATTCCATCTGTGGGGACTTAACACTCCATGTCTTTTCCTCAGCCTAGTGAGGAGGGGCACTTACAAGGAGAGAAAGCTATCTGCAGGGCCCACAACCAGAGGAGCTAGGCTGTGAGTTCATCCATTTGTGTCTTTTTTTTTTTTTTTTTTTTTTGAGACAGGGTCTCACTCTGGAATGCAGTGGCATGATCATGACTCACTGCACTCTCGACCTCCTAGGCTCAAGCAGTCCTCCCGCCTCAGCCTCTCCAGTAGCTGGGACTACAGGTGCGCACCACCACACCCAGCTAATTAAAAAATTTTTTTTGTAGAGACAGGGTCTTGCTATGTTGCTCAGGCTGGTCTTGAACTGCTGGGCTCAAGTGATCTTCCCACCTCGGCCTCCCAAAATGTTGGGATTATGGGTGTAAGCCACCGCACCTGCCTGATTTGTTTCTCAACAGGTTCAGCCATCTCGCTGTCTCTGTATCTTCTATATCTCTGCCTTCATCTACCTTACAAGAAATGGGATTATTCTCCAAGGGGTGAGAATAAGGTGACAAAGTGACACCCTCTCAGTTAAGACAGAAATGCAGAGCCAGTGGGGTCCCTGGCTCAGCCTCGCTACCCTGCTACGCACACCTCAGCCCCAAGGCAGCACAACCTAGCTTTATGGATTGTGCCTACTTAACTGGAGGAAGATGACAGCGTCTAGGTCTCCTCAACTCTGGTGTCCTCCATCTCCTGGGGCCTGGACGCCTGGGTCCCCAAGAGAGGAGCAGGAATAGGCTGGATGGGCTGATTTGCATCACTTACTTGGGAAGCAATTATCAGAGGAGCTGTCAGCTCAATGCAGCTCTCTCCTCACTAATTGGATTTCACCAGAGCCCGGGGCTTGGGGGGCCGAGTAATTTGGCTTGATGCAGTGGTGGGAGATGTCAGGGCCAGGAGGCCGGACAATCTGTCTGAGTGGTGTTAGAGTTGTCCAGAGCAATTATCCTGAGGGACCACACAGACATCAGACAGACGGACAGACAAGGGAATGGGACTGATCCCCAAGTCCTTTAGCAGGAAGGATGGAAGTGAGACTTGGAGAATGGGAGGAGCATCTCCCACAGGTTGAGCCAAATTGAGCAACTAGAAGAGGATCAAGATGAGTCTGAGAGAGTGGCCATGGGACCAAGCGGGAGGACGACCCAAGAATCCTAGCTTCCAGCCTACTCAACACCGAGGCCCAGCCCTGCCTTGCCCTGCACTCCCAGGGAACCAGTCACAGAGCAGGAACTTGAACCTAGGGTGATTCTTCTGAGCTCTGCTCCTTCCCCTGCAATGTTCCCAAAAGACAATTTCCTTGCCTCTGGCCCTGGCTCTGTCATTTGCCTTCTCTTGCTCCTGCAGCCCTCTTGAACCTGTCCTTTCCTTCCCACCCATACTGCCCCTCTCATCTCTCTGGTGATCCCTCTCTCTGTCTCTGTCCTCCATTCCACATCTTTCAGAACAGTGGTAAGGGTGATAGTAACAATAACTAACCGTTAGTGAGTGCTTTGTCCACACCAGACACCACCCTGAGTGCTTTATGTGGATTGTTTCCTTTACTCCTCTCAGCAACACTTTGAGGGACATACTTTTTTTTTTTTTTTCTTTTTTGAGACAGAGTTTTGCTCTGTCACCCAGGCTGGAGTGCAGTGGCACAATGTCGGCTCACTGCAACCTCTGCCTCCCAGGTTCAAGGGATTCTCCTGCCTCAGCCTCCTGAGTAGCTGGGATTACAGGCACCTGCCACCACGCCCGGCTAATTTTTATATTTTTAGAAGAGACAGGGTTTCACTATGTTGGCCAGGCTGGTCTTGAACTCCTGACCTCAGGTGATCTGCCTGCCTCAGCCTCCCAAAGTGCTGGGATTACAGGCGCAAGTAAGCCACCGTGCCCAGCATTTTTTTTTTTTTTTTTTGAGACAAAGTCTCACTGTGTTGCCCAGGCTGGAGGGAAGTGGCACAATCTTAGCTCACTGCAACCTTCACCTCCCAGACTCAAGCAATCCTCCCACCTCAGCCTCCCAAGTAGCTGGGACTACAGATGTGCACCACCACACCCTGCTAATTTTTAAATTTTTCTGTAGAGATGGGGGTCTCACTATATTGCCCAGGCTGGTCTCAAACTCCTGAGCTCAAGTGATCCTCCCACCTCAGCTTCCCAAAGTGCTGAAATTACAGGCATGAGCCACCATGTCCAGCTCAAGGATGTTCTGATAGCAGGTTGAAAAGAGCACTGAACTTTCAAGGAAATTTGGAGCTGGGAGTCTGCCACTTGCCAGCAGTGTGACCTTAGGAAGCTCATGACCTCTGTGAACCTTGGGCTAATCATTTCGTTCTTCACCTGGAAGAGACGATGACAATGCCTACTTCACGGGACACGTGATGCATCCTTGTCTTATCTGCTCTGAGTCTATCAGATAAGCTGTGGGGATATGTCTGTTCTCTCCACCTTTCTACCTTACTGTTGAGCCTCTGCCTCTTTGACCCCCATTAATTCAGGTATGTAGCCCAGGAGTCCTACCACTCTGCTCCCTCACTGTCACTCACTGTCACTCAAGCATGTTGATTTTCCTGATGTTTCACCCTTTTCCAAGAAGTCCAGAGGACCAGCCCACGTTGGCCCCACCACTCCCTTAACAAGTGAGATTTGAGTTCTCCCTCTGAAAATATGAATAATAAAGAAACGAGGCACTAGGCCTAGAACTGAATGCAAATTGGCCCCAGTGCTCAATCCAAGAAAGAGAATGCTTGAGCTGTGGACCCACAGAAATCCTATGCTTATTTGCATGTCATTTGCATTATATTTACATGTGATCAATTTCATGTTCAAATGCACAATCCTCCCTCCCCAGTTTTCCTCCCCTAGAATCCTCTCAGCCTCTGCCCCCATCATTCCCCACAGCCCCTGACCCTCCTCTCCTAGCCCCTGCCACAACCTTCCTCATCCTTCTCTTTCTTTCTGCCAGTCCCCAGCCCCTGGCTCCCCTGCTCTACAGGCAAGGACCCACTTGCCCAACACCCAGAATAGCGTCCTGGGGTCTCACCCCTTAGTTTAGGAGGGACATCCCTGCTTGCCCCCTCCCACCCTGAGCTGAGCAGGCGCAGCAGACAGCAAGCGCGCCTCTCAGCAAATCCCAGCCCCATTCAGCCTGGTGATTAATGGCGCTGCCCTCCCCATGAACCTGCCTTTAATACTGAGGAAGTTATGAAACCGCTATACATCAGCAGCTCCGGCCCCACTGCCCCCGCCCGCGTCCTCCTCCCCTCTACCCCCCACCCTCCAGCTCCCTCTTCAAAATCTCATCTGGGCTCCTGTCTCCTGGGCCCACCCCTCCTCTGGCCTTTGCTGGGGGGAGGAGGGTGTCTGTCCCTGCTGCCATCCCTGGTAAGGACCACATCTCATTTTCCCTTCCTCTCTCCCCCCTGCTCCGCCCTCTCTCCCTCCCCCCAACCCACGGCTGCATCTCCGGACCCATTTAGAATTGCTGACATTTTATCTGCATTACATACATCACTCCGTCCCCAGCAGCCATCTCTCATGGATTGTCGGGGGGCGAGGGCGGGGTGGTCCTCAGCTTGGGAAGGTGACAGAGAAACAGGGTGGAGGTGCGGAGATAGATAGCACTTCCTCCACACGCTTTTTCCCTCAGGGCCCAATCCCCAGCCACCTGAGAGGCTGTGCAGGTGGGAGCCTAGGATAGCTGATGGCAAGGGTTGTACCCTAGCCTCCTCCTGCCAGTCACTGCTATCTCATAACATCAAAAGCCTTTTTCTCAGACCACACAGACTAAGGAAGGTCATGTTGCGTATCTTCCTGCCATGGGACTCCTCCTCAGGACATTATAAAAGGGGTTGTTTAACGTCTTAGCAGGCCTTCTCTAATATTTTCCACACTGCCCTTTTAGGAAGTCTCTCTGAATGTCTAACCACTGTGCTCCATGCTGCAGCCATTATTGTCTTCTTGCTTTGTCCTTAGAAGGTTGAAGAGCAATATTGTTCCTCAAATGCGTTAAACCCTTTGTTAGGATGCCTGAGCAACCATAAATACAGTCACTTTTCCACACTCCTGAGGCTCATAAACATGATAGGAGGCAGAAAGTAGGGCCGCCTTAGAAAGGAGGAAATTGAGACCCAAAATCAGGAGAAGGAAAAGCAAGAACCTGTCCAAGATCAGGAGGCAAGGACACAGGGGCCCCACGATCCCAGTGGGCAGTTTGCTCTCCATAGATAGTGGACAGGCAGAGGGCAATGACAGACGGAGAATTCTGGACCAACAGATAGACAGCAGAAGGGAAAGAAAGGGGCAACCAGGAGGGAGACAGGCAAACAAAGAGACAAACAAACAAAGAGCTAGACAGACAAAGGGACCGTCAGCCAGGGACAGGCAGACAGGCAAGAGAAAGCCGACAGAGGCGCTGGTACAGCATGTCCCAGGCTGGACACATGAGAAGGGCTCTCTCCGTCTGTCTCTGTCACTCAGGGTCTCTGCTGGAATGTGTCTCTCAGGGTCTCAGGCGCTTTTTGCTCACTGGGTTTGCATCTATCTACTTCCCTGGAAATCTCTGTTTTTCTTGGGCCTCTCAACAGACTGTCCCTTACCTTGTGGTCTCCCCTGTCTAAGACCCCATCCCAGTCACTCCCTCTGTCTCAGGTCATCTTTCTGACCTGCTCTTCACTCTCCCTGTCAGAGAAATTCAGACGCTTCCTGCGGGCTTTGGGAAGCTTCCACAGGAACCGAGCCAGTCCTCCCGGGATGAATGGGAGGGGCGAGGGCTCTAGCAGGGGAGGGGTGGGGAAGGAATAGCTCTTGGGCCTGGAGAAGGGAAAGAGCTGATAGGCCTGTGTCCCCAAAATCTAGCAGGCTTAGCCAGTAAGGCAAGAAGAGCCCGGGCAGGGAAGGTAAAGGGTACAGGACCCTCTGTCCTGTGGCTCAAACCCACACAAAACAGGCCTCAGGCAGTGGGTGCAGGGGTGTGAGTCACCTGCTGTTTGCATCTCATTTGCATGTTTCTGGCTCCCAGTTCAGTCTGGTCCCAAGAGGCTTGGGGGCAGGGAGGGGATCATGCACCAGAGTCCATGACTCTCACGTACCTCCTGACAGCACAAGGCGTGTTCCTGTCCTCTCCTACCTTAAAGCCAGCCTCAACCCCAAAAGTCGGCTGGACACATCATCCTCCAGACATGCCCTGTACTGTCCTGTCTCCAACTTTTGTCATGGTCCTCCGAGTCTTCCCCACTCCTCTCAATTTCGCTCAACATTAGCCATTTTTTTTTTTTTTTTTTGAGACGGAGTTCCACTCTTGTCGCCCAGGCTGGAGTGCAATGGTATGATCTCGGCTCACTACATCCTCTGCCTCCTGGTTTCAAGCAATTCTCTGCCTCAGCCTCCCGAGTAGCTGGGATTACAGGCACCCACCACCACGCCCTGCTAATTTTTTGTATTTTTAGTAGAGATGGGGTTTCACCATCTTGGCCAGACTGATCTTGAACTCCTGACCTCGTGATCCACTTGCCTCGGCCTCCCAAAGTGCTGGGATTACAGGCGTGAGCCACCGCACCTGGCCTAGCCATCTTTTTCTTTTTTGTTTTTTTTGAGGTGGAGTCTCGCTCTGTTGCCCAGGCTGGAGTGCAGTGACTCAATCTTGACTTACTGCAAGCTCCGCCTCCCGAGTTCACACCATTCTCCTGTCTCAGCCTCCCCAGTAGCTGGGACTACAGGCGCCCGCCACCACGCCTCGCTAACTTTTTTTTTTTTTTTTTGTATTTTTAGTACAGATGGGTTTTCACTGTGTTAGCCAGGATGGTCTCGATCTCCTGACCTCGTGATCCGCCCACCTCGGCCTCCCAAAGTGCTGGGATTTCAGGCATGAGCCACTGCGCCCGGCCACAGACTAGCCATCTTTTAAAGCCAGATACCAAGTCCTCCACTTCCATGAAGGCTTCTCTGATCACACAAACCCCAAGTGATCATAATCCTACAGCTCTCAATGCTGAAAGGCACCTAAAGAAATCAGATCTGTCTTACCCATCTTCAGGAGATAAGGCTTCACCATCCCCGTTTTATAGATGAGGCAACCGAGGCCCAGGATCAGTTAATGTAGGTTTCCCAGAGCAGAATAGCCAGCAAGTAGGGAGGAGATGAAGGCCCAGGGCACACCTCTCCACACCCCCAGCTCCCACTGCCCCTTGTCATTCATTTAGCAGGGAGCAATGCCCTGTTCTGCACCACTCTCGCATGGCTAGTGAGCTGACCATTGGGCATCGTTGCTCCCCTTCTGGGTTGGGATTTCAGTCTCCCATGACTCCCTAGGCTTCAGCCATACAGAACTACTGCCGGTTCCCTAAATTCTCCTTGCCCTTTCTTAGCAACATGTCTTTGCCTGTGGTAATCCCTCTGACAGGACTGCCTTTTTCTCCACCCACTGCTGAACCTGGCAAACTCCAGCTCATCCCTCAAAACCCATCTCAACCATCACCTCCTCTGTGAAGCCTTTTCTGATGTTCTTCTTCAGATCCCAGCAACATATTCAAACGTCTGAGGCAGCACTTGTCACACTGCTGCTGACACCGCAGCCTCCCTCCCTAGCCACAAGTCCTTCAAGGGCAAGGACCACCATGTGCTATTCAGCTGTCTCCCCAGGATACACACAAATACAGGCACACATTTAATTGAACCAGATTTTATTATCAACTTCCTTCCCATCCCAGGCCCACAGAACAGAAGCATCAGCCTAGTGGGGAGGTCAGAAAGAAAGACTGAGAAGAAAACAACTCAGGAGATGATCGGGGGTACAGCACGTGCATTACTTAGTGCTCTTGATCATCTCTTTCACCTAACTTAATGCTTAGTAAAGGAAGGAAGGGGCTGGGTGCGGTGGCTCACGCCTGTAATCCCAGCACTTTGGGAGGCCAAGGCGGGCAGATCACGAGGTCAGGAGATCGAGACCATCCTGGCTAACATGGTGAAACCCCGTCACTACTAAAAATACAAAAAATTAGCTGGGCGTGGTGGCGGGCGCCTGTAGTCCCAGCTACTCAGGAGGCTGAGGCAGGAGAATCGCTTGAACCCAGGAGGCAGAGGTTGCAGTGAGCTGAGATCATACCACTGCACTCCAGCCTGGGCGACAGAGCGAGACTCCGTCTCATAAAAAAAAAGAAGGAAGGAAGGGAGGAAGAGAGGAAAGTAAAGGAACAGAGGAAATAGGAAATAGAGCTGAAGGAGAAAGGGGAAGAAAGAAGGAAGGGAGAATAAAAAAACAAAGTAAGAAAAGAGGTGGATGCAGGGTAGAAAGTAGAGCCAGAGAAGGGCCTTGTGGGAAGACGGAGGGGAGGAAACAGGAGGAGCCAGGGGAGCGGGAGGCCAAACTTTTGACTCTGGAGCATGTCCAGCAGAGATCCTGGCCTTGAGCCTTAGTATCATTCCTGCCACCATGTTCCAATCTGGGAAATGGACACATCTCCCCTTCTCCAGGAACAAAGGAGTCTGGGCAGGGAGCACCTGCTGTGCTGTGCTTCCCCCCCCCCCCCCCAGAGGCCCTTTCACATCTGCCGTCTCCCAAAGCTCACCACAGCCCTGGGAAGTAGGAGTTCTTATTCCACCCTTCCCTTCTGATGCAGGGATTGAGACAGAGCGGTCCGCCATGCGGCTCCAACAGGTAGGGTCTGACTCCAAAGGCCTGCTCTTCCCTTGACCCCAGGGTCCCCTCAGCATTGAAGACAGAAGAGGCAAATGACATTTCATGTCCCACTTGGAAAGTCAAGGTGCAGAAAACAGAGGGGACCAGACTCCTTCATATCCTGCGCAGCGTCATCTCCTGCCGCAAGAAGCACTCCACCCACATGACTCAGTCTTTGCCCAGTAGGTTGATGATAACCTAAGAAGCTGAAGACCTCACAGGGGCTCTGAAAGCCAACTGAAGTAGATGCAGGAAACTGTTCCATCATGTCATCCTTCCCTCTGCCTTGGGTCACCAGCCAAGGGAGGGAGTGGCTCAGGTGTTTTCCTTTCCACCCCTTTGTAAGCCCCCACGCAGATCTCCTCCCCATCCCAGAAGCCCAAGGAGCCAGCAATATCTGTGGTTCCCTGAGGTTCGGAGAGACACAGTAGCAAATAACTGTACCCAGGCCCCACTCCCCACTTCCAGGGATGTATAGCTTTGGGGTGTGGAGCACAGAGGACTTTTCCCAGAGCCTCACCCCAGATGAACAGCCAACTTCCCTTTGTTCAGCCTTCCTCAGATACTCAAACCCAGCAGCCCATGGCCTTCTCTGTCAGGAAGTCCTTCCTGATGTCTAACTTACATCTTTCCTGCTGCTGTCTATCCAGCCCTTAGCAGTGACAGGAGAGCAGTCTGAGCTCTAATGATCAGGGAATGGGGACAAGAACAAGTACTTCCCTTCAAGCCTTGGGTAGGGGAGTAGTAAGCAAAGAAAGAAGAGTGGCTCACTCAGCCTCATCTCTCCTGGCCTGTAGCAGTAGAAATGGAGGGTAGACAACTGGAAGGACTTCCTAGCCAAGCAAAGGAAGGTACTTCTGGAATAGGATTATAAAGTGCAAAGGCTGCGCCCTTTCTGGTGGCCTCCCAGCCTGGCAGAGACCCTTCAGTGGCAGCTTCAGAAGGATAACCGGCACTTCCAGAAAAGCTCAGGGTGCTGGGATTACTGGGAACCCTTGCAGCTCCAGCAAAAAGAAAAACCTGGTCCTGGAGCCCCCTTGTGGCCGTGCAGAGGCAGGACAGGCAGTTCCACCTCCCACCACCACACCCGTGCTTAGAGCTGGGGCCCAGGGTTGCTGATGCAGAGGACAGGGAACCCAGGGCCCCACCTTCTGTGAGAGGCCAAATCGGCAGCCCCAGCCCCGAGGGCACCTGATCAGGAAGGAGTAGGGCCCAGAAGGAGCACTGGAAGAGGACACAGGCTAACCCCATTCTGTTCCTAATCTGCCGCTCTCCATCTGGTGACCCTGGACACACCTCCCCGCAGAGCCTCAGTGACCTCATTCATTAAAAGGAAGAAAAAGCCAGGCACGGTGGCTCACACCTGTAATCTCAGCACTTTGGGAGGCCGAGGCGGGCGGATCACGAGGTCAGGAGATCGAGACCATCATGGCTAACACGGTGAAACCCTGTCTCTACTAAAAATACAAAAATTAGCTGGACGTGGTGGCACATGCCTGTCCCAGCTACTCAGGAGGCTGAGGCAGGAGAATCGCTTGAACCAGGGAGGCGGAGGTTGCAGCAAGCTGAGATCATGCCACCGCACTCCAGCCTAGGCAACAGAGCGAGACGCCGTCTGAAAAAAAAAGTAAAACTCCCTCTGGCCCACCATTTTACCTTAAAGAAGTGTGGAAAGAACCAAATGCAATGATAATGTTCCGTACGTGAACTTGAATCATTTTTAAAACTCCTCTTCAGGCCGGGCGCCATCACGCCTGTAATCCCAGCACTTTAGGAGGCCAAGGCGGGCAGATCACTTGAGGTCAGGAGTTTGAGACCAGCCTGGCAAACATGGTGAAACCTCGTCTCTACTAAAAATACAAAAATTAGCCATGCGTACTGGTGCATACCTGTAATCCCAGCTACTTAGGAGGTAGAGGCAGGAGAAGTGCCTGAACCCAGGAGGCGGAGGTTGCAGTAAGCCAAGACCACAACACTACACTCCAGCCTGGGCAATAGAGCGACACTCCATCTCAAAAAAGAAACAAACAAACAAACACCCTTCTTCAAATATGTGGGAAGAGTTGGGCACAGTGGCTCACACCTATAATCTCAGCATTTTGGGAGACTGAAGCTGGAAGATCACTTGAGGCCAGGAGTTCAATAAAGGCTAAGCGCAGTGGCTAACTTCTGTAATCCCAACACTTTGGGAGGCCAGGGTGGGAGGATTGCTTGAGCCCAAGAGTTCGAGACCAGCTTGGGCAACAACATGAGACCTCATCTGTACAAAAAAAAAAAAAGCTAGACACGGTGGGTGCACCTGTGTCCCAGCTACATGGGAGGCCAAGGCAGAAGGATCACTTGAGTCTAGGAGGTCGAGGCTGCAGTGAATCGTAATCAAGCCACTACACTCCAGTCTGATTGACAGAGCAAGACCGTGTCTCAAAAAATAAAATTAAAATAAAAACAAAGGTGTGGGCCAAGCACGGTGGCCCATGCCTGTAATCCCAGCACTTTGGGAGGCCAAGGTGGGCAGATCACGAGGTCAGGAGATCAAAACCATCCTGGCTAACACGGTGAAACCCTGTCTTTACTAAAAATACAGAAAATTAGCAGGTGTGGTGGTGGGTGCCTGTAGTCCCAGCTACTCGGGAGTCTGAGGCAGGAGAATGGTGTGAACCCGGGAGGCAGAGCTTGCCGTGTGAGCTGAGATCGCGCCACCGCACTCCAGCCTGGGCGACAGAGAGAGACTCTGTCTCAAAAAAAAAAAAAAAAAAAAAACAAAGATGTGGAGAGAGGGGTCAGGAACTGACCCGCTACAGAATAATTCTGGACCTGCAATGGTGGGTGCAGATGGGACTGATGGGTTCTGCCCATCTCGAAACCCACCACTCCAGAGCTCCTGGAGGGAGGCAGACTAGGAGCCCTTAGAAGGAAGAGCCAAAAGGTCCCCAACACAGCCCTTCAATCCTCCACCAGTGCCTACTTTCAGAAGGTTGGGCCTGGTTGGTAAGGGCCCATTTAGCCAGATAGTGGACAGCAGAGCTGGCCTGGGGCCCGAGGGCATTCAGTACAACATCGGGGAAGCCTCAGGTGTCGGCATGCCTACTTCATAGTGTCAGTGGCTCTCCCAAGCTTGTGCACTCACCAACTCATCCCACCTACCAGCTGACCCCAGGGCCAGAGGCAGGATAGAGACCAGAGGGGCCTTCTGGAGTTCTGGGTCAAGGGCTGA
Source organism: Pan troglodytes (assembly GCF_028858775.2). Lineage (NCBI taxonomy): Eukaryota > Metazoa > Chordata > Mammalia > Primates > Hominidae > Pan > Pan troglodytes. Next base: position 41,657,607 of record NC_072408.2, on the reverse strand, counting down.
GGCAAAGGCACACCGAGACCCCCAGGTATGCCTTCACCCCATGCACAGCCACACACACGGCTGGCTCCACAGATGGACCCAGCACACCCTCAGATCTCCCACACACAGACCCTCCAAGCATCCCATCCTGAGAAGATGAGGGACGGTTGGAGTGGATGGTGAGGCCACAGGGCCCAGAGCAGGGACAATGGTCAAGGCCAGGGCAGGAGGGTGCCCCAAACCATCCTTCAGTATCAGTGTGGCCCTGAGGAGCCCATGATCTCTGAGCCCCTGGCAGCACTCATGAAGAGGTCAGGGGATGGGCACAAAGTCACCCTAGCAGGGGTTTGTGGGCATGTGAAAATGGGAGACCAGGAAGAAGAAGAGGATTATAAGCCTGGAGAGAGACCAGTCTTTCCCCTTGGATCCACACCATTATTCAGAACTACTCACTTAGGCTATTTGGAAGTTTTTCCAGGCATCTAGCCTCAATCCTTCCTGCTGGAATTGGAGAGGATTTCTCTCTGGGAATTAATTACTCTGGCTTTTTACCTCTGTTATAAACCAAACAAAGAATTCTGAAGAGGGAAGAAGGGCAAAAACTGGTGATAGATGAGAAGAAGGGAGCAGGAGGCCAGGGGAGCCAGGAACAGCAGTGACAGTCAGAGGCAGTGTCTGCAGCGCTCTCTCCTCCCCACCTACAAGGGGAGATCAGGGAATATGGACTTTCCTTGGAGAAGAAACTTGGGACAGATGACAGGGAGGACTTCTCAGAAAATAGTTGATAAGCACCTTCTCTGGAGATTAGAGGGAGAGAGAAGAGAGGAAGAGGTAGGTAAGAGCGCAGGAGATGGAAAAAGAAAGTGTCTTGTCCATCAAGAGAAGAGAAACCAACGCAGAGAAAGTGGAGGAAAACGCTATAGACCTGCAGTGGTGGGGACCTAAGATTTTAAAAGTTTAGGATTGGCCGGGTGCGGTCGGTGGCTCACACCTGTAATCCCAGCATTTTGGGAGGCCAAGGTGGGTGGATCACCTGAGGTCAGGAGTTCGAGACCAGCCTGGCCAACATGGGGAATCCCTGTCTCTACTAAAAATACAAAAATTAGCTGGGCGTGGTGGCAGGCACCTGCAATCCCAGCTACTCAGGAGGCTGAGGCAGGAGAATGGCTTGAACCTGGGAGGCAGAGGTTGCAGTGAGCAGAGATCACACCATTGTACTCCAGGCTAGGTGACAAGTGCAAAACTCCATCTCAAAAAATAAAAATAAATAAATAAATGAAAATAAAAAATAAATAAATAAAAAGCTCAGGGTTGTTCCACTTACCTTTCTGGGCTTCAGTTTCCTTCCCACGGTGGGGATAGTAAGCGCCTGTCTGGGGTCTAAATGAACGCCACTCAGTGCCTAGCACTATAAAAACTCAAGCACAGTGGCTTCCCCCAAACTGCAGCCTGACAGAGCCGGAAGGGCCCTGGGTGCCCCCTTAGCCTTCTGGAGGGGTTGTAGGAGGTCCTCCAGCCTTCTGCCTCCACTACCCATCACCTGGCTGCCCATTAGAATCAGGCAGGGCTTAGGGGAACAAATGCTAGGTCCTGACCCCAGGACCTCAGAGCAGTTAGATCAGAGGGGTTGAGGAATCAGAATTGTAATGCTCCCAGGTGCTTCTAAGTCATCTCCTGAGAACTCCTGGCTTAGCCTCATGCTGTCATATTTCAAAGTACAGAAATGAGGCCAGGAGAGGCAGAGAGAGCAACCTGCCCAGCTCACCATCTACAGACCAGAACCCCCATGTGCAGGAGGGGGTTAGTTAGAGAGGGCAGGGAGGCATCTCACTCCTCCTCCATGCCTCCTCAGCTCCTGACTCCAGAAAAGGTCTGTCTGGCCTTTCCTCTCTGTCTGGTGCTGCTGGGACCTCCCTCCCACTCTGGCCCATGGACAGAGCCCTCCTCTTTCAGTCACCGAGACCTGAGGTGGGCTCAAGCTCTCATGGCCATCAGAGCACCTCACACATAGGCAGTGCTCAGTAGGCATTTATGGGATGAACAACTATCGGGTCTCCACCCAGGGGGCAGGAACTTTCCTAAAGTACCCAGGAAAAGGCTAGGAAGAGAGCTGCTTGCTCCTATTTTCTCCAGTCTGAGTCCCAGCTGAGAGCTGAGATACCGTCATTCCCTCAGCCACCTGAGCCCCATCTGGGGCCAGGAGAGCTGCAGGACCCAGCTCTGCACGCCTGCTCTGTGGTGTGGTTGCCCTGGTAAGCAACTTGACGAGCAGCTCATTCTCCAGGTAAATGTGAGGCCAGCAGACCTCCCAGAAGGACAGACAGTATCAACGGCATGAAAAGACCAAGGGTTGTGAACACTCCACTACACTCCCAGCTGAAGGCCAGGAGAGAGATTAATCTGAATGCTGCCACTGAATGCAGGGGGGAGGTTCTAGAGGCCCCCATCCAGTCTGGCTCCTGCAGAAGGTCCATCCCCACAGCCTGGATGAGCCCCACTTTCCTGTTCTAGGACCTCTCAGACAGGGAGGTCCCCTCTGTCAGCCTCTGGGTGTTGTCTGTCCTAAAGGTCTCCTGCTGAAGAAAGCCAGGCTCGGGTCATGGGAAGGTCGGATTGAGCTGGAGAAAGGGATAGTGAGCTGGCCATGCAACTGGTCAATGACCATTCAAAATCACACCTGTGACTCTGAGTCCTGGAGGGCTGGGAACAGAGTCAACCAGAGAACAGAGATGAGATGAAATGCCAGGGCTGGGAGAGTAGAGACAGCAAGAAGCAGAGGAGGTGGGGAGGAAGGAGGGAGAACCCCAGACAAACAGGATGAGGCCAACAAAAGGAGTGCAGCGTGCTCCCAGGTGCCTCAATGGTGGTGGCGCACCCCTGTAGTCCCAGCTACTCGGGAGGCTGAGGCAGTAGAATCACTTGAACCCGGGAGGCGGAGGTTGCAGTGAGCTGAGGTCACGCCACTGCACTCCAGCCTGGGCGACAGAGCGAGACTCTGTCTCAAAAAAAAAAAAAAAAAAAGAAAAAAAAGAAAAAAAAGAGGGAAAGGAAAAAGGAAATGCAGCATCTCAGGCCCTGCCCCCAGACCTACTGAGTCAGAATCTACATTTTGACAAATCCTAAGGTGATGTAAAGTTTCAGAGCACCAGACCAGTGGATGATTAAGTGCATGGGTTTAACATAGAGCCCCCCAGAGCTCTGATAGAGGCCTGGTCCTTCTGCTTACTAGCTGAGCTTCTGTTCATTCATCTGCAAAGTGGAGATAAAACATATGCCACAGGGTTATTGTGAGCAGCCAAGATCAAATGAGAAGTGCTGGGCACATGCTGAGCATTCCACAAGCAGCCAGAGGTGGTTACTGGGGGTATGGCTAGCACCATCGCATGGGATCCATCCTGCTTAGTATTCGTCGCTGGGTTGGGATGGCCTGGTTGCCTGCTGGCTGTGCAGTCTTGGACAAGGTCCTCCACCTTTCTGTGCCTCAATTTCCTCATGGGTACAATGAGAATAGCTAGAGTGCCTCCCTTGAAAGATCGATGCGAGATTAAGTAATTAAATGATCTGATGCATGACAACGACTAGTCTACAAAGGTTGGCCACAATAGTAATCACAGCAGCTTTCACTATCATTACAAGAGCCCCAATCTCCAGACACCTGGATTCTAGGGAAGGAAGTGAATATCCTTCATTCAGCTGGTCAGTTGGGCCATGAGGAAGAGGCTGGTGCAGAGACAGGGAAGCCAGAGAAGGGGAGGACAAGGCCTCTTCCAGGAGTTAGCCCCAGCAGTGGAGGTGGGGGGAAGCAGGCACTTGTTCTGAGACCTGGGTTTCTGTGTGGTACAGCAGACACACCCACTTCTCATCAACTCAGAGATGCACACCAGTAAGAATGGTGCAGTAACCGTCTGAAAGCTCGGCCATGAGCTCACCGTGCAAGCCTGAACAAGCACGTTGCCCTCCCTGGGCTCGGTCTCCCCAGCTGAAGATAAGGGGATTGGCCCATTAGACAATCTCTGAGTCCTTTGGGGCCACAGGACGCTGATTTGGTGGTCCTGGTACATTCTAAAACACACAACTGCCCCTGTACATGTCACAACATGGGTAACAAGGCAAGACACCCCTTCCCCAGCTCATCCTCACACACGGAAGCACGGGAGCAGGAGCAAAGCATCTGGGAATTAACCGAGACACAAAACCACTGGGCCCTTCCCATCGCCCTCCTCGGCCTTCAGCAGGGCCAGGTGAGCGCACACCCCTTCCTGGAGGTCACAGTCTGGGCATCTGCTTCCCTCTGCTGGCCAGAGAAGGGATGGCAGCCTGGTCTGCAAAGCTAGACTTGGGGGCCTGGCCTGGTGGGAGGTGGGATGTCCAGCATTCATCCTGTCCTTAGAGTCGCACCACCAGCCGCCTCCTGGACCTAAGTGAAGGCTGTGAAAAGGAATAAGTAGAGGAAAGCCCACCAGCTGACCCAGATCTCTCTGCAGGGAAGAGAAACCGGAATAAACAGACACACTAATATTTATTACATTAACAGACAATTAGATCGCATTTAATATGACTCAGGCACTGTCCTAAGTGCTTTACAGATCTTACCTCATCTAGCCTCTGAGATAGGTGCCGCATTATTCCCCATTTTACAGATGAGGGGGAATAAGGTAGAGGAGCCCCAAAGTTACGCAGCCAACAGATTCAAGTGGGTGCTGCGCCACCTCCCAGAGAGGAAGGGGCCAAGAGAGACCAAGTAGGGGTGAAGACACTTAGACACAGCTACAGAAACATTACAGAAGTCTCTAGAAGAGCAGAGGAAGATGGGGGGAGAAGTAGGAGCAAAGGAGGTGGGGGAAGGGGAAAAGAGAGGGCAGCAGGATGGCTGGGAAGAGGGAGGGAAGGGAGGTGGGCTCCCTTTTGACCCCAGGCCCCAAAGATGCTATCAGGCCAGACCCACCGGAAAATCCTTCCTAGATCCCTCCACATTCCAGCTCTGCTGGGCTGGTTTTACAGCCTCATGGTGCAGCCGGACACTGTTTATGGCAGCTCCATTCTCTGCCCCTTGTCTCCAGGCCCCAAAGGCATCTGGCCAGGCTGGGGGAGGCTTGTGGAGGCAGGGGTCCCCCGCCCAGCTTCCCAGCCCCTCCTTTGAACCCTGCTGGGTGCCAGAAGGAGGGGGCTGCCTGGGCACCACAAGGGCCCCTTCCAGGCTCCTTACATCGAGCCTGGGAGGGAGGGGGCCGACTCCCCCAGGCATGGGCCACCTCGAAAGGACCACTGAATCCCACCTCTGCCAGTTCCTGGCTGTGTGATCTTGGGCACATGATTTAGCATGATTTGACCTTCCTCAGCCTCAGTTTACTCTTCTGTAAATTGGACATAATAGTTCCTCATGGTTATTTTGAGAATTTGACATATATATATATAATAATTTTTTTTTCAGATGGAGTCTCGCTTTTTTGCCCAGGCTGGAGTGCAGTGGCCCAATCTTGGCTCACTGCAACCTCCGCCTGCTGGGTTCAAGTGATTCTCCTGCCTCAGCCTCCCGAGTAGCTGGGATTACAGGCGCGCACCACCACGCCCAGATAATTTTTGTATTTTTAGGGGTTTCACCATGTTGGCCAGGCTGGTCTCGAACGCCTGACCTCGTGATCCACCTGCCTTGGCCTCCCAAAGTGCTGGAATTACAGGCATGCGCCACCGTGCCCAGCCGAGAATTTGACATATTATATATAAAGTGCCTGCCTCAAATTGTAGCTGATATTGTGCCAGGTGCAGTGGCTCACGCCTGTAATCGCAGCACTTTGGGAGGCCGAGGTGGGAGGATCACCTAAGGTCAGGAGTTCAAGACCAGCCTGGCCAACATGGTGAAACCTCATCTCTACTAAAAATACAAAAATTAGCCAGGGGTGTTGGTGGGCGCCTGTAGTCCCAGCTACTCGGGAGGCTGAGGCAGGAGAACTGCTTGATCCTGGGAGGCGGAGGTTGCAGTGAGCCAAGATCGCGCCACTGCACTCCAGCCCAGGCAACAGAGCAAGACTCCATTAAAAAAAAAAAAAAAAACGTAGCTGATATTATTAGCTATTACAGAGTTTGTAAACAAGGCAAAAAACTAGAGATTCTCACCCCACTTAATGGTCCTAGAAATTTTTCGCTAATCCTGCTCCCAAGGCAGTCCCTATGCTGCAAGTGTCCGTCCCACCTCTCAATAGGGTGGTCCCACTCCAGGCCTCTCCACCTCCCCACCCTTCTGCCTGGTTTTGTGTGTGTGTTGCCCTCTGCTGGCAATGGAAAGAACTGCACATTCTTCTCCCCTCTGCAGCCTGGAAAGCTGAGGCTTTAGACGGAGTGGAGAAGAGTTACCACTGTGAAATCCATAAAAGAACCGTAGACAATAGGCCCCAGAGAGGTTTTGGAGTAGGAATCAGAAACTAGGGTACCTGTGTTGTGTGTGTGTGTGTGTGTGTGTGTGTGTGTTGTTGTTGTTGTTGTTATTGTTGTTGTTTTGGAGACGGAGTTTCACTCTGTCGCTCAGGCTGGTGTGCAGCGGCGCGATCTCGGCTCACTGCAACTTCCGCCTCCCAGGTTCAAGCGATTCTCCTGCCTCAGCCTCCCGAGTAGCTTGGATTACAGGTGCGCGCCACCACGCCCAGCTAATTATTGTGTTTTTTAGTAGAGACAGGGTTTTGCCATGTTGGCCAGCCTAGTCTCGAACTCCTGACCTCAAGTGATCGGCCGGCATCGGCCTGCCAAAGTGCTGGAATTGATTACAGTAGTGAGCCACTGCGCCTGGCCATAGAATGCCTGTGTTCTAAGGAAAGGATGAATGGAAGAAGAGAGATGAAGGGAAGAACCTAAGAAGGGCTTAGCAGGGATGCAGGGCAGGGTTAGCTCAGGGGAAAGGAGCAAGAGAAAATAGAAGACACCTCCTTTCCAGAGGTGTCCTAGCCTGATAAATACTGGGGAGGGGGAGGACATGGAGATGGAGGAATATCTGGGATGCCCCTAGAGACATACAGAAAGGAGGGCCAGGCCGGGCGCGGTGGCTCACGCCTGTAATCCCAGCACTTTGGGAGGCTGAGGTGGGTGGATCAAGAGGTCAGGAGATCGAGACCATCTTGGCTAATATGGTGAAACCCCGTCTCTACTAAAAAAATACAAAAAATTAGCCAGGCATGGTGGCGGGCACCTGTAGTCCCAGCTACTCAGGAGGCTGAGGCAGGAGAATGACCTGAACCTGGGAGGCGGAGCTTGCAGTGAGCCGAGATCACGCCACTGCACTCCAGCCTGGGCGACAGTGCGAGACTCCATCTCAAAAAAACAAAAAAAAAAAAAAAAAGAAAGAAAGAAAAAGAAAAACAAAGGACGGCCACCAGGGATGGGAGGAAGATGCCCTCCACACATGCACTGAGGGCGAGAAGAGGTTAATTGAGTCTGTCTGCAGGCAAGATAAGGCTCCCACAGAGCTGGAGCTAGTTCCCTGGAGTGTCTTCTAGATAACACTCAGAACCTGGCTGAAGATGAACAACTCCCAGGGAGACTCTGGAGGGAAGAGCAAGAAATCTCGGGCACTCTCACTCCACCCTCCCTACGCCCCCATCCCTTACAGAGGGAGGTGGAAGTCAGAGAGAAGAACTTGTGAGCGCTGCTGCGCTACCCTAAGGTGCTGAGAATCCACAGCTCTTTCCATCCTCCGTTCTTCCCTCCCCAGTGCCCATCAGGTGCTTACTCAGAGGTGGTGCTGGGTGATTTCATAAGAGGGTAAGTCAATCTCAAGGGACTTTGGATGCTAGCCCTTTCCCCAGAGCCATTAGCAACAAGTCCCTGAGTGACGTCAAGGGCCGCCAGGCTATGGTCTCCTCTTTCAGCACCCATGGACCCTCCATGAGGTCCGCTCTCCCCACTCCACTCATTTTCCCACCAACCGCTCCCTCCCCATATCACCCTCCCCAACCACCAAGAATTCCAAACAAGAGGCTGGGTTCCAGGCCCCATGTTTATCTCATGGCAGGCTCTGTCATGTCAGGAGCTGCCCCTGAGTCTGACCCCCTGCCCTGCCCCCAGAGCTCTGCTGAGAGGATACACTGAACAGGGATGCCCAGTGGACAGGCCTGCAAGGACTGGGGCCTGAGGAGCCTGGGGGTTCCATATTCTCACAGCAGCCTGAGCCCCAAACAGGTGGGATCGGGCATGTGAGGGCCTCTTCCCTGGCCAATTTCTGCAAGGGCTTCTCAGGACCCAGCGGCCACCTCCAGTCCCTTCCTCTTCCTAGGTATCTTTCTATTTCTCCACAGCTTCGATTTGACTGGTCATTTGATGTAAGACCCAGGAGATGGAGCTGCCACGGCCACCCCTCAGCCCCTCCTTAGCCCAACCATATCCTGGAGCTGCAGGACCCAGGTTCTCAGATCCAGGCCTTCCCCCTTCCCCTACGCCCTCTCAGAGTGGGGTCTTGCGGAGGAGCCTGCAAAGGGGGCACCAACAGGAGGCATAAACAAACAGTGCATGGGAGAGGAACTGGAGATACAAAAATAAAACTGACCTCAAGCAGGTCATAAACAAAGCAGGACCCACTGTAAATAAGGGTGAAATTTACCATAAACAGAAAGTAAAAGGGGCTATGAGCAGAGGGCCTCAGGGGGGTGAAAAGCATGATCAGTGCCCCCTCCCCAAGTGAGCAGTGGAAGGAAGGGGATCTGGGAGCACCTGGCCCAGGGAAAAGGAGGTCTGGAGAAAGGGGCACCTTGAGAGGCAGGAGTTTACTGTTATCCAAAGGGATACCACACAGGGATATGAGTTGATGGGATCTCCAAACAGTAGGAGGCATGGAGGTGGGACTTGCAGAATGATTTCCTGGTGTCAAGGATGAGTGTAACCTGCCATCACTTCACCATCTCTTTTTATCCTCACTCCCCTCCTTCCAACCCTACAGGGCAGTGGACAGAGTCTTTGGAAATAGCTCGAGGAGAAAGATTCTGAAGCTGGAGTCCACTCCAAATCTCAGGAAAGAGAAGGTCCTGAGTAGGATGGGGAGTGTGGAAAAGAAGGCCCGGAAGGGAATACCACCCATCCCAGCAAGACAAAAACATAAAGTCCATTCAAAGGTAAAGAGCTCATTCTACTTTTCCTCCTTCCCTCTTCCACTTATTTCCTGTCTCACCTTGCACTTCCTCCTGTCTCTGTTTTCAGCCTCCTCTATTTTTCCTTGCTTCTGGCGGCATCTATACCTCCCAAAACATGAGGTTCAAAGGCAAAATTTTTAGTGAATCCCAGCATTGCTCTCTTATATCAAATGACCAGTCAAATTGAGGCCGTGGAGACGTCTGGCACATTTAGGAATTGCTTCTGTCTCAGTCTCACCCTGGTACACACACATGCACACTCACACACATTGACACACACACACTCACACACATTCAGGCACTCACACATTCACACACTCGCACACTCACACACATTCATACACTCACATACACTCACCACACACGCACACACATTCACACACTCACACATATTCACACACACCATACACTCACACACTCACGCACACACCACACACTCACACATACACTCACGCACACATACACACACTCGCACACACACACTCACAAGAGCACGTTCTCTTCACTTTCATCTCCATGTACATGTCTCTGCCTCCATGTTCTCCATCCTTCTGAACTCTGGAAGTCAAGAGGGGAAGGATGAAATTGATGTCTGCCTTTGCAAAAGGATCCAGGTAGATCCCATTCTGTTCCTAATCTCTAAGCATGGGTGTGAGGGTGAGGGGAGAGATGGAGCCCATAAATCCTCTGAAATCTTCCTAGGACCAAGAGAAGGTCCATACATTGCCAGACCTTAAAACCATAAGTTGCTCCACCACTGTCGTCCCCCACCCCCAACCACATAATTACTATTCATAGTGCACAACTGGGTGATTAATGACCTGATTAATAATTACTCAGGCTAATAAAATAATTAATTAATTTGGCAAGCCATTATTTATCTGTTCATCCTCAGCCTGAAACTCTACAACTAGGAGTTTAGGAATCTCCCCTCCAGGCTCTTTCAGAAATATGATCATTAGTGTGGGCTGGGAAGGGTGGGGGATGAAATTCTCCATCCTGAGACCCTCCCAAGGTAGGAAAGGGCCCGAGGGCTTTCTGAGAATGCAGACTGGAAAGAATGAAACAAAAATGACCATGTAACCTCAAGCCCAGGAAAAGAGCTGACCAGGGAGGCCAGGGACATTGGGATAGGGGAGCATAACAGGGAGCTTGAGGGGGTGCATCTGAGCACCCAGGTTTGGGGAATTCTTAGATGTATTCTCTCCAGCAAATGATTGATGACACCATTTTCAACAAATGATCTTTATCTCGCCTCTTGTCTCCCAAATTTATGATTTTGCCCCCAAGCCCCAGGCTAGACAAGCAAGGACTAGGTAAATTCTGGGGTGGGGAGGCTGACTTGGAGTAGGGCCCAAGAATCAGTGGGGAATCTTTGGGACTCTGCAGAGGGGAGAAGTCTCCCCTACCATTAGTTTCTGAGCTCTTAAGAAATAAACCTCTGAATCAGACTTAAATTTAGGTCCCCAGAACCCAGAGACTCTGGAGTACCTGCCCCCTAGCAGGGAAGGGAGCAAATAGCAAGGAGAAAGAAAGGATGACTGATCTCCTAGGAAGTGAGGAGGGAAGCAGAGGCTCACCCCAGGAGTGAGGGAATGAGAAAACTGGCTTGTCTAGTCAGTTTGTGAACAGGCAGAGGCATCTCTGCCATGTTCTAGGCCCGGGGCAGACATGAGACACGACTTCTCCCAATCTGGGGCTGAGGCACAAGTGGGTCCTTGGCCAAGCAGCTCTAGATTGGATTCCCAGTATGTACTAGGATGGATAAGAATCAGACTCAGACCTAGTGATGCTCAAGTTCTAGTGGAGCTGGGGGGAACCGATTTGTGAATAGATAATGCCCCAGGAAAAATGCCATAAAAAGGAGGCGAGTACAAAGTCCATGGGGGCACAGAAACATGCTTCCTGGGGGTGTTAGAGAAAAGAATGCCCAGCAAGGGGATATTTGAACTAGGCCTTGAGGAATGAGTAGAAATTTACCAAATAGAGACCAAAATCCAGGATGTGATTAGCTGGGCACAGTGGAGCACGTATGTAGTCCCAGCTGCTAGGAAGGCTGAGGCAGGAGGATGGCTTGAGACCCAGAGGCTGAGGCTGCAGTGAGCTGAGATCGCACCACTGCACTCCAGCCTGAGTGACAGATCAAGACCCTGTCAAAAAAAGAAACAAAGAAAGAGCAGGATGTGTTTGGAGAATTTCGAGTAGGCAAAGAGGTGATCTGATGAGATCAGAGGCTTAGATTTGGCCAAACATAAAAGATGGAGATGGGCTAAGAAGGAGTCTGGACCTTTTCTCCTAGGCAATGGGGATCTACTGGAGATTAAAGTAAAAGAGTGACCTACACTGATTTGTGTTTTTTGTTATTGCTTTCGTTTTGTTTTGTTTCAGACAGAGTCTGGCTCTGTCACCCAGGCTGGAGTGCAATGGTGCCATCTCGGCTCACTGCAACCTCCGCCTCTCGGGTTCAAGCGATTCTCCTGCCTCAGCCTCCCGAGTAGCTGGGATTACAGGGGCACGCCACCACACCAGGCTAATTTTTGTATTTTTAATAGAGACGGGGTTTTGCCATGTTGACAGGCTGGTCTCGTACTCGTGATCTCAAGTGATCCACCCACTTCGGCCTCCCAGAGTGCTGGGATTACAGGCGTGAGCCACCGCGCCCGGCCAATTTGTGTTTTAGAAAGATAATTTTGGTAAGTGGAGAGGAGAGACAGTAGGCAGGGGGTCCAATGAGAAGGCTGGAACATGCCCAAGCTAAGACATCCTGAAGGACTGACAGGCTGGGACCAGGCAGTGGCCAGGCAGCTGGGAGCAGGCAGGTTGAATTTTAAACCTCCATAATCTGGATATAAAGATACCCTAAGCGTGACGCTGCTGGGGATTCTTCTCATCACCCTCCCCGGTCGAGCGTGAGTGTGGAGCTGGGCAGGCAACCTAGTACTTGGATTCACCTTTTGAAGGATGGAGAGGAGCTCCCTTCTCCACAAGGAGTTGAAGGGTGGAGGAGTTAGAGCCAGGCCTGGCTGGGAGTTCTGGCGTCCAGGATGCATGAGGCTTCAGCAGAAGAGGCGTGGCCAACAGCCCCTGAATTAGCAGAACCCCGCCCATTTTGTGGCCACTGAAGACCCGCAGCGCGATAGTGTCCTTGTTGGCCAGCAGAGGGCGCAATAGGAGGCGGGCCGCACCCGAAGATGGCTATAGCGCTGTGCCCGAGCCAGCCTGGGCGCCCTCTGCCGGGCAGCCCCGACTCGGGGCTCCCACAGCGGGGCCTTCGGTCCCGTGTTTCTGCGCCAGGGTCCAGGCCCACTGGCCTGTACCCAGAATCCTCCAGGGAACTGGGATCCCGCCCTGGAGAATCGGATCCTGGGTCTAGGATAGCCAGTTCTGGGGACCACCCCTCGCATTCTTGGGTTCCCTCTCTGGCATCTGACAGCTAGCTCTCCCTAGCTGGCCCCCCCCGCCTACCATCTCCAGCTTTTGCTTGATTGCCTCCAAAGACGCGGACCTAGCCCCTCCAAGAGATTCAACCTGTGTGAATGTGGGTGTACCCACCCCTGTGCACACGGGTGTCTGCATGGCTTGGACTCCCACAGCCTGCATTTGCATAAAACAAAATGCTTTCCCTTTGGTTATTTCAGGCACATAGTCCTTTAAATAGCCTAAGAAGGCCAGGCACGGTGGCTCACGCCTGTAATCCCACCATTTTGGGAGCCCGGTGCGGGTAGATTACCTGAGGTCAGGAGTTTGAGACCAGCCTGGCCAACATGGTGAAACCCTTGTCTCTACTAAAAATAAAAAAATTGGCTGCGCGTGGTGGCACGCACCTGTAATCCCAGTTACTTGGGAGGCTGAGGCAGGAGGATCGCTTGAACCTGGGAGGCAGAGGTTGCAGTGAGCCGAGACCGTGCCATTGCACTCCAGCCTGGACGACAAGAGCAAAACTCTGTCTCAAAAAAAAAAAAAAAAAAAAAAAGCCTAAGAAGTGAGCAAGACAGAAGTACCCATTTCACGGATCAGGACATGGGGCTTCAAACCGAGGTCACACAGCTAGGACAGTGCATGATTTAAAGCCAGGCCTCCACCCAAAACTTAATTTGGTGTCCCTACTATGTGCTAATCAAGGTGTGGTTCCTGCTCACCCAGGTCACCCAGAGAAACAAAGTAGAAGAGCCATAGGATTTCTGACCAGGCTGGCGAGAACAGGGCAAGCTTCCCAGAGGAGCCTTTTCTAGGGTTGCAGGGAGGACATTTCAGGAGCGGCCCTGAATGCGCCAAAGCTAGGGGATGGGACTGGCGAGTTGCCACGGGAGCCCACGTGAGGGTCTTCGAGGAGGTCTGCGCCACCCGGGTGCAACCCGAGGCTACAGTTCATCCAAACACACCTCGCCCCATCCGGCTGGGGAAAGACTTCCTGCAAGCCCTGAGTGGGGGTGTGTGGCGGGACCACCCAGGTGTCCATCCAGGTGGGCAGTGAGCGTGAGAGCACCTGGTCAGGAACCTCCCACCTCTCGGGCCCTGCAGCCGCTTCCGTGGGGGAAGGGCAGCCGACTTCACCTAAGCTTCCACCTACTGCATCTAACCCTTAACTCTATCTCCCGCCCCCACCACCCCTGACGGGTTCCCATTATAAGAGGGTTTCAGATAACTCACCTCCCACCCCGGGAACGACGTCATCACCCCTTCACCCTCTGCCACCACGTCTGACTCCAACGGGGAAGTCCTTCCTGGTGTCTGACCGCCCTTCCTCCTGCTGCAGCTTCAGCTAAACCTAACAAGTTCTGCCGTCACAGGAGAAAGGGGCTGCCTTAACTTTCCTTCTCTGAGCTAAACAATCCAAATCTCCAGCCCCTTTTCCACGCTCACATCCCATTTTCCCGTTCTAACAAAGCTTTCCTTTAGGGGCCTGGATCTTCCGTTTTTCCCGCCTTCCGACGTCAGATCAATCCATGACAGCTTTCTGATTGGCTAACCCCCCCCTTCTAATTGCCCCTGTCACTTCAGAACCTCCCCTGCTGTATCAATATGTAAGTCCCACAGATGGCCTCAGTTTCCCTGGTAGGGAGTTGAGCCGCCTCTTGGCACCCTCTTGCTTTGGGAGGAGGGGTGTCCTGCTCAACTCACCCGAGTCATCTCTTCCCTGCCCAAGCTTCTGAACAGGACACTGCCACATTGTCATTCATCTGAAAAGCATTTATTGAGCGCCTACTATATGTCTGGCCCGAATTCTTGTCTCAGCTCACAGCCCTCCGGTTGCTCCATAGGCTTAGGGGAAGGAGCAGGAGATCTTGAAATGCCAATCTCCAGTCTGGAGCGTGGGGTAAGAGAACTGAAGTCGTCTGCGACTGAGTGAAGCCACCGAGGAGGGGCGGGGAGGTGGGACGCCTGCAGGTCTCGGCGCTCGGAAACCGCGGAGAGGAAGCATCGCTAGGCGCCCCACCCTCACAGCGCTCAAACCTGACGCCGGATTTCCCATTCTTAGCGCAAGGAAGACCCCTTGTGGCCATTGTGGGAAGAGTCAGCAAGGGAAAAAAAAAGGCGGGAAAAAAAAAAAGCCAGAGCCGGGAGATGACAGCCTCAGCCCAGACTCCCTTCCAGTTCTTGCCTAGCGTGGGGACTTATTCTTTGGTCGTTGGGTGGGGGAGAGGGGGCGGGAGTTGATGCCCGGGCCCCACTCCCACACCCTCAGAACCCAACATTTGGGACTTTGGAAATAGTCTTCTCACTAAACCACCCGGAAAAATAAAACAGAAACAATAGCAAGTGTGACTATGGTTAGACTTCTGTAGGGACTTCTCAAGAAGCGGATGGGAGGCAGAAGGACGGGTCACAATAAAGGGATGAAAGAAATCAGGTCTTCCGGACGACCCCTTCCCTGGCTATGGGGAGGGGTAATTCTGGGAGACGCGGGCGGGTGTGGGATCATCTACCCACCCTGCGGCTCCTTCCCGCTCGCAGTGAAGGAAGGACGCTCTGACCAACAGGGGCTCAGGTATTCTGGGTGTCAGGACCCTTCCTCCTGCACGCATCTTACGCAGGGTGGGGCTGAGGGCGTGAGGGCACAAGTCATTGAGGACATGGAGGGAACCCACGCTCGTCCCGATAGATTGTCACGGTCCTGAGGCGGGACGGTCAGGACAGGGAAGATGTATTTCTTCCCCCTGCATCCCCTCCCGCACCGCGTCTGAACTCCTCTGGGAGCGCAAGAACAGTAACAATGCTGCGCCCCTTCCCCCACCCTTTGACTCCGCTCGCAACCTAGCCCGGGCCGGGCAGCGCGAATTTGCATACATTTGCATACCCAGCTGCGCACAGCTGCATTCGGCTTTGGGCCATAAATTCGTGGCTGGCGGCTCTGGGTGAGCAGGCCCCACGCGGTGCAGGCGTTCTCCCTGCGCGCCTCCTCCGCGGCTGTTCACGCCCCGGGTACTGGCGCGTTCTCACGCCTCCCTGAGTAACCGCTGGATCAGTCCTGCCCGGACCCGGCTCCCCCGGCTCGAGCCACCTTCTGGGCATGTCTGTCTCGCACTGGCGCAGGCCAAGCCTGCAATCTCAGATTCTGGTTCCTCCATTTCTCTTGGACTCGACTTGGTCAATGTCTCCTGAATGCGCTCATCTTTACCTGACGCCTTGGACCAGGGGCTTCTGGTGGGATTTTCCTGCTAGGACTGGTGCATAGCCTCTTAGGTGGTAGTCCTGCCTCTGGGGTTACCTTGCTAAAAAATTGGTCTAATGGAGGTCAACAGCTAAAAACTCTGGACTCCCAGGCTTGCAGAATAAAGCTTATATTGTTCACCCTTGCCAAAGAAAGCCCCTCACATTCTGTCAGCATCCCCCTTCTCTAGCCTTATCTTCTGCATCATGGCCAGACTCAGGCACACAACAGCCAGCGCTTCGGTTACACAAAACTGCTCTGAGGGTCCCTAATCTCCTCATGAGCTCTCTCACTCTGCCTGGACTTACCTGCACCTTGCTTCCACCTGGACTGCTCTTCTGCCCTCTTGTCTGTTTGACAGACACATTCTTTGAAAATCATTGCACAGACGTTCTTTCCTTTGGAAAGACCTCTGAGATTCCTCTCACCCCTGGCAATTGATAATGACATCTATTAGCACTTACTGCAAAAACATTTGGTCAGTTGCACTTACCAAATTGTGAGCTCTCACTTAAGACAGAGAATATGTCTGTTCTTTGCTGTATCCCACTTCTGGGCACAAAGTCTGAAGACCAGGAGATACTCAAATACTGAATAAATGAGTGAGGCCTTGATTATTTCAGGCACACATAGATACCCAGGGCTCTGGTGGTCCCAAGCAGCCTTTACATGACATCCCATGGGAGAGCCCCTCCTCTTGGTACTTTTTGGGTCCTTACGCATCTTGGCCCAAGATTGTGAGGGGTGAGAAACCAGGGGGATTATGAGTGGAGAGCTGATGCCGTGAAAAAGCACTGGACTCCGAGCCAAGAGGCTGAGGTTCAAACTCTGGCACTGCATGATCTTGGAGAAGTAACTGCCTCCTTCGAAGGCTGTTTCCTCACCTTAAAATGGGAATAATAGTGACTACTTAATAGGGACTTTGTAATGATGGAGCGAGAATAGTACATAAAATGCTTACAACATGTCTTGAGAGTCCAGACAGGTGACATGAGGTTCCATCTCACTCCCTTGCCCCCGAGAAGGAGAGCACCTCCACTAACAATCCAGGCCAAGAGGCTTAAGGAATTTTACCAGTATGCATTCTGCAAGAAAGTATGAGACAGCGGCCGGGCGCGGTGGCTCACGCCTGTAATCCCAGCACTTTGAGAGGCCGAGGCGGCGGATCATGAGGTCAGGAGATCGAGACCATCCTGGCTAACATGGTGAAACCCCGTCTCTACTAAAAATACAAAAAAAAAAAAAAAAATTAGCCGGGCGTGGTGGTGGGCGCCTGTAGTCCCAGCTACTCGGGAGGCTGAGGCAGGAGAATGGCATGAACCCGGGAGGCGGAGCTTGCAGTGAGCCGAGATCGTGCCACTGCACTCCAGCCTGGGTGACAGAGCGAGACAAAGAAACGAAACGAAAAGAAAAGAGAAGGCCGGGCGCGGTGGCTCACGCCTGTAATCCCAGCACTTTGAGAGGCCGAGGCGGCGGATCACAAGGTCAGGAGATCGAGACCATCCTGGCCAACATGGTGAAACCCCGTCTTTACTAAAAATACAAATATTAGCCGGGCGCGGTGGCAGGCGCCTGTAGTCTCAGCTACTCGGGAGCCTGAGGCAGGAGAATGGCATGAACTTGGGAGGCGGAGCTTGCAGTGAGCCGAGATCGCGCCACTGCACTCCAGCCTGGGTGACAGGGCGAGACTCCGTCTCAAAAAAAAAAAAAAAAAAGAGAGAGAGAGAAAGAAAAAGTATGAGACAGCAAGAATTCATCTTGTAGGATGGGATTCATACCGGTTCTTCTGCTGAGCATAGTTCTCAGTGCTATTCCCACAGTGGCTACCAGGGGGCAGCACAAACTCCCCAAATCACCTCAGGCTGCCTAAAGGGGCTAGAAGAAAGGACCCTTCTGGACTTCCCTCTGAGTATTGAGCCCTAGTCTGAACATGCCTCCCCTGTCTCCACCGTCTTCTCCCAGACAGCTGTTGGTGTGCAAACCACGCCTCCCCCAGTGCTTCCTGTCTTCTCTGGTTTTGTGTTCCCTTGGTCAATTTATAACAAATGTCCAGCAGGGCTCGGTGGCTCACGCCTGTAATCCCAGCACTTTGGGAGACCGAGGCGGATGGATCGCTTGAGGTCAGGAGTTTGAGACCAGTCTGGCCAACATGGTGAAACCCCGTCTCTACTACAAATACAAAAATTTACCCGGCGTGGTTGCCCACGTCTGTAATCCCAGCTATTCAGGAAGCTGAGGCAGGAGACTCTCTTGA
Organism: Pan troglodytes; assembly: GCF_028858775.2. Lineage (NCBI taxonomy): Eukaryota > Metazoa > Chordata > Mammalia > Primates > Hominidae > Pan > Pan troglodytes. Next base: position 41,639,612 of record NC_072408.2, on the reverse strand, counting down.
ACCCGGGAGGTGGAGGTTGCAGTGAGCCAAGACAGCGCCACTCCATCTCAAAAGGAAAGGGAAAAAAATGTCCAGGCCTCCTAACCGTCCAGACTGCCCTTAATTATGGTCAATTATGCCCTAAGTGTGCATCCCAGGATTGGGAGGGGCACAGTCAAAGCTTCTGAGAACAGAACACAGTCGGGGGTGCTCAGGAAGACAGACCTGAGTTCCAGGCCTAGGGACAACTGTGACATTTTGGGCTACTCAGAGCCTTCTCCTGGGCTCAATTTCTCTCAGAATTGTTAGATATACATGCATTCATTGCATGGAAAGCTCCACTTTTCTCTCTGTTTGATCCATTATTGTTCCCTCTCACTCCACCCAGGCTTCATCCTATCCCTGTACAGGCCAGAGCCTCCCTCATACTAGCCCTATTTCTGGTCTTCTTAACTCCTCGAACTAATGACAAAGATCTATCACCCTTAACCCTAACCTCCCCCTTGGCTACATGTACCAAGTCCTACCGCACCAAGAGATACAGTCGGGACCCAGCGTCACATCACTCATGGGTGTGCCCAACACTGAGGGAACTGATATTAATATAAGGTTCCCACTCCCACCACGCCTCTTTTCTGAGTGAAACAACAGAAAACTCAATGACCTTATAGGAGGCTGGTGTGTGTGTGACATCCAAGATGCTGGGCACTTTTGGAATCCCCAGCCTTCTCACTTCCCATCCTACAAACACGAGGGCTTGGTGAATTTCCCTGCTGAGACTCCTATCTCACCTTTCGTTCACACTGTGGTGCCCAGGAGATGCCTGGACACACTCAGGTGGCTCTCCCTCACATAGCGCCTTTTCTCTCACTGCCTACCATACCTCACATCATTCCTGCCTTTTTACTGCCTTTTATTTTCCTCTCCTTTTATGCACCCACCCTTTCTACTTACATTTCCTCTCCCCTTTTCCCTCTGGGGCTTGGTTTCTTCCCATCCTTCTCACTCTCTAGAAATCCTGTCCTCTTTCCATCCCAAATGCTTTCCTCTATAACTACCACCACCAGCAACAGCTCTCCATCTCCCGTCTCTGTGCTTCCCCTCCCAGGCCTGAGGCACCACAAGGGCGTAAGTGATTTATGAGCCACCTTTTAAACTCAGAAACCAAAAACTTCTGGTGCTTCAAGGGGCATACTGTGCAATCTTACTGCTGTGATCAGACTCAGTGATAAGGATATCTAGACCAAGACAGTCTCATGGAGAAAGCAAGAAGGCAGAAGGGAAGACTATGGAGCTGGGGCGGGGACTGGCCAGAAAGTCTGGGCAGTGAAGTCTTACTAACCATTATTAGTGTTTTTGGTGAGTTTCACACTGTGGGTGATGATGGAGACAAGTCCAAGTAGGAGGTGAGAGGGCTGGGGATTCCACTGTGCCTCTCTAAATGTCACATCATGTCTTTTTTGGTGGGGTAGGGGACAGACATTTAGGCTGGAGAGCAGTGGCATGATCTGGGCTCACTGCAGCCTCAACCTCTTGAGCTCAACTGACCCTCTCACCTCAGCCTCCCAAGTAGCTAGGATTATAGGTGTGCTCCACAACGACCAGCAAATTTTTTAATTTTTTGTAAAGATGTCTTGCTAGTTGCCCAGGCTGGTCTCAAACTCCTGGCCTCAAGCAATCTTCCCCAGCCTCGCAAAGTGCTGATACTACAGGGATGAGCCACCATACCTGGCCTCATGTCATTCTTTAAATAATTTTCACTTTCTTGTTCACTGTTCATCCTTCAGAAAGTCTATAATGACCATGTCCCAGCACAAACTATGTTTTAGACTATGAGCTCTGGAAGGCAGGGATGACATGTAACTCCATTAAAAGCTCTTTGCATACTATCCTCTGGGAACAGATGTTTAATGAAGATTTTTTTTTGTTGCTGTAAATGATGAGATGATGTGGTCAATGGAGTTAATAATAGTGACCATGAAGGAAGTGTGATCATGATCAAGTTAATGATGATAACAGTAAGGGCACTGATCAGTGGTGACAATGACAGCATTGGTGAAAAATGAAGCAAGTGGGAACCATGACTTGATCACTGATTCATCCCACAATTATTTAATAAGCATCTGCTATGTGCTACACACTCAGCCAGGAATTGAAGATCCACAGATGAAGTAGAAATGGACTCTGTCCACAGGAATTCACAGTTTATTTTATAATACAGATGAGGCATAAGAGGTTGTGAAAGCACCAAAGAGAGAATGAGTAATTTTACTTGGAGGAACCCATGAAGGCATCAGGGAGGAAGAAACCAAAATATGCAGAGTGGATTGTGGGCGCAGAAGCATTGAAATCCAAGAGACCAGCTTGTTGGGGCTTGGAGCATAGTTCTGTGAAATTCTGGGAGGGATAAGGAGAATAGAAGTGGAGGAAAATGCAGTAAAGGCAGGCCTGGGGCAGACTTTGAAGGGTCTGCATTTGAGGAGTTTCCAGGATTCTCAGGAGGAGGTAGCAAAGGGCAAGTGGATACAGAGAGAACAGTGATACAGTCAAGGCCCAGAGATACCGGTATGGGGGGTCATAAGTCCATAAGTAATGGTTGAAATAATGAAAGTATAGAAGCTATTTTAGAAGATGGGAACAAACTGGGGTAAGAACAACAGCTGAGGCCGGGCATGGTGGCTCACACCTGTAATCCCAGCACTTTGGGAGGCCGAGGCGGGGGGATCACGAGATCGTGAGATCGAGACCATCCTGGCTAACACGGTGAAACCCTGTCTCTACTAAAAATACAAAAAATTAGCCAGGCGTGGTGGCGGGTGCCTGTAGTCTCAGCTACTCAGGAGGCTGAGGCAGGAGAATGGCTTGAACCCGGGAGGCGGAGCTTGCAGTGAGCCAAGATCGCGCCACTGCACTCCAGCCTGGACGACAGAGCGAGACTCCATCTCAAAAAAAAAAAAAAAAAACAACTGAGAATGGAACACTGGAACCACTACTGTTTCAAAGGTATGAGACTAACACGAAGTGGCCAGGGGGCCCTCCAGACCACGGATCCTGGTAGAATCCATACACAGTACATTGATACTTCTTTTTTTTTTTTTTTAAGAGGCAAGGTCTTACTCTGTTGCCCAAGCTGGAGTGCACTGGTATAAACAACGCTTACTGCAGCCCCAACCTCCCCGGTTCAAGCGAGCCTCCTACCTCAGCTCTCTGAGTAGCTGGGACTATAGGCATGCACCACTACATTCAGCTAATTTTTGTGTTATTTGTAGAGATGGGGGTACGTACCACTTTGATGCCCAAGGTGGTCTCGAACTCCTGGGCTCAAATGATCCTCATGCCTCGGCCTCCCAAAGTGTTGGGATTATTACAGGCGTGAGCCACCACCCCCAGCCCAGAACTGTTTTTTATGTTAAATGAAAAAAAGTGCAAAATAGGGACGGGCACAGTGGCTCATGTCTGTAATCCCAACACTGGTCCAGGCAGGAGGATCTCTTGAGCACAGGAGTTCCAGGCCAGCCTGGGCAACATAGGGAGGCCCCATCTCTTTTTTTTTTTTTTTTTTTTTGAGACGGAGTCTCGCTCTGTCCCCCAGGCTGGAGTGCAGTGGCACGATCTTGGCTCACTGCAAGCTCTGCCTTCCAGGTTCATGCCATTCTCCTGCCTCAGCCTCCCAAGTAGCTGGGACTATAGGCGCCCACCACCACGCCCAACTAGTTTTTTATATTTTTAGTAGAGTGGGGTTTCACTGTGTTAGCCAGGATGGTCTCGATCTCCTGACCTTGTGATCTGCCCGCCTTGGCCTCCCAAAGTGCTGGGATTACAGGCGTCCCAGCCAGGGAGGCCCCATCTCTTAGGAAAAAAAAAAAAAAGCAGGGCATGGTGGCACGCATCTGTAGTCCCAGCTACTTGGGAGGGAGGCTTAGCCCAGGATGTGGAAAGATCGCTTGAGTCTGGGAGGTCGAGGCGGCAGTGAGCTGTGATCATGCCACTGCACTCCAGCCTGAGAGACAGAGTGAGACCCTATCTCAGAAAATAATAATACAAAATGGTACACACACTATGTAAAAACGGGATTTTGTTTCATATGGACAAAAATCTGGTCAAGCACACAAATGTAAAAATATGTCATATTAACATCATAGGATTATAGTTTTCCCAATGTCTACTTTTGTCAATTTTTTGCTATGATTACAATAAAAAGATAAAATACTTTGTGAAAAATGAAATAATTATCCCATATTTGAGCTGAGTCCCCTTAGGAAACTGATACCCAGAGAAGGGAATTAATTTAGCCAATATTACTCAACCTTGTGAATAACAAAGCCAGACTTAAATTCTTACCTAAGGATGTTGCCTGGGCTGTTCCGAGGTGGTATATTGGTTAATTCGGGAGTGATGCCAGTTGTGAGCTTATTGTTTCCTAGCTTCTCTCAATCCATACATAACTGCGACTCTCTTTGTGCCCTCAGAATTCCAACCTGCTTGTTGCTCTTCCAATAGCATGGGGTCTGTACAGCTATTCTGGTACAGGTCTAAGAGTAGCTTTTCATTTACCTCCATTAATGATTTCTTCCTTTTGGCCCAGAGAAGTCCACAAAGCACCTTCCAAAGCCCCTTCCAAGTGCCTTTCAATCACATTCATAAATGATTTGGGGATTATCTACTGCCTTGAATTATTTAGGCCATTGCTTCCCCTCCATTAAAGTGACTCAACTTGGACTCAGTGAAATTTAATATATTCAAATGAGGACAAAAATGTATTCAGAGAGTTATATTCAAATGAATATAGCCTTCCAACTTATATACACACAGACCTGCCATTTCCTTGTGGAGTAAAGGGGGCTGTCTGTCCCATCTCTTCTTTGAAGATAGCAACAGTTATTCAATTGAGATCTCTAATGAGGATTGGGGAATCCTTACCTGCGGCTAACTGCACTGCCATCCCCTCAACTTCCCTCTTTTATACACACCCCCTTCTCATTCCCTTCCTGGGACCACCTAAAACAGGCTTGGGAATTAAGAAAGCATTGGGATTCCAGGCCCTCCAACTCCCCATACTAGGGTAAAAATTGAAGTCATTCAGGATGCAGAAATAATCCAAGTATTTCTCAGATTTTCAGGAAGGTGATACAGTCCAGAGCAAAGATTATTCTAACTCAGAACACATGAGAGTGGATGCTAAGTTGATTCATTGCCCAGAGCTCTGCAGAAGTGAAGTTCCAGCCATCTGTTTGAGTGAAGAAGATACTGCCTGGAGGCAGAGGATACACAGCCTTAGAGGGCCTCAATTGCCCCTTTCGTGAGCTTCTACATTCCTAGCATCTGTGTTGTGGTGCATACATGTCCCTGCACAACATCTATTTTTCCAACTCCTTCATCTCCACTTTTTTTTTTTTTGGAGACAGGATCTTGCTTTTGTCGCCCAGGCCAAGGGCAGTGGCGCCATCATAGATAAGTGTAACCTCAAACTCCTGGACTCAAGCGATCCTTCTGCCTCAGCTTCCCAAAGTGCTGGGATTACAGGCTTGAGCCCCCATCCCTGGCTATCCTTTTTCATTTTATTCCACAGTCTCCTAGTTTTTCACAGGGACAACCTTGTGCCTCTCTCTCTTCCACCCCCTCTATCCAAGCTTATAAGTTGGGTCTCCAACCACCCCTCTTCTCTGTTTTGAGTGTAAGAAGTATGGGGAGAAGCAAAGGGTGAGGATGAGAGATCCAATCTCTGAGCCCAGGAACTGTTCCTCACCTCCCTCTACAGGCAGGCTGGGCCTGTCTTTTGCGGAGTTGGGCAGAGGCTGGTGGGGTTGGTGGGGAGAGGAATCAGGGAAATGGTTTCTACCTGCCCCATGATCCTTTAGGCTGATGAATGAGACAAAAGCAGATCCCCAAAGAAAGTTTTCATTCCCATGCTAAATAAGGCAGCAAAAATTTCGGACAGAAATAAGGACCCAACTGGTTTAGTGGGACACTGGAGACCAGTAATTTCCAGTCTTGTTGCAACAACCAGATGGCTCCAATCATGTTAAGGAGGGTTATAAAATTCTCAAAAGTGATCATCTTTAAATTTTTAACAGAAATATACCACACAGATAACTGTGTTCTCTCTCACAAATATGTAATCACACACACACACACACACACACACAAAAATAAGAATTGGAACTATTTTTCAAGATAATGAATCCGTTTTAGACATCACTGCTGAGAGAATCAGGAGTGCTGGGGATGGAGAGATGCTCCAGTTCCCAGGAAGAGAAAGATGGTAGTCTCCCCGCTTCCCCACATTTCCAAAGGAAATGAGGAAAAACCATCTACACTTTTCTTTCCAACTTAAACCTTTCCCTCACTCCCCCTTATTAGCTCTGTACTCTCTGACACATGAAAATAAAAAACAGGGGCCGGGTGCGGTGGCTCACACCTGTAATCCCAGCACTTTGGGAGTCCGAGGTGGGCGGATCACCGGAGATCAGGAGTTCGAGACCAGTCTGCCCAACATGGTGAAACCCTGTCTCTACTAAAAATACAAAAACTAGTTGGGCATAGTGGTGGGCACCTGTAATCCCAGCTACTCGGGAGGCTGAGGTAGGAAAATCACTTGAACCCAGGAGGCGGAAGGTGTAGTGAGCTGATATCGCACCATTGCACTCTAGCCTGGGCAACAAGAGCAAGACTCCATATCAAAAAAAAACAAAAAATGGGAGAGGAAAATGGGAAGAACTGAGAAGACGATAAAAAGGAAAATACAGTAACTAGAAAGGACAATGAACAGTGAAAAGGTCAGGGAGAGGGAAATTAAAAGGGCAGAAAAAAACACGGAGGAAGCATCCTGTGACCTGCTCCAGAAGCAAGACATGTGGCTGCACCACACCCTTGAGCAGCAGGGAGCCCCAGCCCTGCTCTCTCCTGGGAGCATTGTGGCAGCCCCATCCTCTCTATCTCCCAGCTCCATGTGCAGACAGGACTAGAAGGGTAAGGCAGGAACTAGAGCAAGGGGGTATGTGACAGAGGACAGGCCCAGGCATCTAGGAGCTGGGCTGTCCTGGCTCCTACCAAGAATAGCTGAAATGTACAGAAGCAGAGGATTATAGTGTGGAGTGGAGTGGGGAGAAGCAAAGGGGAAACAGGCTGCATAAGTAAGTGCTGCATGGAAACAGTCTGAAGGAATGGACTCTCCCATTCCTTCCTACACAGCAAAGGCAAGGACCCTAGTTTACCTGCCCTCCTACCTCAACCCCATCTCCACCCCCTATCCCTACCCCTACCCTTGCTGCAGATGTAGAAGCAGAATTTCTTTTTGTTCTTTTTTTTTGAGACAGAGTTTTGCTCTTGTTGCCCAGGCTGGAGTGCAGTGGCGTGATCTCGGCTCACCGCAATCTCTGCCTCCCGAGTTCAAGCAATTCTCCTGCCTCAGCCTCCCTAATAGCTAATTTTGTAAGAATTTCATAAGCTGCAGCAGCTGTGGTCAATACCTCAGCTTCCTACCAGCTTCCTTTTCCAGAAGATAGCAGCAGCAGAAAGAGGAATTAAAAGGAAAGGCTACAATAATAACCCTAAACCTTTTCATCTCAGCAGCCCCCAAATACATCAGCAAGCTCGATTCTCAGCATCTCTTCCTCCCTCCTTGGCTCATAACCAAATGATCAAACAATGCTTTGCTGAGACGAGGCATGAGGCTATTGAGCCAGCATCACCTCTCCCAGTGTGGGAGGGGGCATCACATACACATAAACAGAAGCACCTGTTTCCAGAAGCAGCATGGGGGAGAAAGAGCTCATAAAGAGTCCCAGATTGTTATAAGAAATAATTTGATGGGGTTAAAATTAAATGTCCAAATTGAGGTTGCTTATGGAATTTAAAGGGGATGTTGAGAACATGGGGTGGAGAGACTAGAAAAGGAAGAAAAGAAGACAAAGAGAAAAATACACACAATATAGTAGACAAAGGGGAGAAACCATAAAAAATACAGCCTCACAAATAAACACAGAAGCTAAGAGAGAGGAGGGAGCCAGCACCTGGAAAGCAAGATGTTACAGCTGCGGAGTGGGAGGGGAAAGCAGGAGAGCAACAGGGAAGAGGAAAAAAGGCCAAGTAGCCAAAGAGCTGAGAATCAGACCCTTCCCTTCATCTGTCTTCATCTTCTCTGTGACTTTAAGCAGGTGAATTCTTGGGGTATTCTCACAGTGGCTGCTGCCTCATCTTGGCCTGAACAACAGAACCCCCGCAATGCCTGTGTGGCATGCCCACACACACCAGTTGGCCCCCAGCTTTCACCTTGTCTTCCTGTTCCCCAACACAGATGCACAAGTCACTCTCAAGGCTTGGGGAGCACTTTGGTGTGTCCACAGGATATAATGGGCTCTCCTCTGCACACACTCACATTCAGCAGCCCTCAGTACTGGGGCTTTCACCCCCAGCTCACACTTACTTCCAAAGAGCAGAGGCTGAGGGCTGCTGACTCTTAACAGAGCGATTTAGAACTGTGTGCTCAGGCCAGGCGCTGTGGCTCACACCTGTAATCTCAACACTTTGGGAGGCCGAGGCGGGCAGATCACTTGAGGTCAGGAGTTCGAGACCAGCCTTGTCAACATGGGGAAACCCTGTCTCTACTAAAAAAAAAAAAAAAAAAAAAAAAAAAAAAAAAAAAAAAAATTAGGCTGGGCACAGTGGCTCACGCCTGTAATCCTAGCTACTCAGGAGGCTGAGAGAGGAGAATCGCTTGCACCCGGGAGGCAGAGGTTGCAGTGAGTCGAGATCATGCCATTGCACTCCAGCCTACGCAACAAGAGCAAGACTCTGTCTCAAACAAAACAAAACAAAAATTAGCCAGGTGTGGTGGTGGGCGCCTGTAGTCCCAGCTACTCGGGAGGTTGAGGCAGGAGAATCGCTTGAACCTGGGAGGCAGAGGTTGCAGTAAGCCAAGATTACGCCACTGCACTCCAGCCTGGGCAAAAGAGCGAGACTCCATTTCAAAAAAACAAAAAAAAAGAAAAACATAGAACTGTGTGCTCAGTGATCCAATGAAGGGGATTCCCACACAGTGATCCTCCATTTTCCCCAGGCTGCCAGTGCTGCACTGATTTCACAAGCTCTGAAGCTCTTTAATGAAGACAAATGGAGAGGCAAAATTGCCCAGTTCCTGACTTCTCCAGCACACTGAGGCAAGATTCCTGGGAGGAGAGCTATGAGCAATGATGAGGTCATCTGAATGAACGCCATGCAGGCACAGCCCCTCACTGAGGGAAACAAAAACCAAGACATAGTTGTTTAGGAATACAAGCGTGGGTGTCAAAACCCTGGAGTTGTGCTTTCCAGTGGGCCTGAGACAGAGACAAAGTGACATGATGTTTAGAGAGCAAGAAAGAGATCGAAAGGGAAGAGGGCAAGCAGTCTCAGGCTTCCGTGGTAGGAAATAAATAATGTCCAGAAGGGTCTGGCTCTGAAGTGGACCAAATGGCTCTCCTGTCCCATGTTTATGAGGTCATGGACCATTAAGCCAGCCAACCTACAGATGTCTTCATAAGACTTTACGAGATTAGACTGGGGAGACCCTATAACTCAGCAAGAAAGGAAAACAAGATGGGAGAATTGCAGATAAGAGATGGTAGAAACAAGTGCTCCGCTCCAGAGGCCTCACATATCAGTGGGAGGGTATCTGGGTTTGGTGACCCCTTCATCTTCCTCACTTCTCTCTTCTGTGAGTTTCTGCCTATCTCCATTAGATTCAGGGCCACATCAGGCTTATATTATTCAATAATTTCTTGATTATCCACATACTTTCCTCCTCCTAACTTCCAACTGACCTCACACCATGTTCCTGACCTGCAAGCCTTCCATCCTCAGAGAAGTTTCTTTGGTATTTGTGAAGCAAATCAGAAAGATAAAATACAAAGTTTACAAATTCACATATTTTCAAACCTGATTTAGACTGCATTTGCTTGATGTGGTATTCCATAAGTTCTAATAGCCATGAGATGACTCTTCCAGGGATCCCTAGGTTGCTGAAGGCTAATATTTATTCTCTGAACCATTAGGAGCAGAGAAGAGCATGGAAACCAGGAAAGGTACACACTGAACCAGTTAAGGAAATAAGAGTAGGAAACAGGATACGCATTATCTTATTTCCTCAGGCTTGCGCCAACCTGTGGTTATTTGCAGAAAGTCAGAGACCAGTAATCCTTAGAAAAGAAGCCCATGTTCTCCAAGTCTTGTTGCTCTTTCAGAAATTGAGCTGACACTCCAGGGCCCAAATTAAAGAAGGGGCATAAGACCCAGATCTTTAAACCACCACTCAGAATCCATATTTGAAAAGCAACCATTTATTAGAACCAATACAAGAGTATGAAAAGGGGGAAAAGAGGAGGGTAGAAGAGGGGGAGAGAATGAGGTCTGCATCAGATGTCAGTTATGGAAACACATAAATGCTTACTTTTTAAACATTTACATTTAAAAGGTGAACATATATATAGACCACTTATACTTAAAAAAAAAAATCAAAAGCAGACATGTTTGGCTGAAATAAAACCAAGAAACACAGCTAAAACTCCCCCATAAACCTAAAAGTCCACGGAGAATTCAATTTCTCATTTCCATTCAGAAATCTGGCTACAAAGTGATTTGTTTGCTATTTGGGACAGTACAGAGTGCTGAAAGAAACCCAGCTCTTGAGTCTCTTAGATCCCATCCTGTAGGAAGTGGTGGGAAAGCCAGCGGACCATGGGCAAGTCAACTCCTGGCTACTTGGCAGGGAGTCAGACTGTGCTCTCTCCATTCCCCAGGACTCCACAGAACCGTCTGGTACTGCTAGTGCTGGGTGAACAGTGAGAGCAGAGTCCACAAAACACAGAGAACCAGAATGTGACCGCAAGGAGCCAGGACCTTGTGCTTTTTCATGGATTACAAATCTAGGGCCAAGGAGAGGGAAAGCAGAAAGAGCCCTATTGGGAAGAGGAGCTGGCTGCGCCCCTAAACTGAGATGGAAAGAGTAAGGCTCTTGAGCCCACACCTGGCCAAGTAGAAATAGTGTCCAAAGTTTTCTCAAACCAGAGGGAAAAAAAGTCAAGGTTAGGTTCAGACTGCAGACACTAAGAGATGACAGATGTTGAATACGGTGAATGGGATGAAGCTTTAAGGATCAATGCCCAATTCTGAGTGTTATACACATTTCTAGGAAAATTAATTCCAATGTAGCTTTTGGGGGGGGGTGGAAATAAGGTGGTCACATTTATTCAATCAGCTGGTCCCTATGAGGAAGGAGAGGCCCAGGTACAGATACCACAAAGGGGTACAATGACCCAGCTGTCCTGGGATTGGTTGGGGAGTGGTAAGCAATGACATAAATCAAAACCATTGAGGGTTGCTTTGATCCTGAGACAGTCTGAGTCTGCTTCAAACCCATGGCGAACGGAACTTTAATCCCCAACCTGCAGAGAGAAATAAGCAGTAGCATCCCTGCCTCATGATTCCCTAATCCAATGCTCTTGAATCTGAAATGGCCTCCCTCTGTGAATGCAAGACACAGAAAATCCCAAGTGCCTTCCCCAACAACATCCTAAGTAAGTCTGGACTAGTAAGATTCCAACATTCATGAAAACACTGTCAACATCTGAACTAGCAGCTTTGATGAGGGGTGGGGGGCAGAAAATTTGCCGAGTCACTAAGTAGTTCCAGTCTTGGAGACAGCTCAGTGAGGACCAAAGCCTGTGTGTCAGGCTTAAACTCTGGCTCAAGACATCCTCCACAGAGGACCCTGAAGTATTCTATTAACTTTGATTTACAATGCCTCACAACAACACCCCTGTGAGGTAGGTCAGTATTATTAACCCCATTTGACAGATGGGGAACTGAGGCATTGAAAGAAGTGACTTGCCCAAGGTCAACCATTATCAATCAGTTGAGGAGGTGGGCACACAGAGTCAGCATCCACTCGATTCTTGTTCCATTTCCCAGAGCATTTTACTTCTCAGAGTGTACTTGGGAGCAGAGGGAAGTTGGCAGGATACACCTCATTCCACAAACTAGATTAATTCAATAACTGAAGGGTATTAACTGAGGGCCTATTATTTATCTAGTATAATGTGAGGAATCTTGGAAAAATGAACTGCTTCTGAAAGTCATGTTATAGATGTTTTGAAAATAAAATTACATCTTTAACATTAAGGACATGAATTATTTTGTAAAGAAATATTCACTTTATCTTAGGAGGTGAAGGACTAAGTCACACTGATTTCTCAGAGTTTTATACTGAGTAACCTGAATTCCTAAAATCCAGAAAGCAAGATCACATTCCAACAGAAACAATGAATAAGAACCTTTTCCCCAGTGGTGGTTCTTGGTAGCGCTCTTATAAAGCTGCAAGTTGGTGGCGTGGGAATCCTAGCACCACAAAACACCCTCTTACTACATCACATCCCTCCCCACAATACCCAGAGGGCTGCATTTTTCCAACCTTTCTGCCTCAGCCCAACTTCAAGAGTTACAGCATCTTCAAAAACACCTCAAGGGTAAGGATACAAATGGTGACCCCTGCTTTTCTATTCAGGGAGAGGGGATGAAAATATTCTCTGTAACTAATCATATAGACTCTTGAATTCTTTCCTCCTGTGAGAGATGTAACTCTTTAACAAAAAAAAGGTAGAAGAAAAAACAGTTATGTCTTTTCTCCCCCTTTGGATTTACTTTGGATTCTGGTAGAAATCATTATGTCTCTTATCCTAAACTGAGGAGGTGAGGGGTGAGGGTGACACGAGACAAACACCAAACTCACCACCAGCTCTTGTTTAGAATCCAATCCTAAAGCTACCGGAAACCAGAACACTGACTTGAGCCTTAAGAGTGTTGTGACATGATTAAACTGTCTTTTCAGGTGTTCTCAAAGAATTTCTAGGCAGAAAGCCTCTCCTTTCTTCCATACCTCTTCACAGCAGCCAGTGTAGGAAGTCCCCACATACAACAGAAACTCAAAAGATGATTTATCAACACATACAGTAAAATGTTCACTAGGGGCCGGGTGCGGTGGCTTATGCTTGTAATCCCAGCACTTTGGGAGGCTGAGGCAGGTGGATCACTTGAGCTCACGAGTTGGAGACCAGCCTGGGTAACACAGGGAGACTGTCTCTACGAAACATTTTTTAAATAATAAAATTAGCCAGACACCGTGGTGTGCGCCTGTAGTCCCAGCTGCTTGGGAGGCTGAGGCAGGAGGATCATTTGAGCCCAGGAGATTGAGGCTGCAGTGAGCTGTAATAAAGATACTGTGGCTGGGTGCTGGCTCACGCCTGCAATCCCAGCACTTTGAGTGGCCGAGGCAGGCGGATCACAAGGTCAGGAGTTCAAGACCAGCACGGCCAAGATGGTGAACCCTGTCTCTACTAAAAATACAAAAATTAGCCGGGCATGGTGGCAGGCGCCTATAATCCCAGCTGCTCGGGAGGCTGAGGCAGAGAACTGCTTGAACTCGGGAGGCGGAGGTTGCAGTGAGCCAAGATCACGCCACTGCACTCCAGCCTGGGCAAAAGAGCAAGTCTCCATCTCAAAAAAAAAAAAAAAAAAAAGGTTCAATATGGATACTCTAGGTACAGGAACCATTCCAAGACCTAAATAGATTTTTTTTTTTTTCCTCACTGATAGCTGATCACATTAAACAGTGACAGGTGCTATGAAAGTTTAAGACTGATCTTTTGGCAATGACAGTTTAGGTTAACTCTGTTTGGAATTCCTAAAAATAAAAAGAAATCCCTTAAAAAAGGCTGACAAACTGACCACTTGGCCTTGAATCGACTGTTAGGGTCACACCTGCCAATGCCAGGGGACATCACAAAAAAATAGAGAATGCCAAGATAAAAAGTTCACTGCATTCAATTTGGCCTAATTTCTTGATAATAGTTTCCTATTAGATTTTCCGATTAATACTGATGGCTCTTACCTAGGCTGTGATAATTAGGTTTTGATCTATTGTGACATTAATGATCACAATCAGTTGACTTTGAAATTGTCTTAATTAATGGCTCTTTCCTTGTCAGCTTTTGCCTCCAGTGCAGGATTCATTCCCTTCCCCACTGCCTTGTTTTAACTCCTTCTCTTACTGACCTCAGAAACAAATAGCATTGGAGGATCACTTTCTTCCCATAAAACAAGACTTTAAACTATTTTAAAACATTTCTCTTGACAGAGGAGCAATATGAGATGATGTTAGATGAAATGAGGATCAGAATGAAAAGGCAAGAGAACAAGCTGTCAATGAACAGGAAAAATTCCATCTTAGAAAACAACCAAAGTCAAGCACAATGTTAAAGTGACAAGTTGAAGTAACTCTAAAAAGACAAGATGAGGTAGATTAAAATCCAAGAAAGTCAGCACAAGCAAAAAGAAACCAGAATTGTTTTTATGAAACTATCTAAAAAACTTCACACTTTAACTTTCCAGAGCAGTTACTCTAATTCCTGGGAATTCTGACTTCCAAAGTTAGTCAACTCTCAATTATCCAGGCAGAAATAAATATCTTTTTTCTTGTGGTCATCCATGGGTCAGAATCGACAACATCCTTACGATCAGACTGTTTCTTAACCCAGCTAGGCTTCGATGATTAAATCTGAGACTCAGATTTAATATACAAGGTATATGTATTTCTGGCAAAGGTTTCCACATAACTGATACAATTCTCTGCTTAGAAATCACCCTCTCGGCCCGGCGGTGGCTCACGCCTGTAATCCCAGCACTCTGGGAGGCCGAGGTGGGTGGATCATGAGGTCAGGAGATTGAGACCATCCTGGCTAACAAAGTGAAACCCCGTCTCTACTAAAAATACAAAAAATTAGCCGGGCGTGGTGGCCGGCGCCTGTAGTCCCAGCTCCTCGGGAGGCTGAGGCAGGAGAATGGCGTGAACCCGGGAGGCGGAGCTTGCAGTGAGCCGAGATTGCGCCACTGCACTCCAGCCTGGGAGACAGAGCGAGACTCCGTCTCAAAAAAAAAGAAATCACCCTCTCTCCAGTATTGAATAAAACTGCACTGCTCAGAGTAGATGCTCAGGTATTAACAGATGTGCTCCAAGCCTTCTCTTTAGAAAATCTCTTGTCATTGGAAAGCATGTCCGTTTTAGGCTTAAAGGCAGTAAGTCTCATGTTCATTCCTCCAAAAGGGATGAGAAATTGAAAAAGGTGTGAGCAACTCTGGTAAAGTGTCCATGAGGAATATGTTGTTATAGAACCCACAATAATGTAACACAACTGAATCTGCAACATAGTTAATGCTTTCCACAAGCAAAGATTAACTCTGCCACTACTTTGGCCAAGAATCTAAACCAGGGATGAAAATCAGGAGTTCTCAATCCCAACTCACCTGTTTTCTCTCTCAGTAATAACAGCATTTCCAACCCTCCAGCTATATTTATTTCCTGGAATATGTTCTTGTGTTCTATGGCCAGCTGGCTCAGTTCACCCAATGTTATAGGTCTTTTCCACATATAGGCCGAAATTAATGTCAACTTCTTACTCCAGGGCTACAAACTATACAACATCAGCCAGTCTGTCTCTGCCCCCAAGTCAGAAATGTGTATTGGTTTATAGCATTTATTATACCAAACTATTTTTTTTTGAACAGAAACATAGCTTGTAAGCACTTAAACTATTAATGGTCAGTTCATCACACACCAGTATGAAAGTTATTTGAGGGCAGGGATGGCCTCTTTCTGAACCTTGTATCTTCAGGCCAAAAAAATGTCTGTTGAATGAAACCAATGTTGATGTACAGCAATGTGGCTGGAATTTAGAAAGCTTAATAAAAATTGGGTGAGGGGGCATCTAATTCAGAACATGTTTTTGGGTGTAAGGCTAGTATCATCTACTTTTGAAAACATAATTTTTATGATTAGCAGGTAAAGGTAGCATGAAACTGCAATACACTGGCTCCAGACCTTTCCTCTCTGCCTTGCCACAGGCATGCTTGGTGGTCTGATTACAAAAGTACGGATCTCAACACTATAATTTTTATTCTAAAATCTCAACCAAAATGATGGGATCATGGGTGCAAAGTGGGTTTTTCCTTTAAATTGTGAGAAACCATTTCCACATTTCAGATCTAATGGTGTTCTCATGACATTGCAAAGTAGTATTTTATGCCCTCAAAACTGAACCTTAAGGTAGAGACAATTGCTCCCCGGGCCAAACACAGATCCCTCCAACCCCTCACTGTACCTTAGGAAAGCTGGGGTAAACTACAGATTCAATAAAATCTCAATATGAAAATCCCAAAAACCTTCCCCAATGCCCTGTGGTTTGGCCTGAACATAGGGAAAATGGACTGCAGGTTGGCTACAGAACAGGAATGAAGAGTTAAGAATAATAAATGCCTAAGTTACAGGGACAGAACCAATCTTTCATTAATGACACAAAGTAGAATGCACAAAGTAGTATGCAGTATGGCTGGGGGACAGTCAAGGACCATCTAGACTTTTAATTGTTAGAAGCACCACAGGTCCAAATGCTCCCCAGAGTGGACCAAAACTGGATTTTGTCCATGGCAACACTGTTCTCCACTATTCTGTCTATAATGAGAATATATCAATAGCAGGAAATCTACTTTCACACATGGCAAACCGCGAAGAAAAACAAGGATAACCTCAGACCACTTTTACTTGCTGTAAGTGGGAAAAACAAACAAACAAACAAAAAACCCCAGCAAATAATGGATTTTCCATGAACAGAAAAGCAAATATAAATGCAGTTGATAAACTAGAAAGCAATCATCAACTAATTGCAGACTACAAAGATACCCAAAAATCCTTCTCAAAATAGCACCCCAGTGGATGGTAGTCAAGCTTTCCAGCAACCAGTTATTGATGATTCATGGCCTACATCAAATGAATAAGACTTCGATTTTTGATACCAACAATGTCCCCAAACCAAACTTAACAAAGCTAATGACTGCTTCTCAGTAATTCAGGAAAAATTTAGAAATATAGCATTGTGAGCAAAAAACAGAAGCTTGTTTTGGGGACAGGAATTCCAAGAGTCTGAGTGAAGATGTGGTTGGAAGCCTTCTCAAACATGCAAGTCCAGGGCTTTTCTCATCCTGCCTTCCCATCACCTGACCCTCTTCTGAAACCACCCCTCAAGTCTTTAGCAAAGTCAGGTATTACAGAGGACAGAGCAACAAAGAGGGCAACTGGAATTAAAAAAAAATTGTATTACTGAAAGTGCTCCATGAGAGCAAACAAATAATGACAATTTTATTTTTGTCCACAAAAATTTAATAGAGGTGGCCAGGCACGGTGGCTCATGCCTGTAATTCCAGCACTTTGGGAGGCCAAGGTGGGCAGATCACAAGGTCAGGAAATCGAGACCATCCTGGCAAACATGGTAAAACCCCATCTCTACCAAAAATACAAAAATTAGCTGGGCATGGTGGCACACACCTGTAGTCCCAGCTACTCGAGAGGCTGAGGCAGGAGAATCGCTTGAACCCAGGAGGTGGAGGGCGCAGTAAGCCAAGATTGTGCCACTGCACTCCAGCCTGGTGACAGAGCGAGACTCCGTCTAAAAAAAATAAATAAATAATAGAGGTGAATGTCTGCATTAGGATCAAGACAAGAAGACGACAGACAATCACTTTGGAATTCGGAGACTACCTCCAAGAATCATCCACGGAAGGATGTCAGCCATTTAACCAGGGCTACGGATCAAAAAGGAAAAAATACAGTCAGTGGACAAGTAGAAGAGTCTCCTGAAAAATATCCTTATTTGAAAAGGCAGCAGGAGTTGATAGAAAACATAACTAAAAAAGTAGAAGACACTGTTAAATTTGAATCTGGATCCTATATAGCTTCTTCTCTGGGATCTACTGAGGAGTGAAATCTAAATTAAGATTTAGCTTAGAAAGCATGAAGATAGTATGTTCCAATTTTAAATAAAAATTATATTGTCTGAAAGACAATACAATTTTAGTACTGGGGGAAAAAAACTAGATTGTTATTTGAAGAAGAAAACATCATGGTTCTCTCCAGGTTTAAAATGGGTGCTCCCATGTAGGCTGATTTTCCCGGCATTTGATCTTAACTTGAAGGCCATCTGCCCAGCCCAGCAATCAAAGGGCTGCTAAGCTGTCCTTGGTAGCCTCTACTGGGCAAAGCTGTGCTATAACTCTGAAGAAAGGGAGATCTTTTAATGTTGATTACTGAAAGGCTTAGAAAGATGTCTTGAAAGAGGACTAAACACAAGAAAAATAAATTTTTAGCATTTGAGACTTAGGTGTTTAAGAGTGCTTAGCTCTTAACTATTAACTCTTCTGAGGGGAGAAAGCTCCATGAAACAGGTTTCTGTTTGAGGCTGTAATTCTTCTAGGGCAAGAACATCTACTCAACACTAACAAATGCTGGAAGCAGGCATCTGATTTCCTTTGTGCTAAGGGCTGAAATCAATACTGGCCTCTGGCTCCCTACATTCCTATAGAACCAGCTGCAGGTAGGCAGGAAGAGAACAAAAGTTGTTTTGGCGGCACTCAGTACAATAAACCGAAGACAAAAAAGGCAGAGTAAAGTCTATTAAGAGATGGTAAGTAGTAGATGATACTGGGGTTATTTCGGTAAAAGAATATCAGATTTTTATGAATGTCTTAAATATTACCTATAACCACAGCAGCCACATGCCCCAGGTTTCTCAGAACCAATCTCAGTACCAAATATTGTCATGTTCTTTGTCCACATACTAGGTTTTTGGTTTTAAAAATAAGGTCGCTGCAGTTTACATGCCCACTGCTACTGGGAGGCATACACTGGGCCACTTGGATAGGCTGTCATTTTCTGCAAATCAAGAGACCCAAATCACCTCCTCAGGAGCTCTGGCCTATTTTTGTCCTATTCTTGTCTACCCTAATTGATATCCTTGGCTACATTTATGATAAATGTTTCCTGACCATCCTTTCCTTCTTTTAGATAACGATCAGATTAAGTACAAGCAATTGTCAATTATCCAGCACTTGATCTAGGCCTTTAATTCCTTCAGAGAGAGAAGGAATATAGAGATAAAACTCCCACCCACTTGAGGTATGGTTTATGAGCTCTTGCCCAATCACATTACCATTCAGAAGGATTTTCCTGGCTGACTTAAACCAAAAGCTTCATTGTTCCAGTCTGTCATGTCACTGCAGCAACAGCTGTCACCTCAATTATGCAGTATAATTTTTGACATAATTTATATAAGCACACAGAATTCAATCAGCAGCTGACCAGGGAAGCAATGTTAACAAATGCTATGAATGGGTATATGATTTGCATATTATGTGGCTCATCTGTGGACTGGAGCAATCCATCCATTCCCCTCATTGCTCTGAATAATCTAGAAATGGTAGATGCTCCTGGCCAGACAGCTGTATGTTTTAAAAATCAAAAACAACAAGAAAAGCAGCCTCATGGCTGGTGCACTCTAGAATTAAGGCTATATTAAGCATTTATTCTTATTTCCTCAGCTTTGGGGCTGGGACAAGGATCCTCAAAACCCTGCTATTTCCTTACTTTTAATTGTGATTCTCTAGCCCTCCTCAACTACAAAAAGAAAAGGATAAAGTAGGGCATTTCTTGGGGGACAAAGGCAGAAGGATATGATCAGACAAATTTCTCAATAGCAACACAAGAAGAAACCAAAACGAAGTATTTTGCTGAGTAAGAAGAAAAGGTTGTGTCAACATGCTAATGCCAGGGCCTGTCACTTTCCAAGGTGACAGTCTTTCAGGAACATGCCTTTATTTTTATTTATATTTTTTAGAGACAGGGGGTCTCACTACATTGCCCAGGCTGGTCTCAAACTTCTGGCTTCAAGCAATTCTCCTGCCTCAGCCTCCCAAAGTGCTGGGATTACAGGCGGTAGCCACTGTGCCTGGCCATGAAAATTCATTTTAAAAAATAAGATACAACTATAAGTTTGAGGGTAGAAAAAGGGAAGAGCATTAATATTTTGGGGACTCTTGGTGGTAAATCCAGGAGCCAAGAATGCAGGAGACATAACTGCTATGAACACTTAAAATTGATATTGTGGCCAACAGCTCACCTCTAAAACTTCCCCACTGAAAATAATGGCATGGAAGGGAAACTCGGGTCCACTGAGAAGTGAGGGTCAGGTTTGAAGCCTCTTTGGTAACAGGAATGCTTTGGGAGGCCACAAAAGTTGGCAGGGTTGGAGGGTGCCTAGCACCTTGGCACAAGCAAGCACCAGGCAATCACTCACACCTACATAAATATACAGTCTAAATATGAGGAATGGAAAGAAATCATACATACATACCATATATGATAATAAAGACAATTGTACCCTACCCCATCATCCTCATGTACTATAGCTACAAATCTCCACAGTTAATAATCTTGTCATTTTATCACAAATTGATATCACTTTACAGAAGCAGAAGTGGGGAGTGCTAAAAGCAATACCGAAAGTCCTGGGGCTAAAAAGAGTGTCTTGACAGATTTCAGTGTAAAATTTCAAATCTTCCAAAGGATGGAGTAATTCTGGGAGGATGAGTGAGGATGAACAACAGAGGGTGGCCCAGAAGACCACACCAGAAACCCTGTATTCTCCTGGGTAGAGCTGAGCAAGGCTGGGAAAGCCCCAACAGGTAGGCAGTTGCTATTGGCTTTTTAACAGATGGGCAACATCCTTTCCATCTCAACATGTCAGAACAAAGGCCAGCTAGTCAGCAACATGTTCTAAGAACCAAAGCAAGAAACCAAAATTCAACATCATTGTAACAAAATCCCCCAACCTAAAAAGCGACCAACCCTGAAAAGATCAAGACTCTAAGGTGATTAAAAAGTTAAAACTCATCTTGAGGTCACAGGGAAGCAGAAGGAAGAGATCAGGGCAAAGGAAAAAAAAATTGTGGGTATTACACTCAGTATGTAAATGCCTGGTCTTCACAGAGAGACACTTATCATTAATCAGACCATCAGTTATGTTACAAGAGAACCAATACCAATATTTCTCCTGTGGAGCACAGTGATAAGCACATTTTTTATGGATGTGTTTAGGATAGAAAGGGGTGGGTAGAAAGGAGAGGAGGCAGGGAGGTGAATGTATTATGTACAAAGAGAAATGACAGAGACCATCCCCTCCTTTAGCTCTTTGCTGTTTCTTTCTCTTTGTTTTCCGCATCCTCAGGATACGCATGCCATGTCAGTCTCTCTTCATAAAATGCTATCACAATTTGTGGACATTTCACATTAGCTTCTTTTGCAAGAACCAGGTCAGCTTCATCTGTGTCTTTCCTGGAGAGAAAGAATATGAGACTTAAAAGGAGAGGAAGAGTGAAAGAATCTGTCCAGACATACGTTTATGTCATTATATGGATTTAGTTGACTTGATTTCCTCCTCACCTTGGTTTCAAGGTGAAAAGGACCCTTTCAATATTTTCAAGAAGAAATTTAAGTAAATGGATTAATAGCTAATATATTATACAGAAACAGATGTCTGTAGCTAGAAGTTAGATGTAAACCATGGTGGGCTTAGGTTAAAAAGATGAATAATAAATAATATTAATCTGCTTCCAAAATTTTTATTTGTGAATATGAGCATGTGAGTGAACCCAATCAAACCTACATTCAGGGGCCGGGCACGGTGGCTCACACCTGTAATCCCAGCACTTTGGGAGGCCGAGGCGGGTGGATCACGAGGTCAGGAGATCGAGACCATCCTGGCTCACACGGTGAAACCCCGACTCTACTAAAAGTACAAAAAATTAGCTGGGCGTGGTGGCGGGCGCCTGTAGTCCCAGCTACTCGGGAGGCTGAGGCAGGAGAATGGCGTGAACCCGGGAGGCGGAGCTTGCAGTGAGCTGAGATCGCGCCACTGCACTCTAGCCTGAGCAACAGTGCAAGACTCCGTCTCAAAAAAAAAAAAAAAACCCTACATTCAGCTCTATTGATTATGCACAAGTCAATTATACACAGGTTGGTCAATCCAGTTTCCAGATCATCTAAGTGAAGGGGTCTTAACCCTCCTCA
Organism: Pan troglodytes; assembly: GCF_028858775.2. Classification (NCBI taxonomy): domain Eukaryota; kingdom Metazoa; phylum Chordata; class Mammalia; order Primates; family Hominidae; genus Pan; species Pan troglodytes. The sequence goes on along the minus strand of NC_072408.2, from coordinate 41,617,651 downwards.
CCTTGTGTCCGTTTAAATACTCATTACCCCTCTGGCCAGAACTGTGGATTGGAACAACGAGCAAATAAAAATTTAGCTACAAATTTCAATTATCTCAGTAGGGCCTCTAATACCAAGTATAACAAAAAAAATCTAGCCACATGGTTCCTTAAGCATGATTCCAAATCAATTAAAAAAAAATTAAAATTATCCTGAGAAGCTCAGGTGCAGCAGCTCATGCCTGTAATCCCAGCACTTTGGGAGGCTGAGGCAGGTGGATCTCTTGAGCCTAGGAGTTTGAGACCAGCCTGGGCAACATGGCAAAACCCATCTCTACAAAAAATACAAAAAACAGCTAGGCATGGTGGTGCATGCTTGTGGTCCCAGCTACTTGGGAGGCTGAGGTGGGAGGATCACTTGGGCTTGGGAGGTGGAGGTTGCAGTGAGCTGAGATTGAACCACTGCACTCCAGCCTGGGCAACAGAGTGAGACCCTGTCTCAAAATAAATAAATAATAAAAAACAAAATAAAATTATCCTGAGATGTGGACAAGAAAAATTACCACCTTATTGGAGCAGATACTCAAATTTGGACTATGGTGGAAAAAGCCAATTAATGTTAATGTAAATTGTAAGTAACCACATATGGGTGAGTAGGAAAAAGCAGTCCAGCCCAGGCACAGCGCCTCATACCTATAATCCCAGCACTTTGGGAGGCCGAGGTGAGAAAAGCACTTGAGCCTGGGGCAACATAGGAAGACCTGGTCTCTTCAAAAAACTTTTTAAAAATTAGCAGGCCATGGTGGCATGCACCTGTAGTCCCAGCTACTCAGGAGACTGAGGTAGGAGGATAACTTGAGCTCAGGAGGGCAAGGCTGCAGTGAGCTGTGATTACGCCACTGCACTCCAGCCTGGGTGACAGGGCGAGACACTGTCTAAAATAAAATTTTTAAAAAGCAGTCCAGCCTCAGCGTGGTGGCTCATACCTGTAATCCCAGCACTTTGGGAAGCCAAGGCAGGTGGATTGCTTGAGATCAGGAGTTCGAGACCAGCCTGGCCAACATGATGAAACCCTGTCTCTACTAAAAATATAAAAATTACCCAGGTGTGGTGGCACATGCCTATAATCCCAGCTACTTAGGTGGCTAAGGGATGAGAACTGCTTGAACCTGGGAGGCGAAGGTTGCAGTGAGCCGAGATGGTACCACTGCACTCCAGCCTGGGTGATAAAGCAAGACGCTGTCTCAAAAAAACAAAACAAAACAAGCAGTCCATATAGCTCCTTACTTCTGACAGAATATGGCAATTCTTCAAATACAGGTTTCTGGGTAATTTACCAGCAGTACTCTCATCAGATAAAATGTTAAGCCTTTTGATTATACAACTTTTTTTTTTTGAGACAGAGTCTCGCTCTGTTGCCCAGGCTGGAGTGCAGTGACAGGATCTCGGCTCACTGCAAGCTCTGCCTCCCGGGTTCACGCCATTCTCCTGCCTCAGCCTCCCAAGTAGCTGGGACTACAGGCGCCTGCCACCAAGCCTGGCTATTTTTTTTTTTTGTATTTTTAGTAGACACGGGGTTTCACCGTGTTAGCCAGGATGGTCTTGATCTCCTGACCTTGTGATCCGCCCGTCTCGGCGTCTCGGCCTCCCAAAGTGCTGGGATTACAGACGTGAGCCACCACGCCCGGCCTTGATTATACAACTTTTAAGGTAACATGTTTCTTTAGTGGCACTGCAACACAAACCCTCTTATGTATCACAAATTCAGAATACTTGGAAACAGAGGTAGTGAGGACCACACCATAAATCACTCTGTCTTTAAGAAATCAAATTAGGGCTGGGCGCAGTGGCTCACACCTGTAATCCCAGCACTTTGGGAGGCCAAGGCAGGCAGATTGCTTGAGGTCAGGAGTTCGAGACCAGCCTGACCAACATGGCAAAACCCCATCTCTACTAAAAACACAAAAATTAGCCAGGCATGGTGGTAGGCGCCTGTAATCCCAGCTACTTGGGAGGCTGAGGCAGGAGAATCGCTTGAACCCGGGAGGCGGAGATTGCAGTGAGCCAAGATCGCGCCACTGCACTCCAGGCGAAAGAGACTCTGTCTCAAAAAAAAAGAAATCAAATTGAGAAGAACTACTTCCTTTTCATCTAAGAGCCATCCTCTCTCTACTGGATGAAATAACTTGTGCTTTGGCCAGTATTAGCTTTAATGCTTTTTGTTGAGATTATTTTTCTCTTTTAGACATTATTCAGCAGGTTTGGCCCTCAGTGATGGCAGAAAGCCTCATTTGATTCCTAGCCCAGGATCACAGGCCCATGGTCTTACAGTAAGTAATTCAGAACTGTGTAAACAAATGGTTAAGTCATGTTTATATAGATATATATATATTTATTTATTTATTATTATTATTTTTTTTTAGAGACGGAGTCTTGCTCTGTCGCTCAGGCAGGAGTGCAGAGGCTCGATCTCAGCTTATTGCAAACTCTGCCTCCCAGTTTCAAGCAATTATCCTTCCTCAGCCTCTCAAGTAGCTGGACTACAGGCATGCGTCACCACGCCCAGCTAATTTTTGTATTTTTAGTAGAGATGGGAGTTCACCATGTTAACCAGGCTAGCCTCGAACTCCTGACCCCAAGCGATCCGCCTGCCTTGGCCACCCAAAGTGTTGGGATTACAGGTGTGAGCCACTGCATCCGACCTTTATATATTTTCTACCTCAAATTTACCTTTTTTTCTGATATGTAGTACTATAATTTGCTTAATAGCAATCCATTCTGAAGCATAATTCCCGTTTAACACCAATAATTGGTATCAGTTAAGGATCTCTGACATTCCAGGAGTTCAAGACCAGCCTGGCCAACACAGCAAAACCCCGACTCTACTAAAAATACAAAAATGGGCCAGGCGCAGTGGCTCACGCCTGTAATCCCAGCACTTTGGGAGGCCGAGGCAGGCGGATTACTTGAGGTCGGGAGTTTGAGACCAGCCTGACCAACATAGAGGAACCCTGTCTCTACTAAAAATATAAAAGTAGCCAGGTATGGTGGCACATGCCTGTAATCCCAGCTACTCGGGAGGCTGAGGCAGGAGTATCGCTTGAACCCGGAGGCGGAGGTTGCGGTAAGCCGAGATCGCACCATTGCACTCCAGCCTGGGCAACAAGAGACTTTGTCTCAAAAATAAATAAATAAATAAATAAATAATAAAAATACAAAAATTAGCCAGGCATGGTGGCGGGCACCTGTAATCCCAGATACTCGGGAGGCTGAGAGAGGAGAATCACTTGAACCCAGGAGGCGGAGGCTGCAGTGAGCTGAGTGAGATCGCACCACTGTACTCCAGCATGGGCAACAAAGGGCGAAACACTGTCTCAAAAAAAAAAAGATCTCTGACATTCAAAATTCATGGTTTGGGACTATGCAGTCTTGCCACCCTATCTTCCACACAAATTCAAGTCACTGGCAAAGAAACACAATTGTAAAGCGAAGCCAAATCTCTCTCACCATTTCATTAGGAACATTAAATCACCACAGGAATCTGTTGCCCCAATGATCTTTTCTGGTTCCAGTCCTCTCTCAAAGCCCCGAGCGATATCATTGCTCTGCTATAAATAGAAGATAAAGAAAGGTTACAGCTTGTGGAAAGAGTAAAGAAACTCCCTGCTTCTAGGCTCAACAAAACATAACCTAAGTTAGTATCTCCTGATATCATTTCTTTCACCAATTCAGAAAAATTTTTAGAACTTAATACTAAGTACTGACAGTGACAATGAAGTGACAGTGATGCCAAGAGATATTTTTGTAAGATGTGATTATCTTTCCTGGAATTCCTCCAGAAGACTGGTGGTGAACCCTAAAAGTCTCTAATGTCCTATAAGATACTCCGGAGTCAGAGGCATGGTGGCTCACGCCTGTAATCTCAGCACTTTGGGAGGCCAAGGCAGGCGAATCACAAGCTCAGGAGTTCAAGACCAGCCTGGCCAACATGGTGAAACCCCATCTCTACTAAAAATACAAAAAATTAGCCAGGCATGGTGGCAGGTGCTTGTAACCCCAGCTACTCGGGAGGCTGAGGCAGTAGAATTGCTTGAACCCGGGATGCGGAGGTTGCAGTGAGCTGAGACCGCACCACTGCATTCCAGCCTGGGCAACACAGCAAGACTCCGTCTCAAAAAAAAAAAAAAAAAAAGAAAAGGGGCGAAAAGAAAGATACTCTGGAGTCAACATCTAGGAACTCCTCTAATCCCACTCACTTGGAATCTCCTTAATATTGTAAATAAGCTTCTGAAATGATAAAGAATACCATGTTTACCCTAACTGTATCTTTTCATTTTACAAACTTCAAATATACTACCTCTCTCTCAATCTTTATTTTTTTAGACTTTCAGTTTACCTTAACACTAAACAATAATTTTGACACATTTCACAGTCACCTGTATTTATGGAAGAATAGAGGTAAGAATTATGTAAGGCCAATACTATTAAATAGCAAAATTTCAGAGATCATAAACACCAATACCTATATGCTTGGTTAGAGAGAAGGCCCTGGTCAGTGCCTATCCCCTCTGGATATAGATGATTGTTAGCATTAGAAGGTAGAACCGGACTGTGACTGAAAACAAAAACAAACAAAAAAGAAAACAAAAACAAAAACAAAAAACTGGCCTGGTGCAGTGACTCATGCCTGTAATCCCAGCACTTTGGGAGGCTGACATAGGAGGATTGCTTGAGACTAGGAATTGGAGACCAACATGGGCAACTGTCTCTGCAAATTAGCTGGGCACAGTGATGCACACCTGAAGTGTGCTACTCCGACTCAGGAGGCTGAGGTGGGAGGATCCCTTGGGCCCAGGAGTTCAAGCCTGCAGTGAGCTATGATCACGCCACTGTGCTCCATGGTGGGCAACATAGTGAGAACCTGTCTCTTAAGAGAGAGAAAAAATTTGATAATTCATGAGATGAGTATTGAAACTTGGTCTAAATGTAGTAATACAATCTAGACAAGGAGCACAGGTTCAAATCCATGTGTAGTAACACTGATGAGAGCCAAAAAGCAAAATTTTATACAAGCCAGGTAATTTTTTTATTTACACAGTCTCCCTCTGTTGCCTAGGTTAAAGTGCAGTGGCACAATCTCAGCTCACTGCAACCTCCACCTTCCAGGTTCAAGTAATTCTCCTGCCTCAGTTTCCTGAGTAGCTGGGATTATAGGTGCCTGCTACCACCCCTGGCTAATTTTTTTTTTTTTTTTTTTTGAGACAGAGTCTTGCTCTGTTGCCCAGGCTGGAGTGCAGTGCCACAATCTCAGCTCACTGCAACCTCTGCCTCCTAGATTCAAGCGATTCTCCTGCCTCAGCCTCCTGAGTAGTTGGGATTACAGGTGCGTGCCACCGCACCTGGCTAATTTTTCCATTTTTAGTAGAGACAGGGGTCTCACCATTTTGGCCAGGCTGGTCTCAAACTCCTAGCCTCAGGTGATCCACCCCGCCTCGGCCTCCCAAAGTGCTGAGATTACAGATGTGAGCCATCACACCCGGCTACGCCTGGCTAATTTTTTGTATTTTTAGTCGAGACAGGGTTTCACCATATTGACCACACTGGTCTTGAACTCCTGGCCTCAAGTGATCCACACGCCTCAGCCTCCCAAAGTGCTGGGATTACAGGCGTGAGCCACCGCACCCGGCCCAAACTAGGTAATTTGAAAAAACTTTATTATGGAAGATAATGCTAGCCTCTCTAGTGGCAACACACACACACACAAAAGATTTAGAGATGCCCAAATGAACTAAATCTCTACTGCCCGATTTTCATAATAAAATCTCTTTGATCTTATGTTCACCTGCTTTCCTCTGAGACATACAAAGCATTTGGGGTCCGGGTGGTCCCCAAAGATACCAAAATTCACAATTGGAAGGAAATTCCATGCGTGGATCAATGAGAGATACTGACTTTTAAAAACATAGCCTCTTTTGGGGGCGCTTAAGGGGAAGAAGTTCCCAGATGTGCACACAGCTGCTCACAGCTGGAATGCTGGTGCATGGACTAAGTTGTAAATCATAACTGGCAACTGAAAACAGTTTGCTACATAGGGAGGGAAGAGGAGGCGAATGGAAGAAAAACGTTCAAGCTGCTGAAAAGGAGCCGGGGCGAAGAAAATGCTAAAATCATCATACAGGCAGTAATCTTAAATCAGGCATAATGCAAACTAACAAATTTCTTCTCCAGTGGTCTTAAGAAAGAAACACAATCCCCTCCTATACCTTTAAAACATACAATCACCTATCTTTCCAGCTGTCTACCTGACAGCAGCCAGTACTGCTAAGAATGCTATCAGGGGCCCCAGATGAACATTATGATGTAAGGGACATGTGGGGGTTGTTTTCAAGGTCGGCAGCTTCAGAACCTGGCCTAGGAACAAAACTCTCTGCACTGGTCAGTGGCTCCAAGCCAGATTATTCAGACTGCTCCTTTTTAAAAATGACAGAGGCCAGGTGTGGTGGCTCACGCCTGTAATCACAGCACTTTGAGAGGCCAAGATGGGCGGATAACGAGGTCAGGAGATTGAGACCATTCTGGCTAACACGGTGAAACCCCATCTCTACTAAAAATACAAAAAATTAGCCAGGCATGGTGGCATGTGCCTGTAGTCCCAGCTACTAGGGAGGGTGAAGCAGGAGAATCGCTTGAACCCAGGAGGCAGAGGTTGCAGTGAGATTGTGCCACTGCACTCCAGCCTGGGCAACAGAGTGAGACTATGTCTCAAAAAAAAAAAAGAAAAAAAAAAATTCTAATTTTACTGGTCTGGGGTGCATCTTAGGCACTGGAGATTTTTTTTTTTTAACGTACCCCCCAGGTGATTATAATGTGTAGCATTGAGAACTAATGCTCTAGAAAGGTATAAATCTAATTAGAATGAAGATACATAGGGATGATTGTGGCAGCTACTCTGGAAGGCTGGAAGATTCCGAAGTAGACTTACGCTTTTATGAAATGTAAAGTGTATGATACATCCTTCACCACAAAAGGCTTCATAACCTTGAAATAAATAAAAGGAATGGAAGCTGGGGGCGGGAGGAGGTGGTAGAGTGTGTGTATTTATGCGCCCACACACAGATGAAAAGAGAGAGAGGCAATAACAGTGCTTATGCTACTTACTTGAGAGCTAAAGATCAGAAGGATTAAAGCAACTAAATCAAACCAAAATTTCATAAATACACTTCCCAAACTGAAGAAGATTCAAAAGACAAAAATTAATTTTGTACGCCAAGTATGTAGAAATAATAGATCAAGAGAATATAAATGCCACTGAACTGTACATTTTAAAATTGTTAATTGAGCCAGGCATGGTGGCTCACACCTGTAATCCCAACACTTTGGGAGGCCAAGGCAGGTGGATCACCTGAGTTAGGGAGTTCAAGACCACCCTGACCAACATGGAGAAACACCCTCTCTACTAAAAATACAAAATTAGCTGGGCATGGTGGTGCATGCCTGTAATCCCAACTACTCTGGAAGGCTGAGGCAGAAGAATCACTTGAACCCAGGAGATGGAGGGTGCAGTGAGCCAAGATCATGCCATTGAACTCCAGCCTGGGCAACAAGAGTGAAACTCCGTCTCAAAAAAATAAATAAAAAATAAAAATAAAAATAAAAATACAAAAATTATCTGGCTATGGTGGCACATGCCTGTAATCCCAACTACTCAGAAGGCTGAAACAGGAGAATCACTTGAACCCAGGAGGTGAGGGTGCAGTAAGCCGAGATCACGCCCATGCACTCCAGCCTGAGTGACAGAGCAAGACTCTGTCTCAAAATAAATAAATAAATAAAATATTTAATTGTATATTATATGATTTTCACTGCAAAAAAAAGATTATCAAGGATTGAAAGCAAATGCTATCACTGGAACAAAAGAAAGGGCCAGGCGCGGTGGCTCACGCCTGTAATCCCAACACTTTGGGAGGCCAAGGTGGATGGATCACAAGGTAAGGGGTTTGAGACCAGCCCGGCCAACATGGTGAAACCCCGTCTCTACTAAAGATACAAAAAATTAGCTGGGCATAGTGGCGTGTGCCTGTAATCCCAGCTACTTGGGAGGCTGAGGCAGGAGAACTGCTTGAACACAGGAGGTGGAAGTTCCAGTGAGCCAAGATCGCACTATTGCACTCAAGCCTGGGCGACAGAGCGATATTCTGTCTCCAAAAAAAAGAAAAAAGGAAGTGAAATGGTAAACATTTCAAAGCCCCGGCTGGGCATGGTGGCTCACGTCTATAATCTCAACACTTTGGGAGGCCGAGGCAGGTGGATCACGAGGTCAGGAGTTCAAGACCAGCCTGACCAACATGGCGAAACCCCGTCTCTATTAAAAATACAAAAATTATTGAGACCATCCTGGCTAACATGGTAAAACCCCGTCTCTACTAAAAATACAAAAAAATTAGCTGGGCGTGGTGGCAGGCGCCTGTAGTCCCAGCTACTCGGGAGGCTGAGGGAGGAGAATGGCGTGAACCCGGGAGGCAGAGCTTGCAGTGAGCCAAGATAGTGCCACTGCACTCCAGCCTGGGCGACAGCAAGACTCTGTCTCAAAAAAAAAAAAAAAAAAATCAGCCAGGTGTGGTGGCATGTGCCTATAATCCCAGCTCCTACTGAGGCATGAGAATCGCTTAAAGCCGGGAGTTGGAGATTGCAGTGAGCTGAGATCCAGCCACTGCACTCCAGCCTGGGCAACAGAGCAAGACTCTGTCTCAAAACAAAACAAAACATTTCAAAGCCCCTTTCTATTCTTAAAAAATTCACCAATGATCCTCCTTCTCTAAGATAACTAAGTCTTCTACTTATGGAGAAGGCAGAGGAATGGTTTAACATTTTACAAAGATTTAATTTTGCCCCCTTAATACAATCCAGTGGCCACAAATTACATTTCTCACTTAGCCAGGAGAGGGAGCTGTAATCAACATACCTCCCTGGAAGCTCTTTTGTTCAACAATTTACCTTATAGGTCCATCCTTACAATAGAAATAACCAAAATATGATACTTTTATTTATTATTATTATTTTGGTGGCAAAAGAATAGTTTTTGGGGAAAAGGGAAAGGAAGCTTACCTCTCTCTTTTTTTTAGATTTGATGTCATCGGCACTGTTTGAGAAATTGGATTTCCTCTTGTTACTTTCTGACTTCTCCCTGGGTTTGTTATTTTCACCCTCCTTCATCTTCTTATACTTTTTCATAAATTCAGAAATTAGCTCAGGGCAATCCAAGTTTTTCTCAGGTTCCCAAGTATTGTGCTCCCTGGGTAAGAAAAATGGGAAAATTAAAAAAAAAAAGGGGGGGGCAGTAAAGAATGAGGAAAAAAATCCAATGCCTTATTTCAAAGAGGACATTCAGACAAAAAGGACAGAGAAACCCTATGCTTTAAAGAAGATAACAAATTTGATCCTAGATTTCTACCCAGGAAAAATGAAAAAAAAAAAAAAAAAGCCCACACAAAGACTTATTTACAATTGTTTACAGCAGCATTTTAATAGCCAAAAACAGAAAACAAATTCAAATGTTCATCAATGGATGGTGACATGGAAAAACAAAATGTGGTATATCCATACAAAGGAATATTATCCAACAACAATAAGCAAAATATTAAAACATGCTACAACTTGGAAGAACCCCAAAAACATTATACTAAGTGAAAGAAATAAGACACAAGATACTACATACTAATTCCATTTACATGAAATGTCTGGGAAAGACAAATTTATAGAGACAGAAAGCAGATCAGCCGGGCACGGTGGCTCACACCTGTAATCCCAGCACTCTGGGAGGCCGAGGCAGGCAGATCACTTGAGGTCAGGAGTTTGAGACCAGCCTGGCCAACACAGTGAAACCGTGTCTCTACTAAAATTACAAAAATTAGCTTGGTGTGGTGGTACACATCTGTAGTCCCAGCTACTCGGGAGGCTGAGGCAGGAGAATTGCTTGAGCCCGGGAAGGGGAGGTTGCAGTGAGCTGAGATTGTGCCACTGCACTCCTGCCTGGGCGAAAAAGCCAGACTCTGTCGCAAAAAAAAAAAAAAAAAAAAAAAGCAGATCAGTGAATGCCTGGGGCTGAGGGAGGGAGTTGTAATTAACTACAAATGGGAATCAAGAGAATTTTGGGGGACACAAAAATGTTCTGAAACTGGATCATAGTGGTGGTTGCATAGCTCTATAAATTTATTGCAAATCATTTAATTGGAGCCAGGCACAGTGGCTAACGCCTGTAATCCCAGCACTTTGAGAGGCACTCAGGAGTTCGAGACCAGCCTGGTCAATATTGCAAAACCCTGTCTCCACTAAAAATACAAAAATTAGCTGGGCTTGGTGGTGAACACCTGCAGTCCCAGTTACTCAGGAGGCTAGGGCATGAGAACTGCTTGAATCTGGGAGGCTGCGGTTGTAGTGAGCCAAGACTGCACCACTGCATTCCAGTCTGGGCAACAGACTGAGACTCCATCTCAAAAAAAAACAATAATAATAATTTAATTGGGCTGGGCGCAGTGACTCACGCCTGTAATCTCAGCACTTTGGGAGGCTAAGGTGAGCAGATCACTTGAGCCCACCAGTTCAAGACCAGCCTAAGCAACATAGCAAGACTCCCGTCTCCACAGAAGATTTAAAAATTACTCAGGCATGGTGGCTTGCACCTGTAGTCCTAGCTACTTGGGAGGCTGAAATGAGAGGATCCCTTGAGCCCAGAAGGTTGAGGCTGCAGTGAACCGTGATTGCACCACTGCACTCCCACCTGGGTAACAGAGTGAGATACCATCTCAAAAAAAAAAAAAAAAAAAAAAAAAATCACTAAATTGTACAATTTTTTTTTTTTTTTGAGATGGAGTCTCACTCTGTCTTGCAGGCTGGAGTGCAGTGGTGTGATATCGGCTCGCTGCAACCTCTGTCTCCTGGGTTCAAGCCATTCTTCGGCCTCAGCCTTCCCGGTAACTGGGATTACAGGCATGCGCCACCAATTTTTGTATTTTTAGTAGAGACGGGGTTTCACCATGTTGGCCAGGCTGGTCTCGAACTCCTGACCTCAAGTGATCCGCCTGCTTCGGCCACTCAAAGTGCTGGAATTACAGATGTGAGCCACCGCATCTAGCCTGAATTGTACAATTTCAATGGGTGAATTTTATGGTGTTTAAATAATACCTCGATAAAGCTATTTAAAAACCCAAAATTCAGCCAGGCACGGTGGCTCATGCATGTAATCCCAGTACTTTGGGAGGCTGAAGCAGTCGGGCATGGTGGCACCTGCCTGTAATCCTAGCTACTCAGGAGGCTGAGGAGGGAGGATCGCTTGAACCCGGGAGGCAGGAGGTTGTGGTGAGCTGAGTTCGAGCTATTGCACTCCAGCCTGGGCAACAAGAGTGAAACTCCATCTCAAAAAAAAAAAAGGTTTATTTAGATGGGAATGATTTGAACACATGCCATAATAACCTGACTCAAGTAGAAAGCAGAAAGACGGGAAAATCTGAGCTATTTACTCTTGACCTAAACAACTTTCTACAAAAGGAACATAATATTGAGACAAAATTTATTTCTAAATCATTTGAGCTAATATGGGAAAGTTTCTCCTTTATATCCCTTCTCTCAGCAGAAAAAAAATTCCTCGGCCGGGCACGGTGGCTCAAGTCTCTAATCCCAGCACTTTGGGAGGCAGAAGCAGGTGGATCACCTGAGGTCAGGAGGTCGAGACCATCCTGGCCAACACAGTGAAATCCCATCTCTAATAAAAATACAAAATTTAGATGGGCGTGGTGGCGGGCGCCTGTAATCCCATCTACTCAGGAGGCTGAGGCAGGAGAATCGTTTGAACCCGGGAGAAGGAGGTCGCAGTGAGCCAAGATCACGCCATTGCACACCAGCCTGGGCAATAAGAGCAAAACTCTTGTCTCAAAAAAAGAAAAGAAGTCAAGAAAAAAAATTCCTCACACAGTAACTTTCCCCAAAACCCACAGACCATATAGTTTACCATCCCAGAGGAAATTAACATACCAATATCAAAAGGTGTACCAAGACTATTACACAAGCTGAATACACTTGGGGGTTGGGAAGAGTCTGTTGATAGCTAGAAAAGCCAGTCCTATAATGCGATTATCCCTTTTCCTAACACTTTGGTACTGCTGCTTCTACTTCAGTTTCCACCCAAAAGACAACATAGTATGATTTAAAAAGAGCCTGGGTTGGCCAGGAATAGTGATTCACACCTATAATCCCAGCACTTCAAGAGGCCAAGGCAGGCAGATCGCTTGAACCCAAGAGTGCGAGACCAGCCTGGGTAACACAGTGAGACCCTGTCTCTATTTTGAAGATAAAAAAGCAGGGCGTGGTGGCTCACGCCTGTAATCCCAACACTTTGGGAGGCTGAGGTGGGCGAATCACAAGGTCAGGAGTTCGAGACCAGCCTGGCCAACATGGTGAAATGCTGTCTCTACTAAAAATACAAAAAGTTAGCTGGGCGTGGTGGCAGGCACCTGTAATCCCAGCTACTCGGGAGGCTGAGGCAGGAGAATCGCTTGAACCCGGGAGGCGGAGGTTGCAGTGAGCTGAGATCGCGCCACTGCACTCCAGCGTGGGCGATAGTGAGAGACTCTGTCTCAAAAAAAAAAAAAAGATAAAAATATGTAAAAATTTAAATTAAAAAAAGAATTAAAGTTTTGGAAGAGGCAAGGGTCTTGCTATGTTAACCAGACAGGAGTGCAGTGGCTATTCACAGGCACGATCCTACTAATGCTTAAAATGGGAGTTCTGACCTGCTCTGGTTCACTCCTACTTAGGCAACCTGGTGGTCCCTCACTCCTGGGAGGTCACTATATTGATGCCAAACTTAATGCAGACACCTGATCGGTTTAGTGCACTACAGCCCAAAACTCCTGGACTCAAGCAATCCTCCCACTTCAACCTCCCTAGTACCTGGGACTACAGGTACATACCACCATGCCTGGACTCTAAATGCTTTTGTGAGAATCGAAGAGAGCACAAGAGGTAGAATTTGATCACTGTCTAGCACAAAGTAGGCATTTAGTTATAGACAATGCTGATTTGTTCCAGTCTTTTATGAAATCCAGGGCATTTCTGAAAAAGGACCAATGTTTACTTTGTCTACCCCAAACCTTACCTTTTCCCCTTTCATCTATGGTTAAGGTACCAGTAGCTCAATGACAGAGAAAGAGTTTCAAGTATCTTTCAAACACCCAAATATTTCCAGTGGAAATGGGCCCAATAAACATCTTCAAAATCTTCTGGTGTTACTTTAGTTCCTATCTGTTAGTGCTCTAGAGGTCTCTCAAACTTTAACAGTTCTCATCTCTAGTGGAAGCTGTGATACCACTCCTCTCTACAAACAGAGGACATCTTCTGATTGTTGTGCTACCCATACTTGCACTCTGGGTGCTAGAGATGCTAAGCATCCTGCAATGCATGAATGATCCCACCTACAACGCCAATAATTCTCCAGATGAGAAACCTTGAGTCATGTAATGAAATAACCTCCAGTATGTTTCAAAGGTTCTTGACACATAGCCTTTATCCAAAAGTATTGGTAAACCACTGTATCTTTTAGTGTATTTAGGTCCTATACTGCAGGAGCTGTGCCATCCAATATGGTAACCACTAGCCACATGTGCCTATTTGAAATGCAGCTAGTTTGAATGGAGATGCACTATGAAGTATAAAATACATCCCAGATTTTCAAGTCTTAGCACACACACACACACACAAATTTCATTAATAACTTTTGTACTGATTAACGCTGAAATAGTATTTTTCACGTATTATGTTAAATAAAATATTATTAAAATTAATTTCACAGCCAGGCACGGTGGCTCACGGCTGTAATCCCAGCACTTTGGGAGGCCAAGGCAGGTGGCTCGCTTGAGCCTGGAAGTTCGAGACCAGCCTGAGTAACATGACAAAACCCTGCCTCTACTAAAAACACAGTCACCCAGGCTGGAGTGCAGTGGCGCAATCTTGGCTCACTGCAACCTCCGCCTCCTGGGTTCAAGTGATTCTCCTACCTCAGCCTCTGGAGTAGCTGGGATTACAGGGACCTGCCACCACACTTAATTTCTTTTATTTTTAGTAGATGGAGTTTCACCATGTTGGCCAGGCTGGTCTCAAACTCCTGACCTCAGGTGATCCACCTGCCTCAGCCTCCCAAAGTGCTGAGATTAGAGTGCAAGCCACCGCGCCTGGCCTTATAAGCACTACTGCTTATCCTTATTTCACTGAGGAGATAAAATGATTAAGGAAATTAGCCAAGGCCATCCAGTTTGTATCATAAGTGGTGGAGTTAGAATCTAGACCCAAGCAATCTGACTCTCGAGTCTGTGCTCCTAACCAATTCATTATACTGCCTTTCAAAAGCAGTATCATTAGAAGGTAAGCTCCACAAGCGGAGAGATTTTGTTTTCTTTACTGCTGTGTCTTCTAACTCTTAGGAAGAGTGCAGGAGGGGGAAGAAAAAGACAAAAATGCTTGTGATTTCTAAGGAAGTAAACCAAAGGTATCTATCTCTACAGAGTCCCAACGCCTGGGGAAAAAAAGGAACTTACTCAGAAAAGCCTTTCCACTTCAGTAGATATTCCACTTGTCCCTTAACCACGCGCCTGTCTAGCACCTTCTCCACAACATACTCCTCCTCATCCTCTGAAGAAGAACTGTCAGCTGTCCGCTTGGTTTTCTTTCCCATGTCGCACACCGTTCCACCTGAAAGACTAAGACCACCGGGTCCCTGCAAAGGCAAAGGACAAAATGGTTAGAATCCATGTGAGGAGTTAAAAACTTTGTCTTTTCTTGATGGGATGAAAAGGGGATAACACTAAGTTGCCATGTGCCCTGCTCTTAAGTCTCAAATCATTCTACAGATGAGTCCTAAGAGTTTAATTTAAAAATGAATCAGTCTTCACTTCCTCAACCACAACCTCCTCTTCGGCTAAAGAGACCAAAATTATTAGAAGGCACAACTGTTTAACTCTTCTATTTCAGATTCCAAAAGACAAGTAGTGTGGTATGTTATTCCTGGCTATGTTTGTAACTGTTTACAAGCCAGGAACTCAAACAGAAATGTGCAAAATCTTTAGTTAAATGAACCAAGATAAAATTAAAACCTTTTTCTCCAAGGTGAATAAGCGTCTTTATAAAAATGAAAAAAGAAAAGCCACTAAAATATGAGTTTTCTGTGCTCTGAGCATCTTGCCCAGTCTCTTACCAGCACACAAAAAAGGCTTGCTTAGGCACCTTTCACCACATTTTCAGTGACTTGGTACATTTCCCTTAAACAAACTGAGCTTGTCCCTTCAGAGCATCCATCAGCTCACAAAAGCAAGGCTGACATCTCAAACACACTAATCTTCCTTTTTAGAAAGCTAATTTGGGGATGGGAGGGAGGCAGAAAGGAGAAAAAATTTTTCAGTCCTAAAATTCAAAATTAGTCACTAGATCATTCAGTAATTCCCAAGATGCAACTAACCCAAATAGTTAAGAAGGTACCTCTCCCTCTTAACTGAAGTTGACTCAGGGCCAAAGGAAGAGGAGGAGGAAAAAGAAGTCTGGCCCCAGACTCAGCGTCAACATGAAGCCTCCTCAAAATACAGAGGAACCATTCATAGGCCCAAGGAAAGCTGAAGCAAGGAAACACAAATGGAAATTGAGTTAAGCTCAGAAATATGCACACCAGGGGGTACTCAACAGAGAATCTAGTTTTAAAAATTCCCATGTTGTTGTTCCATAATCATTTTTAAGAATTCTTCCTTAACCATGCTAAATGGTGCCTACAGTCTGGATTACAGAGTAGCAGAAATTGTTTTCTTAGCTGAACTCCATTATTATTTTCCTGTAATCTTTAAAGATGTTTATCAGCACCCTCTAAATATTTCCACCCTGACCAGAAAACCACTGGGTCAGGGAGGGCCCACTACTAATCTCAGAATGATGTTCAAGTCACATAAAAAGTGGCAATTATCAATTCACTTCAAATTAGCAAAATTTTAAAAATTATTACAAGAATATATAGTTGGAAACCATATCTCCAGAACTTATTAGCAATAGGTCTGCCCACCTAAAAAACTGCCTATACCCATTACTGCCCTATAAGACTAAGTTTTTATTAAAATACTCTATTTGGAAGAGGAAGTAGTAGCAAAATGTAGGTGCGGGGGGGTTAAAATAATTTTTCCATGAATTTAGAAGAGTCCTAAGCTTCAAGAAAATATCTTATGTGGTTTATTTAAAATAAAACAGCCTCCAACCTCACCAGAGACAGGAAATGTCATATTCCAGGGAGAGTACCCCACCCCCACCACCACTCACCTTGGAATTTCCGGGAGCTGAGCAGTTTAGGTCAGAGCGCTGGGGTTAAAACCAGCCCCATGTTAGATGCATGCAGTTAAGCATTGTGGCTATGGCCTCCCCTGCCTCACCAGGAAAAACAAGGATTTACATGTGTTCTTCATTTTGAGGGAGAGACAAGGAAAATCTCCCTTTATACCTTCATGCAGAAGAGGAGCCCCAAAGGTAGAAAATGAATGGGGGTTCCCTCCTTTACCTACCGGATCGCCCCAGTTCTTTCTTTCCCTCTGGGCTAACAGGAGGGGCCTCCCCTCCCAGGTCTGGGTCTTGGCGGGCTGGCAGCTCCCCTGCCCCCACCCAGCTGCCTGGGCGCCACTGCGCAGCTGTCCCAGTCCGTTGCCATAGCAACTGGCAGCAGTACTACACTAAGGGGGAGAAGCAAATGGAAAAGTTAAAAGGCTTAACTTTCCTTTTCAGTGAAGACTGGGTGGAGAAGTTGGAAGGTACCTCTCTTGGCCTCAAGGCTAAGGCATTCAGAGCTCAAGGGAATTACTTCTTAGGTTTTAAATCCAGTATTTATGCTTATTCCTCTAACAGCACTGTGAATTAATCAATAACATTTTAAGATCATCTAACAAGATTACAGCTCAACTGAAGGGGGGAGGGGAAAGGCTCGATCCTTCTACAACACGATCAGTACAAACCACCCATCACTTAATCCAGCCCACCAGAGCACTTTGGGCAATCCCATTTTACCGTCTGTCACAGAACAGTTAATTAAAATTGCTTGAGGGGAAAAATAACAGGAAACAGGGGAGGGGAAGTATTTTAAAGACAGTATATAACTTTCCTTCTTTGGGGGGATTACTAGAGACAAAATCCAAAGACATGAAGCACTACCAAAACAACAACCAAAAAAAAAAAAAAAAAAAAACCCTTTTAACTAAAATTAGAGGTGGAGGGCCAGGTGCAGTGGCTCATGCCTGTAATCCCAGAACTTTGGGAGGCCGGGACGGGGCAATCATTTGAGGTCAGGTGCTCAAGACTAGCCTGACCAACGTGGTGAAACCCCGTCTCTACTAAAAATACAAAAAAATTAGCCAGGTGTGGTGGCAGGCGCATATAGTCCCAGCTCCTCAGGGGGCTGAGGGAGGAGAAATCGCTTGAACCCAGGAGGCAGAGGTTGCAGTGAGCCTAGATCGCACCACTGCACTCCAGCCTGGGCGACAAGAGTGAGACTCTCTCGAAAAAATAAAACAAAATGAATTTAGGTGGAAAAAAATTCCTAAGAAGCTTAAAAAAAAAAAAAAGAGGAGAGCAGTTCTGCCACAACCTAATGGTTGATAAATTTAAACCACTTATAGGTTGCTCTATAATGTTATAAAACAGATTTTTAAATAATTATTCATCACCTGATACATTATTAATATACAACTCTCTGTATCAGTATGTCTCAATACTTGAGAAAAGGAGTACTAGGATAAATAAAAAAGATATATAAAGACTTGAAATACTGTAAGTTTTCCATTCTTCTGGCTCTAAAGAACATTTTAGAGAGCTCCAAAACTCTACTCTGCTTTATAGATATGGGAACTTTAAAGCCAGAAGTGGCTGCCATAGGAGAGTAAGAACAAGGGACAATCAAAAGCAAAGAACTCAGTTGAGCCAGGAACAGTGGCTCACACCTGTAATCCCAGCACTTTGGGAAGCCGAGGCAGGTGGATTACCTGAGGTCAGGAGTTCGAGACCAGCCTGACCAACATGGTGAAGCCCCATCTCTACTAAAAATGCAAAAATTAGCCAGACATAGTAGCACTTGCCTGTAATCCCAGCTACTTGGGAGGCTAAGGCAGGAGAATCGCTTGAACCTGGGAGGCAGAGGTTGCAGTGAGCCGAGACTGCACCACTGCACTCCAGCCTGAGCAACAAGAGCGAAACCGTCTCAAAAAAAAAAAAAAAAGAACTCAGTTGAGAAGAAGCACAATGGTGACTATTACGACTGTCAAACAGAAGAAACCACATAGGGTGTAAGACCAAAGTAGAAATTTTTTTCTTTTCTTTTTTTTTTTTTTTTTTTTGAGACGGAGTCTCGCTCTGTCACCAGGCTAGAGTGCTGTGGCACGATCGATCTCGGCTTACTGCAACCTCCAACTCCCTGGTTCAAGGGATTCTCCTGCCTCAGCCTCCCAAGTAGCTGGGATTACAGGCATGCGCCACCACGCCCAGCTAATTTTTGTATTTTTAGCAGAGATGGGGTTTTATCATGTTGGCCAGGATGGTCTCGATTTCCTCATCTTGTGATCCGCCCGCCTGGGCCTCCCAAAGTGCTGGGATTACAGGCATGAGCCACTGCACCCGGCCAGAAATTTTTTAATTACAAAAGATTTCCTCAGATTTGAATGGATCATCAGCAAACCTCCAATTAAAAACGGCATTTTTCAACTCTTCTTACCTTTTGTTTTAAACTTTTCATAATTAAGGGATATGAAAACAATAACAAACATTTAAATAGGATCCTGACTCTGATTAACTTGCCATGTGTTATCCTGAGTAAATAAATTTTCCATCTAACCCCGGCATCATTTAAATGGGCTAAATAAATCTGTACTACCTGCCCTACGTACCTCCGAGGGAAAAAGTGAGTTTATGTTGAAACCAAAGATCTATTAAGTCCCCCAAAAAGAACCTTCTGTAAAAATATGTCAGGGCTGAATACAACAGCAGAAGAAAATATGTGACCTTCCAAATTCCTAAGCTAGTAAACCATATCACATGCAGTAACTCCTGCAGCTCAACACATTAGTAGATAGCAAGAAAAAGAGGAACAGTGTCTTTGTTAACTAGGCACTGGAAAACGAATAAACCTTCAGAGAACAGGGTAGGTATGTTCTCTCTCAAGGGCAAAATACTTATTCCTTAAAACTCAGACAAACTTTAAAGATGGCAGAATGAAAAGACTAATAGTAACTTTGTGAAGGAATAAGGAACAGGAGAGAATGACAGCAATACTAACATTTTGGTGAAACCTTTCAGAGAAAGAAAAGTGAATTTAATGAGGAAAGAGACAAAAATATTCTGGTGTCCACCCCTCCCCACAAAACATCAGAAAATAAAGATTGAGTTCAATTCCCTCCTTTCCACCCTTAAGAACTGCCTAAAGGGCACATGGGCTGAGGTCCTTTTCTTTTTGGGAAATGGGTTTTGTAACCACTGACAAATCGAATTGGGCCTGATGCCAGGAGTCAGAGTACAACCATAATATTCTTTAAAGGATGGCATGCAATTGTCTTGTAAATCTCCTAGACAGTCACAGATCAGAAGCTGGCAAGGATGACGACATAGTTCTGATGGAATGTGTCTTATCTTAACCTTGAAGTTACAGATCTGCTCAGGAGCAGCAGTAAGAAATGAGAAATGCACTCAGACATCGGAGGGGACATAATTCTCTTTTAGACAGTGTGACCTGGAGTATTAGGGTCAAATGAAACACAAGACCAGTCAAACAATTTAAGGGCTAGAGCCTGGACCAGATAAAGCATCAAGACTGGTGGTTCACACTGAGCTTAGGAGGAGGGAGCTTTCCAGCATGAGAAATGAGACATGGCTGGCAGGATGATGGATTGATTAAGATAGAATCCCAATACCATGACAGAGGAAAAGAAGATGAGCCTCTGAACACAACCTTATCATTGTGGAAATCTCCAAGGGAAAGGGTGAGTAGCTTCTCAAATTTCTGGAGTCTTTCAGGCATAACAGCTCTCAGCCTTTTCTCTTAAATATACATAGGAACTATCTGGTAAAGCTACCAATAACTATAGATTACAGCACCTAAGGCCCATTGAGATGAGAAAAGAGGCTGGGCGCGGTGGCTCACGCCTGTAATCCCAGCACTTTGGTAGGCCGAGGCGGGCAGATCTCCTGAGGTCAGGAGTTCCAGACCAACCTGGCCAACATGGTGAAACCCTGTCTCTACTAAAAATACAAAAATTAGCCAGGTGTGGTGGCAGGCACCTGTTATCTCAGCTACTTGGGAGGCTGAGGCAGGAGAATCACTTGAACCCAGAAGATGGAGGTTGCAGTGAGCCGAGATCAAGCCATTGCACTCCAGCCTGGACAACAAGGGCAAAACTCCGTCTCAAAAAAAAAACAAACAAAAAACTTATCAGTCCTCAGCAATTACAGAGAGGGCATCACAAGCAAGCTAGGGCAACCCAGAAAAACAAGAGGTAGGCCGGCACAGCGGCTCTCGCCTGTAATCCCAGCACTTCGGGAAGCCAAGGCAGGTGGATCATGAGGTCAGGAGTTTGAGACCAGCCTGGCCAACATGGTGAAACCCCGTCTCTACTAAAGACACAAAAAAATTAGTCAGGCGTGGTGTAATCCCAGCTACTCGGGAGGCTGAGGCAGTTAACGCACCTGTAATCCCAGCTACTCAGGAGGATGAGGCAGGAGAATCGCTTAAACGGGAGGTGGAGGTTGCAGTGAGCTGAGATCGCGCCACTGCACTCCAGCCTGGGCAACAGGGTAAGACTCCATCTCAAAAAAAAAAGAAAAAGAAAAAGAAAAGAAAAAAGAAAAAAAAGGCCAGGCGCAGTGGCTCACGAGGTCAGGAGATCGAGACCATCCTGGCTAACATGGTCAAACCCTGTCTCTACTAAAAATACAAAAAATTAGCCAGATGTGGTGGCGGGAGCCTGTAGTCCCAGCTACTGGGGAGGCTGAGGCAAAAGAATGGTGTGAACCCAGGAGGTGGGGCTTGCAGTGAGCCGAGATCGCACCACTGTACTCCAGCCTGGGAGACAGCGTGAGACTCCGTCTCAAATAAAAAAGAGGTAATGGTTAGCCCTCAGCATTGACCGTTTAATGCTGGAAGAACCCACATAGGGTCCCTGGTATCTGTCTGCTTTGTCCAGTTCAGGTTCTACTCTCATCCCTCCAGTCATTACTTTTCTTTTTTGAGACAGGGCCTCGTTCTGTTGTTCAGGCTGCAGTGCAGTGGTGCGGACAGTTTATTGCAGTCTCAAACTCCTGGGCTCAAGCAATCCTCTCACCTTGGCCTTCTGAGCAGCTGGGACCACAGGGGCACGCCACCATGCCTGGCTACATTTTTTTATTTTTTGGTGAGATGCAGTCTCACTGTGTTGCCCAAGCTGGTCTCAAACTTCTGGGCTGAGGCAATCCTCCTGCCTTACCCCCACAAAGCAGTCACTACTTCTCAATACCAATTCTGGTGGCTTTTCTTACATCTTGTTATAGTCATTTTATTTTCATCACCACTTATGAGCAAAAGTACACATAATTCTAGATCTTTCACTAAGCTTTCTTCTTATTAAGAATGAAAGCCAGCTGGGCGCAGTGGCTCATGCCTGTAATCCCAGCACTTTGGGAGGCCAAGGTGGGTGGATCACCTGAGGTCGGGAGTTTGAGACCAGGCTGGCTAACATGGCGAAACCCCGTCTCTACTAAAAATACAAAAATTAGCCAGGTGTGGTGGCAGGTGCCTGTAATCCCAGCTACTGGGGAGGCTGAGGTAGGAGAATTGCTTGAATCTGGGAGGTAGAGGTTGCAGTGAGCCAAGATTGCGCCACTGCACTCTAGCCTGGGAGACAAGAGTGAAACTCCGTCTCAAAGAAAAAAAAAAAGAAAAAGAAAGCCAATTGGTAAGCTGCCTCACTGAACTACCCACTGAATTATTTAAAGATGGTAATCAAACCAAATGTCAAGATGCATAATCAATGAGCTCTCCATTGTAGAGTTTCAACATAAATTCTATAAGCCCCCTAACTAAGCAAAATCCTTTAGGAAGTAAGCCAGGGTTAAAGAGCAGAGGAGAGCGCATATGCAAAGCTCCCTATCACATGGATTAATTAGATATGCCATTGATGAGTGGTTGCAGTTGGCCCAGACTTGCACAATTCCCACTTCTCCTTAAGACCCTTAGGGAGAGAGTGGCTTAGGTGAAGATTAAATTGTCAGCTACAGCACTGTCTTCAAAGCATCCTCTATATAGCCTTATTGCAGCAAATAAAACAGATGAAAATAAACCAAACTTACAGAAACATTTTAATCTGCTCTATGTTCCTTGCTCTTTATGGAGCTTGAAGTACTGATGGTTTTAGGTGTGTAACACAAACAGCATAAAACTAAAATATCCTCTATAAAGATGTTTTCTTGCAGTGGATTTATGATTTCCAAAGTATTAGCCATGTGGCATTTTAACAAAAACACAGCATAGAGATGCACATTACAGCTGTCCTGGCTGTCTCAGGTTTTGTTAAATGGGCTGATAACTATCACTCCACCTCCACCAAAAGCCCATGAGCACACAATTCAAGAGGAGTTAAAAGCTTTTTAAATGTCTGTTTAAGAGACTAGATTAGGAAAGAGTTGAAGAGAAAGATTAACTATGGTCGTTAACACCCCTATCATTAACGAGCCACATATAGACAACACAAACTTTATTAAAAGAAGAGAGCATGGAGGCAAGAAATGTTCTCCCATTGGCTCGCACAGCTCTAGTTCATGATCCTTTAAAAATCAAGCCAAGAGGCTGGGCACAACGGCTCAGGGCTGTAATCCCAGCACTTTGGGAGGCTGAGGTGTTGGAACCTTGCTCAAGATTCCCAGTTCGAGAGGGGCCGCCGCGAGAGACCACTCGACACGGAGGTCACAGCAAAGAGACACTCTTTATTGCTAGCGCGCTAGGGTCTCCAGCACAAGAGGCCGAGAGACCCCGAGCGGCTGTTGCACACTGCTTATAAAGGCAAAAACCACAAAGTCACACAGGGGGAGGTTACAAATTCAAACAGGGTGGGGTACAATAAGTTGATTGGTTCACACATTTGAAAAGGTTCAAGGCGCGAGGTTTGGAAGTAACTGATTGGTTTCTAACTATGGCCTGAGCTAGCTGTCCCATACTGGTTGGTCAGGGGGCTCTCAGGCGGGTAGGGGTATTTCCTGGAAATGTTTTTCTACTTTTGTTCTGGGAATGTAGGGGACACTACCCTGGACATCTGGTGTCCCTGATAGCCACACCCGGACCCGGATTCCTGTCCATCTGTTGACACGCCCGGGTGGGGTACTGTTCATCTGGTAAATGTTTTTCTGGCTTGTTTTTCTAAAATGTTTTCCCAAAGTGTTTTTCTATTTTAATGGCTATATTTTCTTAAGGCTTCTCATTCCCTCCTCTTTTTGTACCTTAGAGGCTCAATCTTGAGTCTCTTCGTCAGTCTTGACTGCCTGGTATCGCTGAGTCAGGACCATGGCATGCACTATGTTTAATTTATCTTTAATTAGGGTAAGCAAGCGGTTAAAAATGCAGGGCCCGAAAGTTAAGATGAGCATAAGCAGGATCAGGGGCCCTAGGATGGTGGAGATGAGAGTACTAAACCAGGGGGATTGGTTGTACCAGGTTTCAAACCAGCTTTGTTGGGATTCTCTCTCTCTCTGTCTATCATCTAGTCTTTTTCTAAGTTTTGCCATAGAGTCTTTAACTACTCCTGAGTGATCAGCGTAAAAGCAACACTGCTCTTTAAGGGCTGCACAGAGCCCGCCCTCTTTTAGAAAAATTATGTCCAGTCCCCGTCGATTTTGGAGTACTACTTCGGACAGGGAGGTTAGAGATTCTTCAAGTTTGGTAATGGAGTGTTCTATGGCCATGAGGTCTTCATCTACGGCTGTTCTGAGTTGCTGCAGGTGGTAGCTGCCACTTACTAGTGCCGCAGTTCCTGTCCCGACTCCAGCCGCTACTCCCAATCCTAACATAACAGCGAGGGTGAGGGAAACAGGTTCTCTTCTCATTCTAGTGAGGCTAGTGAGGTATTTCTGGTCAAACTGGGATTCAAAGGACTCTGCAGTTTGATAGTAAACTTGAGGCACAACTTGTACTAGTATACAATAGTCTTCATTGTTGTTGAAGACAGCCGTGGACACACAAGGGGTGAGTCCGGCGTTGCAAGCCCACCAGTCTGGCCCAGAGGGTATTAGATAGTGACTAGTTCTGGGTACTGCCAAGGTTCTATTACAGAGATGTTGGTGACTGGGGGGCACCCGGCCTATACAGGTTCCCGACCCTGACACTTCTGCTAGGGTAAGTTTCTTGTGCTGTTCCCATGCACACCCAAAATGACTAGTGGAGTTAGTAAAATTACTAATAGAGGCAATACCTTCATAGTAAGGGGGGCTCGAGGCCAGGCAGAGCCAGCAGGAGGTGGTGGATTCAGGCCTTGTCTGGTTCAAGGCGAGGTAAGCGCCTCTGATGAGGTTGAGGAGTCTATTGCTTGTTTCCGGGTCCGGAGGCATGTGGGTGGTCTCCGGGAGCGCCAATGGGGATTTGGATGGTGGGGGAGACGGGGAGCCTGACTGAGGAGGCGCCTTCCCTGTTATAACTGAGTCCCCTGACTGAGAAGGTGCACTCCCTGTTAGAACTGGGTTCCCTGTTTGGGAAGGTGGGTTACTTGACTGAAAAGATACTGGGTTTGGCACTCCTGGAGGAGACTGGGCACCGGCGGTCGGGGCTTCTTGCCGGATCCCTGACTGAGGAGGTGCTCTCCCTGTTAGAACCGGGTTTGGTCCCACCGGAACTGGGGCAGATACCGGGTTCACTAATAGTCTAATTTGGATAGGGAGCCCATATGCTGGGGTTTGGTATAGATTTAGGCCCCAAATTAGTCCAGTTGTCCAGCGGGGGTCAGTTTTTGCGGCCTCCTCAAATTTGACACGGATTAAGTTACAGGTGGCCGAATACCGGGTCCTGGTACAAGGCTGGACATAGGACATGGATATGTACCAGGGTTGGGTTTTCCATTTCCACGCCCCATCATTAGTTGTCACACAAGACCAACTTGCGCAGTACAGGGACATTATTCCTCCACAAGTACTTTTCATTGGTTCTGTCCTGAATCCTGGACAGGCGTAGAACCCATTCCGGCTTACGGATATTCTCCTAGCCTGTTGCCAGTCTTTTTCTGTCTGATCAGTAATATAGGTTCCTAATAGGCCCCCCGTTGGTCCTGTAAAACGATTAGGTTTGGGCAAGCCCTGGTGATGTTTATCGGTCAGGGCTATTTTGTCTAAGTTAAAATATAGGTCAGGGAACCAGGTGTTCAAGGGGGCTACGTGTGAAGTCTCGTTGAGGACTTCATGAGTTTCAAAATTAGTTATTTGCCAAGTCAATTGATAGGGCTGATGGGGGTTGCTGCCCCCGGTAGCACAGGAAAGGAAAAGGGCTAACAATTGGCAAAAGGTTAGACGCGAGAGAGTCTTATCTTGAGGGGGTCCCTGGAGCGACGAAGTCTCCATCTCTCAGGCGACGCTGGCCCGGACACCTCCAGAGCTGCTTTCACGTGGGATGCGTGGATCCAGGCGGCGACCCCGTCAACTTTTACAGCAGTGGGTGTGGTGAGGAGGACGATGTATGGTCCCTTCCACCGGGGTTCTAGTCCTTGGGAGCGATGTCGTCTGACATAGACGGAGTCTCCCACTTGGAAAGGGTGACTGGTCTGTGAGTGTCCAGGCTGGTACAGTTCTGCCAGAGGAGTCCAAATTTGGGCTTGCACAGCCTGCAGTCCTTTCAGGCGAGCCTGCAAGTCAGTCTTAGGGTCAGAGAGGGAGTAAGAATCAAGTAAGGTTGATAAGGGAGGTGGTCCTCCGTAGAGGATTTCATAAGGGGTGAGCCCAAAGCGATTAGGCGTATTTCGGGCTCTCAAAAGAGCTAGGGACAGGAGACGTCTCCAATCTTTTAAGCCAGTCTCTAAGGTCAATTTTGTTAAGGTCTCTTTAATAGTCCTATTCATCCTTTCTACCTGTCCTGAACTCTGGGGTCTATAAGCACAATGAAGTTTCCAATTAATCCCCAGTATCCTGGCAAGTCCCTGACTTACCTGGGAGACGAAGGCTGGCCCATTGTCTGACCCAATTACCTTGGGGAGTCCGAACCTGGGGAAAATTTCTTCCAATATTTTCTTGGCCACTATGTGGGCCGTTTCTTGCCGGGTGGGGAAGGCTTCTACCCATCCTGAAAATGTGTCTACAAATACTAATAAATATTTATATCCTCCACAGTGAGGCTTTACTTCAGTGAAGTCCACTTCCCAATAGGTCCCAGGGCGGTTGCCCCGTGCCCTTATCCCCGCCGGGACTCGCGTGGCCCCGGCATTTACTTGCTGACAGGCCTTGCAAGCGAGCGTCACTTGCTCCAGAAGGGTACCAACCCTGGGGATTAAGAAGTCAGTCTTTTCAATGAGCAGTCTCAGTTTCTTGCTACTTAAATGTGTCCAAGCGTGCATCTGTTGCAGCATGGCCATGGCCTCTTTTTGTGGGAGGACTGTCTTCCCGTCTTTTTCCCAATTTTTAGTCTCTTGGTTCTCTGTGGCTCGTAAGGCTACTGCCTCCTTCTGGTCCTCTGGTGTATAGGTATAGCTTGTGGGAGGGGGCATCTGGTCAGCCTTGCTGGTTTCTGAAACTAATGTCAATGTCTCTACTCTAGCAGCCTGCTTGGCTGCTTGGTCAGCTTGCCTGTTACCCTGGGCGACAGGGTCATGTCCTTTTTGATGTCCAGGACAATGAATTATGGCCACCTTCTTAGGGAGGAAGAGGGCCTTTAATAAGGCGATTATTTCAGCCTTATTCTTGATTTCTTTCCCTTCGGATGTTAGGAGACCTCGCCTCTCGTAAATGCTCCCATGAGTGTGGGCTGTGGCAAAGGCATACCGACTGTCTGTGTAGATGTTAGCCTTCTTCCCCTGCGATAGCTCTAAGGCCTTTGTTAGAGCAATTAGCTCAGCCTTTTGAGCAGAAGTTCCGGGAGGCAGTGCCTGCGCCCATATCGTAGCATGTCCATCCACTACTGCCGCCCCCGCCCTCCGGGTACCTGCGTCCATGAAGCTGCTACCGTCTGTGTACCAAGTGTGGTCCGCGTCTGGGAGTTCGTAGTCCTGGAGGTCTTCTCGAGTCCCGTGGGTCTCCGCCAGCACTTGTCGACAGTCGTGGGGACTCAGCGGGTCTTCCGGTACAGGTAGCAAGGTGGCAGGATTCAGAGTGACTGGAGGGCCAAAGCTGACGCGGTCCGCGTCCAGCAGGAGGGCTTGGTAGTGGGTCAGGCGGGCGTTGGTGATCCAACGGTCCGGGGGCTGCCGCACTATGGCCTCCAAGGCGTGCGGGGTAATGACAGTCAAAGGTTGCCCAAGAGTCAACTTGGCAGAGTCTTTGACTAGCATAGCGGTGGCTGCCATGATGCGGAGGCAAGGAGGCCACCCAGCTGCCACAGGGTCCAGTTTCTTAGACAGGTAGGCTACTGGTCTCTTCCATGGCCCCAGTTCTTGGGTTAGGACCCCCTTGGCTATCCCCCTTCTCTCATCTATAAAGAGGGTAAAAGGCTTGGATGTGTCAGGTAGCCCGAGGCCTGGGGCAGAGAGGAGTACCTTCTTCAGAGCTTCGAAGGCCTGTTGGTGTTCCTCCAGCCAGATAAAGGGGTTGCTCCCTTTGGTGAGGGCATAAAGGGGGGCTGCCAACTCAGCAAAACCGGGTATCCACAGGCGGCAGAACCCGGCAGTCCCCAGAAACTCACGCACCTCCTTGGGGTTCCAGGGTGGCGGAATGCAGGCTACTGTCTCTATCCGCCCAGGAGTGAGCCATCTTTTTCCTTCACTTAAGATGTACCCCAAGTAGGTTACCTTAGTCTGGCAGATTTGTGCTTTCTTGGCAGATGCTCGGTATCCTTTGTCTCCGAGCTCCTGGAGCAGGAGCCTGGTGCCTTGTAGACAGGCCTTTTTAGTGGGGGCGGCCAGGAGGAGGTCATCTACATACTGGAGCAGAGTCAAATCTGGGTGCTGGGTGCGAAAGTCAGTCAAGTCTCGGTGAAGGGCCTCGTCAAAGAGGGTAGGGGAATTCTTGAACCCTTGGGGAAGCCGAGTCCAAGTTAGCTGGCCTGAGATTCCCTTCTCAGGGTCTCTCCATTCAAAGGCAAAAAGCTCTTGGCTTTGGGGAGCCATAGGCAAGCAAAAGAATGCATCTTTTAGGTCTAGCACCGTATACCAGTTGTGATCTGGTCTCAAGGAGCTGAGCAGGTTGTAAGGGTTGGGGACTGTGGGATGTATGTCCATAGTCCTTTTATTAATCTCTCTTAAATCTTGGACGGGTCTATAATCTTGGGTCCCAGGTTTCTTTACTGGAAGGAGTGGCGTGTTCCAAGGTGAGCGACATGGCCGCAAGACTCCTAGTTCTAGAAATTTATTAATATGCTGCTGGATGCCCATACGGGCTTCTCGGCTCATGGCGTATTGCCTAATAGACACGGGCACCGCGGTGGGTTTGAGGTCAACTATAATTGGGGCCTGAAATTTTGCCAGTCCAAGTCCCCCTGTCTCTGCCCAAGCTTGGGGAAATTCTTGTAGCCAATTATCAGAAGGGCTGGTGAGGATGGGGTCTCAAAGAGCCGATACTCATCTTGCAAGGACACAGTCAAAATCTGGATAGGCTGACCATCCTCATCCATTACCTGGGCCCCTCTTTCCGAGAAGTGTATCTGGGCTCCGAGCTTGGTCAACAGATCCCGTCTCAGAAGGGGATAGGGGCATTCAGGTACTACTAAGAAAGAATGAGTCACCATACCTTTTCCAAGGTTTACTATTCGGTGGGTGGTCCACTTGTGCAGCTTTCCTCCTGTTGCTCCTTGGACCCAAGAGGTGCGGGATGAAAGGGGCCCGTCTGCTGTTGTCAAAACTGAATGTTGGGCCCCGGTGTCTACTAGAAAGGTGGTGGGGCGCCCCCCTACAGAAAGGGTTATCCGGGGCTCGGGGGGGGCTTCGGAGCCCTGACGCCCCTAATCGCTGTCCTCTCCCAGGGTCAGGACCGGGGTGGGTTTCTTCCGGTCCTTAGGACGTTTAGGACAGTCTTTGATCCAATGTCCTCGTTCTTTGCAGTAGGCACATTGGTCCTTATCCACTTTCGGGCGCCTTCGTTCTCCCCCCTTTCTCTGGCCCTGGCCCTTTCCCTGTCACTACTGCTGCCAGGATTTTAGTCAAATGCCTGTCTCTCCTACGATCTCGTCGATCTTCTCGCTCTTCCTGTTCCTTTGCTAGCCTAGCTTCTTTCTCCTCAATAGTCTCTCTTTTATTATAAACTTTTTCTGCTTCTCTAACTAGTTCTTGCAGCCCCTAAGTCTGAATCCCGTCTAATCTCTGGAGCTTGCTCTTTATGTCTAGAGCTGCCTGATCTATGAATGACATAGCCACAGTGGCCTTGTGCTCCGGGGCCTCCGGATCGAATGGAGTGTACATTCGAAACCCCTCTAGGAGCCTCTCCATGAATGCCGCCGGGCTTTCATTCTTTTCCTGAGTAATAGTTCTTACCTTGGCCAAATTGGTGGGGCGCTTTCCGGCCCCTTTGAGACCTGCCAGCAGAGCCTGGCGATAGATTCGGAGACTCTCCCTACCTGATGCTGTTTCATAGTCCCAATCCGGGCGGGTGAGGGGAAATCCCTCATCTATCTCGTTGGGGAGCTGGGTCGGGAGTCCTCCTGGCCCTGGCACATGTTTCCGGGCCTCGAGGAGGACTCGTTGCCTCTCTTCTGTGGTCAGAAGAACCTGCAAGAGCTGTTGACAGTCGTCCCAAGTGGGTTGGTGAGTGAGAAGGATAGATTCTATCAGAGCGGTCAGGACCTGCGGGTCTTGGGAGAAGGGAGGGTTATGGGTCTTCCAATTGTACAGATCTGAGGCCGAGAAGGACCAATACTGGACCGTGCGATTCACGGTGCGGAGGGGAAAAAGGGAGGACTGCCAGGTGGGCTGGTCGCCAGGGTCCTTGGCCCGCCGCAAGCGGAGGCGGGGTGTCTGAGGTGGGGTCTGAGGGGTGAGTTCAGGTGGTGCCGGCGAGGGGGTTGGGGTCAGAGTGGGGGTGGAAGAAGGGGTTGGGGAAAGAGTCGGGTACAAGGGGGTGGAAGGAGCCGAAGCGGTGGAGGGAGTAAGGGGCGGTGCCGAAGGGTTAGAGGAAGGGGCAGGGGACAACACGGAGGGTGCGGGTGAGGAATAAGGAGGGGGATTAAGGAGGGGATTGTGAGATGGAGGAGGGAGGGGGTCTAGGAGGAGGAGGTCCCTCTGACTCTCATCCGGGAGTACAGGCTTCAGGGGGACCGGGGTCTGGTTTTGGGGGGTTTCCATGGCGAGGAGGGTCGACTGGGAGGGGGATGCCGAGGGGAGGAAGGGCTTCACCCATGGGGGTGGGTCCCGAACTAGGTCTTCCCAGGTAAGGATATAGGCCACCTGGTCAGGGTGGCCTCTGGGCCCCGGGTCCGTCACCTTTGTTTTAACCTGCAAGATAATTGAGAGGTCAAAAGTTCCACCCTGGGGCCACCCTACACCGAGGGTGGGCCATTCGGAGAAGCAAAAGGTTTTCCATCGCCCCTTGCGAATTTCTACAGAGAGGTTGTGGGCTCGCGCCCTTACGTCAGGAAAGTGAGCGAGAGTCAAAGATAGGGGAGTCGTCAGAGTCTGTCCCATAGTTGCGTCCTCAATTTCTAACACACACACAAACAAGACAACAGGAAAACCAACGAGTATACACAAGCCCAGAAGCCGCGCGGCAAAAGATCGGCGCCACAGTTCTACGAAGGATTCAGATGGCCGGGAAAACCGGCCTACAGAGGCGAGGAGACTGACGGAATCGTCAGTTTTCCTCCAGACGACCGCCAGGGCAGTCTACGGATTCAGATGGCAGGAAAAACCTGCCTACAGAGGCGAGGAGATTGACGGGGTCGTCAATTCTCCTCCAGACAACCACCAGGGCGTCCCCCGGGGCGCAAGTGGGAAGGTGCCGAGCACGTCTGCTCCCCTTCCGCACTTATTCAGACTGAGTACTCAATTAAATTAGCCGGCAACGCAAACAGACGAACAGGACGAACAAAACAAAACGAAAGTACCTGAAGGTGTCTGGTCGTCCGTCGATGGCCCGGGCCGAGTGAGTCCCTACCGTGCGGGTCGGGGGTCGTCAGGCGGCGACCAATCCCGGACGAGCCCCCAAATGTTGGAACCTTGCTCAAGATTCCCAGTTCGAGAGGGGCCGCCGCGAGAGACCACTCGACACGGAGGTCACAGCAAAGAGACACTCTTTATTGCTAGCGCGCTAGGGTCTCCAGCACAAGAGGCCGAGAGACCCCGAGCGGCTGTTGCACACTGCTTATAAAGGCAAAAACCACAAAGTCACACAGGGGGAGGTTACAAATTCAAACAGGGTGGGGTACAATAAGTTGATTGGTTCACACATTTGAAAAGGTTCAAGGCGCGAGGTTTGGAAGTAACTGATTGGTTTCTAACTATGGCCTGAGCTAGCTGTCCCATACTGGTTGGTCAGGGGGCTCTCAGGCGGGTAGGGGTATTTCCTGGAAATGTTTTTCTACTTTTGTTCTGGGAATGTAGGGGACACTACCCTGGACATCTGGTGTCCCTGATAGCCACACCCGGACCCGGATTCCTGTCCATCTGTTGACACGCCCGGGTGGGGTACTGTTCATCTGGTAAATGTTTTTCTGGCTTGTTTTTCTAAAATGTTTTCCCAAAGTGTTTTTCTATTTTAATGGCTATATTTTCTTAAGGCTTCTCAGAGGCAGGCAGATCGATCACTTGACGTCAGGAGTTCAAGACCAGCGTGGCCAACATGGTGAAACCCCATCTTTAATAAAAATACAAAAATTAGCCAGGTAAGGCGGTGCACATCTATAATCCCAGCTACTCAGGAGGCTTAGGCAGGAGAAGCGCTTGAACCTGGGAGGTGGAGGTTGCAGTGAGCGGAGATGGTGCCACTGCACTCCAGCCTGGGTAACAGAGGCAGACTCTGTCTTAAAGAAAAAAAAACCAGGCGAAACCTCCTACTACAGTGAGCAAGGGAGTAAAGGGCCTTTTGTTCTTTTAGATAAAAACGGCTGTGTGCGGTGGCTCACCCTGTAATCCCAGCACTTTGAGAGGCAGATCACCTGAGGTTAGGAGTTCAAGACCAGCCTGGCCAACATGGCGAAACCACGTCTCTACTAGAAATACAAAAATGAGCCAGGCATGGTGGTGGGCATCTGTAATCCCAGCTACTCAGGAGGCTGAGGCAGGAGAATTGCTGGAACCTGGGAAGCAGAGGTTGCAGTGAGCTGAGATGGCACCACTGCACTCCAGCCTGGGCGACAGAGCGAGACTTCATCTCAAAAAAATAAATAAATAAATAAATAAATATAAAAACATATACTTGGCTGGGTGCCATGGCTTACACCTATAATCCCAACAATTTGGGAGGTTGAGGCAGGAGGACAGCTTGGGCCCAGAGTTCAAGACCAGCATGAACAAACATAGTGAGACCTCCGCAATATTTAAAATAATAATTGTATATATACACATTCTAAATGACGATAAAGGCTGCCCTATAAATTCCATTTGGTTGTATGTCCCCCAAGCTCTGATTACCAATATATTACAAATGAATGTGGGCTACAAGACTCAATTTTCAGAATTGCTTGAAGGTATCAGTCTGGTAAACTGGTGTATTTAGCAATAACACAAAAATTCTTGCTTGATATCTCATCATTTTATATTGGATTTTTTTTCACCCTCTTATTAAAATCCACTCAATTTCTTCTCTCAACTATCAGTTTTCAGAAACACGCATTCTATTTTATAGAATAAGATGTTGCCCTATTAAAAAAAAGTATCAGTTTTCTTTAAATTTAGTTAGGGTACACCTAAACCCACCACTGGGCAAGAGGTTAAATATCCAATTGTTTCAAGATTTATGAGAAAGCAGAATTTGGCACCACCATGGGAAAATGCCTTCCAGATGGTGTTTTCCAACAACTTTATCCTTGGAAATGTACTGAACTCATCTTAAGGCACCACACTCTCAGGTGGGTGTTAATCTCACATCCACTCCTCTTAAGTGTAATGAAACATGAATTTGGAGACCTCGTCACCTTTCACAAAGAACCTGGCAATTTCATCATAAGTAAATCTTGAGAAAAATGGGTAACAGCAACATTTGAGTAGATTATCATGAATCTTAGATTTATACATACCACTTTGGCAGATCATGTTCACAAAATATGGAAGGATTAAAAGAATACTGAAAACACTCGTCCCCAAATAAAATTATGGTCATAAAGCATTTTCCAAACGTCAGCCATAAAATTAAGACTCAGTCTTTACCATGGCATCATCTAGCTTGCACATTTTAGACATCAGTAGCTTAAGGGTTACAAAGGCTCCTTCAGGTCATTTCAACAAATCATCCATTTTAACGAAGAGCCTGTGTTAAGTCAGGCAATTTTTCTTTTCTTTTTTTTTTTTTTTTTGAGACGGAGTCTAGCTCTGTCGCCCAGGCTGGAGTGCAGTGGCACAATCTCGGCTCACTGCAAGCTCCATGTTCTGGGTTCATGCCATTCTCCTGCCTCAGCCTCCCGAGTAGCTGGAACTACAGGCGCCCGCCACCACGCCCGGCTAATTTTTTTTGTGTATTTTTAGTAGAGACGGGGTTTCACCGTGTTAGCCAGGATGGTCTTGATCTCCTGGCCTCGTGTTGTGATCCACCCACCCCGGCCTCCCAAAGTGCTGGGATTACAGGCGTGAGACACAGCACACAGCTGACAATTTATGTTTTCTTAGCATCAGTTTAAAGAAGACATTTGGCTGGGCATGGTGGTTCACGCCTATAATCCCAGCATTTTGGGAGGTGGAGGCAGGCGGATCACTTGAAGCCAGGAATTCGAGACCAGCCTGGCCAACATGGCGAAACCCCATCTCTACCAAAAATACAAAAATTAGTCAGGCGTGGTGGTGGGCGCCTGTAATCCCAGTTACTCAGGAGGCTGAGGCAGGAGAATCGCTTGAACCCGGGAGACGGAGGTTACAGTGAACCAAGATTGCGCCATTGCACTCCAGCCTGGGCGACAGAGCGAGACTTCATCTCAAACAAACAACAACAACAAAAACACAAGGGTATCCTTGGCAGCTCCTGGGCCATGTATTATGATCCTGACCAATTTCTCTCTGTGGGAATTTAAAAGCTGTAAAAAAAATACATAATGGGTGATGACAGGAGAAACAAACCCACACCAGAAGTTATCGAACCTTGCAGGTCTTTTCAAGTGTCTCTATTGACATTTAAGTTGAGTTACTATGCCACAATATCATAAAAGTGTGCTCTACACTTCAGCTATATTGACAGTTAAATGCAAAGAAAGGCATCAGATAAATGCTAAAGGGATGGGCAATCTCAGACCACCCAGCTCTTCAAGTGAGTGTTTTGATGTGTTACATGAGATTTTTCTGACTCCCTTTTTGTCCAATTTCCAACTACATTCCCAATTCAAATCCTATGCCAAAGATATGATTAATATAGTAATTCTGATCCTTGCTCTAAAATTGGTTGATTATGAGATATTTATTGAGGGCCTAAAAAGTGTCAAGCATTACATGAGCACAGTCTATTCCAGTTTCCAATTTTAAGGCGAGGATTTTTGAAGTTTCTCCTTGGTCAAGTTAGCAACTTCTCCAAAGGTTGTTATAGAAAAGGTAAAAGGTAACTTGTCAATAGTGGAAAGATCAGGACAGGAATAAGTACATGTGGGTCCTAACCCAACTAGATCATTAAAAGGTCAAATTGGACAACTTCATTGACTCTCATGGGTGTTAGTTATTAGCCCTACTTAAACATCTGTTGTGGGAAAAACAAGAAAATACTTGAAAAATATAAAGCAAATAGAAGTTAAATGTCTGATAGTAGATGAAGTTAAAAATAACTGTTTTGGGCCAGGCACGGTTGCTCACGCCTATAATCCCAGCACTTTGGGAGGCTGAGGTGGGCGCATCACGAGGTCAGGAGAGAGACCATCCCAGCTAACATGGTGAAAGCCTGTCTCTACTAAAACTACAAAACAGCAGCCAAGCGTGGTGGCACGTGCCTGTAGTCCCAGCTACTCAGGAGGCTGAGGCAGGAGAATCGCTTGAACCCCCCAGGAGGCGGAGGTTGCAGTGAGTCGAGATTGCACAACTGCACTCCAGCCAGGGTGACAGAGCGAGGATCCGTCTCAAAATAAATAAATAAATAACTGTTTTAAGCGTTCCTGCTTCTGTTTTCTGGAAGAGTTTGTTGTATAAAATTGGTATTTCTTCCTAAAAGGTTTGGTAAAATTCTTCAGTGAAGCCATCTGGGCTCAGAGTTTTCTTTTTCTTTTGAGACAGAGATTGCTCTGTTGCCCAGGCTGGAGTGCGGTGGTGCAATCTCAGCTCACTGCACCCTCCACCTCCGAGGTTCAAGCGATTCTCCTGCCTCAGCCTCCTGAGTAGCTGGGACTACAGGAGCACACCACCATGCCTGGCTCATTTTTGTATTTTTAGTAGAGACGGGGCTTCACCATGCTAGCCAGGCTGGTCTTGAACTCCTGACCTCGTGATCCACCCACCTCAGCCTCCCAAAGTGCTGGGATTATAGGCATGAGCCATCATGCTTGGCCTGGGCCTGGCGTTTTCTTTGTGGGATTATTTCTATCTAAAAATCCCTTTTCCTTAATAGAGATAGGGCTAGTAAGGTTCTGACGTTTTCTTCTTTTTGCCTGTAGAGAGGTCTCATTATGTTTCCTGGGCTGGTCTTGAACTCTTGGCCTCCCAAAATGTTGAGATTACATGTGTAAGCCTCCATGCCCACCCAAGGTTCTGTATTTAAGTGAGTTTTGGTAGTTTGTCTTCAAGGAAGTTACTAACTTCAACTAAGACATTGAATGTATTCGTATCGTTTTTCAAAATATTCCCTTATTATCTGTAGGATCAATAGTGATATTCCTTAGTTCCTAATATTGTTAATTAGTATCTTTTTTCCTGATTTATCAATTTTATTGATCTTTTCAAAGAACTTTCCGTTTTTTTCTATTCTCTATTGTTCTATATCCCATTAATTGCTGCTTTTATCATTACTATTTTCTTGTTTATTTTGGATTTAATTTGTTCTTTTTCTAGGTTCACAGGGCCAAACCTGTCAGTGACCTGCTTTTGTTGTTAAAGTACTTAATGCTATAAATTTCCCTTTAAGCACTTCCTTAACTGCATCCCACAATTTTGTTTTGTTTTGTTTTTGAGATAGGGTCTCTGTCACCCAGGCTCAAGTGCAGTGGCAGGATCATAGCTCACTGCAGCCTTGATCTCCCAGGCTCCAGTAAGCATCCCACCTCAGCCTCCCAACTAGCTGGGACTACTGGCAAACCACCACTCCTGGATACTTTTTAATTTTTTCTAGAGACTAGGTCTCACTATGTTGCCCAGGCTGGTCTTGAACTCCTGAGCTCAAGTGATCCTCTCGCCTCAGCTTCTCAAAGCGTTGGTTTACAGGAATCAGTCACAGCACCTAGCCTCATTCTAAAAGTTTTGATATATCATCTTTTCATTTTCATTCAGTTCCAAGTATTAGTTTTCTTTGTAATTTCCTCTTTGTAGGTGGGTTACTTAGAAGTGTGTTGTGTAATTTCAAAATATTTAGGGATTTTTCTTGATGTCTTTGTTACTGATTTTTTATTTAATTGCACTATGATCAGGAAATAAACATACCTTGGCCAAGCACAGTGGCTCATGCCTGTAATCCCAGCACTTTGGGAAGCTGAGATGAGAGGATCACTTGAGCCCAGGGGTCTGACACCAATCCGGGCAACATAACGAGACCCTGTCTCTACAAAAAAAGAAAAAAGGGTGGGTGGCTGAGCATGGTGGCACATGCCAGTGGTCCCAGCTTTTCAGAAGGCTGAGGCAGGAGGATCACTTAAGCCCAGGAGTTTCAGGCTGCAGTGAGTTGATTGTGTCACTGCACTCCAGCTTGGGTGACAGAACAAGACCCTGTTTAAATTTTTTAAAAAAACCTTTATGATTGAATCCTTTTGAATTTGAGACTTATTGACCCAGAAGATAAACTGTCTGTGTAAAAGTTCCATGTGCACTTGAAAAGCACATGTATTCTGCTGTTGCTTGTACTATTCTATAAATGTCAATTATATCAGGTTGTTGGTAGTGTTGTTCAAGTCTTCTGTTTCCTTACTGATTTCATCTACCTGTTTTATCAATTACTGAGAGGCACTGAAATTTCCAAATATAATTGCAGATGTCTGTTATTTCCTTTTTCTTTTCTTTTTTTGAGACGGAGTCTTGCTCTGTCACCCAGGCTGGAGTGTAGTGGCGCGATCTCGGCTCACTGCAACCTCCACCTCCCAGGTTCAAGCGATTCTCCTGCCTCAGCCTCCCAAGTAGCTGGGATTACAGGCGCACACCACCATGCCCAGATAATTTTTGTATTTTTAGTAGACAGGGTTTCACCATGTTGGCCAGGCTGATCTGGAACTCCTGACCTCAGGTAATCCACCCACCTCAGCCTCCCAAAGTGCTGGGATTACAGGCGTGAGCCACTGCACCTGGCTTGTTACTTCATTTCTGTTTTCCTTTGTGTATGTTGAAGCTTTATTATTAGCTTTTAGGACATTTAGGATTGTTATGTCCGCTTGATGAATTTATTCATTTATTATATAACCTGGTGTTTGTTATTTGCCCTATCTCATAAGTCTATTATGGAAAAACAATAGGAAAATACTTTGGAAAATATATAGGAAACAGAAGGAAAAATGTTTAATAATCAAGGAAGTTAAAAAAATTTTAATGAATTTTCCTTATTATCTGTAAGTCTTATCCATGCTTGTCTCTACTTACATAAATGAGGTTTGCTATGTTTTATCAGATCTTAGGCATAATTTATTGTTGTGAAACACTGAACAAATTAGCAGTATATTACCCTCCACAACTCCCTGTGAGGTGAGTTGCACAGATTTAGGGATGAGAAACGAGGCACAGAGAGTTCAAGGATTTGTCTTAAAAACAAAACTTAAGATTTCCCAGCCTGTTAGTTGACCTCTTTAGTACAGGGCATTTTATTCCGACATAATTATATTTTATTCTGACATAATTATGCCCTCTGGCTCAGATATGAACTTGCTTTATTCTAAGAAACATAGATTACTATCAGAAAAATACTTGAATCCAATTTGGTTTCTCCTCTCCACAGAAGAAATAAATAATGAGTGTGTTATAAAACCTGATCTTGAAAGTCCTTTCAAGTACACCATCTCAAGCTCATGGCTTTATCTAGTGTCCTTCCTAGCAATGAAACAGGATGGAACAGGCATTTAGTGAGTCTGAAGAGTAAGACTGCAAGTGAAAATTTTTACTCTATGACCTAGTTTCAGGTAGAAAAAAATCTGTCAGTGTTTAATTTTGATGAACTACTACTACTGGAAAGAAAATTCAGGCTACACAGTCTATAGTCTCACTAGAAATGTAGTGAAAATGTTCCAGCTAGTCTATTACATCCCTTGTAGAAAATCTTTTCTTCAGAAAGGTTTAAGCACACAGCTAACAAATACAGGTTAGTTATCCTGTGTTAATACCCCAAGGAGTTGACAGTCAGCCAACAGCTCAGTCTTCCATCCTTCAAGTCCTAGGCAAGAACAGGACTACCCTCACCCAAAATGTGGTAATTTGTAATGTTTTGATTCACATTTTAAATTATTGACTTAAAAAACAAACTCCAAGATGACTTAGGAATCACTTCATAAAGTCTTAGGTCTAGAAGGCTTGTTAACGATCACTTATGCAACTCCTTCCCTATAAGATGAAGAAACTAAGGACTAAAGAGGGCAAATGGCTCACCCATGGTTACACCACTAGATAATGGCAGAGGCAGGACAAGAACCCAGGTTTCTGAGCCTTTTTTCACTTGCCTCTGTTTCTTTAAAAATAACATTTTCTTTTCTGAATTAGCTCAAATCTATTTGGGTAGAGGTTAGGGAACCAATGTGTAGTGGTCTGAATGATGGCCCTCCCCCAAAGAGATTCATATCTTAATCCCTTGAACCTGTAAATGTTATTTTATATAGCAAAAGATGTGATTAAAAGATGAATCTGGCCGGGCGCGGTGACTTATGCCTGTAATCCCAGCACTTTGGGAGGCTGAGGCAGGCGGATCACCTGATGTCAAGGGTTCTAGACCAGCCTGGCAAAATGGTGAAATCCTGTCTCTATCAAAAATACATAAATTAGCCGGTCACGGTGGCAGGCACCTGTAATCCCAGCTACTCAGGAGGCTGAGGCAGGAGAATAGCTTGAACCTGGGAAGCGGAGGTTGCAGTGAGCCAAGATCACACCAATGCACTCCAGACTGGGTGACAAAGCGAGACTCTGTCTCAAAATAAACATGAATCTACATTTTTTTTTCAGGGACCTGCCACTTTAGGAATAAAATATATTTTAAATCTGCTCTCTCAGGTTGAATTAAAAGATAGGATTGGAGAAATTTATCCTGGTTCATCCAAGTGGTTTCTTAATTGCAATCATATGTATCCTTATAATACACAGGTAGAGGGAGAGTTCTGATGCAAGTACTCAAAAGAGAAGACAATGTGAAAACAGAGCAGAGAGATATGCCAAGGAATGCTGACCATAATCAGAAGCTAAAAGAGGCAAAGAACAGTCTCTCTCCTAGAGCCTCCAGAGGGGCCTCAATATCTTGATTGCAGACTTCTGGGCTCCAAAATTTTGAGAAGAATAAATTCCTCTTGTTTTAAACCACCAAGTCTGTGGTAATTTGTTATAGCAGCCACAGGAAACTAATACATAGGGGGAATAAAATTTTAAAAATCATAAAGTGGACATATATAAAACATTACTGATCCAAAAAGAATTGTGTTTCAGATAACCCAAAGAATGTCTAAAACCTTTAATCCCTCATTTCAAAGGGTAAATTGAGGCTACTGCAGGATACAATTTGCCCCAAAGAAATTGGCAGATCTGAGAAGAGAAACTCAGAAAGATCTAATATTTACATAGCTAACAAGAACAGTGTAGGTTTTTCTGCAAACATGCTAGTTGGTAGAGCTCCTGGACAGACTAAACATAGGCAGCAGTTGTCACAGTGGGTGTTCTTCCAGCACAAGTGTAAAGCTGTCATCAGAAATGAATATGTGGCTTCGAGTGGCTTACAGAAATCCAACAAATCTGCATCTTGGACTCTGGACAAGCGAACTCTTCTCAGGATGACCTGGACTCCTTCCTATTAGTACAATGATCAGTTAAAATCATTCTCTATAAGCAAGGAAGAAAAATAAAAGTTTATGTCAGGAGAAAAAGATGATTGCCCAGAGTCCGAGTTCACGAATAGCAGATATGTAAACAGCCATACTAAGTCAAGTGGTATCTCATGTTGTAATTTATTACTTTTAAAATCAATATCCATAACACAGCTTTAGGCCCAGTTTCATGTAAGATGAATGGAAATAAAAATAATCTAAGTAAAAGGACAAAATAAAGACTAGAAATGCTTTACCAGGACAGTTATTAATTAAATGGGCTATACCAATAAGATATGGAAATCATGCTATGTGGTTAAAGACCTCAATAGAGCCGGGCACAGTGGCTCATGCCTGTAATCCTAACACTTTGGGAGGCCGAGGCGGTTGGATCATGAGGTCAGTAGATTGAGACCATCCTGGCTAACATGGTGAAATCCTGTCTCTACTAAAAATACAAAAAAATTAGCCAGGCATGGTGGCACGTGCCTGTAGTCCCAGCTACTCGGGAGGCTGAGGCAGGAGGATCGCTTGAATCCGGGAGGCAGAGGTTGCAGTGAGCCGAGATCACGCCACTGCACTCTAGCCTGGGTGACAGAGCGCGAGTCTGTCTCAAAAACAAACAAATCTCAATAGAAACAAAAAGCGACTTAGTCTTCCTCAAAAATCTTTGTACCCTGATACCAAACCTTTCTCTTTTCTAGAGTATTGTTAAGGGCTCTGAGAATCTCCAGAATTTCCCTAGCCATATACAAATCCAGCCGCTTCAAATGTAGGCTCACTCTTTCTTTCCCCAACTATCATCCTGCTCACCTACTACCCAAATTGAAGCTTTCCACTTACTAGTTTTCAGACAGAATATATTCCCCTTTAATAAACACCCCTTTTAGATTTGGTTGCAATAGTAGGTATGTCTCTAATTTTTTTGTTTTTTTTTTTTTGAGACAGTCTCGCTCTGTCACCCAGGCTGGAGTACAGTGGTGCAATCTCGGCTCACTGTAACCTCCGCCTCCCAGGCTCAGCAATTCTCCTGCCTCAGCCTCCAGAGTAGCTGGGGCTACAGGCGTGTGCCACCACGCCCGGCTAATTTTTTGTATTTTTAGCGGAGATGGGGTTTCACCATGTTAGCCAGGATGGTCTCAATCTCCTGAACTCATGATCTGCCCGCCTCGGCCTCCCAAAGTGCTGGGATTACAGGCATAAGCCACTGCGCCCAGCCAGTATGTCTCTAAGTTCTAAGCACAAGTGTTATAACTTCTGTAATTGGAGGCCCAACACATATCACATTGGAAGTTAGGATTTCTAACTCTGTGATAGTACCAGAATTTCAATGAAAAATTACCCACTAAAATTTCACCACCAGAGAGAAAAGTTCATCATATCTATTAACTACCACATTGGAGGCTGGGCACAGTGGCTCACACCTGTAATCCCAGCACTTTGGGAGGCCAAGGCAGGCAGATCACCTAAGGTCAGGAGTTCGAGGCCAGCCTAACCAACATGGAGAAACCCCATCTCTACTAAAAATTAGCCGGACGTATGCCTGTAATCCCAGCTACTCAGGAGGCTGGAGCAGGAGAATTGCTTGAACCTGGGAGGCGGAGGTTGAGGTGAGCCAAGATTGTGCCACCGCACTCCAGACTGGGCAACAAGAGCGAGACTCCATTCCAAAAAAAAAAACAAAACAAAAAAACCTATCACATTGGGAGACATTTTGCAATATTTTTATTGTTTTCCCTCTTTAAGCATCGTGAGACTTCACAATAAAACAAGCAGTTTTCACTTGCACACCACAGTAAACTAGAAAGTCTCGGTTTGGCTCCTATAATCTTTCAAAGTAAAACACATGAGTAAAAACACCAAATAATGGGTCACTGCTTAATCTGTTTACATAGATACTCCTTGATGGGGTTATGTCCTGATAAACCCATCATAGGTTGAAAATATGAAAAATTGAAAATTCATTTCCTACACCTAATCTACTGAACATCATAGCTTAGCCTAGCCTACCTTAAATGTGTTCAGAATACTTACATTAGCCTACTGTTGGACAAAATCACCTAACACAAAGCCTGTTTTATAATAAAGTGTTGAATATCTCATGTAATTGGTTGATTACTGTACCGAAAGTGAAAAACAGAATGGTTATGTGGATACTTGAAATATGGTTTCTACTGAATGCAAATTGCTTTCCACACCATTGTAAAGGTGAAAAGTCTTAAGTCGAAATATCACAAGCAAGGGACCATCTGTACAAGTGGCTGGGGCTGGAGATGGAAGGAACTGACTCAGAAAGTAATCAAAGTTGGCATGATTTGGTGACCTATTGTTCAGATCAGCAGTCTTTTTCCCCCAAAACCCTGGGTCTATAAACAGCTGTGAAATCAGTTCAATGGAAATTGACTGCTTTCTTAAGACAATGAAATAGTATACTGCAGACAAAAGAATATCAGAGTACTCTGCACGTTTAGTGAAATGTTTCAATGTGTGTACAGGATTAGTGTAAAATGTATTTCTTATTGCGGTCAAAAAAGTTTTGAGACGTGGATCCAAAAGAATCCCAGGAAAGGAAAGAGGCTAGCTAGAATCAAGTGAAAAAGAAGGATGTGAGGCAAAGTCTACCTTCTTCAAAAACATATTTGCCATTATTTTAGGAAGCCAAACAAGGACAAGATGCAATCAATCGTATGTGTAAGTTTAAGCTGCAAAAAGTGGTAAAAACTTTTTTTTTCTGAGACAAGGTCTCACTCTGTCGCCCAGACTGGGGTGCAGTGGCATGATCTCGGCTCACTGCAAACTCTGCCTCCCAGGTTCAAGCGATTATCCCATCTCAGCCTCCTGAGTAGCTAGGATTACAGGCGCCCACCACCATGACTGGCTAATTATTGTGGGTTTTTTTGTTTTTTTTTGTTTTGTTTTGAGACGGACTCTTGCTTTGTCGCCCAGGCTGGAGTGCAGTGGCGCAATCTCGGCTCACTGCAACCTCTGCTTCCTGGGTTCAAGCAATTCTCCTGACTCTGCCTCCCGAGTAGCTGGAATTACAGGCATCCGCCACCACACCTGGCTAATTTTTTGTGTTTTTAGTAGAGACGGGGTTTCACGATGTTGGCCAGGCCGGTCTCAAACTCCTGACCTGAAGTGATCCACCCGCCTCGGCCTCCCAAAGTGCTGGGATTACAGACATGAGCCACCGGCGCCAGACCAAGTGGTAAAAATTTTAATAAAAATTTCCTTTTATTAAATGGAACAATGATCAATTCTGTATCTAAGGAGATAACATCAGGATTTAGTAATCCATTTACCAAAGGCCACTCCCTAAACATTTCAACCATCTTCTCTCACCTTTACCTATTTTCCA
Organism: Pan troglodytes; assembly: GCF_028858775.2. Taxonomy (NCBI): domain Eukaryota; kingdom Metazoa; phylum Chordata; class Mammalia; order Primates; family Hominidae; genus Pan; species Pan troglodytes. Next base: position 41,573,877 of record NC_072408.2, on the reverse strand, counting down.
ATTGGTAAAATAATGGATTTTGAAAAAATAATAAACTCTAGCGTTCTATTTTTATTTTTTTAGCAATGGGATCTTGTGCTGCCCAGACTGGAGTGCAGTGGCTATTCACAGGCATAATCATCTCACACTGCAGCCTTGACCTCCTGAACTCAAGCCTCCTACCTCAGCCTCAGCTTCCAGAGTAGCTGGGACTACAGGAACACGAAACTGTGCCCTGCATACTCCAGTATTTTAAATGAATGGTTTTCAACCGAGGGAGATTTTATCCCCCATCCCTACCTCCCCGGACATTTGGCAATGTCTGGAAACAATCTGTCACAAATGGGGATGTGGCGAGTGATGCGATGTTACTGGCATACAGTGGGTAGAGGCCAGGAATGTTGCTAAATATTTTACTATGCACAGGACACCCCGAGCACCCTCAACAAAGAATTATCTGCCTCAAAATACCAACAGTGCTAATGCTGAGAAACCTTGCTGTAGGTCAAGACTGTATTCCTTCCAAACCTAAATAAATTCAGGACAGATACCCTTAACCAGTATCACTTTAGTTCTCAGAAGCTCAGCAACTCCATTACTAGCATACCTACAAATAGGTTTACAGCCAGGTATAAATTATAGGTTTGTCCTTTTGCTAGTGCCAGAGAACATGGAAATTTCTCCTCTGTTCATAAACTGCTATTAAAATCGTCTGTCTTTGGTATAAAGTCGGAAAGGTCTCTAATTATAAGTGTATTTCATAGGTAGTTGATTTTCAGTATTTAAATATTTTCCCTTGATCCTGAATAAATTATTGAATAAAGCAGTAAGACTCTGATACAGCCAATGTTATCAAAATTTATTTATTTCTCCAAAAGATCCTGGAATAAGCAGAGCGGGCATTACCAAAAGGAGATAGACTGCATGTAAAACACACTTCGAAGGAAATCTAATTAAAAGGCAAGGAATAATCCAGGTGATGGATGAATCTTCTGTCCCCAGAACCCTAAATATTACCCTCTTTAAGTGTTTCTTTTTTATTCCAAAGTCAAATATCCTCAAAGGAACAGCAAAAAGAGGGACTTTAGGATATCTTCAATGGTGTAAAGAAAAGAAATATATGAAAGTTCCCGGGAGAAAGAGACTAAAATAAAAGCACTGGGCACATGGATTACATAAAACAGAAAAGGGGTTGTAAGTATGTGATTATGACTAGAAACACAAAACAATCGACTTCATTTTTTATTTAATTTTAATCACAAATTATTAACCTTGCAAAGTTTTAAACATTAAAGATCTAATCTGCCTCGATCCTACTGTGTCCCTAGGATTGACACTTTGGTGTGTAGCTTTCCAAAACTTTTCTGTGGACCTACAAACATATTTGTCAGTAGAAATATGCACTATCAGGAAGGAGATATTTCTTGAACGCCTTTCCATGACAGTACATAGAGATTTCTCCCATTCGTTCTAACATTTTAACAGTCTTCCTAAAGAAGCGACTTCTGAAAGTATTATTTAAAAACAAAAAACAAAAAAAAACTCCCGTTCCCCAAACCTCAAGTGGTGAGGGGGCGGGGGAAAAATGCTCAAGTCGAGGAATACAGGAGCAAACTTACGCTTTCAAGGAGGCGTATGGGACTGAGGCCTAAAGGCTTCGTTAGAGAAGTCATCGTGGATAAAACATCCACCCTCACACGCCATTACAGGCACCGACTCCCCTTCCTCACAACCCCAAATCGAAGACCTCCCTCTTTTGGAGAGCCGATTGGACGACTGGTCCCAGCGCTTTCCTTAGGCTGTCCGTCTACTGGCTCCAGATTCGTTCCATCCGTTTAACCGCCCGATCCCGCATTCCCCATTGGAGTCAAACCGCTGCCTCCTGGAGAAGCCCAACCTACCGCGCGCTTCCTGCTCACTGGCTCAGTGAGACGCTGCTCAGAAGGGGAAAACCCGTCTCCCACATTCCGATGGCCCAAGGGCCGATCAGTCGGCAGCTCAAGGCAGACCCAATTGGCCTATACACAAGCCAGTCAAAGTCTTCGGCTGCACAGCTCCAAAGAACCTACGGCGATTAAAACATCCCGCCCCCTGTTCTTCTATTGGTTGGCCCGACCCACCGCTGCCCCTTCACTATCCCCCCACCCCGCCGTCCATTCATTTCACACAATAACGTGCCCAAATGGAGTCAGTTCAAGACCCACTATGGGTAGATAAGACTGTCTGCCACTTACCCGGGATTGAGAGTGATCACTCACGCTAACGTCTGCCCTGTTCCTGTATGGTGAGGCCGCACCACAAGCCACCACCGCCGCCGCCTTCTGCGCAACGCCAACCGCCCGCCAAAACGGATCCTTCCCTGCGCCTGCGCAACCAATCCTGGGACCGGACCTTTTTTCTCCGCCCACTACGCATGCGCAAAGCTAGGACAAACTCCCGCCAACACGCAGGCGCCGTAGGTTCACTGCCTAGTCCTGCCCGCCATTTCACGTGTTCTCAGAGGCAGGTGGAACTTCTTAATGCGCCTGCGCAAAACTCGCCATTTTACTACACGTGCGGTCAACAAGAGTTCATTGCAAAAAAATTGTTACCTCCTGGCTGCTTGTCTAATACATAGTGTTAATCATGCTTTGCCAAGCGACTTGACTGTAATATTTGCGCGTGGAAGATTAAAAAGGTGTTAAACACCCAAGGTAGATTCAAATGTGAATGATTGGTCGGTTGGCCAATCAGACTGGTTAACAATAACATTACTCGGGAACCAATGGACTCCAAGGGGTGGAGACGGCGTAGAACGACCGAAGGAATGACGTTACACAGCAATGTGGCACCACAGGCCAATAGCAGGGGGAAGCGATTTCAAGTATCCAATCAGAGCTGTTCCAGGGCGGAGTCTACCAATGCCGAAAGCGAGGAGGCGGGGTAAAAAAGAGAGGGCGAAGGTAGGCTGGCAGATACGTTCGTCTACTTGCTCCTTTCTGCCCGTGGACGCCGCCGAAGAAGCATCGTTAAAGTCTCTCTTCACCCTGCCGTCATGTCTAAGTCAGAGGTGAGTTAGGCGCGCTTTCCCACTTGAATTTTTTTCTCTTCCTTTCCTGAATCGGTAAGATGCTGCTTGGTTTCGTTCCTTGCACCAGCCCATTCTACAGTTCCTTCGGTCGCTGCCACGGCCTACCCCTCCCAAAGTTCAAGTCGCCATTTTGTCCTCTTGATCGCCATGAGGCCGCTCTCCGCCAACCATGAGTTATCATGCGGGACTCGTTACTCGTAGCAAAATTCTTAGGCACACAGGATCTTTGTCTTTTTTTAAACCTTGCCTTGGTGAGCGAGTTTTCTAAAGAGCGATTAGTCCCATTGTGGAGATGCACCCCTACCGCCCAAGCCTTTGTTGCGCGTGCGTCGGAAGGCGACTAGGGACGCTGCGCTTGCGATTTCCTAGCACTCCCAACCCCAGCATACGGCCTCCCTTGATAGGCAGAAGCACGTGTCTTGTTGCGACCTGAACGAACAATAAGTGCTAGGTACACAGTTGGTGTATAGTTTTTCTTTTCCTCGATGGAAATTGTTTCGTGTTGTAGCCCATTTAACACTTCCCCCTCCCCCCACTCTAGTCTCCTAAAGAGCCCGAACAGCTGAGGAAGCTCTTCATTGGAGGGTTGAGCTTTGAAACAACTGATGAGAGCCTGAGGAGCCATTTTGAGCAATGGGGAACGCTCACGGACTGTGTGGTAAGATTTGGAAGGGACAAAGCAGTAAAACAGCCGATTTCCTTGGCTTATCTTGGTGCAGTCTTCTCCGAATGCTTATGAAAGTAGTTAATAGCATTATAGTTAGAGCTTTGTTGGCAAAGGAACGTCCTGCTTTGATTTTAAAAGCCACCTCTTAAATCTAGGGTAGTGGGAAACTGAACGACTTTTTATAAAAGGCTGGTGTAAAGTTTCCTATTGCCGTATTCAAAGTTAAAATGACAAAAGCTTCTGCGGTCAGACTTCGTGTTACATAAATTAACACTGTTCTCAGGTAATGAGAGATCCAAACACCAAGCGCTCCAGGGGCTTTGGGTTTGTCACATATGCCACTGTGGAGGAGGTGGATGCAGCTATGAATGCAAGGCCACACAAGGTGGATGGAAGAGTTGTGGAACCAAAGAGAGCTGTCTCCAGAGAAGTGAGTGGGTTTTTTTTTCTTCTTCTTAAACTTACTTGGATATGTGCTGCTATGGACTTAAGATTCGGGAGTTTTCTAAACTTATGAAAATTTTTTATTCGAGTATAGGCTTTGCTAATCTAAACCTATGGTTTTTCTCCTATTAGGATTCTCAAAGACCAGGTGCCCACTTAACTGTGAAAAAGATATTTGTTGGTGGCATTAAAGAAGACACTGAAGAACATCACCTAAGAGATTATTTTGAACAGTATGGAAAAATTGAAGTGATTGAAATCATGACTGACCGAGGCAGTGGCAAGAAAAGGGGCTTTGCCTTTGTAACCTTCGACGACCATGACTCCGTGGATAAGATTGTCAGTAAGTATCAGATAGTGGCATTTAGCAAGGGTTCCACAATCTGTATGGCATTCTAAACCCTGATACCATGTTGTATCTGTGTTTTTTTTTTAGTTCAGAAATACCATACTGTGAATGGCCACAACTGTGAAGTTAGAAAAGCCCTGTCAAAGCAAGAGATGGCTAGTGCTTCATCCAGCCAAAGAGGTATGCTTGTTGCTTAATTAAACCTTAAAGGTAACTTTGAGTTACTCCAGTATGAATGATTTAATGCTTAAACTTCATCTCTTAAGGTCGAAGTGGTTCTGGAAACTTTGGTGGCGGTCGTGGAGGTGGTTTCGGTGGGAATGACAACTTCGGTCGTGGAGGAAACTTCAGTGGTCGTGGTATGTATGGTTTATCTACATGTAGTTCTGACTTCTCACCATCTTTGCTATGAAGATTTTACAGTACGGGAAGTGCATTCAGAATGTCACTTTAAGTGCAAGTCATACTTAAAACTTGAAACTTTTTCTTACAGGTGGCTTTGGTGGCAGCCGTGGTGGTGGTGGATATGGTGGCAGTGGGGATGGCTATAATGGATTTGGTAATGATGGTAAGTTTTTTAGGAATAAGTAGAGAAAAATTCCTGGCAACCTGGATCTTTAGAATAGGTTAGTAGAGACTAAAATTCTGGTGCATGTCAAACTCAACTTTGCCCATAACACGCATGCTGTGAGCAGGCCTTCAGCCGTTACACTTGCACAAGTTTTCATTGTCAAATACTTTTGTCTTATTGAGAAGAATTGTATTCTTGTAGGTGGTTATGGAGGAGGCGGCCCTGGTTACTCTGGAGGAAGCAGAGGCTATGGAAGTGGTGGACAGGGTTATGGAAACCAGGGCAGTGGCTATGGCGGGAGTGGCAGCTATGACAGCTATAACAACGGAGGCGGAGGCGGCTTTGGCGGTGGTAGTGGTAGGTATCCAGTGATCCAAGTACTTGGTGTGACAGCTAGATTAGCCTTTTAGAGCTTGGGTTCTGGTGCTGTTGAAGCATTGTGTGGTACACTGCATGGTATATTAAAAACAAATGGGCTTGCTATGCTACCTCCTCCTAGCTTTAAGCTGGGGCCGCCTCACTCCCAAATAGTAGAGATAAGTGGATAGTGTTGTCTTTGAGTTAGATTAGTATCATAGAAGGATTTAGTATCTTAACTCCTTTGGGACCTTAGGCGCTTAGTTGATGTATCCAAGATACTTCTGCTTGCTGTGGCCCTGGATCCGTGAAGGCCTTCAAGGCTGAAGGGTATGCTTGTGCCACTCTGAAAATCTCTTTATTTTATGTCATGGTGAGTTAGGCCAGTTTTCTTTGTATTACTGGATTATTCAACTGAATGCCTTTCCCAGAGAATGAAATGCAAAGATTGGAGTCACCATAGTTTGGGAGAAAGGAAGGCTGATAACTCAACCTTATTTTATTCTGACTGCTAAACAGAATTGGAAACTAACATCATCCTCAGGTAACAGATAAAGGCCCTCTTTCCCATTCATAGGAAGCAATTTTGGAGGTGGTGGAAGCTACAATGATTTTGGCAATTACAACAATCAGTCTTCAAATTTTGGACCCATGAAGGGAGGAAATTTTGGAGGCAGAAGCTCTGGCCCCTATGGCGGTGGAGGCCAATACTTTGCAAAACCGCGAAACCAAGGTATGGTATCTATGTAATTTTGGATAATGTCAAAAGAGTGTCTGTAGCTACTGCTGGGAAGAAAGCCCTTTAACTGCTATGTCTGGGCAGCAAAACGTTTATAGTTTAGAACCTTCAGAAAGTGATTATTTGATTACAAATTAGAAAAATCATGGGACCTCTTTACCACCTCCCTTGTAGTAGGGGCCATTTTTAAATGGCCAGACACTTGAATTTAACTTTTATTATCTCAAATATGAAAACATTACTGTTGGCACTTTGAAACTTTAAAAGAAAAATTGTACTTTTCAGGTGGCTATGGCGGTTCCAGCAGCAGCAGTAGCTATGGCAGTGGCAGAAGATTTTAATTAGGTAAGTAAGCACCTTTTTGTGTGTTGACATAATTTTTTAAATTGCTGATGAACCCAATAACCCTAATGTAGCTGAGCAGTGCAACATAGTTAACATTATAATTGCAGTAATTGTGGATATAAAGTTAATATTCAGATCAGCAAAATTTGTGGGAAACAAACTTGATATTGGATTGTAGCCTTGAGTCTTAATATGTTTAGATTAACAACTTTATTCCATATTGTTCAACAGGAAACAAAGCTTAGCAGGAGAGGAGAGCCAGAGAAGTGACAGGGAAGCTACAGGTTACAACAGATTTGTGAACTCAGCCAAGCACAGTGGTGGCAGGGCCTAGCTGCTACAAAGAAGACATGTTTTAGACAAATACTCATGTGTATGGGCAAAAAACTCGAGGACTGTATTTGTGACTAATTGTATAACAGGTTATTTTAGTTTCTGTTCTGTGGAAAGTGTAAAGCATTCCAACAAAGGGTTTTAATGTAGATTTTTTTTTTTGCACCCCATGCTGTTGATTGCTAAATGTAATAGTCTGATCGTGACGCTGAATAAATGTCTTTTTTTTTAATGTGCTGTGTAAAGTTAGTCTACTCTGAAGCCATCTTGGTAAATTTCCCCAACAGTGTGAAGTTAGAATTCCTTCAGGGTGATGCCAGGTTCTATTTGGAATTTATATACAACCTGCTTGGGTGGAGAAGCCATTGTCTTCGGAAACCTTGGTGTAGTTGAACTGACAGTTACTGTTGTGACCTGAAGTTCACCATTAAAAGGGATTACCCAAGCAAAATCATGGAATGGTTATAAAAGTGATTGTTGGCACATCCTATGCAATATATCTAAATTGAATAATGGTACCAGATAAAATTATAGATGGGAATGAAGCTTGTGTATCCATTATCATGTGTAATCAATAAACGATTTAATTCTCTTGAATGAAATGACAACTGTATGGATTTGGGACTGGCAGAGATTTGGACTTTCCCTACCCACTCCCCCTGATAATAATGTTGAATGCTTCTATCACAATTCAAGTTCAAAGCTCTGCCAGGGAATAGAAACTAGCTGCTGGCTAATGCCGCTCCATAAATCCACAGATTTGAAGTGTCTGGGGAGGCCTTTTAAAAATAACTAATATCAGAAAGCATTTTAATGAACGTAAAGATAGGCTTACATTAAAGGAAAACTGCGGTTTGACTGGGTTCTGGTTGGGTGGGCCTTCAGAGGTTCTATCAGTTAACTATACTAATTAATTTGGAGATTCAAACCATACCAGTAGAAACTAAATTTTTCTACATAATTTCATGTTAACTGCAGTTTCCCTTTATGGCACAAGGGGTCACACAACCTACCTAAAATGTTAATTGTATAGAAAATGATTTCTAAACCTTTAACAGTTAATATCCAATAATGTGTTATTTGTACATAGATTCTTTTGAGCCTTACCTTTGGTGCTCTCTCAATTTCAGTGCTATTGTACCTAGTAGCATAGAGATTTGTCTATCAATAGGACTGTATATTCCATCCCATGGGTGTGTTGGAAGTTTGGGGAGGAGGAGGGTGGTGGGAGGTGGGTGGGAGGTGGTGGTGGGTGGGAAAGCATGGGTGATAGTTCCATGATACTGGCTGAGTTTGCAATAGCAGGTGGAACCCTAACTATTGAGGGAGTTTGCAGATACCTCAGGATTCGTGACAATGCCTTTAAAGATCCAGGAGAGATGTTCAGCTACTAGGAACTGCTAGCAAGTATAGCGCGAATGGCTCCGAGCTCAGACACTCTACAGCTGAGAGTAGACACTTGTGGTATGTGGAGTACAGATAAGCCAGGGGCAGGCCACGGCACGCTCCATGAAAGCTAGGAGGGAGTGAAATATCAGTGATCATCGCAAGGAAGGAGGCAGACAAGAGTAAGGCACACCTGACTCTTAGGACTAGCAGTCAGAACCAGGAGGAAAGGTTTTATTGCTATGCGGGTAGGTAAGAACAGATTTTACTTACATCCATATAGTTACTTAAAGTCCAGTTTTCTGTTAAAACATTTTTCTTAATATATTGAGCCAAAACTAGTCCAGTTAAGCTGAACTTGGTTTTTCTGGAGATGAATTGTTTTAAATTGACACCCTATTGGTGGCTCCCAGTTGAAGGAAGTGAGCACATTATTTGTACTGTGAATATAAATTTTTGCCCTTTTATTTATCTTCTTTTGACCCATTTCCTTAAAATAATGGCTCAAAGTAATAGACTCTTCCCCAAATGGTGGGGGGATGGGTGGGTTATTAATGGGAGGTATGGGGGGTTTAGCTTGAGATGGGACTTGGTCTTAGAGCTAGTTCTAAAGGTTGTTTACTTTTCTAGGGAGGAGTCTGCTACTAGTCTTATCAGCTCTTAAAAACAGAAACTCATCTGTCCCAGTTCGTGGCAGAAAGGTAAGTTTTTACAAATTAGTGCTCAGCAAAAGAATGCCCTGCGTTCCCAAAGTAAAAAGGGAGAATGACAAGCTGTACCTTAAACCAAAACACTTTGTAATCTCATCCAATTGCAAAAAGAGTTATTAGGCAACCAGGTATTCCCAGTAGTGACAGTGGATATAACTGTGTAGTCATTCACCTCTGCTTATATGAATACTTTACAACCTCTTTTGCCTTTTGCAGGAACGTCCTTGTGAAGACCTTTATCTGAGCCACTGTACTTCGTTATCACTGCCATGCAGTTTACATGAGCTGTTCTGCAGCTCAAATTCCATTTTGTGAATGGGGTTTTTTTTTTTAATAAACTGTATTTAACTTAGTTCTGCTTGTTTTGTCCTCCTTTGTGATATCTATGGTTAATAACATGTTGAAATTGAGGTTAGAGAGGATATGGTTGGTTCTAATGTGAATTTCTATATTTAGATTCATCCCATTCAGCTTCATGGTTTAATGAAAATAGAAATGGGTTCTCACTACAGGAGTAATTCTTGGCTCACTATAAGTAAACTTTACTATTGATCCAATTGAGCATGTCCTTTTTCTAGCTCCCCTGGCAAGGGAAAATCAAGTTGTAGCACTGCCATTGAGCTCAGTAGGTCTCTATTGGGACTTACGCTCACCATCTGTTGCAGAAGGACATAATGGATTTCATCTTTGGCAAACAAGTTGGGTTTATTGGCCAGCTGTCTCATAATTCAGTAGAATTCTCAAGCCAGGAGTAAGAAAGTGAACTGAATGAGAGGCAAGACTTAGCCTCTCAAAGATAGCCTAAAAATGTAAGGACTATTTTGGAAGCAATAATTGTACCCTCTAGCAAATGCTTAGGTTCTTGTGTGTGTGGTGTGTTTGAGACGAAGTGTCCCTCTGTCACCCAGACTGGAGTGCAGTGACACTCTGCTCACTGCAACCTCTGCCTCCCGGGTTCAAGCAATTCTGCCTCAACGCCCACCTTGGCCTTCCAAAGTGCTGGGATTAGAGGTGTGAGCCACCGTGCCTGGCCACTAAACTGTTTCTGTTATTTTCAAGGAAAGTTTATCCAGCCTCAGTTTTGAGCCTAACAAAAGTGGAGGTAGGATTCTTGGGAAATTTTTGCCTTTTAACACCCATGCTGTTTTGAAATAACTGTATATGGGACTAAGTTCCATTAGCCTTTTGATACTTGGGGGAAGTAATGTCAGGGGTCTCAGTTTGTGACTTGGCATTTGCTAGAGGTTTTTATTGTAGACAACCAAATTTCCTTGAAGGGAAAGGAAAACTACTAAGGATAGTTTCCTAAAAGCATTCCTATTGAAGAGAAACATTGTTTCAGTCCATGTACTTTGCTATATACTTATTATAATACTGTGAAAAGTAAATTCCATTATTTTCTAAATGAGGAAATAGGCTGAAGATAAAATCCTGTCCCAAGTTCCTGCAACCACTGGATCATATAACTCAGATTGCTCTATTTTCAAACTATGTTCCACCTTGTTTAGGTCAGCACGCTGAACAAGTGTGTGTGTGTATAAGACCTCACTAGTGATTTTCATGAGAGCAGGGGGATCTGACGTCTCTTAGGTAAACTAATTAAATTTCTGAACAGCTAGCCCAAGCCCCTGCCCTTTGCAGCTTGAAATGTGGAAATAAGATGGCCGGGCGCGATGGCTCATGCTTGTAATCCCAACACTTTGGGAGGGCGAGGCGGGTGGATCACAATGTCAGGAGTGCCAGACCAGCCTGGCTAACATAGTGAAACCCCATCTCTACTAAAAATACAAAAATTGGCCAGGCGCGGTGGCTCATGTCTGTAATCCTAACTGGGAGGCCAAGGTGGGCGGGTTGCCAGCCTGGGCAACACGGTGAAACCCCGTCTCTGCTAAAAAAGTACAAAAAAATAGCCAGGCGTGGCAGCGGGCGCCTGTAGTCCCAGCTACTCAGGAGGCTGGGGCAGAAGAATTGCTTGAACCGGGGAGTCGGAGGTTGCAGTCAGCCGAGATCGCGCTACTGCTCTCCAGCCTGGGTGACAGAGCGAGACTCTGTCCCCCCTGCCCAAAAAAAATACAAAAATTAGCGGGACGTGGTGGCGCATGCCTATAATCCCAGCTACTCTGGAGGCTGAGGCAGGAGAATTACTTGAACCCAGGAGGCAAAGGTTGCAGTGAGCCGAGATCGTGCCACTACACTCTAGCCTGGGCGACAGAGCAAGACTCCGTCTCAAAAAAAAAAAAAGAAATGTGGAAACATTGCCAGGTACAGTAGCTCAACACCTGTAATCCCAGCACTCTGGGAGGCCTAGGCGGGAGGGTCACTTGAGGTCAGGAGTTTGAAACCAGCCTGGCCAACATGGTGAAAAGCCCGTCTCTACTAAAAATGCCAAAATTAGCTGGGCATGGTGGCAGGTGCCTGTAATCCCAGCTACTTGGGAGGCTGAGGCAGGAGAATTGCTTGAACCTGGGAAGCGGAGGTTGCAGTGAGCCAAGACCCTGCTGCTGCACTCCAGCCTGGGCGACAGAGCGAGAGACGCTGTCTCAAAAAAAAAAAAAACAAAAACAAAAAACAATGTGGAAACACTGGATGCCTCATGCCTGTAATCCTAGCACTTTGGAAGGCTGAGGTGTGCAGATTGCTTGAGCCCAGGAGTTGGAGACCAGCCTGACCAACATGGTGAAACCCATCCCTACTAACAAATATTAGCCAGGCATGGTGGCATGCGCCTTTAGTCCTAGCTACTCAGGAGGCTAAGGTGGGCTGAGATCAGCCCACTGCACTCAAGCCTGGGCGACAGAGACTCCATCTCAAAAAAAAAAGGAAGTGCTTCAAGTTGTTTTTGTTCCCTAAACTTAGGCTAGAGACCACACTCCATATCTCCCTAATCACTGTGCTGCTTTTAGGTCTCAGTATCTGTGGTGTCCATTTTTGTTTGAGACAGTCTCGCTCTGTCGCCCAGGCTGGAGTACAGTAGCATGATCTTGGCTCACTGTAGCCTCGAACTCCCAGGCTCAAGCAATTCTCTCACCTCAGCTTCCAACATAGCTGGGACCACAGGCATATGCCACTGTACCCACCCACTAATTTTTTTTTTGTAGAAACAGGGTCTCCCTATATTGTCCAGGCTGGTCTCAAGCTCCTGGGCTCAAGCAGTCCTCCCACCTCAGCCTGTGGTGTCCAGATCAGAACTTGGATGTAAGGTTTTAATGTTGGAATGGAGCTAGTAAAATTGAATAAAAAGTAAATGTAAAATATTCTGAAAAGGTAAGCTGTGTAATTCAGTGACTGGGAATACTGGAGACCATACAACTCCAAGCAAGGAGATTGTGTCCTGTCAGGGAGGTTTGACTGGACTTTAACTGATATGGGTAAGGAATCTGAAACTTAGTGAATTATATTCTGTTTCAAGAAGAAGCAAAATAGACTAATAAAAAATATCTAGGCTGCGCACGGTGGCTCACACCTGTAATCCCAACACTTTGGGAGGCCGAGGCAGGCAGATCATTTGAGGTCAGGAGTTCGAAACTAGCCTGGCCAACATGGTGAAACCCATCTCTACTAAAAATACAAACAATAGCCAGGCATGGTGGCGGGCGCCTGTAATCCCAGTTACTTGGGAGGCTGAGGCAGAGAAGGTGGAGGTTGAGGTTGCAATGAGCTGAGATCGTGCCACTGCACTCTAGCCTAGGTGACAGAGCGAGACTCTGTCTCAAAAAAAAAAAAAGCCAGGCGCGGTGGCTCAAGCCTGTAATCCCAGCACTTTGGGAGGCTGAGGCAGGCAGATCACCTGAGGTCGGGAGTTCAAAACCAGCTTGGCCAACATGGAGAAACCCCATCTCTACTAAAAATGCAAAATTAGCTGGGCGTAGTGGGGGATGCCTGTAATCCCAGCTCCTTGGGAGACTGAGGCAGGAGAATCACTTGAACCCGGGAGGCAGAGGTTGTGATGAGCTGAGATCACGCCATTGTACTCCAGCATGGGCAACAAGAGCGAAACTCCGTCTCAAAGAAAACAAACAAAAAAATCTTTAAGGATCTAGAAAAGGAGGGCCCCAAAACAAGAATTGGGTAGTGTTGGCTGGGCGCGGTGGCTCACTCCTGTAATCCCGGCACTTTAGGAGGCTGAGGCGGATGGATCACCTGAGGTCGGGAGTTCAAGACCAGCCTGACCAACATGGAGAAACCCCTGTCTCTACTAAAAATACAAAATTAGATGGGCATGGTGGTGCATGTCTGTAATCCCAGCTTCTCCGAAGGCTGAGGCAGGAGAATCGCTTGAACCCAGGAGGTGGAGGTCGCGGTGAGCCAAGATCGTGCCATTGCACTCCAGCCTGGGCAACAAGAGCAAAACTCTCTTTCAGAAAAAAGAAAAAAAAAGATCTGGGTAGTGTTTGTCTAACATAATCAGAGAAAACGTTTCACAGAAATAAATATTGTACTCCACTGTGGAGCAGGTTTTACCAAAGCTTCGGTGTGAAATCTTCTGAAATTTTGATGTATAAATTCCAGCCAAGAACAGCCCATTCAGTCTTCTGAGAGAACTCTGGCACATTAGGAGGACCCAGGCTGAGAGGTAAGCAGGAGGGGAAGAAAAAAAAGAAAGGCCTATGGGCATCCTGGGCTTTTTTGTGCTGGGAGAATTGAGAGAAAAGAGACGTAAACATCAGGAACCTTTGCACAGGGTGTCTAGTCAGTTTGGGCAGCTCTCCAAGCTCTACAAATAGGGCACCACCAGGGAGTGTGGGGTTCTTCAGATCATCCATGGCCTCTGACTCTGAAAAGGAGGTGAAGGTGGTAGATCCCCATACTGCTCAAGCCCAGATTTTTTTTTTGTAGATGGAGTCTCGCTCTGTCACCCAGGCTAGAGTGCAGTGGCGCAATCTCAGCTCACTGCAACCTCTACCTCCCGGATTCCAGTGATTCTCCTGCCTCAGCCTCCTGAGGATCTGGGATTACAGGCGTGCACCACCACACCCAGCTAATTTTTGTACTTTTAGTAGAGATGGGGTTTCACCATTTTGGCCAGGTTGGTCTCGAACGCCTGACCTTGTGATCCGCCCATCTCGGCCTCCCAAAGTGCTGGAATTACAGGTGTGAGCCACCATGCTCAGCCTCAAGCCCAAATTTTATGGTACCTCTCACACAGAGCTCTGGGGAGAATGAAGTGAACTTGGTAAGATTCAAACAGATAATTATCTCAGCTTCCACCCTCCCTCAAGAAGGAAGACACAGTGAAAAGCCATTTCTGTAGCGCACTTTATAGACCAAAGCTTAGACAAGGTGGAGGCTAAAGACCTGAGGAGCCGAGTCAGGGAAGACAGATTCCAGCCCTCCCTCAAGGCAAGCCTCTTTGAACACACCTTGGAACTTCCAAACACTTGTTGCCATTGTCATCCTCTTCTGGTCTAGAGAACTCAGCTCCTTCTGGGACTCAGGGTTGGGGAGTACCTTTATCAGAAGGGAATGAAGGAAATCCCATCAGCAGTTCCACCCCTCTGGGCCAGCTCAGTCTGTGGCCTCCATCTTGGCCCCCCGGGGCACTAGGAAGATGGTCCCATCGGCAGCCTGTTGCAGTGCGTACTCTTCAGGAGAGTAGCTGTTGCCTGATTCATCCCGAAGGTGCTGGAAAATGTCACGGTACAGCTCTGTCAGCTGTTGGCGCATGACCTCCAGGGTCCGGTCTGCCTCCCCACGGGCCCTGAGAAGCCGCTCCCGTTCATTGGTCAGCCGCTCCAGCTCCCGCTCCAGCTGCACAATGGTTTCCAGCTTCCTCTTGCGGCAGTTCTGGGCTGCCACCTTGTTTTTGCCCCGTCGTCGGATGTCCCGGACTAGCGCTAGCTGGCTCTCTGTCAGCGGGTACCTTGCCAATAGCTCATTAAAGTCATCTACCGGCAAGTTGACAATCTTGTCCGTAGGAAAAGGAATCTTCATGGCCAAGGCCCGACGTTCATCCCGACTCCCTGCCTCCCCCCGCGCAGTGGGCTTAGCCCGCACAGGGCCTGAGGAGGGCTCTAAGGCCAAGGGGGTCTCAGCAGCTGGCAAGGTATAGTTGGAGTGGGCCAAGGAGTTGGGCATGAGTGAGTAGGGGTACTCCACTGGGTACATCTCTACATATTCGCTGCGCCGCCGACCAGCCTCTGTCCCCTCCAGCTCAAGAGATTCAGCATCGCTATAGTTGAGGGATAATCCTGAGTCGGATTCTGGGTCTTCTTGGGGCTTAGGTGGCCCTGCTGGCAGCCCAATGTCCAGGAGGGCTAAGGGGTCTTGGAGCGGCTCACTGAGCAGGCCTGAGAGGCTCAGTGGCTTGGAGACTGGTATGGCCATGTTGCCATAGGAGTATGGGGGATCTGGGACATGGGATGTGGATGCTGGGAGCTCATAAGGTGGTGGAGGAAGTGGGAAGCCAGAATCTGGGTGGATTGAGCAGGGGCAGTAAGTTGTGGGTGGTGGAGGTCCAAGGTATGGAGCTGGGGCTTGGGGCTCAAATGATGGCTCACTTGGAGCATTTAGACCCTGCAAGGAAAGACACAAAGAGATTTGGAGACAGACTAAGGAAGAGAAACCAACACTCTCTCAGGACCAAGCTGGATTCTTCTGAAAGACCCAGTGAGGTAGTAACAAGGAAACAAAGTTGCCACAAATCACGGGAAGCTTCCTGAAAAGTTATGATACAGTTGTTGCAAGAAAAATGCAGCTTAAAGCCAGGAATGGTGGCTCACACCTATAATCCCAACACTATGGGAGGCCAAGGCGGCAGATCACCTGAGGTCAGGAGGTCAGGAGTTCGAAACCCCATCTCTGCTAAAAATACAAAAATTAGCCGGGCATGGTGGTGAATGCCTGTAATCCCAGCTACTTGGGAGGCTGAGGCAGGAGAACTGCTTGAACCCCGGAGGTGGAGGTTGAAGTGAGCCAAGATAGTGCCACTATCCAGCCTGGGCGACAGAGCAAGACTCCCTCTCAAAAAAAGAAAAAACGAAAAATGCAGCTTTAGCAAGAATGGAAGTCACTGAGGTTGGACTGCAGAAAAGACTACCTAACATTGGAACAATTATGAACTCTCCTTGGAGAAGCTCTTACTGGGTTGAAATGGCTCATGTTCGGCCAGGCATGGTGGCTCAGGCCTGTAATCCCAGCACTTGGGGAGGCCAAGGCGGGCGGATCACAGGATCGGATCAAGAACGTCCTGGCTAACACGGTGAAACCCCCTGTCTACTAAAAATACAAAAAATTAGCTGGGGTGGTGGCAGGCGCCTGTAGTCCCAGCTACTTGGGAGGCTGAGGCAGGAGAATGATGTGAACCCCGGAGGTGGAGCTTGCAGTGAACCAAGATTGCACCACTGCACTCCAGCCTGGGCGCCAGAGCAAGACACCGTCCCAAAAAAAAAAAAAAAAAAAAAAAGAAATGGCTCATGTTCCTTTATTTCCTTCAGGAAGTCAAAGCCTTTTTATCCAAGATGACCCCTCAGAACCCTTTCCTGCTGCAGTTATCTAGGGTCAAAGGGTCAAGTTCAGATCCTGGCCATGCCCCAGATGCCCAGCAGAGGGAGCCGCTGTGTGGGAAGAGGGCCTAGGGCAGATCCTGAGGGTGCTAAGCATGGTAGCAGGGTAGTAAAAGGGGGGTGGCTGGGGGCTAAGAAGCACCTTGGGGAGCCAGCACAAGCTCTGCCTTCTCCTCTTCAGTCCCTCTGTCCCTGCCCAGGTGCAGCGAGAAGTAGAGAACATGCTAGAAACAAGGCCCCCAACCTACATCAGGGAGCCACCCTGCTCCAGCCCAGCTGGGGACAAAGGCATCATTGTCAAGCCAACAGACACCCCTTTGTCCAAGTAGCAGGAGGAGAGGACCCTGGCATAGTCCGACTCCCCTTCCTGAGGCCCCTGAACTACTGCTCTGCTACCTGGGGTAAACGGGCCCAGTTGCCAAGGGCAGGCGGAGGTAATGAGGGAAGAAGATGGCAGGATCAGAGAGGCAGGTCAGAAGAGAAGAAGGTGAGCAAGGGAGGGAGAGCAGGAGGTGGGGTAGAGAGAGATGTGAGTCAAGTGGCTGCTGAGAGAGCCTACACTCCCAATCAGATCATTCCCTCCCCACCACTGCTCCTCCACTCCTCCTCCTCAACGTTCCTCAGTGTCTTCCATCCGGATCTTTCCCTTCCTTTCCCAGTGCCTGGAGCATTACCAGCCCTGAGCCCTGCTTGCTCCTGCCCTCTGCCTCAGTCCAGGCCAACTCCCTGCTTCTCTCTTCTCCGACACACCGCCTCCCCTGCCCTATCCCCCCTTACTCACCTGCAGCTCGGTGATGGACATGATCTCCTGCCAAGTCAGTTCCATCTCTCCTAGCTCTGAAGTGGACAGCTGTATCACCCTGTTCCTGCTCTGCTGGGGAGGACACGGGGACATCCTACTGGGCCAGAGTCTGGTCCAGGTTCCCGGAAAGCCCAGATGGCTCTAGAAACCTGTGTCAAAGGAAAAGAGGTGTTAGAGCTACACCTGCTAGGGTCAGCAAGTTTGCACTACCTCCTTGGAGGGGCTCCCTCCAGCTTCCCCTGAAGGAAGGAGAGACCGCCTCCTCCCCATCCTCACTCATGCTGGATTCATCAATCCCTTAAGATGGAAAGTCTTTTCCTGTGTTGTGATCTCCACCTCGCCAACTATGGCCACAGTCAGTTGCTTTGGTAGCACAGGAGGTCTTTACCTTTTTTCCAGGCAAAATGCCCACTCTTTTCCCTAATACTTTTTACTCCCCCAAACTGTTTTCCTGGCTAAAGGCAGAGTCAGATCTTCTGTTTTTCTGTTTTGCTGTGTTTTGTTTTCCATTTTCTAGGGCAACATCAGGGGTCACCCTGCTTTCCTCCTCTGTCCTCAGTTTTACGTTCTCAGCCTTTTCTTTCCAAGATGATGACAGTATATGCTTGAGGATCCCCAAGAACATGTTGTGGAAAGAGGCAAGCAGACAGCCCCTCCCCCTCTCCAAGATATGGCCCAGGCCTGGTGGTTGATAGCAGCTCTGCCCTCTCCTCCTATCCTGGCCCTGGGCTCCCCTGCCTGGGCCAGATAAGAGGTTTATCAGTTGCAGGCAGCAGAGGCACAGAAGGAATGGGCTCTGGAGACACTGGACCTCTGTCCTGTGTCCTCACAGGGTCATTTGGGTCATACCTTAACCCATACAATCAGAAGTCTTTCCTCTTCTGAGGTAATATAACCTTAGTAAAGACTTAGTAAGCACTTGTTAAGAACTGTGCTGGTATTGCAAGCTTAGTTTATAAGATTGGTTTTCATCGGGTGGCTCAGGCCTGTAATCCCAGCACTTTGGGAGGCCAAGGCAGGTGGATCACCTGAGGTCAGGAGTTCGAGACCAGCCTGGCCAACATGGAAACCCCGTCTCTACTAAAAATACAAAAATTAGCTGGGCGTGGTGGGGTGGCACATGTCTGTAGTCCCAGCTACTCGGGAAGCTGAGGCAGGAGAATCACTTGAACCCAGGAGGTGGAGGCTGCAGAGAGCCGAGATCGCGCCACTGCACTCCAGCCTGGGTGACAGAGTTAGACTATGTCTCAAAAAAAAAAAAAAAGACTGGTTTACACAAAGATTCTAAAGGTACGTCAGAAACTGAGACTGAAGCTGATAAATAATAGCAGGATGAGGTCCAGAACCTGACTCTACCTGACTATAATGTCTTCTAGGCACCTTCCCCTCCTGCCCCTGTATCTTCATACTCCAAACCTCTACTGGAAGTCTACATTCATCAGTTCTTTCTGTGGAGTGTCAGTCTCTCTTTCTCCTTCTGGGCAATGTCTCTGTAGAGCCTTGAATATACACTGCCCTCCAGTCCCTTTTCTTTTGACCTGGGTTCTAGTTGCAGCTCTGCCACAAAGCAGCAGTGTGATGTTGGGCAAGCCATCTCACTTCTCTGGGCCTCTGTTTCCTCATTTGTAAAACCAGGGAGTTGGACAAATTGACCTTGGAGGTCCCTTTCTGCTTGGATAGCTTAGAATTCTCAGCAAACCCTCACCCGTGTCTTTATCTTCTTCTGTCAGTCCCTCTCCTCATGCTACCTCCCTATTCCCTGACACCCACCTTCCTTGCATCTGTTTTCCCTGCCGTCAGCAAGAGATTCCAAGTAGATTTGGCAAGGTCTTCCTGATCTCTACGGTCAGACATTGTGTCTATGTGCATGCACACAGACATACAGTGCCATATCAGTATAGGGAAGCAGGCTAGGATGAAGGAAACATGGGAGAGGGGAAGCACTTTGGGAGGCCAAGGTGGAAGGATTGCTTGAGCCCAGGAGTTTGAGATCAGCCTGAGAAACACGGTGAAAACCCATCTCCACTAAAAATGCAGAAATTAGCTAGGCATAATGGCACACATCTGTGGTCCCAGCTACTCAGGAGGCTGAGGTGGGAGGATCACTTGAACCTGAAAGGTCACGGCTGCAGTGAGCCATGATTGTGCCACCGCACTCGAGAGCCTGGGTGACAGAGCAAGACCCTGTCTCAAAAAAAAAAAAAAAAAAAAAAAGGCCAGGTGCAGTGGCTCACACCTGTAATCCTAGGACTTTGGGAGGCTGAGGCAGGTGGATCACCTGAGGTCAGGAGTTCGAAACTAGCCTGGCCAACATGGTGAAACCCCCATCTCTACTAAAAATACAAATAATAGCCAGGCTTGGTGGTGGGCGCCTGTAATCCCAGCTACTCAGGAGGCTGAGGCAGGGAGAATTGCTTGAACCCGGGAGGCGGAGGTTGCAGTGAGCTAAGATCGCACCACTGCACTCCAGCCTGGGCGACAGAGTGAGACTCTGTTTCGAAAAAAAAAAAAAAAAAAAGAAAAGAAAGAAAAAGAAGGACAGAGGATAGGATTGTATGACCTCAAATTGCATGACCTTAGACCACTCACCACAAGGATGGCCCATCACAGCAATTTAATATGGAATCTTCTCTTCGACTTACCACAAAATTAGTAGGAACTACAAATGATCCTTTTGAAAGAGTATCTCCCCTAGCCCTTGCCTCCATCCCCTTGTTTTACTGCCATCCCCAGAGATGGGAGTTGGTGTAGGCAACTCTGCCAGTGGGCAGAGTGGGTGGGGTGTTTATGTCTGTCCAGGATGCCATTTCAACACCGGAACCCCACCCTCCTCCACCCAGGTTCTGGCGGAAATTGCCCAAAGGCAAAGTGAATGGAGAAGGGGTTTAGGAGGCAGAGACAATGACTCTTGCTTCACAGTTCTTTACTCACCCCAATCCTCCCATTTGTCTCTCCTTTTATCTTCTTGGATCTGACTCTAAGGTGCAGTACAAAGATCCTGCCCTAGGAGGCCAGAGACCTAGGTTCTCTGGCACTTAAGATACAGGACCTTGCTAGGCACGGTGGCTCACGCCTGTAATCCCAGCACTTTGGGAGGCCAAGGTGGGAGGATTACCTGAGGTCGGGAGTTCAAGACCAGCCTGACCAACATGGAGAAACCTTGTCTCTACTATAAATACAAAATTAGCTGGGCATGGTGGCGCATGCCTGTAATCCCAGCTACTTGGGAGGATGAGGTGGGAGAATCACTTGAACCCAGGAGGCGGAGGTTGTGGTGAGCCAAGATCATGCCATTGCACTCCAGCCTGGGCAACAAGAGTGAAACTCCACATCAAAAAAAAAAAAAAAAAAGATACATGACCGTGGGCAAATTGCTTCTCATTCAGTCCCTTCCATTAAATGGAGACAGGACTAGGAACCTAATTGCTATTAAAGGCCATAGGTTGCATCTAGCTCAGGGAGTCACAAACTTCATTGTGTGCCACATTCACCTGGGCTACATGTAAAAACACAGATTCCTAAAAGCCACTTCAAATCTACTGAATTGAATCCATAAACCCAGGAATCAGCATTTTAAAAGTGCCTCAGTGGCCAGGTGTGGTGGCTCACACCTGTAATCCCAGCACTTTGGGAGGCTGAGGTGGGTGGATCACCTGAGGTCAGGAATTTGAGACCAGCCTGGCCAACATGGCAAAACCCCATCTCTACTAAAAATACAAAAATTAGCCAGGTCTGGTGGCGCGCACCTGTAATCCCAGCTACTCAGGAGGTTGAGGCATGAGAATTGCTTGAACCTGGGCGGTAGAGGTTACAGTGAGCTGAGATCATGCCACTACACTCCAGCCTGGGCAACAGCGTAAGACTCTGTCTCAAAAAAAAAAAAAAAAAAAGAAGGGGAGAAAGGGGAGGCAGGAGTTTGGGGGAGAGAGTTGAGGAGAACCTCTGGATCCATTCCAACCAGCTCTTGGGTGCAGTAGCAAGTTTGTACCAGGTGGCAGGTGGAGCAGGATGCTTTTCCCTAGACGCTCAAGGATGGATGGTGTTCTATACACCAGGCATAGGGTCCCTCTGGGTTTCCAGAGCCTACCTTTCAGAGGACAGCAGAGCTGGCAGGCAGTGGGATAGATCAGGGAGATAGACAGAATCGGATCAAATAGAACACCATAGAGGGTATAGAAACTGGGGAGATACTGGGAAAGTGAAGTGGGCTTCCCTGTGTTCCCTTTCTTTTACAATAAGAAGCTCCCACTTTACAGTTTAGCTTTTGCATTTTGGGGTCACACCACCATCTTACTCCCACTGGGTTGTCTGTTCCTTCTCTTACTCCCCAACATTATGGATTAGGTAGAAATGGGGTTGTCACCAGGGACTAAAGTCCATCCTCCTTACTCTTAGCCTGGTGGTCCTACCCAGAAAGATTTTTATCATAATCCCTAAGTACTCACAGAATGATACAGAGCTTCATGATTAGGAATACAGAGTGAGGACTATTTGGAGAGGGATGATGGAGAGAGGAATACATTTGGCCTTAGCTGCTGCCCCAGGGCTCTTAACTTCCTTAACGAGGGGGAACGATGAGAGGGGGCTTGCCTCAGGATCCCTTTTCTGAGGCTTATTTGACCACCTCACCTCTCCAGGTGTCAATAGGTGCAGTGAAAGGATGAGGAGGGATTAGTAAAACTTGGGGTATTGGTTAACCGGTAAGCAACCTATTTAGAAAGATTAGGGAGAACTCCCGAAGAGAGAGAGACACACAGAGATGAGACAGAATGAAGGGGGAAAAAAGGAGGGAGAGAGATTTGAGTATAGTGAGCTCAGTGCCCTAGGGACATGCATGACTCAAACAAATGTGTGAGAACAAAGAAGAGGGGGACGAGTTTCTGCTATTGTGTCACTTCATCCCTGGACCCCAAACTCCAGTCCTTTGGTACCGATGTCTAGGGGATCCCAGCCCCAGCAGTTCTGATACCTCCTCTCTTCTCTTCCACTGCTTCCCAAGCCCCTATTTCCCAAGCAGCCAAGAGTTCCAGTTAGAAGCAACTATGCTGGGGTTGGGATGTCTTCCTTCTCCCTCCAGGTCCAGCTGATCTCTACTGCCCCTGGGCACAGAGAAGAGAAAGGGCAAAGGAGCCAACAACCCAGAGGCAATCTCCCATCCAACCCCCCCACCTTGCAACACTTCTCAGAGGTTCAGATATCCAGTGTTTCCAATTCCTCAGCTTTCCCTAAACCTTCTCAGCTGCCTAGACAGGGCAGAGTAATGGAATGGAGTTGGGGAAAGGGTAGTCTATTGGTTCCCTCAGGGTAGCCCACCAGTTGAAGGATTCCTCCTGGCTACTCCCCAGCCCCTCAGCGGTGCCTTGCCTCTGGAGACCACTCTCTGGTCCCCATTCACAGCCTCCACCCCAAGGATCCCAGAGCACCCAAGAAACCACTTAGGTCTTCTCCTAGAGGAGTTCCCAAATATGTCAGATTCCTAAACCAGGGGCAATCTAGAAAGTCTGAGGTCTCCTAGGATACCGAAAGTTGGTTATTTTCCCCCCTCACCTCCTTCACCCCCCAGCCTGCCCCTCGGATCTCACTGGAATCCGCCCCCCCACACACACCCTGCCTTTCAGGCACCTGTGGTGGAGTCACAGCAGGGTGAGGAGAGAGATGAGGCTCCCGGTGTTGTCTCTGGGGAGGCTGAGCCTGAGCTGACACTGCTGGACGAGGATCCCGGCTACCTTTGAGAATCTGCGAGGACCGCGCCCCGCCCCCGGGCCATTGCTGAGCGCTGAGTGTGGAAGCTCAGGCTGAGCTGAGCACAGGAGCCCCAAGCAGGCGCACCAGCGTCTGAAGCCCTCGGCCTGAGTTCTCAGTCCTTCCTCCAACCCTCCCCTTTCCCCGTGGCTCTCCTCTCCTCCTGCCCCTTTCGGCCAAGAGAGGAAACTTGAGCCCGATGTGGTTTCTGCCCACACCCCGCCCCCACCTTGCTCCTGGCCAGCGGGGGCACACATGGCTCCAAGCCTCTCCCAGCCCTCCTTTTCAGCCCAGGAGTCCAGCCAGGTCTGCGTTTCTCCCATGCGTTTGACGAATTCCAACCTGATGGTCCACTCGAATGTGACCTTTAAACTTTATACAGGTTGTCGTCGCCTTGTGTCCCCACGGCTCTCCTAGGGACAGGGAAACTGAGTCATATCAAGGTGGAAGGCAGCTGAAGGTAAGGACCAGGTGTCTAGCTTCCCAGCTGTCTAGGCAGTTGGACGTTTAGGGTATAGCCTTCATTTACAGAAAACCTGGGCTCTGGGAACAAGGGCAGGGGAACTATTTGGAGGAGGAGGGGCAACTGACTGCTTTGATGTGTCCTTTCACCTGTAGCCTTCTCCCCTCCCCCCTCAGCCTCAGAAGTCCCAGGACAAAGGATTCTTTCTTGGCCAGGTTTTTGTCAGTGTGTGAAGGGAGTTAGGTGGGGGGCCGCCCAGCAGGGAGATTATTCACCTCCGTAAAGGGGACCCCAGGTGTCCTTTGTCCTCCTTTCTCCCAGGCAAAGCACCCCAGCCACATGGCACCCAACTCTGTTAGGCCAGTAAGTACCCTTATTCATCTTTTTTTTTTTTTTTTTTCCAGAGAGGGGCTCACTCTGTCTCCCAGGCCGGAGTGCAGTGGTGTGAACATGTTTCACTACAGTCTCAAACTCCCAGGCTTAAGCAATCCTCCCACCTCAGCCTCCCAAGTAGCTGGTTCTATGGGTCAGTGCAACCATGCCCAGCTAATTTTTTTTTTTTTTTGGTAGAAGTGGTGTCTCACTATATTGCCTTGGCTGATATTGAATTCTTGGGCTCAAGCAATCCTCCCCCCTTGGCCTCCCAAAGTGCTGGGATTACAGGCATGAGCCACCTCACCCAGCCCACTTATTCATCTTTTTGCCTGCAAGCTACACCACCAAAGCCCCAGGTCAAACATCTTTCTCCACAGACTGTGAGAAAAGAGCCTTTCTTCCTCCTAATTTGTAATGGCTTTCAGCTCTATATGTCTAGCTTCAATCCTGACATCTGCAGCTTACATTTTTTCTTCTTACAATGTTCAAGTTAAATTAGAAACATCTGAAGACTGGGGAAGCAGATAGGTGCCACTCTGGAGTAGGACTGGCATTCAACCAGCATGTTCTGATGGGATTGTATTTGCTGTTAAAATAATGAAAATGTTCAGTCCTAGTTGATAAAAGGCAGCTGCTGTGAGCCCTCTAAGTGTCCCCCACGACTCCACCAATAGCCTAGTTCTCCTCTAAGATCCCCAACAACCCAGCAACACAACCATGGAAGTAAAGAGGCAATGCTGGTACCATAAGGAGCCTCCTGTGCTGCCTGCTTCTGCTGGAATTGGCCAATGCCCATGCCAAACCTATGGTTAAATGCTTTGAATTCCATCCCTTTTCCAGTAGATCATGACTGCACATGCATGATCAAGGTAAGACAGGAGGCAATCCAATGCCTTCATTACATGTTACATGTGGGTTCAGAATCTCTTCAGACTTGGGCATGAATCTGGGTCACATATGTAGGCTCTCAGATATAATTCTCTCATTTGCATATGTATTTGGGCCACTCAGAGGGGATGAAGAATGGTAACAGTCACACTTGTGGCTGACTATATAATGATATCAGGTTATAGATAGTCAACAAACATTTATTGAATAAGAATTATCAGTTCAGGATACTGGTGTTGCATAGACAATTATGGGTAACACAAGGCTCATCATTCATTCATTCAACAAATATTTATTGAGTGTCTACTATGTTTTACATCCCAGGAACACAAAGATGAGCAAGACAGTCTGTATCTTCAGTCAAGTCTAGTCAGGGAATTACATTAATAAGGTGTATATAATAAAATAAAATAAAATAAAATAGGCCAGGCACTGTGGCTCATGCCTGTAATCCCAACACTTTGGGAGGCCGAGGCTGGCAGATCACCTGAGGTCGGGCGTTCGAGACCAGTCTGACCAACATGGTGAAACCCCATCTCTACTAAAAATACAAAAATTAGCCAGGCGTGGTGGCATGTGCCTGTAATTCCAGCTACTCAGGAGGCTGAGGCAGGAGAATCACTTGAACCCAGGGGGTGGAGGTTGCAGTGAGCTGAGATCGCGCCACTGCACTCCAGCCTGGGCGACAGAGCAAGACTCTATCTAAAAAAAAAAAAAAAAAAAAAAAAAAAATTGAATTAAAAAAATAAAGGTGTGTATACAGTGCTATGGAGAAGAAGAGGAAATAAATTCTGCCCAGTGAAATTCAAGGAAGGCTTTACAGAGGAGGTGACAATTAAGTTAGGCTGTGGAGAAAAACTAGGAATTTCCCAGGCAGAGAAGTGGAAAAGAGTATTCCAAGCAAAGATGTGAAGGCATGGAGGTATAAAATACAGAGCAATACTTTGGGTTTGCTAGGTTGGGGTATGGGATGGGAAGTAGGAGAAGATAAGCCTGGAAAATTTGACAGGGGCTAAATTATACAATGTCTTGAGAGTCAATCTAGGGAGAGTGTACTTTATCCTATAAATAGTAGGGATTCATAGAAGTGTTTGAGGTCATCTACTACTTATTTGAAGGGACAGACATAGTCAAGTAGGGTGTTCTAAGTGAAGAGACAGCCTTCCTTCAATAAGGTGACTGGCTAGGTGGAGATGTCTCTCCCATCTCACCCTCACTCCTCTCCTACAGAAAAAGAGGACTTCACTGTGGTTCTCAGGCTGTGTTCTGGAGGCAGAACACCCTTTACAGCCCTCAAAGGAGGGGATGGTTCCTTTAGCCCCTTCCTCTCAGATTCCTGAAATCCAGACCAAACACCTTTCTACCTTAAGTCTCCTTTGTTTGATTTACAAATTGCAAAACATTAGGAGCCAGCCTGAATGGGTTGGATAGTGCCTAAGACTTGGTAAAGCAGGGATGTCTAAGGTTTTCCTATCCTCAAGATTCTCCCACTTCATCAAAGGTAGCAGAGACAGAATACGATACGGAGAAAACCACGGCCACATATCTTTACTATTTTATCATTCTCCACGTATGCTGCTAACCCACCCCCTAAAAGATTCACTTCTTGTCACACCTGGTCAACCCACCCCTACCCTCACCCTCATAACGTGTGTGTACACCACCAGCAGCAGCAGGTCAAGCCACAAGCAATGTTGCCAAACACCCCACTGAGTTATGCAACCAGCTTCCCGAGAAGGGCGGGGTGGGTAGAGGTGGAACCAGGGGAGGGCCATGGGTCCCAGAGGGAGCTGGCTGCCTTGCCTGCTTGCCTGCTGGTCTGACCGCAGTGGCCCCAGAGGGTGGGGGCAGGGCTGGCCCTTTATCAGTGCCCTGCAGGGTTGCACCCAACACCCCCTGGCTTCCTCTCTCAACAGACGGAAAGGGGAGGCAGCCACAGGGGGCAAGGGGAGGGCTGGGCGTTATCCTAGGCAGCAGAGCCAGGCGGTTACCCCGATGCTTGGGGGAGGTGGTAGAGGGGTCTGGGACCAAGGAATAGTGAGGCCCCTCTTAGCGGGGGGCCCTGGTATACACAGAGGCTCAGATGGTGGACTAGATTTTCTGAAGCATCTAACTCATTGTTCCTTGTGTTCCAGTTTGGGTAAGGATAGGATTAAAAAAAAGTCTTTGAGGAGGTTTCTTTCCTCAGATAACAATTATTAGACGATTGACTCAGGAGTTAAGGGGAGACTGAACCCCATTCTCAGGACAAAAGGGTTTGGGGCTTTCAAGGGAGTTAGATACGACTGAGGTTCCCAGACCCTGGCATCTAAGAGTTAATGCCCTTTAGCAGAGCCTAGTACTAACACCAAAATGGATGAAGGCTGATAGATAAACCTAGTATAGTCCCAGAAGAAATAATCCCTGGGGCTTAATTCTACTGTATTTTATTATTATTGTTATTATTATTATTATTATTATTATTATTATTATTATTATTTTGAGATGGAGTCTTGCTCTGTCACCCAGGCTGAAATGCACTGGTGTGATCTCGGCTCACTGCAGCCTCCGCCTCCCGGTTTCAAGCGATTCTCCTGCCTCAGCTTCCCAAGTAGCTGGGATTACAGGCGCCTGCCACCACGCCCAGCTAATTTTTGTATTTTTAGTAGAGATGGGGTTTCACCATGTTGGCCTGGGGCTTAATTCTAAATCTAGAAAGAGAAGTAGTTTCACGGTGCATAATAGATCTTGAGTCTTAATACGTGGGCTTGAGGCTGAGCACAGTGGCTCACACCTCTAATCCCAGCACTTTGGGAGGCTGAGGAAGGAGAATCATTTCAGCCTAGGAGTTTGAGACCAGCCTGGGCAACATAGTGGGACCCTGGTTCTACAAAAAATTTTAAAAAAAATTAGCCGGGCATGATGGCATGCACCTGTACTCCTAGCTACTCAGAAGGCTGAGGTGAAAGGATGGCTTGAGCCCAGGAGGTTGAGGCTGCAGTGAGCTGTGATTGTGCCAGTGCACTCCAGCCTGGGTGACAGAGCAAAACCCTGTCTCACAAAAACAAAATAGGCCGGGCGCGATGGCTCACGCCTGTAACCCCAGCACTTTGGGAGGCTGATGCAAGCGGATCACCTGAGGTCATGAGTTTGAGACCAGCCTGGCCAACGTGGTGAAACCCCGTCTCTACTAAAAATACAAAAATAAGCCGGGTGTAGTGGCACATGCCTGTAATCCCAGCTACTCAGGAGGCTGAGGCAGGAGAATCACTTGAACCTGGGAGACAGAGGTTGCAGTGAGCCGAGATCATGCCACTGCAATCCAGCCTGGGTGACAGAGCGATATTCCATTTCAAAAATAAATAAATAAATAAAATATAAAATGAAATAAAAAGACTTGGGGGCTGGGCATGGTGGCTCATGCCTGTAATCTCAGCACTTTGGGAGGCCGAGGCAGGTGGATAACTTGAGGTCAGGAGTTCGAGCCCAGCCTGGCCAACATGGCGAAAGCCTGTCTCTACTAAAAATATAAAAATTAGCTGGGTGTGGTGGCGGGCGCCTGTGGTCCCGGCTACTTGGGAGGCTGAGGCAGGAGAATTGCTTGAACCCAAAAGGCGGAGGTTGCAGTGAGCCGAGATCGCACCATTGCACTCTAGCCTGGGCAACAGAGTGAGACTCTGTCTCAAAAAAAAGAAGACTTGGGCTTGGTGTCGAGTGTGGTGGCTTGAAGCTGTAGTGCCAGGTACTCAGGAGGCTGAGCTGGGAAGATCACCTGAGCCCAAGAGTTTGAGGTTACAATGAGCTATACTCCAACCACTGTACTCTAGCCTAGGTGACAGAGCAAGACCCTATCTCTAAAAAAACAAACGAAAAAACTTGGGCTTGGGTCCTGGCATTTATTGGCTATGTAGCCTTGGGTAACCCAACCTTTCTGTTCTTTTTTTTTTTTTTTTTTTTTTTTGAGAGGGAGTTTTGCTCTTGTTGCCAGGCTGGAGTGCAATGGCATGATCTCAGCTCACTGCAACCTCCACCTCCCAGGTTCAAGCAATTCTCCTGCCTCAGCCTCCTGAGTAGCTGGGATTACAGGCGCATGCCAACATGCCCAGCTAATTTTCTGTTTTTTTTTCAGTAGAGATGCGGTTTTATCATATTGACCAAGCTGGTCTCTAACGCCCGACCTCAGGTGATCCACCCACCTCAGCCTCCAAAGTGCAGGGATTACAGGTGTGAGCCACCAACCAAGCCCGGCCAACCTAACCTTTCTGAGCTTTATTTCCTTTCTGAGCTTTATTGAAAAATGGAGACAATAATGAGAATGCCCACTTAGCGAAGTTGTTAGGAAGATAAAATGGGATCAATACAAAAATTAGTCTGTTACTTATTAGATGAAAGCTTAGATACCTGGAGGCCAGAGTGACCCAAGGGCTTGAGGAACTTCGAATGCCCTATCTGGAGGTCAGACTCTGGTAGAGAGATGCTTGGGATAAACTGAAGCCAGTAAAGAGCCTGATTCTGGGGGAGAGCAAGAGCTAGGCTGCACTAGTGTTGGCGGGGAGGGGTGGTGGCTAGACTTCCAGGAACTAGCCTGCAGGCCGTGGCTCTCCCATCCCAGCACTACTGGGCGGGGCTAGTTCCAGCCACGCCATGGGCACAGTGCCAGGCTTATGGGCTTCAGTCACCTTCCAGGAACCCCAGAACCTCTGCCCCACCTCACACTGTTGCAACCCTCTAAAGTGGGTGGAGCTGCCTAGGAAGTCCCACCCTCTGCTCCTCCTTAGAGGATGGAAGGCCAGATCCCTGGCCATTTACCAACTTCTTTTCACAGGCATCCTTCTCATTCCAGACCTCCATCTTTGCCCCTGCTGCTCCCCTCTACCTGGAATGCCTTCCTTGGCCCTTTCTACCAATCTGAGGCAGTATGGAGTAGACGAGAGATCTGGGTTTGAGTCTCAGCTCAGCACCTAGCAGCGTGGACTTGGGCAAATTATCTAACCTCCTTGAACCTCAGTTTCCCCTTGGTAATGAGTGAGAACAGAGGTTCCATCACAGGTTGTGTAAGGGATCAGATGAAGCAATGCACATACAGTGCTTATACAGGAAACACATTAATGTTGGTTCCCTTCTTATAATCTACTCTCCAAGGAGAGTTCATTTCAAGCTCTAGGTCTGCAACACCCTTTCTGGCTACTTTCACACATACACATAGTCCTCTTTTCTTTCTTTCTCTCTCTCTCTTTTTCTTTTTTTCTTTTTGAGACAGAGTATCACTCTTGTCAGCCAGGCTGGAGTGCAGTGGCGCAATCTCGGCTCACTGCAACCTCCGCCTTCCGGGTTCAAGCAATTCTCTGCCTCAGCCACCTGAGTAGCTGGGATTACAGGCACCTACCACCACACCTGGCTAATTTTTTGTATTTTTAGTAGAGACAGGGTTTCACATCTTGGCCAGGATGGTCTTGAACCCCTGACCTTGTGATCCACCTGCCTCAGCCTCCCAAACTGCTGGGATTACAGGAGTGAGCCACCGTGCCCGGCCAATTTTTGTAGAGACGGGGTTTCACCATGTTGGCCAGGCTGGTCTCAAACTCCTGACCTCAGGTGATCTGCCTGCCTCAGCCTCCCAAAGTGCTGGGATTACAGGTGTGAGCCACCACACCTGGCCATATTCCTCTTTTCTAACTTATTTTGCAATAATATGTACCAGAGAATTAATAATGTTGTTTAAATATTTTTCTATTTGGACCACATGATTTTGTATTTTATTATATCATCCTATAATAGTGATGGTAAAAACGGTATTGAACAAAATTTGTCTAAGGCACCACAGTACAATGGCTAAGAGCATGAGTTTCAGAGTCAGAAATGCCTGCACTCAAATCTTGGGTCTGAAGATGGGAACAATAGACACTGGGGACTACTGATGGCAGGGAGGGCTGAAAAACTACCTATTGGGTACTATGCTCATTACCTGGGTGACAGGATCATTCATACCCCAAACTTCAGTGTCATGCAATATACCCATATAACAAACCTGCACGTGTACCCTCTGAATTTAAAATAAAAGTTGAGGCCAGGTAGGGTGGCTCATGCCTGTAATCACAGCACTTTGAGAGGTTGAGGCAGGAGGATCTCTTGAGCTCAGGAGTTGAGACCAGCCTGTGAAACATAGTGGGACCCTTCTACAAAAAAAAGAAAAAAATTCTTTTTAATTACCTAGGTGTGCCTGCATGCAACTGTATTCCCAGCTACTCAGAAGGCTGCAGTGGGAGGATTGTTTGAGCCTAGGAGGTCAAGGCTGTAGTAAGCTGTGATCATGCCACTGCACTCCACACCGGGTAACAGAGAGAGACCCTGTCTAAAAAATAAAATAAAATAAATTATTATTATTATTATTATTATTATTTTCTTTTCTTTTTTTCTTTTTTCTTTTTTTTTTTTTTTTGGGACGGAGTCTCTCTCTGTCCCCTAGGCTGGAGTGCAGCGGTGCGATCTCAGCTCACTGCAAGCTCCATCTCCCGGGTTCACGCCATTCTCCTGCCTCAGCCTCCTGAGTAGCTGGAACTACAGGCATCTGCCACCGTGCCCGGCTAAACTTTTGTATTTTTAGTTTATTTTTAGTTTAGACGGGGTTTCACCTTGTTAGCCAGGATGTTCTCAATCTCCTGACCTCATGATCTGCCCGCCTCGGCTTCACAAAGTGCTGGGATTACAGGTGTGAGCCCCCGCTCCCGGCTTATTATTATTATTTTTTGAGATGGAGTTTTGCTCTTGTTGCCCAGGCTGGAGTGCAATGGCATGATGACGGCTCACCGCAACTTCTGCCTCCTGGGTTCAAGCAATTCTCCTGCCTCAGCCTCCCAAGTAGCTGGGATTACAGGCATGCGCCACCATGCCCGGCTATTTTTATATTTTTAATAGAGACGGGGTTTCTACATGTTAGTCAGGCTGGTCTCGAACTCCTGACCTCAGGTGATCCTCCCGCCTCAGCCTCCCAAAGTGCTGGGATTACAGGTGTGAGCCACCGCGCCCAGCCCTAGTTTTTAAATTTTTTTTAGAGTCAAGTTTTGACTCCTAGGCTGGCATGTAGCAGTGCTATCATAGCTCACTGCAGCCTCAAACTCTTGGGCTCAAGTGATCTTCCCACCCCAGCCTCCCAAAGTAGCTGAGACTACAAGTGTGTGCCACCACACCAGGCTAATTTTCTGTAGAGACAAGTCTTCACTATGATGCCCAGGCTGGCCTCAGACTCCCAGACTCAAGCAATCCCCCAACCCTTGCCTTCCAAAATGTTAGGATTACAGGTGTGAATCACTGTGCCTGGTCTTTTATTTTTTAAATAATCCACTCACTCCCCTTCACATCCAGAACCATAAACTTGCAGACATTGTTAACTTCTTTGTCCCTCTTGCCCTCCATAGAACTTTCCTGGAAAAAAATCAAATTCCAGTTAAATCCAACAATTCAGCTTCTCCATATATATACCTAGGTAGCTGAATATTGAAGGAGAAAATCTCAGAATCTGGCTAACTAGCCTCACTTTAAATTTATGCCCCTAAGCTGGGTGCGGTGGCTCGTGCCTGTAATCCTAGCACTTTGGGAGGCCGAGGCGAGCAGATCACTTGAGATCAGGAGTTCGAGACCAGCCTGGCCAACATGGTGAAACCCCGTCTCTACTAAAAATACAAAAATTAGCTGGGCGTGGTGGCGCATGCCCGTAATCCCAGCTATTTGGGAGGCTGAGGCAGGAGAATAGCTTGAACCCGGGAAGCAGGGGATGCAGTGAGCTGAGACTCGCCACTGCACTCTAGCCTGGGTGACAGAGCAAGACTCTGTCTCAAAAAAAAAAAAAAAAAATGCCCCTAAAACGCAACACTCCCAAATAATTCTGTATTTCCCTGGTAAATTCTCTTTTCTACCCTGCATAATGATTGTTTCACACCTTCTCTCTTCTAACATCTCCAATACCACCTCCAGTTCACTCTCAGCAGATGATCTTGCTTCATGTTTCATTGATAAAATAGATGCATTTAGATGAGAGTGCCTCATTTTTTCCAATACCAAAATCCACCAGTTTACTTGTATCTATTCCCACATGCTTGGCCTTCTACCTTATCAAGGTGAAAGAAGGCAGCCGGGCACAGTGGCTTACGTCTGTAATCCCAGCACTTTGAGAGGCCTAGGCGGGTGGATCACCTGAGGTCAGGAGTTTGAGACCAGCCTGGCCAACATGGTGAAACCCCATCTCTACTAAAAATACAAAACTTAGCTGGGCGTGGTGGCGTGCGCCTGTAATCCCAGCTACTCAGGAGTCTGAGGCAGAAGAATCACTTGAACTCAGGAGGCAGAGATTGCAGTGAGCTGAGATCTTGCCATTGCACTCCAGCCTAGGCGACAGAATGAGATCTTCTCTCAAAAAAAAAAAAAAAAAAAGATGAGAAAAATATCCCTCTTCCTAAGGAAAGTCATCTCCTCACAGCTCTGTGAAGGGATGAAAAAAATTGGATTCCTCTGAGTGCATAGCTAACATTCAATTCTGCCCCCTAGCAACGTTGTTCTCTATACAGGTTACTATGTGTGATGTAGTCCTGAGGAAGGTTGATAAAGTAATTAAGAGGTAGGGGTGGATCTTTAGGTGGCAGTCTAAAGAGTTCATCCACGTAGCACCTCAACCTACTGGATGAAAGTTGCAACTACATAACCCCAGGAATCTTCTTTTTTGTGGTCTTAATTCTCATCATAGTCATATGTTAGGGAGACACCTCCTACACCTCAGAGACAAAGCCAGACTGTTGTTAGGTTAGATGGCATCTCTGGGTGCGGTGGCTTATGCCTGTAATCCTAGCACTTTGGGAGGCCAAGGCGAAAGGATTGCTTGAGGCCAAGAGTTTGAGACCAACCTGGGAAACATAGTGAGACCCTGTCTCAACAAAAAATTTAAAAACTAGCCAGCTGTGGTGGCGCACACCTGTAGTCCAGCTACTTGGAGGCTGAGGTGCAAGGGTCACTTGAGCCCAGGAGGTTGAGGCTGCACTCCAGCCTGGACAACAGAGGTTTTTTTGTCTTATCAAAAACAAACAAACAAAAAAAGATGCCGGGCGCTGTGGCTTACGCCTGTAATCGTAACACTTTGGGAGGCCAAGGCGGGCAATCACCTGAGATTGGGAGTTTGAGACCAGCCTGACTAACATGGAGAAACCCCGTCTCTACTAAAAATACAAAATTAGCCTGGCGTGGTGGCCCATGCCTGTAATCCCAGCTACTCGGGAGGCTGAGGCAGGAGAATCGCTTGAACCCAGGAGGCGGTGGTTGCAGTGAGCCGAGATTGCGCCATTGCACTCGAGCCTGGGCAACAAGAGCAAAACTCAGTCTCAAAAAAAAGATGTCACCCTTCTATTGTCTCCCCAAGGCCTGATTTTGTGGAGGGGATTCGCCCACATCTCCAGATCAACAGCTGTAGTTGCCCCAACTCTGCTGTGATGACCACTGTGCTGTTTCCTATTATGCAGTGGCTGGAGTAGAAGCAATCTATGATTGCCATAGCAAGAGCCAAAGCAAGCCCTGGGTTGGGAGTTAGTGTCTAGAGCCTTATCTAATTGAATTGTGTGGCCCTAGGCAATTTGAATTGCTTTTCTGAGTCTGCTTCCACTGTAGAATGGAAAAACCAAACAAAAAAATTCCTCTCACTGTCTCTCCTAAGCATATAAAATAAGGCCCCTTCCACACCTGGGTTGATTAGACTATCAAGGATAGAAACATTGCTAACTTTTTTTTTCTAAGAACATTGAGGCTGGGCACGCTGGCTTATGCCTGTAATCCCAGCACTTTGAGAGGCTGAGGCGGGCGGATCACCTGAGATCAGGACTTTGAGACCAGCCTGGCCAACAGGGTGAAACCCCATCTCTACCAAACAGTACAAAAATTGGCCAGATGGGGTGGTGTGTGCCTGTAGTCCTAGCTACTAGGGAGGCTGAGGTGGGAGAATCCCTGGAACCAAGGCGGTTGAGGTTGCAGTGAGCCGAGATCGCATCACTGCACTCCAGCCTGGGCGATAAAGACCCTGTCTCAAAAAAGAAAAGAAAAGAAAACATTCAAGCTTTGGCTTGAATGCCCATGTCAATTTTGGTCAATTAATTCATCTTGGAAGAACTCACTTATGCTGACCAAACTTAGAAGAATATAACATATAAACCACATGGTAATTTACATATTTCTACATAAAACTTCCAGTGGCCTGGCCGGGCACGGTGGCTCAGGCCTGTAATCCCAGCACTTTGGGAGGACGAGGCAGGCGGATCACTTGAGGCCAGGAGTTTGAGACTAGTCCAGGCAACATGGTGAAACTCCGTCTCTACTAAAAATACAAAAATTAGCTGTGCGTAGTGGTGCACACCTGTAGTCCTAGCTACTTAGGAAATATTTATCTATTTTCAAGCAGAAAAATCACTTGAACCTGGGAGGCTGAGGTTGCAGTGAGCCGTGATTGCACCACTGAACTTCAGTCTGGGTGACAGACAGCGAGAGACTCTGTCTCAAAAAGAGAGAGAGAGAGAGAGAGAAAGAGAGAGAGGAAGGAAGGAAAGAAAGAAAAAGGAAGGGGGGGAGGAAGGAAGGAAGGAAAGAAAGAAAGAAAGAAAGAAAGAAAAGAAAGAAAAAAAGAGAGAGAGAAAGAAAGAATGAACAAAACAACCTCTCTGTACCACTTTTTTTTTTTTTTTTTTTTTTTTGAGATAGAGTCTCGCTCTGTTGCCCAGGCTGGAGTGCAGTGGCGCGATCCAGCTCACTGTAACCTCCGTCTCTCAGGTTCAAGCGATTCTCCTGCCTCAGGCTCCCGAGTAGCTGGGACAACAAGCACATGCCACCACACCTGACTAATTTTTTGTATTTTTAGTAGAGATGATGTTTCACTGTGTTACCCATGATGGTCTCGATCTCCTGACCTCATGATCCGCACGCCTTGGCCTCCCAAAGTGCTGGGATTACAGGCATGAGCCACCATACCCGGCCGTCTGTACCACTTTTAAATTTTGTTATTAAAAAATAGAGAAAAAAAACTTCCAGCGGCCTAGACAATCTTATTGGCTAATCAAAATGGTTGACTATTTTGGAAGACAAGTTTGATCATTAGAAGGTTGCTTAGTGAACAAGTGGAATTAGTTGGATAATTTTATTTTATTTTTTTGAGACGGAGTTTCGCTGTCGCCCAGGCTGGAGTGCAGTGGTGTGATCTTGGTTCACTGCAACCTCTGCCTCTCAGGTTCAAGCGATTCTCCTGCCTCAGCCTTCAGAGTAGCTGGGATTATAGGCGCCCGCCACCAATCTCGGTTAATTTTTGTATTTTTAGTAGAGACAGGGTTTTGCCATGTTGGCCAGGCTGGTCTCGAACTCCTGACCTCAGGTAATACACCCGCCTCGGCCTCCCAAAGTGCTAGGATTACAGGCGTGAGCCACTGCGCCCACCCTAGTTGGATAATTTTAGTGACTAATAGAACAGCATACATCTTCTTTATACAGATATAAGATATTCATTTATGTTGGACAAATGGGTAATCCTCTTTCCTAAATGTCGCTGGAGAAATATTGACAATTTTGGGGGTGGGGATTCTTTGCAGACTACTTCCTTACTCCCCCTTCTCTGAAGACAAGGTACAATTCAATTGATTGGGTTTCAGCTCTAGCCAAGTTAATATAATTGATTCTGTTTATATTCCCTTCAGCCATCTTATTCTAATTGATTGGGTTAGAATTTGATTGTGTTAGGCCTCCAGCCATTTTACTTTGAGTGATTAGGTTGCTAGAACTTTAGATATGTTGATAAAATTATGCTTTCCTGAAACTACACCAGGTTATTTGCTACTTCTACAAATGGCTGATCTCATCTATTATACTTTGATTTTTTTGTTTGTTTGTTTTTGTTTTTGAGACAGGGCCTCATTCTCTTGCCCAGGCTGTAGTGCACTGTCGTTATCATGGCTCACTGAAGCCTCTAACTCCTGGGCTCAAGTGATCCTCCTGCTTCAGCCTCCCAAGAAGCTGGGACTGCAGGCACATACCACCATGCTCAGCTGACTTTTCCTAATTTCACCTGTGGTACACAATCGTTTGGGGGACATTTTCTTACTGTTACTGTTTTGTGTCCATTGTAACCTGAAGAACTGCAATGAATTCCTAGTTGGTCTTTCTGCTGTCTCTTCAAATCCTTTATGCACACACAACTGTCAAATTAATCATTTAAAAATTGCTTCCATAAACCTACAGAATAGAAGAAAATAATTGCAATTTTTGTACCTGATAAGGATCCAGTATCCAGAATATATAAAGAACTTTTACGACTACAACAACAACAACAAAAAACAATAATCCAACTCAAAAATGAATAAATGACTTGAATAGACATTTCTCAAATAAAGATATACAAGGCCGGGCGTGGTGGCTCACGCCTGTAATCCCTGCACTTTGGGAGGCCGAGGCTGGCAAATCACGAGGTCAAGAGATCGAGACCATACTGGCCAACAAGGTAAAACCCCGTCTCTACTAAAATACAAAAATTACCTGGGCGTGGTGGCACATGCCTGTAATCCCAGCTACAGGAGAGGCTGAGGCAGGAGAATTGCTTGAACCAGGGAGTCAGAGGTTGCAGTGAGCTGAGATCGTGCCACTACACTCCAGCCTGGTGACAGGGTGAGACTATGTCTCAAAGAAAAAAAAAAAAAAGGCCAGGCGCAGTGGCTTATGCCTGTAATCCCAGCACTTTGGGAGACTGAGGCGGGCGGATCACCTGAGGTCGGGAGTTCCAGACCAGCCTGACCAACATGGTGAAACCCCACCTCTACTAAAAATACAAAATTAGCCAGGCATGGTGGTGCATGCCTGTAATCCTAGCTACTCTGGAGGCTGAGGCAGGATAATTGCTTGAACCTGGGAGGCGGAGGTTGCGGTGAGCCGAGATTGCACCATTGCACTCCAGCCTGGGCAACAAGAGCAAAACTCGGTCTCAAAAAAAAAGATATGCAAATAGACAAACATATGAAAAGATGCGCAAATCATTAGTCATTAAGGGGCCGGGCGCAGTGGCTCACACCTGTAATCCCATCACTTTGGGAGGCCGAGGTGGGCGGATCACGAGGTCAGGAGATCGAGACCATCCTGGCTAACACGGTGAAACCCCGTCTCTACTAAAAATACAAAAAAATTAGCCGGGCATGGTGGCGGGCGCCTGTAGTCCCAGCTACTTGGGAGGCTGAGACAGGAGAATGGCGTGAATCCGGGAGGCAGAGCTTGCAGTGGGCTGAGATCACACCACTGCACTCCAGCCTGGGGGACACAGCGAGACTCCGTCTCAAAAAAAAAAAAAAAAATCATTAGTCATTAGGGAAATGCAAATCAAAACCATGAGACACCATGGTTTACAACCACCACTAGGATGGCTGTAAAGAAAATACAAAACCAAAAAACTCTGAAAATACCATGTGTTGGTGAGGATGTGGAGAGGAGAAATCAGAACCCTCAAACGTTGTTGGGAATGTAAAATGGTGCAGCCACTGCGGAAAATAATTTGGTAGTTCCTCAAGAAGTTAAACACAGGGCCTGGTGCAGTGGCTCATGCCTGTGATCCCAGTGCTTAGAAGCCCAAGGCAGGAAGATTGCTTGAGACCAGGATTTCAAGGTCATCCTGGGCAACAAAGCAAGAGTCCATCTCTATAAAGAATTTTTTTTTTTTTTTTTGAGACAGAGTCTCACTCTGTTGCCCAGGCTAGAGTGCAATGGCGCAATCTTGGCTCACTGCAATCTCTGCCTCCCAGGTTCAAGTGATTCTCCTACCTCAGCCTCCCAAGTAGCTGGGATTACAGGCACCTGACATCATGACCCACTAATTTTTGTATTTTTGTAGATACGGAGTTTCTCCACGTTGGCCACGCTGGTCTTGAACCTCAGGTGGTCCGCCTGCCTTGGCCTCCAAAAAGTGCTGGGATTACAGGCGTGAGCCACTGCGCCAGCCTACAGAAAATACATTTTTAAAAAATTAGCCAAGTGTGGGCCGGGCACGGTGGCTCACACCTGTAATCCCAGCACTTTGGGAGGCTGAGGTGGGTGGATCACAAGGTCAGGAGTTCGAGACCAGCCTGACCAACATGGTGAAACCCCGTCTCTACTAAATACAAAAATTAGCCGGGTGTGGTGGCACACACCTGTAATCCCAGCTACTCAGGAGGCTGAGGCAGGAGAATTGCTTGAACCCAGGAGGCAGAGGTTGCAGTGAGCCAAGATTGTGCCATTGCACTCCAGCCTGGGCAACAGAGTGAGACTCCATCCCAAAAAAAAAAAAAAAAAATTAGCCAAGTGTGCTAGTGCATGCCTGTGGTCCCAGGTACATGGGAGGCTGAGGCTGAAGGATTACTTGAGACCAGGAGGTTGAGGCTGCAGTAAGCCGTCTCCTCGCCACTGCACTCCAGCCTGGAAAACAAAAACAAAAAAGCAAAAAACAAAACAAAGCAAAAACAAAAAACAAAGTCCCAAAAAGAAGTAAAATAGGTTGGGAGTGGTGGTTCACACCTATAATCCCAGAACTTTGGGAGGCCGAGGTGGGCGGATCACCTGAGGTCAGGAGTTCCAGACCAGCCTGGCCAACATGGTGAAACCCTGTCTCTATTAAAAACACAAAAATTAGCCAGGAGTGGTGGCATGTGCCTATAATCCCAGCTACTCAGGAGGCTAAGGCAGGAGAATCACTTGAACCCTGGAGGAAGAGGTTGCAAAGAACCAAGATCCCACCACTGGACTCCAACGTGGGAGACAGAGTGAGACTCCGTCTCAAAAAACAAAAAGTAAAACATAGTTACCATATGACCCAGCAATTCCTCTCCTAAATACATACCCATAATAATTGAAAATACTTGTGGCTGGGAGGAGTGGCTCATGCCTGTAATCCCAGAATTTTGGGAGGTTGAGGTGGGTGGATCACTTGAGGTCAGGAGTTCCAGCCCAGTCTGACCAACATGGTGAAACCCTGTCTCTACTAAAAATTAAAAAAATTAAAAAAAAAAAGCCTGGTGTGTGACGCACACCTGTAATCCCAGCTACTGCAGAGGCTGAGGCAGGAGAATCACTTGAACCCAGGAGGCAGAGGTTGCAGCGAGCTGAGATCTCGCCACTGCACTCCAGCCTGGGTGATAGAGCGAGACTCCATCTCAAAAAAAAAAAAAAAAAAGGAAGGATTCGTGAATTTGCATGTCATCCTTGCGCAGGGACCATGCTAATCTTCTCTGCATCATTCCAATTTTAGTGTATGTGCTGCTGAAGCCAGCACTATATATATATATTTTTTGAGGCTCAGTCTTGCTCTGTCACCCAGGCTGGAGTGCAGTGGCATGATCTCGGCTCACTGCAACTTCTGCCTCCTGGGTTCAAGCCATTCTCCTGCCTCAACCTCTTTATAGGCGCGCACCACCACGCCCAGCTAATTTTTGTATTTTTAGTAGAGATGGGGTTTCACCATGTTGGCCAGGCTGATCTCGAACTCCTGACCTTGTGATCTGCTCATCTTGGCCTCCCAAAGTGCTGGGATTACAGGCGTGAGCCATCACGCCCAGCCTCTTTCTGTTACTTCTTTGGGGTCTCTTAATGAAATGTCCCCTTCTGAATAAGGTCTTCCATGACCACCCTATTTAACTCTTCTTCCTTGTTCCTCTTTTCTCCCTAACATAAATGTACCATTCCAAATTGTGCAACATATAGCCCAGCACCCATGGCATGAGCCTGTAGTCCCAACAACTCAGGAGGCTGAGGTGGGAGGATCCCTTGAGCCCAGTAATTGAAGTCCAGCCTAGACAACAGAGTGAAACTTCATCTCTAAAAAAGAATATATATATATATATATATATATATATATATATATATATAAAATAAATTGTTCAACAAAGTGGAATTGTCCACTACCCTCTTTTTCCATTTTGTTATTCTCCACAACACTTATCATCTAACTTACTATATAGTTTACTTTTTTTTTTTTGAAATGGGGTCTCACTCTGTCACCCAGGCTGGAGTGCAGTGGCAAGATCACGCAGCTCACTGCAGCCTTGATCTCCTGGGCTCAATCGATCCTTCAGCCTCAGCCCCTGGAGTAGCTGGGAATACAGGTGCATGCCACCACGCCCAGCTAATTTTTTATCTTTTTTTAGAGATGAAGTCTTGCTATGTTGCCCAGGCTGGTCTCGAACTCCTGGCTTCAAGCAATCCTCCTGCGTCTGCTTTCCAAAATGTTGGGATTACTGGTGTAAGCCACCCCCACTGGCCCTAGCTTACTTATTTTTTTGGTTTATTGTCTGCTCCTACACATTACCCCACCCCTCTAGCTAGAATGCAAGTTACATGAGGGTAAACATACTTGTCTGTTCTGTTCACTGCTTTATCCCCAGTGCCTGGCCCACAATTGGCATTCAATAAATATTAATAGAATAGAATATAAACATTTACAAACATAGTTATTCATAATTATAGTCTTTTTTGTTTGTTTTTGAGACGGAGTTTTTGTTCTTGTCGCCCAGGCTGGAGTGCAATGGCGCAATCTTGGCTCATTGCAACCTCCTTCTCCCAGGTTCAAGTGATTCTCCTGCCTCAGCCTCCCGAGTAGCTATGATTACAGGCGTGCACCACCACGCCTGGCTAATTTTTGTATTTTTAGTAAAGATGGGGTTTCACCATGTTGACCAGGCTGGTCTGGAACTCCTCACCTCAGGAGATCCACCTGCCTCAGCCTCCCAAAGTGCTGGAATTACAAGGGTGAGCCACCGCGCCTCACCTACAGTCTTATTTTTTTTAATAAAAAAAAAAATCATGACATATAAATTACTCTGCAACTTACTTTTATCATTTAACATACCATTGTTATTTCTCCAGGTTAATGTATATAGATCTAACATTCCTTTTTTTTTTTTTTTTTTTGAGACGGAGTTTTGGTCTTGTCACCCAGGCTGGAGTACAATGGTGCGATCTTGGCTCATGGCAACCTCCTTCTCCCAGGTTCAAGTGATTGTCCTGCCTCAGTCTCCAAAGTAGCTGGGATTACAGGCGCTCACCACCACACCCAGCTAATTTTTGTATTTTTAGTAGAGACGGCATTTCACCATGTTGGCCAGGCTGGTCTCGAACTCCTGACCTCAGGTGATCTGCCCACCTCGGCCTCCCAAAGTACTGGGATTACAAGTGTGAGCCACTGTGCCCGGCCTAGTTGCATATTATTCCACAGTCTAGATGTACGATAATTTATTAACTCATTCCCCTGTTGACAGATGTTATTTCTGGCCATTGTAAACAATTCTATAATAAGCATTCTTAAATATGTATCATTAGGTATTGGGCTGTGTTTTTATTTCTCTAGGAGAGGGTATATCCATGTTTAGTTTTACAGGATATTGCCAGAATACTTTCTAAAAGACTATAACAATTCCAACTTCCACAACATCTGGTCCCTCTGTGGCAGCTACCTAGGTTTGTTTTCAAGGTGTTTCACAACCTGGACACAAAGTACCTTTCCAGTTTTATCTCTGTTCTCTTTTCTTTCTTTGAATTCTGTTCCATGAAATCGATCCTTCAAAGATTTCTTATGCAACCTTTAAGACATTCTGCTAAGTGAAATAAGCTAGATGCAAATAGAAAAATATTGTATGATTCCATTTTATGAGGTACTAGAATAGTCAATTCATAGAGACAGAAAGTAGAGTAGTGGTTACCGGCTGCTGGGCAGAGGAAAGAATGGAGGTTATTGGTTTTTTAATTTATTTTAATTAATTAATTAATTAATTTTTGAGGCAGAGTCTCGCTCTGTCACCCAGGCTGGAGTGCAGTGGCGTGATCTCGGCTCACTGCAACCTCTGCCTCCTGGGATCAAGCAATTCTCTGCCTCAGCCTCCCATAGCTGGGATTACAGGCACCCGCCACCAAGCCCGGCTAATTTTTTGTATTTTTAGTAGAGACAGGGTTTCACCATCTTTGCCAAGCTGTTCTTGAACTCCTGACCTCGTGATCCACCCACCTTGGCCTCCCAAAGTGAGCCACCATGCTTGGTCTACTTTTATTTTTTTGTAGAGATGGGGGTCTCACTATTTTGTCCAGGCTGGTCTCGAACTTCTGGCCTCAAGCCATCCACCCGTCTTGGCCTCCCAAGTCCTGTGATTACAGTCATGAGCCATGGCGCCTGGCCAATCATAGAATTTTAAAGTTAGGGCCTGGCCGGGCGTGGTGGCTCACGCCTGTAATCCCAGCACTTTGGGAGGCCGAGGCAGCCAGATAACCTGAGGTCGGGAGTTCGAGACCAGCCTGACCAACATGGAGAAACCCCGTCTCTACTAAAAAAATACAAAATTAGCTGGGCCTGGTGGCACAAGCCTGTAATCCCAGCTACGCGGGAGGCTGAGGCAGGAGAATCACTTGAACCCTGGGAAGCAGAGGTTGCGGTGAGCCGACAGTGTGCCATTGCACTCCAGCCTGGGCAACAAGAGCGAGACTCCATCTCCAAAAAAAAAAAAAAGTTAGCTAGGGCCCTAGAAAGCTCTGGTCTGAACCTCTCCCCTTTCCAGAAGTGACAGCTATAGTCCATCCAGAGAGGGTACAGAGACTTGCAGAGTTCTTTCACTGATTAAAGCAAAGTCACAATAATAACTAATGTCTCTAATTCAGTCAATTGTCTTCCTCCCACAGCACAATTACCCCAACAGGCTGGAGAGCTAAGAATCAAGCGATCTTCTGCAACAATATCTGACTTAAAATTTGTCAGTTACTACACAGAAAAAGGAGCCAACCATCCCCATGAACCAACCATACCACACTTTTTCCTCCTTATGGTCCTTGTAGAATATCTGGCACTGAGGTAGAGTCCTTGAGGTAGGACTGGGATGCAAGAGAGGCAGTACAACAAACTAGAGGAGTGGCCTGTGGGTAAGAACATGGTTTAGAGTCTCCTGTGCTCAAACGTATGGCTGCTAAAACAGTTCTGTAGCCTTAATTAAATTATTTAACTGCTCTAAACTCCACGTTGCTCATCTGTAAAATGGGTTTAATAATCATCTACTTCGTAAGGATTTTTTATTTTATTTTATTTTTTTGAGACGGAGTCTCACTCTGTCACCCAGGCTGGAGTGTAGTATGCAATGTCGGCTACTGCAACCTCTGCCCTCTGAGTTCAAGCGATTCTCCTGCCTCAGCCTCCCAAGTAGCTGGGATTTCAGGTGCCTGCCACCGCGCCCGGCTAATTTTTTGTATTTTTAGTAGAGACGGGGTTTCACCATCTTGGCCAGGCTGGTCTTAAACTCCTGACCTCGTGATCCACCCGCCTCGGTCTCCGAAAGTGCTGAGATTGCAGGTGTGAGCCACCGCACCCGGCCAGGAATTTTTTTTTTTTTTTTTTTTTTTTTGAGACAGAGTTTCGCTCTTGTTGCCCATGCTGGAGTGCAATGGCAGGATCTCAGCTCATTGCAACCTCCACCTCCCGGGTTCAAGAGATTCTCCTGCCTTAGCCTCCGGAGTAGTTGGGATTACAGGCACCTGCCACCACACCTAGCTAATCTTTGTATTTTTAGTAGAGACGGGGTTTCACCATGTTGGCTAGTCTGGTCTCGAACTCCCGGCCTCAGGTGATCTGCCTGCCTCAGC
The DNA here is from genome assembly GCF_028858775.2 of Pan troglodytes. Taxonomy (NCBI): domain Eukaryota; kingdom Metazoa; phylum Chordata; class Mammalia; order Primates; family Hominidae; genus Pan; species Pan troglodytes. The sequence goes on along the minus strand of NC_072408.2, from coordinate 41,529,535 downwards.
CTCCCAAAGTTTTGGGATTACAGGCATGAGCCACCACGCCCAGCTACTTCATAAGGATTTTAAAAAATGTATTAAATAATGTATTTAAAGATTTAGCACCGTGCCTGGCACATAATAAGTGGTCAGTAAATGTTAGTATTACCTTTAAGCTGCAAAGCCAATGACAACCCACTGACTGTGATGCCAGGCACAGTAAATGTGTGAACAACTCTCCTTGAGGAATAAAAGGACAAGCCTTCACTTCTTCCAGATATAAGGCTTAACACCTGGTATTCCACCAGAAATTCACCTTCTGTCAGAGTACACTGTAGCTCTATAATTTGCATTGTATTGTTTAATTTTTTATTTTATCTTATTTTTATATACAGACTGGGTCTCCCTGTGTTGTCCAGGCTGGAATGCAGTGGCTATTCCCAGGCACAATCACTGCGCACTACGGCCTTGAACTCTTGGGCTCAAGCATCCTCTTGCCTTAGCCCCTGGGGTAATTGGTACTACAGGCACATGCCACAGCGCCCTTGTATTGTATTGTTTTATGTTTCCTTGATTCTACTCCGACTATTAGAAAAATTCCTGGGTGGCTGGGCGCGGTGGCTCACGCCTGTAATCCCAGCACTTTGGGAGGCCAAGGCGGGTGGATCATCTGAGGTCCGGAGTTCGAGACCAGCCTGGCCAGTATGGCGAAACTCCGTCTCTACTAAAAGTACAAAAATTAGCCAGGGGTGGCAGGCGCCTGCAATCCCAGCTACAAGGGAGGCTGAGGTGGCAGGGAGAATCGCTTGCAACCGGGAGGCGGAGGTTACAGTGAGCCAAAATCACACCACTGCACTCCAGCCTGGCGACAGAGAGAGACTCCGTCTTAAAAAAAAAAAAAAAAAAAAAAAGGCCGGGTGCAGCAGTGGCTCACGCCTGTAATCCCAGCACTCTGGGAGGCCTAGGCGGGCGGATCACGAGGTCAGGAGATGGAGACCATCCTGGCTAACACGGTGAAACCCCGTCTCTACTAAAAATACAAAAAATCAGCCAGGCGTGGTGGTGGGCGCCTGTGGTCCCAGCTACTCTGGAGGCTGAGGCAGGAGAATGGCGTGAACCCGGGAGGCGGAGCTTGCAGTGAGCCGAGATTGAGCCACTGCACTCCAGCCTGGGGGACAGAGCGAGACTCCGTCTCAAAAAGAAAAATTCCTGGGTAAGTTTGGAATCTCTTCTTGGAGGGCTCCTAAGGATATAATTTTCAGAGATGAGGGAAAAAATCCCTTTAGGATAATTAAGGTAATAGGTGTCCCTGCCCTAAGAGGAGTCAGGGATCAGGAAACCAAGGGATAGGGGAAAGCCAAGCTTCATCAAAATCATTCCCTATTGTGAAATTCTTGCATTCAGTAAACTTCTCTTTTCTCATTTTGCAACGGCTCATTTCTTTCCTCTCCTTTCTTTCCTTCTTTCCTTCTTTCTTTTCTTTCTTTCTCCTTTTCTTTTCTTTTTTTTTGAGATGGAGTTTCGCTCTTGTTGCCCAGGCTGGAGTGCAATGACGAGATCTCGCCTCACCTCAACCTCCGCCTCCCGGGTTCAAGTGAGTCTCCTGGCTCAGCCTCCCGAGTAGCTGGGATTACAGGCATGTTCCACCACTCCCGGCTAATTTTGTATATATGTATATTTTTTGAGACGGAGTCTCGCTCTGTCACCCAGGTTGGAGTGCAGTGGCGCGATCTCAGCTCACTGCAAACTCCGCCTCCTGGGTTCACGCCATTGTCCTGCCTCAGCCTCCAGAGTAGCAGGGACTACAGGCGCCCGCCACCCACGCCCGGCTAATTTTTTGTATTTTTAGTAGAGACGGGGTTTCACTATGTTAGTCAGGATGGTCTTGATCTCCTGATCTCGTGATCCGCCCGCCTCGGCCTCCCAAAGTACTGGGATTACAGGTGTGAGCCACCACGCTCGGCCTGTATTTTTTTTTTTTTAGTAGAGACGGGGTTTCTCCATGTTGGTCAGGTTGGTTTCAAACTCCCGACCTCAGATGATCCGCTCGCCTCGGCCTCCCAAAGTGCTGGGATTACAGGCTTGAGCCACCGCGCCCAGGCACAACGGCTTGTTTCTATTGGAAAACCCCAGAATTTACTCCCTATAACCCCTCTCTTATTCTAATCCCTTTCCCCGTTTGTCCCCCAAACCCAATCTCCAAAGCCGATTTCACGTTGAGCTCAAGTTGGCTTTTACAAACTGACTTCTCATGTTCCTCAGGCCCAGCAAAGCCTGGAACTCCACCTTAGGGAGATTGTTATTGCGACTATCAACTCCTGGCAGCCTTGGTTTATGTAGTTAACATGTTGGGCCTTTCTTGGCTCTACTCTATGGTTGTGCAGACTTTCTGTGAGGATGCTGAAGTGACCTGAGCGAGCATGAGGGAAGGGCTAGCCACAGAGATCATGGACCTAATGCGGGCGCTGAAAATAGGGATTAGGGCAGGATTCCGGTTAGAAAGCGCCAGTGTTAAAGGCTAAGGAGACACAGCGCCCCCTAAAGAGGGTGCGGTTTAAAATCGCTAAATCAGTCCGACAATATCACGTGTCCTCGGCCCTACCAATTGAAAATTAACAACCGCTTCTTCTGTTCCCCATGGAAACAACCCCGCCCCACTAACCCTCCCGCCCCAATGAGTCGTGAGGTTTTGGCGTTTTATTGAGTATTCAAGCTGACAATCAAACACCTGAGCCTTCTGGTTGGACACTTTGCTTCCGGTAAGCAAGCTAGTACAATAATTGGCCAATAAAGCAAGCCTTACCCAATGATCCTTATCCTAGGCGGGGCCTAATGGGAACGTATGGCCAATCAGCGGCGGCGTTACTTTTGCGGCTCCACGTCGGCACCAGCTGCGGGGCAAGATGGAGGCGCTGATTTTGGTAGGAGCTGGAGGGGCAGCAGAGATGCTGTGGTGTCCACAGGGGCCGGGAGTCAGGGTTCAGCCCGAGTGGGAGACGGGGAAAGAGAGTTCCGGGTAATTCTTGGGGACTGAGGGTTCTGCTGACCCTTGGAATAAGTGTGTGGCCTAGTGTAGGAGCTAAAGCCTTGGTTTAGAGTAGGAAGCCCTGCCGGGGAGAGGGCATAGAGTCGGTGGAAAGTTGAAGGCAGCACATGGACTCCTTAGGATACACAGACCTGTAGGCGTACTGGATTAGGACCCTTCAGGTTGCCCCTTATTTTTAGCATTGTGGATGATACCCTGATTTTAATTTACCAAACCACCAAACTCGCCCCATATTGTAAGAAAAGAATACAGATGTTTTGTCGTTACAGACTCCTCCTGATGGTTTCCCAAGTTTGACTCTCCATTGCCGATTCCCTGCCACATTCCTTCAGGAAACTGTTTTGTCTTCGGTTTCCTGTTAATCCCTATTATATAGGTTTGTCAAATAATCAGTATTCCATCTAAGTTCTGGGATACCTGATAAAGTTAGCATGGATTGTGGAATATTTTTTCTAGACTCCTTATTCTGTTCTCCTTTTCTCTACCCATTTAGACCTTAGGAATTCTTTTTTTTTTTTTTTTTTTTGAGACCGAGCCTTGCTCTGTCACCCAGGCTGGAGTGCGCACGTGGCGTGATCTTGGCTCACTGCAATCTCCGCCTCCCGGGTTCAAGCTATTCTCTTGCCTCAGCCTCCCGCGTAGTTGGGACTATAGGCGCGTGCCACCACGCCCGGCTATTTTTTTTGTATTTTTAGTAGAGACGTGGTTTCACCATGTTGGCCAGGCTGGTTTCGAACTCCTGACCTCAAGTGATCCGCCCGCCTCGGCCTCCCAAAGTGCTAGGATTACAGGCTTGAACCACCGCGCCTGGCCAGAAATAATAATAATAATAATAATAATTATTATTATTTTTTTTTGAGACGGAGTCTCACTCTGTCGCCCAGGCTGGAGTGCAGTGGTGCGATCTCGGCTCACTGCAACCTCCGCCTCCCGGGTTCACGCCATTCTTCTGCCTCAGCCTCCGGAGTAGCTGGGACTACAGGCGCCCGCCACCACTCCCGGCTAATTTTTTGTATTTTTTAGTAGAGACGGAGTTTCACCGTGTTAGCCAGGATGGTCTCGATCTCCTGACCTCGTAATCCACCCGCCTCGGCCTCCCAAAGTGCTGGGATTACAGGCGTGAGCCACTGCGCCGGGCCAGGAATTCTTATTGTATGATCTAGGATGCTAATTTCTCCCTCTCTGGTTACATGAGAATTGTGGTCGCTAAAGGGCTGTATTAGCCCTCTTGTCCATATGATGCTTTATGCTTGTTCTAACAAATAAAATACCTGTTACCCCTTTTTAGAACTGGACCAGAGAATTTCTCTCAAAAGTGCCCTATTTTGCGATTTGGAGGGGTGTGTGTGTGTGTGTGTGTGTGTGTGTGTGTGTGTGTGTAGGTAGGTAGGTAGGTAGTATAGTGTAGGAATTTAACTCCCAGCCTTCTTCCTTAATTGGCTTGAACTCTAGGCCTCTTTCCAAAGAAGCTTGTCTTTTATTTTCCTTCAGATCTCCTATGCATACACATTCAGATCCTCATCAGATAAAAGAATAACAGGTTTTAATTCCTCTCAGTTAAAGACAGTTAATTCCTTATGTCGGTTGGTCAAATATAGGTAAAAAGCTTAAAATCTGAGTAGTTTTAAATATTTTCTGTACCAAGCAGTTAACAAATATTCTTTTCTTTTTTTTTTTTTTTTGAGATAGAGTCTGGCTGTGTTGCCCAGGCTGGGGTGCAGTGGTGCGATCTTGGCTCACTGCAACCTCCGCCTCCCAGAATCAAGCAATTCTCATGCCTCAGCCTCCCGAGTAGCTGGGGTTACAGGCACGCGCCACCACGCCCAGCTAATTTTTGTATTTTTAGTAGAGACAGGGTTTCACCATGTTTGCCAGGCTGGTCTGGTCTTGAACTCCTGACCTCAAGTGATCTGCCTGCCTTGGCCTCCCAAAGTGCTGGGATTACAGGTGTGAGTCACTGCACCCCGGCCAGTTAGCAAGTTTTTTTTTTTTTTTGGAAACAGAGTCTCGCTGTGTCACCCAGGCTGGAGTGCAGTGGTGTGATCTCACCTCACTGCAACCTCTGCCTCCTGGGTTGAAGCAATTTCTCCTGCCTCAGCCTCACGAGTAGCTGGGACTACAGGCACGTGCTGCCACACCTGGCTAACTTTTTTGTATTTTAGTAGAGACGGTTTCACTGTGTTGCCCAGGCTGGTCTTGAACTCTTGAGCTCAGGCAGTCCACCTGCCTCAGCCTCCCAAAGTGCTAAGATTATAGGAGTGAGCCACCGTGCCCGGCAGCAAGTATTCTTAATCAAGAGGTTGAGTGCAGTGGCTCACGCCTGTAATCCCAACACTGTAAGAGGCTGAGGCAGGAGGATCGCTTGAGCCTGGGAGTTTGAGGCTGCAGTGAGCTATGATTGTGCCACTGCACTCCAGCATGGGTGACAAAGCCAGACCCTGTCTCTAAAAAAATAAGAATAAAAAACCTCCCCCTAAACCCAATTAGCAGACTAGGATAGATTCTAGGGAATTGGTTTTTTTGGAAGTTTTTAGATTTACCTATATATGTTTAGAAGGGAGCCTGCTTAAAGGTAAAGGAATGAGGAAGATAATAATTGGGGAGCCCTTTTAACAATGGGCCTGTGTGTAGTGGGTAAGCTGGGGGAGTTATATGTGAAAGTATCTCTGTCGGGCGCAGTGCAGTGGCTCATGCCTGTAATCCCAGCACTTTGGGAGGCTGAGGTGGGCGGATCACTTGAGGTCAGGAGTTCGAAACCAGCCTGGCCAACATGGTGAAACCATGTCTCTACTAAAAATACAAAAAAAAAAAATAGCTGGGCGTGGTGGCACGACCCTATAGTCCCAACTACTCAGGAGGCTGAGGCAGGAGAATCACTTGAGCCAGGGAGGCAGAGGTTGCAGTGAGCCGAGATCACGCCACTGCACTCCAGCCCAGGCGACAGTGTTAGACTCCATCTCAAAAAAAAAAAAAAAAGGCCGGGCACGGTGGCTCACGCCTGTAAATCCAGCACTTTGGGAGGCTGAGGTGGGCGGATCACAAGGTCAGGAGTTGGAGACCAGCCTGACCAACGTGGTGAAACCCGGTCTCTGCTAAAAATACAAAACTTAGCTGGGCGTGGCCACGCCTGTAATCCCAGCTACTCAGGAAGCTGAGGCAAGAGAATCACTTGAACCTGGGAGGCAGAGGTCGCGGTGAGCCGAGATGCGCCACTGCACTCCAGCCTGGGTGACAGAGCAAGACTCTGTCTCAGAAAAGTAAAAGAAAAAGAAAGTCTCTCTGTCACATTTCTCTTCCCTTAGTTCTCTGTCTCTGCTTCTTCAGTGAAGTCTGTTTCAGCCTGCTTCTTCCTTATTCTTTTGCTTTAATCTATGCCTAATAGGCTGCATTCACAGATCCCTGCTAACTTGATCAGGTAACCCTGGACTTTGCTTTTAAAACCACACTGGTTCTTTGTTATGGGAAACCTATGTAATGCGGTTAGGGACAATCTGATCAAAGCATATTCTTCTGTCCTTAACTCTACAAGGTACATACATAGCTGCAGGATGTCGAGAAAAAGGGACAGGTAAGCTACAGGGGGTCAAGAAGAACTGTTGATCAAAGTTTGCATTGATTGTGGAATTTCTAAATAACAGTAAGTTCCCTTCTTTTAGGTACTTTACAGTGGGTCACATGGTCACATTTCTTTCTTGAATTAAGTAATCCAGCTCTAGCTTTCAAGCAGATTTGTCTAATCTCTCTCAGGTCTCCTTAGGCTCTAAGGAAAGAGACCCTTTCATCTCTTTTAGTTCCCAATGCTTAATAATAGTGATCTCAGCCTGCATCTTTGGACTTGGCTTCTTCCCTCTTGCTGTATCTGCTGGTTCTCGCTTTTTGAGTTGTGAATGAAGAGGATCTCTGCAGATCACCATTCTCCATTAATAACCTATGGAATCTTAAAGATAAGGATTTCCCCTTCCTCCTTCCCGCTTTACTTTTTTTCTTTAAAGCTGAATTACTCGGGCCGGGCTCGGTGGCTCACACCTGTAATCCCGAGGTGAGTGGATCACCTGAGGTCAGGAGTTCAAGACCAGCCTGACCAACATGGTGAAACCCGTCTCTGCTAAAAATACAAAAATTAGCTGGGCCTGGTGGCATGCGCTTGTAATCCCCAGCTACACGGGAGACTGAGGCAGGAGAATCGCTTGAACCTGGGAGGCGGAGGTTGCAGTGAGCCGAGGGCCATTGCACTCCAGCCTGGGCAAAAAGTGAAACTCTGTCTCAAAAAACAAACAAAACTGAATTCTGTATCGGTTTAGATCTTTAAATCTTTGTTCATAGGTTTTATTTTTCCTAATCCTCTCTGGATTCACTTTCAGAGTGCTTCTCCAGTGCTTTACAGACTAGACTTCTAATTCTGTACTTTGTCTTACCTTAATATTTTAAAACCATAACCAAATCCTAAATTCTAAGCCTCATTAAAAAATCAGGCCATCCAAAGTGCACAAGGATATGAGTATATATGGAGGAGGAAACTATGCAGAATATGTCAATGACTTTAAAGGTTGATGTTGCGCCTTGGCCTTCGCTTCCTGAATCATCTTAATGGGGCTTTTGTTAAATTCCTTTGGCCCTAACAGTAGAGGTACTTGGCCTAAATGCCCCCCTCCCCCTGCTCTGGGCAAAGGTATCAATTACATTAAGCCCCTAAAGCACTCCCATCTCATTCCTGGCAGTCCCCTGTGCCCCTCTCCCAGCTGCGTCCTTGCTGGTGCCTGGCCCCCTCCATTTCGTTAGGAGAAGCAATCTCCTCATTCCTGCGCTGTGGAGATATATTTCTCAGCTAGGGCGCGAGCAGTGCCAGCACTGCCCCCGGTGAGGTCCCTGGCAGCAATAAAAATTTTTATTGTGATTATGTTGGTGTCGGGGTGTCCATCTGGGTTATTGCACACCTAGTTTAATTGATTGAAGTTTAATTTATTGACACTTCAAATTAAATGATCAGAATAAACTGTGCTGTTACTCTGGCCGGCTTGTTTTAATGGTTGATTGCTGGAAGCAGACCTCGGCTTGAACTAAAACCCCCAAAGAGCAATTGACGCTGCTTCTAACTCTCCCCATGTCTTGCCCTCCAAGAAGACCTTGTTATAGATTTCCGACGTATTTATATATATTTTTTCCCTCTTCTTCACAGTGGTGGGAAAGAGTTGGTCCCTGGCAAGGTATAAATTATATCAAAGATCTAGGGGAGCTGTCACATGGTCAGAAGAGGAGGAGGGGGCCTCCATGTGAGGAAAACCAGACCTTTGAGAAGCCAGGTCTGCCTTGGGAGGCAGAGGATGAGTGCAATTATCCAGGTATTTGACGGAGCCTAGTGGCAGGTTTAGGGTCTTTTTTATCTAGATACTTGCTGCTGTTTCTTACTTTACTCCATTGACATGGCTTGATTAGAGTCTGGATGTTGACAAGAAAACAGGTTGTGGAAAGGGAAACTAGAGGAGCAAATCAGATGGAGCAGGGATAAAGAATCAGTACCTATGTACCCACTTGTGCTGGAATAATTAGGAAGAGGAAAGGCAGAGTGCCCAGGGGACAGCTGATGAAGATGGATTCAGAGAATGAGTCCATGCACTTGTAAGATGCTTGTGCTGGCAAGGGCCCTCTCACATTCTATCCCTCCTGTTTTTGGGCAGAATAGGTTTCCTTACATCAGATTATTAGGGGGATCTCTCCTGGCCTTACATTCCCTAGCCTGTGTCACCTCTTCTGGTGTTTGACCACACCCATCTCTTCAGGAAGTCCTTCCTGTTGTGTAATCTAAGTTATATATGCTGCAGATGAAGCCTGCTTTTTTATTTGGCTTTTTATTTTCACACTCTTTTTTTTTTTTTTTTTTTTTTTTTTTTTTTTTTGAGACAGAGTCTTGCTCTTGTTGCCCAGGCTAGAGTGCAATGGCATGATCTTGGCTCACCGCAACCTCTGCCTTCCAGGTTCAAGCGATTCTCCTTCCTCCGCCTCCCGAGTAGTTGGGATTACAGACCCCCACCACCATGCCTGGCTAATTTTTGTATTTTTAGTAGAGACGGGGTTTCGCCATGTTGGCCAAGCTGGCCTCGAACTCCTGACCTTGTGATCCACCTGCCTTGGCCTCCCAAAGTGCTGGGATTACAGGTGTGAGCCACTGCGCCCGGCCTATTTTCTCACTCTCAATGCAGATATCCCATCCATAGCCAATTGCCCTGGATAGCTCGGTCAACTAAATTTCTGCAACTCCTTTTCTGTTGTGTAGTTTTAGAGGGAGACTAAAACCAGAGGAGAATAGAGCAATTCTGCCTCGGGGTTGATTTGGGGGCATAAATAGGCTGAAAGATAACACAGTCTGTCAATTCAGTCTCTCAGAGACTAGCTTTTTGTTTTCAGGAGCAAAAGCAGGGAGATGTGGGGGGAGTAAAGGGATAAATCATGATACAAATCGTGACCCAGGACTCATCAGGAATGGATCTAGCCCCTTTTGATTTTTTTCCTTTTCTGAGTGATATTTAAGTGAGGGCTCCTGGATTACCAAACTGAGAAGGCAGAATGTTCTAATGGTGCTCTCAGGCCTCAGGTCTGGAGTATAGTCTGATTTCTCCTTATTCAGTTCATCTCTCTTCCCAGCAGTACTGCTTTGTCCCTCATTTCTGTGATTCTTTCACTTCCATGATAGTTGAAGAATTAGGGACTGTGTGACCCCTGGGTAAAAAATCCTCCAGCAAGGCCGGGCGCGGTGGCTCACGCCTGTAATCCAGCACTTTGGGAGGCCGAGGCGGGTGGATCACGAGGTCAGGAGTTTGAGACCAGCCTGACCAACATGGTGAAACCCGTCTCTACCAAAAATACAAAAATTAGCCGGGCATGGTGTCACGCGCCTGTAATCCCAGCTACTCAGGAGGCTGAGGCAGGAGAATGGCGTGAACCCGGGAGGCGGAGGTTGCAGTGAGCCACTGCACTCCAGCTTGGGCGACAGAGTGAGACTCTGTCTCAAAAAAAAAAAATTTTCCAACAGACAGGCTTTCTGAGTTTTGAGAAAGGTCCTGAGACTTTGCATTCCTAAAAAGCTTAGGATTTGGTTGTCTTTGTCCTGCCCATTTCACAGTCATCAAATTCAGCCATTGAAAGCTGGAGGCGGCTGGGCATGGTAGCTCACGCGTGTAATCCCAGCACTTTGGGAGGCTGAGGCAGGCGGATCACCTGAGGTCAGGAGTTCGAGACCAGCCTTACCAACATGGCAAAGCCCTGTCTACTAAAAACACAAAATTAGCCAGGTGTAGTGGTGGGTGCCTGTAATGCCAGCTATTTGAGAGGCTGAGGCAGGAGAATCGCTTGAACCTGGGAGGTGGAGGTTGCAGTGAGCTGAGATTGCGCCATTGCACTCCAGCCTGGGCAACAAGAATGAAACTCAGTCTTAAAAAAAAAAAAGGGAAAAAAAAAAGAAAGCTGGAGGGGGCGTGATTGCTGACCTTTATTCCCCCTGCTGGCTGTTAGTTTTCTCAATCATATTTATTAATTTATGAAGGCCACACACACATTTATTGAATTTATCCAGCATTACTGGGTGCCAGGTAGAGTAGAGGGGGTGGTTTACAAAAGTATCACTCATTTCCCCTCTTTTTCCTGCCCCCTCCACACCATCTTATTATCTCTAGAGAGAATCTCATTTAATTCTAAACTCGGCTCTGTGAACTCTTTGAAATCATAAAAAAATTATTTTTATTTATATATATATTTTTTGAGACAGTCTTGCTCTGTCATCCAGGCTGGAGTGCAGTGGTGCGATGATCTTGGCTCACTGCAATCTCCATCTCCAGGGTTTAAGCAATTCTCATGCCTCAGCCTCCCAAATAGCTGGGATTACAGGCATGCACCACCATGCCCAGCTAATTTTTTTGTATTTTTAGTAGAGACAGGGTTTCGCCATGTTGCCCAGGCTGGCCTCGAACTCCTGAGCTCAAGCTATTTGTCCCCACATTGGCCTCCCAAAGTGCTGGGATTACAGGTGGGAACCAGCACGCCTAGCCATGAAATCATAAAAAAATTTGTGAATGTATTTTGCTGGGAATAAGGTCCATAGATTTAATTGGTTTATCAAAGGGGTCTGCTGTAACTCAAAAAAGGCATTAACCTTAACTGATCTAGGTCAAGCCTCTCATTTCTCTGATGAAGAAGCTGAATCTCAGAGAAAGGGAAAATTTGAGTTAATGGCTGATCCCCATTATAGTACAAGTATTGTAGCCAGGCATGGTGGTGCATGCCTGTAGTCCTAGCTATTTGGAAGGCTGAGGCAGGACTCCTTGAGCCCAGGAGTTCAGGTCCAGCCTGGCCAACACAGCAAGACCCTGTCTCTATTTAAGAGATGGATTGTAGGAGTTTAGAGACATTTTCTCCTATAATATCAAAACTCTTGTTGACTGTGCTTTACATGTTTTGGGTCTGTGTCAGATAGGAAGATTGTAGGTGTCTCTTCCTGCCGTCAGTTCTTCCCAAGTCATGTGTTGAGTTTTTTCTTTATAACCAATATTTGGTCTCATGTCAGCTGGGTAGTGTTATGTGGTACCAGTGGCTCCCACTCTTTCCTGAGCTGTGCTTTTTGAATCTAATCTTGTGTGTATACAGAAATAATTAGCAGGGTGTGGTGGCATGTACCTGTAGTCAGCTACTTGGGAGGCTGAATGGGGAGGATCGCTTAAGCCTGGGAGGTTGAGGCTGCAGTGAGCTGTGATGGCACCACTGCACTCCAGCCTGGGTGACAAGAAATAATAATAATATTAATAAATCTGATATAGGCTGGGCGTGGTGGCTCATGCCTGTAATCCTAGCACTTTGGGAGGTCAAGGTGGGCAGATCACCTGAGGTCAGGAGTTCGAGACCAGCTTGGCCAACATGGCGAAACCCCGTCTCTACAAAAAACACAGAAATAAGCCAGGCTACAAAAAACACAGAAATAAGCCGGGCGTGGTGGGAAGCGCCTGTAATCCCAGCTGCCTGAGAGGCTGAGGCAGGAGAATTGCTGGAACCCGAGAGGCAGAGGCTGCAGTGAGCCAAGATCACGCCACTGCACTTCAGCCTGGGCAACAGAGCAACACTGTCTCAAAAAAAAAAATCTGATATGTAAAAACTGCTCTTCCCTGTCAAAGACTTTAGCTAATTCTTCTTTTCTTTTCATCTGAAGTCCATCGGATTGTGGCTGGCAAATTGGAGCCCTTAACCCCAGAGGAGCTTTTAATTTTAAAAAAGTTGGCACAGGCTGGGCACGGTGGCTCACGCCTGTAATCCCAGCACTTTGGGAGGATGAGGCGGGTGGATCATGAGGTCAGGATATCTAGACCATCCTGGCTAACACGGTGAAACCCCGTCTCTACTAAAAAAAATACAAAAAAATTAGCTGGTCGTAGTGGCGGGTGCCTGTAGTCCCAGCCACTCGGGAGGCTGAGGCAGGAGAATGGCGTGAACCCGGGAGGCAGAGCTTGCAGCGAGCCGAGATCACACCACTGCACTTCAGCCTGGGCGACAGGGTGAGACTCTGTCTCAAAAAAAAAAAAAAATAAATAAAAGTTGGCACAGAGGCCGGGTGCAGTGGCTCACACCTGTAATATTAGCATGTTGGGAGGCCGAGACAGGCAGATTGCCTGAGTTCAGGAGTTCAGGACCAGCCTGGGCAAGATGGTGAAACCCCATCTCTACTAAAATGAAAAAAATCAGCTGGGCATGGTGGCAGTCACCTGTAATCCCAGCTACTGAGGAGGCTGAGGCACGAGAATTGCTGGAACCCAGGAGGCGGAGGTTGCAGTGAGCCAAGATTGTGCCACTGCACCCCAGCCTGGACAACAAAGTGAAACAAAGTGAAACTCTGTCAAAAAAAAAAAAAAAAGTGTTGGCACAGAGTCAGGAAGTATACCTACTTAGCCATTTGGAGCTGGGAGTGGTATCTAGGAATTTCTCCTTCTAGTTTTTACCTTCTTAGTTTTACTTTATAAACAGGATTGAGACAAGAGAATCTTGTTACAGTTTTTAATTCACCAAGACCCATTGCCACATCAGGGTAATGCCACATCAGGCCCTTTTGGTATGGCCTTAGGGAATTTTTTTTTTTTTTTTTTTTTTTGATCTGAAGTCTTGCTCTGTCGCCCAGGCTGGAGTGCAGTGGTGCGATCTCAGCTCACCGCAACCTCTGCCTCCCATGTATAAGCGATTCTCCTGCCTCAGCCTCCTGAGTAGCTGGGATTACAGGCGTCTGCTACCATGCCTGGCTAAGTTTTGTAATTTTGGTAGAGACAGGGTTTCACCATGTTGGCCAGGCTGGAAGGATTTATTTTTAAGTAGACAATGAAGAACTTTTTAGTGATCTCAGTCAGCTTCTTTTTTTTTTTTGAGGCGGTCTCACTCTTTTGTGTAGGCTGGAGTGCAGTAGCGCAATTGTAGCTCACTACAGCCTTGAACTCCCAAGCTCAAGCGATCCTCCTGCCTCAGCTTCCTGAGTAGCTGAGACTACAGGTGCATGCCACCATGCCTGGCTAATTTTTTTTTTTTTTAAGTTCTTGCAGAGACAGGGTCTCACTGTGTTGCCCAGGTTGGTCTTGAACTCCTGGCTCTAGTGATCTCCTGCCTCAGCTTCCAAAAGTGCTAGGATTACAGGCATGAGCCACTGCGCCTGGCCTCCATATTCTTATTTGTGCTCTTTCAGCTCTGTAGATGGCATCCTGTAATTCCCTCCATAGAGGCTTCTTGGTTTTTTCCCCAAAATGAATCAAATAATTCATTATAGTTCCCAAGTATCCTCTCTACCTTCCCCAAACATATTCTCCCAGTCTTCTGGTGGCTTACTAAGATCTTACCCCAAAGAGTTCTCTTACTATATACATTGTGAACAGACTTAATTCACTTATTTTTCAGGGCCCATCTCTACTAGTTTGTCCTACAAGACACACAAATAGAGAGCTTTTGCCGGGTGCGGTGGCTCACGCCTGTAATCCCAGCACTTTGGGAGGCCGAGGCGGGCAGATCACGAGGTCAGGAGATTGAGACCATCCTGGCTACAGTGAAACCCCATCTCTACTAAAAATACAAAAAATTAGCCGGGCATGGTGGCAGGTGCGTGTAGTCCCAGCTACTCGGGAGGCTGAAGCAGGAGAGCTTGAACCAGGAGGCGGAGCTTGCAGTGAGCTGAGATCGTGCCACTGCACTCCAGCCTGGGCGACAGAGCGAGACTCCGTCTCAAAAAAAAAAAAAGCTTTTATCCAGAGCTGCCTTTGAAAAATATTTTTGCTTATGACTGTAATCCTGTGGAAGCTGCAGGTCACCGAGAAGGCCCACAGGGGGCAGCACTAGGAATGACTCTTTCCCTCTAGTCCTCTATGCGCTAGGGGAGAGAGTTCTTGGAGATGTTGATGCTTTTCACCAGGCTTTAGAAGCCCCTGATTGAGGCTGGGCACGGTGGCTCACGCCTGTAATCCCAGCACTTTGGGAGGCCGAGGCAGGCAGATCATGAGGTCAGGAGTTCGAGACTCAGCCTGGCCAATTTGGTGAAACCCCCGTCTCTACTAAAAATACAAAAATTAGCTGGGCATGGGGGTGTGTGCCTGTAGTCCCAGCTACCCGGGAGGCTGAGGCACGAGAATCACTTGAATCCGGGAGGTGGAGGTTGTAGTGAGCCGAGTTTGCTCCACTGCACTCCAGCCTGGGTGACAGAGAGAGACTCTGTCGCAAAAAAAAAAAAAAAAAAAAAAAAAAAAAAAAAGAAGCCCCTGAGATCAAAGATTAATTTGCAGCAGCCTAGTTGCTTGTTCTGTGGTGTTTCACCTGTCTTGAGGACAGCATTCTTGTTTTCTTGATAATAAAAACATAAATACATGAAAATCTAAGTCACCCAACCTCCCACAAAACAATCTGCGTATACATCATTTCCAAGCACGATTAGCATTTGAGGTGAAGTTCTGTTATACACTCAGGCTGTGGCTCTCTGAAAGTCAGTGCATCACAGAACTTTGTCTCGAAAGCTTTCTAGCAGCTACCCATTTTGGGAGTGGGAGGGAAGAATAGACCTTTTAAATTCTTTCAATGTGGCCCTAAGCTGATAAGGTCTTTCTCAACAGTCAGCATTTAATGTGTTACAAGGTCAAGCCTAGTCCATTGTCCTGGAAGCCCATTTCTCAGTAGCTGGGAGTTATTTATAAACTTGCCCTTTGCAAAAACTTAAAATGAAATTACATTATCAGTAATGACTTCTGGGGCCTTTAAACTGGCTAGTTTTATGGCATAGCCCTCCCCACTCCTGAGCGGTAAAAGCCCCAGGCTGAAGTGGAACCAGCTGCAGTCAGGAGGTGGCAGGAGAAGTAAAGAAGCTGCTGGCTCCAGCTGTAGCAGAATGGAGAATTGAAGCGGCATTTAAGCGCCTGCCTAAATGCTCAGCTTTATGTAGTATGCTTCCTCCTTTGGAAGTTTGAAATGACCAGCCTTTTCTATAATGCCTTCTTTCCCTTTTGAGAGCTCCAGTAAGCTCTATGTCAAATCTAGTCTTTATCCTTGTCCTCCTTAGCCTGTCTTTTATTCTTCCCAGGAAGATCCAATGTTTCTATTTTTGGGGTTTCTTTGATAATGTCTTCTAGGAAGCCAGTGAAAAGAACCAAGAGCAGAACCCAGGGATATGTTCTCTCTTTGCCGGTGTGGCTGTTGTAGGCACTCACACCCTGTTGGCCACAAAGGACATTGTCTGACTCTCCCAGTTGGCTGGGGGCCATTAGGGCTTTTCTTTTCTTTGGGTTCTAGGGATGCCAAACTCTATGGCTGCAAGAACCAGTTTCCTATGCCAGGTTAATGCCCAGCTTAAACTAATGGGCAGCTCTCTAAAGTTGCTGTGAATGTGGATAGAGGAACAGAGCCAAAGATTTCCAGGAAAAGGTTGTGGGAAAAAATGATTTCGTCTAAATTTTGTTCCTTTTGGACTTCTTTTCTTCCATTAAGAAAACTCATTCCCATTGTTGTCTCCCTTTTGGAATTGAGGACCCAAGTTGTTATAGAACTGAGCCTGCTTTACGGGAAGATCTTTCTGTGAGGAATTAGGAGTTAGGAGAGCTGCTTCTACTTGTGACCTTTTAAGACTAGACTCTAGAGGACTTCCCTCCACTAGGCAACAAAGTTCTTTAGTTTGAGAGAGGAGTTACTCATGCCTTGTTTATTCCAGAGTGTTATATATACAGGATGGACATCTCTAAGGAGTGTTTATCAGAGGAGGGATAAAGTTGGTAGTAATATCACCCAAAGTGGCCACATCAGAAAATCCACTTATATGTGGAGGTCTAATTATAAGTAGTCCCTTAGATGCATACTGCGTCAAGGTATTTTAACTTTATTCTCAAACTTCCTTTATTCTCTGAATTATTCACCAAATATTGAGAGTTTAGTATGTGTCAGGCATTGTTCTGGACAAATGGGACAAACCAGCGAACAAAACAAAAATTGCAGTCCTCAAGAATTCAAGTAGGGAAAGCTTATGTTCCTCATCACCTTGTTGTCAAAAGACTGGGTTCCTTTTACTTCCATTCTGAACTGCCCTCCTCTGCCCCCGCAAACAGGGTTGATTCTTTGCATGGAACCATAAACCTCCTGAAGCCTCATGAGGCAATTTATGTTTGTAGAGGCTGCAGTTTCTGGGTTCTTGGCAATGATTTTTTCCTCCTCACTCTTGGATATCTGTCAAACACATACTTTTGTGTTTGGCTCCTGTGAGGACTGTGGGTTTCTTAAATAAGGCCAGGAAAGAGGTAGCAAAGCAACAGCCTTGTCTCAGCACAAGGGATATCAATGGTAAGTAATGTTGATTAGAAAGTCAAGGAATGTAGGTCGGGCGCAGTGGCTCACACTTGCACTTTGGGAGGCCTAGGTGGGAGGATTGTTTGAGCCTAGGAGTTCAAGACCAGCCTGAACAATACAGTGACACCTTTTCTCTTAAAAAAAAAAAAAGAAAGTCAAGGAATGTGAGGCTACAAATACCTTTCATGCACACATCACTATCTCTCCACACTTTTGGTTTTTTCTTTTCAATCAGTTAGAGATGGGGTTTCACTCTGTCACCCAGCCTGGAGTGCAGTGGCGCAGTCATAGCTCAGCGTGGTCTTAAACTCCTGGGCTCAAGAGATCCTATCACCTCAGCCTCCTGAGTAGCTAGGACTATAGATGCACGCCACCACACCTGGCTAATTTTTTTTATTTTTGTAGAGATGGGGGGGGGTCTCCCTGTGTTTCCCAGGCTGGTCTTGAACTGGCCTTAAGCAATCCTCCTGCCTCAGCCTCCTGCGATTTTTCTTCTCCTAGTTAGCTGGCTCCCTTGAAGTTGCAGTGGTAGAGGAGAGCAACAGACCACCACAGGTTTTGCAAGTGATATACTTACAGTTGAAGAAGAACCATTAAGACTGAGGCCGTGATTCCTTATTTGATTCTTGGTAGTGGAAAAAAAATTACCCTCTTGCTCACTCACTCTAGGCCCCAGAGTGTTTCTCAGATAGATCATCTTCTCACTGCTTCTTAACTCCCCCAAAATTCAGGTTGGCTTTTGTCCTTGGAAGTTAAGTGGTAGTGGTTAAGGTATAGTGGAAGAATTGGAGAACATAGGAGAGTTTTTGAAGATGGCTGTTTTACTAGGCTGCATTGAGAACTGGTGTGCCTGTGCGCGCGCGTGTGTGTGTGTGTGTAAACGCTCTTTTCCCTCTGCTTAGTGTGTGGGTGGTTTAGGGAAGGCTTGCTTTATGCTTCTGCATTGCTACTGCATTCGGACTGCAGAAACTTCCAAGTATACTAGGACATTCAACCCTATTTTCAAATGGCTTTGTTCAGTGCCTTTTAATTAATCTGGTCACATTCTATAGCCACCTGTACATGGGAGAGCAGGAAGGGTGAGGGTAATTTGGAAAATAACTGTACCATAATATTTGGAAATAACAGCATGACCTCTCTTGATTAAGCCCCCTGTGAGTCAGAGAAACTGTTTCTCTGATGGTACTTTGGAATCCTTTGTTTAAATGCTTTCTCCGTCAATTCAGTTTACTTACCCTGGGTTTTTCTCAATGGGAAATATCAAAATCTGACCAAGTTGAGGTAAGGGACTTACAGAGGTACCTCTGTATCCCCTTGCAGCCCCAGTGGGACTAGGGGAAGGTATCTGGTTTACCAGTGGTGGTGGGAGGCTTCAGGACTGAAGGTATGTTCGTATCTCTTCAGGAACCTTCCCTGTATACTGTCAAAGCCATCCTGATTCTGGACAATGATGGAGATCGACTTTTTGCCAAGGTGAGATTCCCTTTCGAATTAGTTTAGGAACAGCACAAAGGTTTATTCTGAGATTTGAATCTTGGGACTGATACCTTATTAACTCATGTTCCTCAGTAGTATAATTTTGAGAATACTTCCATCTTTTTTTTTTGAGATGGAGTTTCGCTCTTATCGCCCAGGCTGGAGTGCAATGGCGTGACCTTGGCTCACTGCAGCCTCAGCCTCCCAAGTAGCTGGGATTACAGGCATGCGCTACCACCCCCGGCTAATTTTTTGTATCTTTAGTAGAGACAGGGTTTCAGCAGGTTGGCCAGACTGGTCTCAAACTCCTGACCTCATGATTCGCCTACCTTGGCCTCCCAAAGTGTTGGGATTACAGGTGTGAGCCACCACACCCGGCCTGAATTCTTCCATCTTATCTTGCCTACTCCAGATAAAACCTGTTTTCTTTTGTCCCTTAGTTGTACTGCTGCCCTGCTTGCTGTCCTCAGACTTTGACCTCCTTTGTTGTCAGCATCAGATCAGGGAAAAGCTTTGAAACCTTGGTTCCTAACAAAGCAATATGTAGATGCTAAGAGGCAGTCCGCCCATGTCCATTATTCCTGTCCCCTTCCCTTATACCATGTCACCCTGCCTGGGTTTTTCCAGAGAATTGTCTTGCAGTTCCAAGGTTCCATTCCTAGGTTTATAGTCACCATCAAGCTTGTTACCTCCTGACTTTCCCAGAGTGATGTTTCCAACTTTAGATCTGTTGGAAGAAAGAAGAAAGGACACCCTCTCTCCCTCCATATTCTCCCCCTCCTGTAGAAATTTCTTCTGTCCCTGGTGTATTAACTCCGGGCGAGCGTAGCATAAATCAATCAGCAGGTAGAGATTAGTTTAGAATTCACCAGCTGTTCCTCCCTGTAATTGGATGTAACTATGCAGGACACCTTTTGAAACAGTTATCCAGTTACTAAATGCCAGACCTGTCATGGGTCTTCAGCTGACTGCGACGGATTAGCCCCTAAAGAGCTAGCGATTTAGCAGCCTGCATCTCCGCCCCCTTTGCCAGGGAGAGCCTGGGAATGGGCTCAGTGGTATGCTGGATGCTTCTTTCAGCTTGCAGAAAAGAAAGCTAAGATAGATCATAGGGCAGGGTTTGCCTTTCTTTGGAGGAGGTTTTTGTAGCCTTTCCCCATTCCTCAGCTTCATACAGTGAGTGAGGGTCTATGGAAGTGTTCTGTGCTTCTAGTGTTTTTTGTGTTCTCTGGCACTGCTTCCTGACATGGGGTAGCTCCTAGGAAACACTTGATGAGAATGGTTTTAGGAGAGGTCTAGATTGCAGACAGCTGCAGAGCCTCACTGTAGGGCTGGTAGGCTTCTGCCTTCAGACAGTCTTGGAAATGTGAGGTGGGGTTGCTTATGGCAGGGTCTTTTATTTATTTTTCTTGGATTACTCACTGCCCATTCTCTGCCTCTACAATCCTTCCTTTTCCATGTCAGTATTTCTCCCTTGCCCCATGCCTTGAAGGAGAGAAATCCAAGATCCCAGGGCAAAACATAGTCACTAATCATTCTGGCTTCCAGCTCTAGTGACCCAACCCTGTCTCCTTTCCCTCTGACCAGTACTATGACGACACCTACCCCAGTGTCAAGGAGCAAAAGGCCTTTGAGAAGAACATTTTCAACAAGACCCATCGGACTGACAGTAGGTCATTTTCCTTTCACTACTACCCGTGCTGGGGGGAACCATGGTGGAAAGGGGGTGGTAACAGGGCTGTGGAGAAAGGATGAAATGACTCTGCCTTTTTCTTTTTTTTTCCTTCCTTCCCTTGTATAATAAACTCTTCAGAATGTAATGGGGAGGTGAGTGTACCTCACGCGGGAATACCATGCTGGAAGGTTGGCTGTTAGCTACCTGTCTAGTCCCTGGATTTATGAGCCTCACTTGACAAATTTAATTGCAGCTCTGCCTATTGTACCGCATCCATTAGGGCAGGTAAATGGAAGTCTGTAAAGGTGACCGCTCTGCATTTTCACCTCTGAAGGATTGACTAGTATCCTGTCTCATATACAAGTAGGGAAATAGGTATAGTGGGCAGGAACGGAGGATGGTGGTTACAGAAGATACATTTAGACTCCCCCAAGTTCATACTTCTCTTCTCCTGCCACCACCCAAAAAGTGCAGATCATCTTCTGGCTTTGGAAGTCATTACAGGTGGCCTCACCTTAGCCCAAAACAGCTGGATACTAGGAATTCATGGTAACGCCTTTTTTTTTTTTTTTTTTTTTTTTTGAGACAGAGTCTCTCTCTGTCACCCAGGCTGGAGTACAGTGGCGAGATCTCGGCTCACTGCAACCTCCACCTCCCAGGTTCAAGTGGTTCTCCCATCTCAGCCTCCCGAGTAGCAGGGATTACAGGTGCACACCACCACGCCCGGCTAATTTTTGTATTTTTAGTAGAGATGGGGTTTCACCGTGTTGGCCAGGCTGGTCTTGAACTCCTGACCTTAGGTGATCCGCCAGGCTCGGCTTCCCAAGGTGCTGGGATTACAGGCATGAGCCACTGCACCTGGCTGGTAACTCCTTCTTTCCTACTTCCTTATCTCAAGCCACCCACTCTTTTTACTTTTTTTCCCCCACCAGGTGAAATTGCCCTCTTGGAAGGCCTGACAGTGGTATACAAAAGCAGTATAGATCTCTATTTCTATGTGATTGGCAGCTCCTATGAAAATGAGGTGAGAATCCCCACCCCTCTTTGCTATTTCTGATCCTACTTTCTAAACCATAGGCAGTACATAGCCACTGGTTTGGGGCCCTAATAGAGCCGTGTTCCTCTGGCTTCTGACCAAGCTAATGAAGTTGTCAGAGATCCCACCAGCCTCACAAACATGGCCCGGCAAATGAATCGCCTAGAAAGGAAGTTTTCCTAGATTAATCTTTTGTATCCATTAGGAAACATCATATATATTTTAATACCTTTCCCTGAGTAGTGTTTTTTAAGATGGATTTCTGAGATATGGTCAAGACTGCAGGGGGATACTTGCTTCTTCTATGAAGGGTCCATACCTGACTGAGTTTGAGCCAATTAGCTAACAACCTGGGTCATGTTGAAACCATACATTCTGAATGGATCACTGGAGAAGACCTTGGGTATAGTCCTAACCTGCTTCCTATATGCAGGAAAAGCTGTTTGCCTCAGATAGCAACTTCTAGGAGAATAGATAAATAAAAATAAGCCCCCAGATAATTTGAGGCAAAAGTGAAAGTTTGAGAAAGTCAACTCTTACTGAGCTCTTATTATTGGTATAAGTGCTTTGTAAAGTATATTGTTATTTAAACCTCATAGCACTTCTATGAGTTGTAGGCATTGGTGCCTTTGTTTTACAAATGAGGAAACCAAACCATGAAGAACTATATGAAATTACTTGTATGTGACCATTGAGAAAAGTACAAAAGTGGCAGTTATCTGATGTGGTTCAACCTAATAACTTTCTCAGGGTCACACATGTAGAAAATGGCTCAGCTTGGATTCCAACCCATATCTGTCTGACTTAAAGTCCATGCTTTTTAAAAAATTTTGAGACATAGGCCGAACGTGGTGGCTCACACCTGTAATCCCAGCACTTTGGGAGGCCAAGGTGGGCGGATCACTTGAGGTCAGGAGTTCGCGACCAGGCTGGCCAACATGGCGAAATCCCATCTCTACTAAAAATACAGGCCAGGCATGGTGGCTCACACCTGTAATCCCAGCACTTTGGGAGGCCGAGGCAGGCGGATCACGAAGTCAGGAGATTGAGACCATCCTGGCTAACACAGTGAAACCCCATGTCTACTAAAAATGCAAAAAATTAGCTGGGCATGGTGCGGGCACCTGTAGTCCCAGCTACTCGGGAGGCTGAGGCAGGAGAATGGCGTGAACCTGGGAGGCGGAGGTTGCAGTGAGCCGAGATCATACCACTGCATTCCAGCCTGGGCGAGACTCCGTCTCAAACAAACAAACAACAACAACAACAAAAATTAGCTGGGCGTGGTGGTGGGCGCCTGTAATCCCAGCTACTTGGGAGGCTGAGGCAAGAGAATTGCTTGAACCTGGGAGGTGGAGGTTGCAGTGAGCTGAGATTGCGCCATTGCACTCCAGCCTGGGTGACAGAGCGAGACTCTCAAAAAAAAAAAAAAAAAAAATTTGAGACAGGGTCTTGTTCTGTCTCCCAGGCTGGACTGCAGTGGTGCGATCTTGGCTCACTGCAACCTCTGGCTCCCGGGCTCAAGTGATTCTACCACCTTAGCCTCCCAAGTAGCTGGGACTGCAGGTGCCCACCACCCTGCCTGGCTAATTTTTTTTTGTATTTTTTGTAGACAGGGTTTTGCCATGTTGCCCAGGCTGGTCTCAACTCCTGAGCTCAAGCAATCGGCCTGCTGCAGCCTCCGAAAGTGCTGGGATAGAGTCAGAGTCTAGACAGGGTCTAGACGTTACAGGTGTGAGCCACTGTGCCCAGCCAATTAAAGTCCATGCTTTTTACACTAACTCTGCAGCCTTCCTCTGACCTCAGCTATTGCTTGGTTAGTAATTTCTCTACCTAAGACATCAGGTAACACATATACAGTTGGTGAAGACATTGTAGAGGACTGTGACAGGGAAGTTCTGTTTAAACTTTTGGCTAAAAGATGTTGAATTGTGGGATCATGTAGCAGAATTTATTTCTGTGAGAAATCACAGGTCCTTTTCCTGTTGTGCTCTCACTTCCACCTTATGTTTTTGGTCCTTTGTGAAAGCCTGTGTCTTTTGATGTTTAATGAATTAGGAGGTTTTGTTTTTAGGTAGCAACTTTCAGGGCCTTGAACCTTATCCTTCTGCCTCCTCTGTTTCCCAACAGCTGATGCTTATGGCTGTTCTGAACTGTCTCTTCGACTCATTGAGCCAGATGCTGAGGTGAGCAGGACATTCTTTTTTTTTTCCCTCAAGTTATGATGGAAAGAGCAGGGCATTGTTGATTTCTTTTTGGGAGATAAAGTAACCATTCTTCAGGCCCAGGGATTGTAGGGGATTGGCAAAGGCTCCAGGGAGTTGATTTAGTTTTAGAAGTTGGGTTTTGCCGGGCTCAGTGGCTCACGTTCATAATCCCAGTACTTTGGGAGGCCAAGGCGAGCGGATCACAAGGTCAGGAGATTGAGACCATCCTGGTTAACATGCGGAAACCCTGTCTCCACTAAAAATACAAAAAATTAGCCGGGCATGGTAGCGGGCGCCTGTAGTCCCAGCTGCTTGGGAGGCTGAGGCAGGAGAATGGCATGAACCTAGGAGGCGGAGCTTGCAGTGAGCCGAGATCGCGCCACTGCACTCCAGCCTTGGCGACAGAGTGAGACTCTGTCTCAAAAAAAAAAAAAAAAGTTGGGTTTATTAATTCACAGTAATTCATGCTACTGGGGAGGACTGGATGGAGAGTATGTCCCTCCCATAGAATAATTCTCTTACTAAGTAAGGGGACTGGGAGGGAGCCGAATCTTTACCTCTGTGTTTACTCTTGTAATCCCCTGTGGTCCTGTCAGATCTGAGCATCCTCAAGGTGCTTTCCTGGGCTTCATTCTTGACATTAGAAGTAGGGAAAGGCCAAGCATAAGGAAGTGTCCCAGATGAAATGTCATTCAGTACTTCAGGAATGGAAGCAACACTCCCAATTTTTTTTTTCTTTTTTTTTTTTTTTTTGAGATGGAGTCTCACTCTGTCACCCAGGCTGGAGTGCAGTGGCGTGATCTCGGCTCACTGCAACCTCTGCCTCCCAGGTTCAAGCGATTCTCCTGCCTCAGCCTCCCGAGTAGAGTAGCTGCGATTATGGGCACGTGCCACCACGCCTGGCTAGTTTTTGTATTTTTAGTAGAGACAGGGTTTTACCATGTTGGCCAGGCTGGTCTTGAACTCCTGACCTCAAATGATCCACCTACCTTGGCCTCCCAAAGTGCTGGGATTATAGGCATGAGCCACTTAGCCCAGTGTTTTTTTGACTTCTAGTCCTTGTTTTTTCCCTTCTGTAGAACAGGAAGCACCCAGGCAGGAGGACTGCATGAGTCGAGTTCAAGACAAGCCTGGGCAACACAGTGAGACCCTGTCTCTGCAAAAAATAAAAAAATTAGCCAGGTGTGGTGGTGCATACCTGTAGTCTCAGCTACTCGGGAGGCTGAGGTAGGAAGATTGCTTGAGCCCAGGAGGTTGAGGCTGCAGTGAGCTGTGATCATGCTGCTGCACTCCAGCCTAGGTGACATAGCAAGACCCTGTCTCAAAAAACAAAACAAAACAAAAAACAGGAAGCTTCTGCCATTTACCCTCTCCTCCCTTTCCACCTCCCCACTAGCCCTCTGTTCTCTGTTACCCATGTAGATGGGTAATAGAAGAGATATAAGTTACTTTTCCTGAAAACATCCAGGGCTCTGAACTTCATTCCCCCAGCAGCTCCCAAGTGAACCCAGTACAGACAGCCATCCAGACCAGAACAGCAGGCACTCTCAGCCCTGCAAAATCAGCAGGGTGAATGGCTCAGATTTCCTCAGGAAGGGGATGATTTATTTCTTATCCAGGTGAATGAATAGTAATTCATTCGGGTAATCTAGTGAAAGACTCAAACTGACGGATGTGACAGGCCACATGCACCAACCACCGGATCTGAGGCTGGTGTATGCAGACCCTGCCCCCTCTTTGGGCTTCTTTTCAGGGCCTGAGCAGAGCTGGTAAGGGATAGGGAGAAGAGGGAACAGAGAATGTCTCAGGAGGTTTGTCAGAGCTTGAGTACAAATAAGGTTTGCATTCAACCCCTCTCACCTCCGGCCACCTCCAGACTGAGTCTTAGCTCTGTTTATATTGTTTTTTTCCACCCACTGATGTCAGTGTTTATGAGCAATGTTATGAGCAGCATCATGGCAGGTAGGAAAGAAATAATAGCGTGGATAATCAACCCCTGAATAGTCAGAAATTGACTGTGTTATTTGAATCTCTTTCCATTCATTCCTTATTCAGCAAATGAGTAGAAAGGGGTTTTGAGTGAACTAGCTAAAAAGTTCTTCACCTTATTTACTTCTTTGTGTGGTTGGTGGAGATGTTTATTGGTCTAGTTTAGGTTCCTCAATTGAGACAAGGTCCTAGGATTTCTTTCACATACAAGTTGGTTTTTCTCTTCTCTTGGGGACTCAGGAAAAATGTAGAAAAGCGAGCACTGCTGGAGAACATGGAGGGGCTGTTCTTGGCTGTGGATGAAATTGTAGATGGAGGGTAAGTTCTCTGACCTGCCTTGATCTTGGGTGAGGTGGCGGGATAACTGCCCCTGTCCTGTCAAGCAGGCTCAGTGGCCAGAGGTCCTGTTCCCCGACAGTGAGTTGGGCCTTCGGGACAGAGTGAACAATGATCTCTTCTTTGTTTTTGCAGGGTGATCCTAGAGAGTGATCCCCAGCAGGTGGTACACCGGGTGGCATTAAGGGTAAGCAAGAATGTGTTTCTCTGCATCCCCGCATCTATTCACAAACACCCTCCAGAGCCAGACCTGCTGGATGTGTCCAGTAGTTGGGGCTCATAGGATACATACAACCTTCTCTTTTTCTTTCAAATACATTCAGCCTTTCTCTTCCCTTCTCTTCTTATTGTCCCAAAGAAAGAAGCAGAAATAACTTATTTCTACCCCTAATATGGTGCCTAACATCTCATACAGTCTTTGCACAAAGTGGACATTTAATACATACTTATTTAATAAATGATAAAATAAACTTTAATATTTATGGTTTTGAAATTATAAAGGAACTTGAAGTTGGCTTATTCCCTTCTTGGAGATGGATCCAGTCATCTGAGGCAGAGGAGTGTCTGTTTTGTCTTTTAAAGTGTTACATAGGACTGAGCGTGGTGGCTCACACCTGTAATCCCAGCACTTTAGGAAGCCGAGGCTGGCGGATCACAAGGTCAGGAGTTCGAGACCAGCCTGACCAACATGGTGAAACCCTGTCTCTACTAAAGACACAAAAATTAGCTGGGCATGGTGGTGCGTGCCTGTGATCCCAGCTACTCAGGAGGCTAAGGCAGGAGAATTGCTTGAGCCCGGGAGGTGGAGGTTGCAGTGAGCCGAGATTGCACCACTGCACTCCAGCCTGGGCGACAGAGTGAGACTCTGTCTCAAAAAAAAAGAAAATAAATAAAATAATAATAATAAAGTGTTACATAACTGAGGATGGTACCTCTCCATTAGGAAGTACTTATTTGCCAGAACCTCAGTCCTCTTTGGTGCTGGTGATATCAGAAAGGGGCCTCTGAGTTAACCATAGAAGGCCCCAGGTCAGCTGAGGAGATAATGGTGGATGCAGAGGGAGCCCACCAGCAAATTATATGGGTGCAAAGATGTCTGAGCAAAGCAAATCTCCCCATTCACAGAATGTCCTGGCTCTGACCTCCACAGAGTGAAGGCTGACAGTGCTTGGTAATGGGAAATCTCTCTTAACTGCTGTGGGCTCCATTTGCATCGTTTAATCTTCTCCTCTAACATATGTCTCTATGTGGCAAGAGAGAGGGTCCCCCCCATCAACTCCCCGCTTTGTCTTCTTAGGCTGCTGTTGCAGCAGTTTATTTCTTCAAATTAACATGCTGTCGTTACCCATCAGGCTTTGCGGGATCCATTAAACCACTCCTGGCTCCCCCTCATCCTTTCCCTAGTGATACTGATATTCAGAAAAGGCCTTTTCTGACTAGGGAATCAGGCCCTCCACCCCCACGTTAAGGGAGTTGAGGATCAGATAACCTGCTGGTTACTCTGAATGGAGTTAAATCTTTTAAGAAGTCCTCCTGCCTTAAAATGGAAGCTGGATGAAATGACCCTTTTTTGTTCATAGTCCCTCTGGCCAAGTAAAATTGTAGCTGTACTAGTCCCTAGAAGGGACTGAGAAGTTCAGTGCATCTGCCCTTTGTTTCAGTTTAAAGGATCACTTTTTTCTTCTCTAATACCAGACTCCAATCAGGTCTTACTCCAGCTTTCTCCCACACTAAATGCTTGTATCTCTGTGCCATAGGGTGAAGATGTCCCCCTTACGGAGCAGACCGTGTCTCAGGTATGACTCTCCCTTCTTCCTTTCCAGATGGACTGGGTCACTAAAGAGGCTAGAACAGCGTTCCACCCATACCTCTCAAATCTGAGTGAAACTAGAGACTCAAGACACATCTTCCTTGGCTCCCTCTTATTCCAGAGAACTGGGACTCATACAGCCAGCCACTCCCTACCCCTACTTCCAACTCCTTTCTCAGTTACCTGTGAGCAGTGGCTGTCAGCCTTGCTCTGTACCCTTCAAACCCTCCCTGCCTGCCTGATGCCTCATTCAGTGATTTATTCCCCAGCAGAGGCTTGCCTTAAGCAGATGGTCTGTGTGCATTTGTGCACACACACTCTCTTTCTCTTATTATTCAATTGAGGGCTAAGCTGGAAATGCATATTCTAGAATATGCAGGTTTTGCAGATCCATCTTGCTACCTTGACTGCAGATAGATTGTCTACCTGATGTAGGGGGAAGGGAGGGGTTCCGTTTTCTACCCACTTGGAATTCTCACCAAGAAGTCCATCTGGATTTGTTACCCGCCCCCTGCCCGCCGCCCCTTTTGACATATGTCCAGTAACTCCCTTTTTTTTTTCTTTTATACCAGGTATACCTCTTCTCTCTTCATCCCCTCAGTGGGTTTGAATTTTTTTGGAATTTTCCAAACAATCTGCTAGGGCCTTAGAGAGCTTCTTCCCATCTCTTTACCCTTGGGGATTTTCTATTCTCCATTCTTCTAAGGACAGGGAAGACAAGTGAGGGGAAGGAGATCCCCAGCCCTCATCCTTACCCTGCCCTGTCAGCAAGCTTTCCTCAATGCTGCTCTTATCTCTGCAGGTGCTGCAGTCAGCCAAAGAACAGATCAAGTGGTCACTCCTTCGGTGAAGACCTCACTGTTCCTGGCTCTTCATCCTCTTCAAAAAATTTGCATGTCTGCTGTGAATTTTCATCTAGTTCCCCAATCGATGCTCTCAGGGTCATCTCGGGGATCACAGGGATCCTTAAATCTCCATTTTGTTTGTGGTTGCCCCCTCAACCTCCCCTACACCCTTCCTATTCTTTTTCATTCTTCTTGCAGTTCTGGGAGTAAAGCTCCCAGCATATTTAGATAATAGGGCAGGGGAAGCACCCTCTTTCTTTCTAGACTGGATTATGCTCACATGCTCCCTTGCCCTGACATTTTTGTAAATTCTGTGCCCTTTGCTGTAGCTACACTTCAGATTAAAGTAGGAGAAAGAATGTGCTGAGTGTTTTCCTCCCTTTGCCTCTACCTGGCCCTCATCCCAACAGCCCAGCAAGGGGAGAGAGAAAGAGAATTCTTTTCTATAGAACGAGTGGGGGCGGGGATGGGTAGGGATTTATCCAATCTAAGCCCTAACCCCACTTAGTGACCTCAGTGTTTTCTTCCATTCCTTCTTACTGCCCTGTCTTCTGCCTTGGAAGAGGCTTTGGGAATAGCTCATAGGGAAGGGACAACATGGAAGAAACAGCGATTTAAATTGTATTGAACAGGGCATATAAAATGCATTCTGTACCCTGATCTGGCATATAGCTTCAAAACTGCCGTGGTGAGTGTCCATCTCTTAGTTAGCTACCTTAACTGTCCACCCTTACTACCTGTGGGATCGTTGCCTGGTTTGTCTTCTCTGTGTCCTGGAGCAAAGCCAGTTCCTAAAACTAAAACTCCATTCTAGTCTTGGGAAGAAAAGTTTCTACTCAGAACTGGGGAAGGAGTGGAACTTATGACTTGGGCCTCTAGGCTGTCTCTGTCCCCTCAGCTCCCCGACATGCATTTACTCTCTGCCGTGGGTCTGCAGTCGCTGCAACCTACCCTCTCTCTGCCTCAGCCTTACACCCAAGCAGTAGGTCTGTGCTCTCCCTGTCTCTAGGTCGCTGAGAGAGGTGCTTTTCTTCATAAAACCTTTGGGGTTTGGATTTCCCCAGGAAGATGGAGAATGGAATACTCACTCTTGGGTCTAATCTTTCCCCTTGACCCAGAACTTCCTCCCCACAAAAATGCCTTTAAAAACCTTCCTGAGACTTAAGCATTCTGCCCCACTTACTAACTGCCAGTTCTCCAGCACTGAGGTGGGGCAGATAACTGGGCATATTTAAGGGGGCATCTTTGTGTAAAAGATGCATGGAGTCAGGAGATAGCCACCTTCATAAACTGCTCTGTGCAAAGAGGAATAAAACATTTTTTCCAAACTGCCTTTGTGTGATGTTTCTGTTTCTCTTCCTCTCTTTTTGGCAGCTACTCCTGTTCCTCCAGCCCCCCGTCATTCCCCATCTTATAATATTTCTTCCCTCCTACCTCAGAGACTCCTAGCAGTGCCCCCCCATCCCTAATTTACGGGGCTGTTTGCCTCCTTGGCATCTCTCCGTCCCCTCGCCTGGAAATTGGCGCCAGGGGTGGGGTGGGGATGGTGTTTTCTCAGTGGGAGTCCCAGGGAACTGAGTTCTTCCCCCATCACCCCCAAAGCCAGCTGCCTGCTCCCGCCTCAGCCATTAGTAACCCAGAGACGCGCACCTGCGTGGGGGCTCTCCTCCAGCCCTTGCTCCCTTCCTGCACCTCCCACTCCTGCTCTGAAACGGCGCTGAGCGGGTTATTTATCGGAGCCAGCGCTGCTCCAGAAGGTCAGGACGGTGGTGTAAATAACCTCTTCTCGCCATTTCCCCGTCCCTCCAGAGCCTGCTCCCCTCCCCCTCCTCCACCTTTATTCGCACAAATGAATGTGGCTGGGCTGGCGCAGCGCCTGGCCCTGCATCTTAATGGGGCGGTGAGCTCACAAGATGGATTTAGCTGGGGGTTTTATGGTTGCCGCGGCGACAGAATGCTTTGGTTTTCTTTCCCCCTTCCTCTGCAGGATTTTTAAGGAGGGGGGAGTGTGGGGAGCCTCTTCTCCACTGCAGTTTGAAGGGTCTCCTCAGTCACCTCTGCCGCTCATAAAATGGACCTGCAATTCCAGGATTAAGCAAGGGAGACCAAATTAGTATCTCAGATGGGAAAGGATGGGGGAAGGAAGGTAGCAGGAATGGGGAGAGTCTCTCCAGCATCAGAACATGAAACCCAGAGTTTTCCAGTCTTGCCTGCTCTTCTGTGAAAACCTGACAATTAAGCTCAACAACTATGGGGCACCTGTGCATGGGATACTCCTCAGCAGGTAGAAAAGAAAAGAAAAATACCTGGGTGTACCACGTCTGCCAACAGTCCTGCATTGAAAGTTGGAGTGCAAGAGTTTGGATAAAGACTAGGTACTTCTTTTGTCTTTGCCTGTCTGAGCTGGGGAAAAGCAATACTCAGCCTTAACATCCTAATCTTCCTACTCACCACACAGCATTGACCTCGGGGAGGGGCAGTGTCAGTGCCAGAGCTGGGTGGTGGTGATCTGTGATGGTGTGGAGTTCTATCCAGTTCTCAAACTTGGAATTCTCTGAGCTTCAGTTTCCCCAGCCTGGTCTGGGTTAAACTCCTGCCTGCTGTTTTCCAGCATGAATGGAACTTTGGTGCCCTGGCCTACCCAGTCTTTTGGCCAGCAATTTTTTTTCAGGGCTATGAGTAAACACATCCCCAAGCACTGACTGAAGCAGAGCCTGGGAGCAGGGTCTGATTATTTCTTTTCCTTGGTTTCTTTCTGTCTGTAAGCCTCTGTCTTTCTGTTTGTGAGCCTTTCCCTCTTTCCCAGGGGATGCTGGGAGGCCCCTCCTCCCCTCTCCCCCTTCCTCCCCTTTGGCTGGGAAAGTGACTACAGCCTGAACAGTGCCAGACACCTGCCTGCCAGATGTGGCGATTCCCCATTCTTCCCCCCACCCCCCTATGTCTATTCTTTCCCTACCCCACTGAGCTCAGGCAGAGGGAGCCCCCCCACAGGGTGATTTACTGCTGCTGCCTCTGTTCCTCAAGTGCCCCCCTCCACTCCTCTCCCTCTCCCTCCCCCTGATGCCCATGCCCCCTCTTTTGCCACAATGTTCTGCAGCTACCTTCTTGGTACAGCCTCCTCCCACTCCTACTCCAGAGTGCTAGGCTATGTAAACTCCAGCTCCTGGACTAGAGAGTGAATGCATGGGGCAAAGGTGATTAGCCTTCTGTTTCACCCATGGGAGAGTACATCAGCAACAGGGCTGAGGACAGGGGCAGCCAGAGCTGATGTCATTCTCACTGGGGGAGGAAGGGAGGTGACAGAGTGGAGGAGGTGAATGGGGAAGGAACCAACACTCCAAGACTGTCTGGAGAGGAGAAAAAGGTCTCTGAGAACTTCCTAGGTAGGTGACAGAGAGTCCAGAATTGTGGATGCCTGGTGGACATCACATCTTTCTGGCTGAGCCTCCAGACCTTGTCTTTGAACCTGTATCTCAATATGACTTAGGAGATGCCCCTCAGCTCCTCCCCTTCACACTGACCCAAAACACACACTTAGAGAGAACTTTAAGTCCGCACCCTTCTCTCTTTAGTGTTTGTCATTCTGTGTCTTTTCTTTTCTCTTTTTTTTTTTTGAGACAGGGTCTCACTCTGTCACCCAGGCTGGAGTGCAGTGGCATGATCGTAGGTCACTGCAGTCTTGACCTCCCTGGGCTCAGGTGATCCCCCCACCTCAGCCTCTTGAGTAGCTGGGACTACAGGTGTGTGCCACCATGCCTGACTAACTTTTTGTATTTTTTATAGAGATGATGTTTTGCCATATTGCCCAGGCTGGTCTTGAACTCCTGGGCTCAAGTGATCCACCTGCCTTGGCCTCCCAAAGTGGTGGGATTACAGGCATGAGCCACTGCACCCGGCCTGGTGTCCTTTTTTGTTTGTTTGTTTGTTTGAGATGGAGTCTTGCTCTGTTGCCCAGGCTGGAGTGCAGTGGTGCAATCTTGTCTCACTGCAACCTCCTCCTCCCGGGTTCAAGCGATTCTCTTGCCTCAGCCTCCCGAGTAGCTGGGATCACAGGCATGCGCCACCATGCCTAGCTTTTTTTTTTTTTTTGTATTTTTAGTAGAGACAGGATTTCACCACGTTGGCCAGGCTGGTCTCCAACTTCTGACCTCTGGTGATCCGCCCGCCTCGGCCTCCCAGAGTGCTGGGATTACAGGTGTGAGCCACCATGCCCGGCCTATGCCTTTTCTTTATCAATCTCTTCCCTCTCATTTCACCCTACCTCCCTTAGTTGTGCTTCTCTTTCTGGTCACCTTCTGCCCACCCCGCCCTTCCGTGCCATATCATAACCCAGTATGATTCCCAGACCTCCCACTAAAGCAGGGACTCATTCAGAGCCTCTTTTCTCCTTTCCATCTATTCTTGGAATCTAACTCCCAAAGGTCTCCTCTGGGTCAGAACAGGGTTCTGAGGTGGGACTGAGGTAGGAGGGATGGCTGGGCTGAAGAGTGGCAGAAACAGGACAGATGGAGCAGCGTCCAAGGAATTTGGGGAGGGGCGAGAGGGAGACAAGAAGATGGAAAGAAACAAAATAAGAGAGAAAAAGTGATTGAGAGACCGAGGCAGAGGCTGAGAGACGGTGAGAATAACAAACTGGGAGAATGAGAGACACAAAGAAGGAAGGCAAGACTGGGAGCAGAGAAAAAGAATAGAGTTGGAAACAGGAAAGTCACAGCAAGAGAAGGCCACTAGGGAGGGGCCAGGCAAGGGGCAGCCTGGCTCTCCGGGGCTCCCTCATGCTGTAAGTCCTGTGTGTGTGAGTGTGTGTGTGTGTGTGTGTGTGTGCATGGCACATTTGCACAGGGGTCTGCGGTATGGATAGGATGATTTCCACAACATTTTCCCACTTCTTTCAGCAGTCTCTTTCCTTGAGGCACCCCATACTAGACCCCCATCTCCCAGTATTCTGGATGCTCAAGGGACCATTCCAAAGGTATTTCCACAACTCGGCAATCCTGGCTTTCTCACTTGGAATGCAGGCCTGCTGGAATGTCCAGGATCTGTAGAATGAAGAGCCCCATCCCCTCACTGCCCACCCCCCATGCCTGCCCACCAGCTGCTCCTGTCTATCTTCTCCTCCCCATTCTCCTTGTATCTCCCCTTCCTCCACACTGACCCCTCCCCCAGCTCTGACCCCCAGCCTGCCTGGGGCCTGGGTCAGAGGGGAGACAAAGACAGGATTTATCACCAGTATTGAGAAGTAGCCAGAGACCAGGGCTGAGGGCAATGGCTGACCTCCTTCAGATAGGAGGGAGCACTAGGCCGGATGCTGGGAGGCTGGAAGCCTGGGTTCCAGTGGCTGCTGCTCACAACCCCATTTTCCCACTCCAGCTTTCCTCTCTCCCTTGTCTCTGAAGACTTGGAAAACAGAGAAGAGTATGACCCTGAGGTGATTTTAGGCCTCTGAAGGAAAACCTGGGAGAAAGGAAGAGATGAGATTGATATCTTAGGGTTATTCTTTTATGGATATGGAAGAGGATTTGGAAACTAGAGGCAATCAGGCACCAACTGTTTCCAGGGCTGGGAAAGAGTTCAGGCCTAATACTGCAACAGATGAGAGGGACTGTCCTCTAATATAGAGAGGGACTTCTCAAGAACAGGCCCTGGTTGCCAGTAGGAAAGGAAATAAGGGTGATTATGGGTCCTGAAAGGTGGGAGAAACAGTCTCACCTGAAGAAAGAAGAAAGAAATGAAATTTACCAAGGGCTAATTCTAGCTCTAGCCCCTCTGAAAAAGTCTTCTTCCCTAAGATCCCCAACTCCCTCCTGAGAGGTACAAGGAGCAGCTGGTCCTTTACAGTAAATACACTATTGGCCCGAAATTGTCTCTACTCAGCAGACAGGGTGTGTGCTTGAGGAGAGGGAACGGTATGATCCAGGAGTTTCCGAGAAACCAGACTGTATATCTTTCAGTGGACAGCTCCCGCAGCTTCTCTAGCTGCCCTTGGAAGCCCACCACCAGCCCCTCTAGAATCTCAGTGTGTCAGAAGCCTCCACAAACCCAGCTCAGAATCTTTCGTGCCCCTTCCAGCCCCTGGCACCCAACTTCCTGCTTCTTGCCTTTACCCTATTGTCCTGGAAGATGGCTGCTAGAGTTACCTCCAAGTGAGAAGAGAGTGGAAGGATGAGAAACTGAGGGATCTGGGAGTTACCAATCTACCAGTTTCTTACCACAATCCCACCAAGCATTCCCACCCGGGTCTGGTGAGGGAAAACTTGTGGTCTCTCTTAAACTCCTCTGCAAGCTGAAACCATTCTGTCAATTTCTGATGCAAAGCCCAAAATTGGAAATTTTAGTGGGAAGGGGTCGTGGATTGCAAGAGAATGGGAGAGGACAAAAGAATTGGGTGGAGGGGGGTGGTGTGGGCACACCAAGTAAGGAAGAAACAGGAAAGGGGAGAAGAGAGCATGTCTTTTTTCCTCAGTCCCCCTTCCCCCAGTTGAAGAGGCAGATTTACAGCCTTGGTTTGGAGAGGGGGGTGAGCATAAGGAAGACAGATCTGCAGTTCTGCCCTCTGAGTGTCTGGGTACTTAGCTTTAACTCCCCCATTAGCATCAATCCCCATCTTGCTGCCCATCCGTCTTCTGACATCAGCTCCTTCCCCTCTCTGTAGCCCAAGCTTTCTGACCCTAAGTGGCTCTTAAAGGGCCAGTCTAGACCCTTCCCTCCCTCCTGCCACTCCAGGCAGCAGTCTAGTGTATGTACGCATGTGCATTGTGGCCATCCTTGCTAAGGCCATAGCGGTTGGAGGGCATGGGGGATGGGGGCGATGTGTGACTCTTCCCCAGCTCTGTTTTCCTTAGGTCTCCCTTATATTATGGACCTCCATCTTTGTTCACTACCCACCCAAACCCAGAACAAGCCCTTTCACTGGGTTGGGGGGTCACAGACACATGGCTTCTAGAGGTGAGGGCTGGAGAAGGTATGTGGATCCATAGGCAGATCCACCACCCCTTCTCAATTTCCTGGAGGCCCAGAGCAAGGGATGTCAAGAACTATTGGCTGCTTTTAATTCTCAGCAGCAGTGAGGGTGGGCAGGTTGGAGGCCAAGACTCCTAGGAGATGCCCTGAGCCCCACATTCCTAGCCTCCTTTCCCAGGGATCCAGGTTGTGGTCTGTGGAGGTGGGGGATTTCAAGTCTTCCTTTCCTGTGAGGGTGGTGACAGGCCAGAGAAATCTGCCTCTGAATTTTCTGGCTTATCTCCCCTATTCCTCAGCAACTGAGCTTAAGGGGACAGGGGGGAAATGGGCTTCTCCCCACCTTCTGCAAAAATGTTGTTAACTGCACACTAGGGGCTATACAAATGCCAGGATGCTTGGAAAGTTCCTCCCCTATCTGCCTTCAATCCTTTCTGCTGTAAAGCTCTGCAGTCCTCTGAGGGGCTCTACAGGACAGTCAACCCCTCTTCCTGATACCTGAAACCCATTCCTCACCTCCGTCTGTGCTTCCTTCTCTGGCTCAGGAGGAGAGGGAATGTGTGGGTGGGGCCTTGGGAAAATGGCCTTGTTAAAAATAGGAGCCCCCAGCTGCACTCCCCAGTGGACCCTTATTTATCACCTTCTAAATCTCACTCTCAAAGAAGCATAAATATTCCTAATTCCTGAAGGCCACCCTGGACTCATAAATTTAACTGGGGAGGTGGGCAAGGGGAGGAGTGAGGTGCATGGGATGGGGAGCTTACTGCAGCCTTGAGGAAGCAGAATATCTCCTGGGGGAGGCGCCTGACTCGTCTGTCCCCTTGCAGACGCCAATGGGTCTTCATAGGGGAGGAGGAGGAGCCTTTCTGTCCATATTTCCTTTGGGGAGTAGTCTTCTCTCACTGCACCTTTCCTCCCTCCCCTAAAAACAAACAAAAAACCAAAAACCTACCTTCCTCCTGGTCTTCCCCATTAGTTCTCTGTCGCTCTCCCTCTCTCTTTTCTTTGCTATTACCTTCCAGTTGTCCTTTCCTGCTTCTCCCTCTCTCTCACCTCCCTATTGCGCCTTTCTCTGTCTTTGCTTCTCTAATGCTTTTCCTTTTCAGAGCCATTGTGTGAAAAGGAAATTTCTGTCTCTTATTCAGTCTGGATAGTGAGATTTGAAAAGTCCCTCTCTCGATGCCCGATTTCCCTGCTTCAGCCCGTGTGGCCCCTCAAATGCATCCTTTCTCTTCATCTCTCCTTCTTTCTTCTCGGATCTTGGACAAATTACCCAACCCCCCATTTAGCTCCTTAACCCTCTCTCTCTTCCCCTGCCTTCCTTCTCTCCTCAGCCTTCCTTTCTTTCTGTCATCCTTTTGCCCTCTCAGTTTCCCCTTCGTTCCTCAGCTCGGAATCCTCTCTCCCTGTTCAGTCTCCTCTGCTCTCCCTGTCGGCCCCCATCCACACCCCTCAAACTCGACTCCTCCACCCATGTGTACCCTCAGACGCCATCATCCCTTCAGTTCCCGTCACCACCACACCCCAGTTTCCCCTCCCAGTGGACGAAAGAGAAGGGAGGAGGGGGCCTGAGGAACAGGTAGAGGGAGCGCCATTCCTTGAGGGGAGGGAAAGAGGGGAAAAAAGCAGGGGAGAGGAGGAGGGACGCGGCGGGAAGGGGAGGGGAGGGGAGGGGAGGGGCATCCTCACTCCTCACTCCCTAGCAGCTGCACCCCCCTCCCCGCGGCTGCTGAGCCATAAATCAGGGCCAAGGTGGTTTGGCCAATGGTAGAGTGACTCGTAAATCGGCCTGTCAAGCTCAGCCAATGAGAGGCGGCGTTAAATCAAGTTTTGTCAGCGCTTGGCCAATGAAAGGCCCTGGGCTGACCATAAATCTGCCTGTAAGAGACAGCGAAAGAGAGAGAGCGTGCGAACGAGCAAGCACAGCCCTGGCGGGCGACTGGGGAGGGGGCGGGGGGAGCGCGGCAGCGGGGATTGGAGAGACGAGTTTAGGAGAAAAAAAAGGCGATAACAGAGGTACAGGAGATGAAGACAGCCTGCAGGAGAGACGGACAGATGGAAAGAGACAAAGAGAGGCAGTGAGAGATAGCGTCAGAAAGTCAGCGATAGAGCTCGGACTCGCGCGAGAGACTGACAGAGATAAAGAGACAAAGAGAGACAGACACTGACTCACACTCGTGAGCATAAAGGGCCTCCAAACACACACACTTCCCGAGACACGCATGAGCAACGCACCACGAGGGACCCAGTGCATGGCCTCACTCGCCAAACACAACCGCAAGAGAGACAAGGCCTCAAGAAAGCCTGGCTTTTCTTCAGTTTCATTCCCCTCATTCAGCCCTTATTGAAATTAGGGGCTGGGGTGGCTGTGTGGGCCGTGGCGGGTGGCTGCTTTTTTGCTAAGATCTGTCCTCTATGGTCTTAGACCCCAGGATTTCCTTCTGTGTCTCCTGAGTTTTTTTTTTTTTCCCCCAGCGACTGATAATTGGGAAGTCCTTTCTGAGGTCTAACCTCAATCCCTATTGCTTCACCTTTCTACTTGACACCGTTGTGATTTGCCTTCTAAGGACATGTAAAGTAAATCCTTTTACAACTCTTCAGAGTTGTCAACTTTCAGAATCTTAGAAGGTCTGAATAGGAAGGACAGTTAGGGATCATCTGGACACTTGATCCTAGTTTTAGAAAGGCGGATTTGAGACTGCCCTCAAATCACGGTCTTACAATGTATTAGGCATTCGGCCTTGGACAAATTACTTAACCTATTTGTGCTTCAGTTTTCACATTTGTAAGAAAGAAATTATAATAGATACTTCATGGTAATTTTGTGAGGATTACATGAAATATGTACAGGGAACTGCACTGGGCACGTGTTAAGAGTGTACCCCGCACCCCGCTTTGTACAGATGATAAAATCTGAGCCCCAGAGTGGTCCAGAGATCTGCTCAAGTTCCCAGAGCTAACTATGAGAGAGCCTTGACTGAAACCTTTGTCTCTACACCCATAAACTGTTGTTCTTCATTGGTCCAACAGTTTACCTGGACCCCTGCCTTAGTAGCCCCAGCTTGATTTGGTTTAGGCTCCTGTGACTTTCGTGGAAGGAGGACACCCAAAAGTGCATGTTCCATATTAGGAGTCAGGATTCCTGGACCCTAGAAGTGTGTTGCATGTGAGGGTATCAATCTGTCCTCCCCAACTGTGGTTCTTTCTGCCCTTAATATCTTCAGATTTTACTTTGTTCTCTCAAACCATGGACTTGGGGGAGGGAGGGGACAACATGCAGCCAGAGCATTAAGGTCAGCATGACTCACATTCCATCCCCAGTGCCACCCCAGTGCCACCCCAGTGCCCACACCGCTACTTCCCCCATCCCCACCCCAAGTAGACAGTAATATCTCATGAATAATAAATGTCTCATTCTTCACTTTTCTTCCTAAGCTTTGGGGGAAAGGGAGGGTGAAGATCCCTGGGTCTCTACTCCCTGGTCAGGGGTCTCTGGATTCCCAGTCCTGCCTTGTGTCCTCAACTGGGAAGCCAGAAAGGAAACGCAGAGAACCAGCGTCACCTGGTGGCGACAGGTGCTTTAAGGATGTGTGTAAGCATGCACACTGTGACAGGATTTGGTCATTCTGGAGGGAAGGAATGGTATGGTTTCCTAGCCTGGCCCCTGAGCCCTTTTAACTAGAGTCTTTGTTTTCCTGCTTTCTTTTTCTTTTCTTTTTTTTTTTTTTTGTTTGAGACAGAGTCTCGCTCAGCCACCCAGGCCGGAGTGCAGTGGCGCGATCTCGGTTCACTGCAACCACTGTCTCCCGGGTTCAAGCGATTCTCCCGTCTCAGCCTCCCGAGTAGCTGGGATTACAGGCACCCGCCATCATGCCCGGTTAATTTTTGTATTTTATTTTATTTATTTATTATTATTATTTTGAGACAGAGTTTCACTCTTGTTGCCCAGGCTGGAGTGCAATGGCGTGATCTCGGCTCACTGTAACCTCCACCTCCCGGGTTCAAGCGATTCTCCTGCCTCAGCCTTCTGAGTAGCTGGGATTACAGGCATGCGCCATCATGCCGGGCTAATTTTTGTATTTTTAGTAGAGATGGGGTTTCTCTGTGTTGGTCAGGCTGGTCTCGAACTCCTGACCTCAGGTGATCCACCCGCCTCTGCCTCCCAAAGTGCTGGGATTACAGGCATGAGCCACCGTGCCTGGCCCATAATTTTTGTATTTTAGTAGAGACGGGGTTTCACCACGTTGGCCAGGCTGGTCTTGAACTCCTGACCTTAGGTGATCTGCCCACCTCAGCCTCCCAAAGTGCTAGGATTACAAGTGTGAGACACCCCACCAGGCCTGTTCTCTTGCTTTCATAAGTCCAGATGACAAATGCAAGGCAACTGAGGGCCTGGGACTCAGGTGAATTAGCCCCATGGGCAAGACCCTGCCAGGGCAGCTGGAACCTTTTTCTGCCTTTGCCTTAGCTAAGCTCAGTTCCATTTCTACAGACCAAGGAGTCCTCCTCCATGACCATTCCCTTCGCACAGAGTGAGGGCTGGGGGACTGGACCCACTGGAGTAGATATCAAAGCTGGATTATAAAACTTTTTTGAGCTGAATAAACTTGTTTGTAGGGATGGCGGATCCTGGCAGCAGTGGTTAGGGGCAGAGGCCATTTCTGGGAAATTAAACAAAAAGGCAGGCTAATCCTCTTAAATCACCTCACATGTTTTATTACCTAGAAACCCCTCTTCTAAAGGCTATGTCCCAGGCCAGCTGCTTCCTGCTCCTGCTTTGACCTAGGTACCCCTGAATCCTTAGGTATTAGGTTCCAGCTCCTGGTGGCCACAGGTGCTTTAGGGATATGTGTGAGCATGCACATGGTGATAGGATTTCGTCATGCAGGAGGGATGGAATAGTATGGTCTCCTCCTAGCCTGGCCCCTGAGCCTAACCGTGACCTGTTTCCTTCTTCCCCAGAGACCACACCTGAGCATTAAAAGCACAGAATTCATTTATTAATAATTAATAATACTCCTTGGGCAGTCTAGGGCTGAAACATTGATCAAGTGATGGAGGGACTTGATTTGGGAGGCTGGGGAGAGATTGTTGTGAAAATGCCCACATGTGTTATTTCACCTATTCTCCTATTACCTGGCCACTTTGGTCCTGGAGGAGACAGTCCTGAATTCTGGTGACTAGGGTCACAGTTCTAGTGGAGCCTACGGAAACTCCGGGGCCCTCTTTTTAAAACGGAGCCATATGCTTGGCGGAATTGGCGGTTCATGGCTGCATAGAGCACAGGGTTGATGCAACCGTTGAGCCAGGTGAGGTTGGCAGCAAGCATGTGGACCACCCGGGGAGCCTGGACTCTGGCATCCAGAATGTTGAGCAGCAAGAAGGGGATGTAGCTCAGGGCAAAGCAGAGGAACACAGCAAAACACATTCGAGTCACCTTCCCAAATTCCGATGAAGAATCCGGAGCTCTTTTGGCTCCTTTAATTGGCTGGGCTTTGGCAGATGCTTCTGGAGGGCTTTTCTCTGCCATCTGCTTAGCTCTCTTGCTGTTGATCTGGTCTCCCACTTCTGATGAGTCCCCTTCCAGGGTCTGGGTGGTGGCAGCACTGACTGGCTCAGATGAAATCCCCTCACTGGGTCCTCCTGATGCTAACCTGCTGTCCAGCTCCTGGAAACGACCAGGCATGGCCTCATCAGTCCCGGCCACATGGTTGGAGTGGATGCTTGCCTGTCGCAACTTGTATTGGTCCAGTGCCTGTGCTGCTCGTTTGACCTGGCGGTGGATGAGGCAATAGAAGATGCCAACACTGCTGAGCCCAAGCACAAAGTAGATGCCCATGAGGATGGTGGTGTAAGGCCGGCCTCGGATGCGGTCAAAGCTGCAGGTGCAGACTACAGGTACCAGGATATAAATAGGCCAGAGGGGAGCAAAGCTGGCCACGCCCACAACCCAGGTGCTCACCAGTGCCAGCACTATCCCCTTGGCACTGAAAACTTGGGGAAAAAGCTTAGGGTGGGCAATGAGGAGGTAGCGTCCCAGTGCGATGAGGCAGAGGGTCAGGATGGAGACAGAATTGGAGGCAAAAAGGAGGAGCCCAAATACCCTGCAGAAGGTGGCACCGGTGCGCCAGTGCAGGTGGAGGTAGGTGTCCACAGAGAAGGGCTGAAGGAGCGTGCAGTAGAGGAGATCAGCCAGTGTGAGGTTGGCTATGAGCAGGTTGAATCGGGTACGGAGCTTGGGCTGGATGGCCAAGGCCAGTAGGGTGAGCACATTGCCCACGGTGCCTGTCACAGCCACCACCACCCCCCAGCTAACTGCAACATAACGATAGCCCAGCACAGACTCATGGTAGCAGGAGAAGTTGGCGTCAGAGCTGTTCCACATGATAGAGGCTAAAGAGGCAGAGGGTGGAAGAGGAAGAGGGAATCAGAACCTAGCATTCAACTTAGATCTCTTGAACAGTTCTGGGATCCTGGACATCTAAACTGCTCCTGGACCTCACCTTAATTCAGTATCCTCCTGAACCATTCCCAGGCCTCTTCATCTCAAGATCCCTAACTCTCTCCTTAGGTTCTCTTAGTCCTTTCCCATTCTCAAATATTTCCCCAAGTTTTTATCTAAATATCTCTTGCCTAAGTATCTTAGTCTTATTCTGCTCCAAACCTCAGTCCTCTTCTATATCCATCCCACTGCTCTCAGTAAACCCAGTGCCCTCCAACTTTTTAAATTCCTTCCCCATCCCCAAAGACCCCCAGGAGTCCCCTCTCTCTATTCAGCATCCTGTATTCAGGATCCTCTCTGTATTCAGTTCCCTCTGCTCCTTTCCACTACACACACATATAGGCTTTAGTCATTTCTGTTTGTTACCACCTGGGAGATGAGGAGACCAAGAAGGTAAAAGTATACCCACGACAAAAGTGCTTACCTGAGTTTCTTAGCCTTCAATTCTTTCTATAATGGAAGAAGTTCAACTCACCCAAAGAGCAGTCCTTTCTGGTGGACAGTTAGGCTTCAAGCAGGAGACATCCTGCTCTTACGTATCCTATTATAGTCCACTGAAAGAATAAGAAACTCCCCCGTTACCCAATCCCAGCCACTTCCTTCACCACCTCCGGTCCTACTCATTTTGCTTTGGCTAGTGAAATCTAGGCTTCTCTGTTGAAATTCCCCCGCTACTTACCTCAGAGTAGTTTCACTCTTCCTTTCTCCTTCCTGAAACCCAAACTCTGTTTTCTTCCCCTCTTTGCATGGCAGAACTCATCTGTAAGATCATTGCCAAGAATTGCTAGGGCACGGAGTCAGAGCATCAGAACATTTGGGCCACTCCTCAAAGGGCCAAAAGATAAGACCAAGTTCCAGGAGCAACTTTAGGTACCCCCAGAAGCCTTGGGTTTGTTTCAGAGGAGCAGTACCTTTCTTGTCTCCACGGCTTAGACATGGTTCAAGTCAGAGGGACCCATGTGACACCCTAGCACATTTGAGAAACGAAGTCAGATGAAGAAAAGTGGGGAATGAGGCATCCAGAATTCTGGTTTCATTCTCCTCAAGGGATCAGGGTCCTGTTCAATCATTCATTTATCCATTTACCCAACAACTTAGTATTGAGTGCCTACTATACACCAGACTCTGATCTAGACACTGGGGATACAAGAACGTCTGATATATGGCCTTGTGCATAGTCTACTAGGGGAGACAGATACATAAATATGCAAATGCTTAATCGATTCTCCAGAGCAAGGGTGAGTAAACTTCACCCTATGGGCCAAATCTAGTCTGCTGTTTTTGTATAGCCTGTGACCCAATCATGTTTTTTTTCCATTTAAAAATGGTTATATTTTAGGCCAGGTGCAGTGGCTCACGCCCATTATCCCAACATTTTGGGAGGCCAAGGCGGGCAGATCACTTGAGGTCAGGAGTTCAAGACCAGCCTGGCCAATATGATGAAACCCCGTCTCTACTAAAAATACAAAAAATTAGCTGGGTGTGGTGGCAGGCACCTGTAATGCCAGCTACTTGGGAGACTGAGGCAGGAGAATCTCTTGAACCTAGGAGGTGGAGGTTGCAGTGAGCCGAGATCACGCCACTGCACTTCAGCCCAGGTGACAGTGCGAGACTCCGTCTCAAAAACAAACAAAAAACAAACAAAAAATACATGGCTGGGTGCAGTGGCTCACACCTGTAATCCCAGCACTTTGGGAGACCAAGGTGGGCAGATCACTTGATGTCAAGAGTTCGAGACCAGCCTGGCCAATATGATGAAACCCCGTCTCTACTAAAAATACAAAAATTAGTCAGGCGTGGTGGTGCGCGCCTGTAATCCCGGCTACTTGGGAGGCTGAGACAGGAGAATCGCTTGAACCCAGGAGGCGGAGGTTGCAGTGAGCCGAGATTGCACCACTGCACCCCAGCCTGGGCAACAGAGCAAAAACTCTTTCTCAAAAAACAAAACAAAACAAAACAACCCAGAATGATATATCAGAGGCTTAGAGAAAAGGAGCATACTATTAAGTAGGAGGTGAGGAAAGGGTTCACAGAGAGGTTACTGAGCTGCATTCTGAATGATGAACAGGAGAGTTTTTTGGGAGATAAGTAGAGGGACATTCTAGACAAAGAGAACAGTATGTGTAGAGGTGCAGAGGTTCAGGTAGAAGCCAACAAAGGGCATGAGGTAGAGAACAACAGAGAAGAGCTTGGAGAGTTGAGCAGGCAGGGTCAAGGGGGACCTTGTGTATCGTGCTAAGGAGCTGGTTTCATGCTGAAGGAGTTGGTGAGATTTGCACTTAGATTGCTGTGAGTAAAGAATGAAGGCATGCAGCCTGGGGGTGAGCGAAATGGGTAAAGAGGCACTAGTTCAGACGGGAGATAGAATGGCCCTAAGTTAGGGCCAGACCACCTGTACAACTGCATAGGGCCTTGCAGTTTGAAGGGCCTGGTGCTTGGTTCAATGCTCGTCAATCACTGTTTTTAAATTCTTAATACTATACTTTTTGAA
This sequence comes from Pan troglodytes, assembly GCF_028858775.2. Classification (NCBI taxonomy): domain Eukaryota; kingdom Metazoa; phylum Chordata; class Mammalia; order Primates; family Hominidae; genus Pan; species Pan troglodytes. Next base: position 41,485,368 of record NC_072408.2, on the reverse strand, counting down.
TAAGGGGCTCTGCTTTTTCATTTTGCACTGGGTCCCACAAATTATGGAGCCAGTCCTGGTTAGGGCAGTGGTTGTGGGAATGGAGGAATGATAAGGATCCATAGGTTGTTAGGAGGTCAAATAGGACTTATTTAGTGATTCATTGGATGAAGAGTTAGGAAGAAGGAGGAACTAGGATAACTTTCTGTTTTCCAGAGGGATGGTGGTGCTCTTAATAAGATAGGAAATGTGGGAGGAGGAGCAGGCTTAGGGAAAGGGGTAAATAATGAATTCAGTTTTAAACTAGCAGACTTGAGGTACTTGTGGGGTCTGCTAGGATCCCAGACTCTCTAACCCCAATTTCTTCCAGTCCCTATCTCCTTCCCCACATGTGACCCAGCCCCTGCTTTTCTCTACCCACTCTTCTATAGGGCCTCTCTTTTCCCTCATCCTTCTGAATCCTCCCAACCCCTTTTAAAGCTAGATTTACCTGGAAACAAACATGCAAACAAACACCAAAACACTCCTTATTGGGTTCCAATTCTGAACCCACAGTGAACACCCTCCTTTCAGCTCCACAGTTGACAAACCCAGGAGTCCCCCATTCCCCTCTCCTTCCTGTTTAACAGACAGCATCCCAACTTCCCTCCTCCTTTCTTTTGCAAGACTGGGAAGTGGGTAGAGTGGGGGAAGTGAGCAGAGATGAAAGTCAGGAGGACCTCACGTAGATTCTGGGTTTTGGTTTGGGCTTTTTTGTTTGAACTTCCTGCCTCTCAGTAGGGATAGAGGGGGTCAGGATTACTGGCTGCTCTTGGGAGTGTATGGTTGAACCAAATTTTGGAGATAACGGAGAAACCATTTTCCTCACATACCATGTGAGAGACAGCTGAACAGTGTTTCCCTGTTCCACAGACCATTTAGGGGCCAGTTGAGAAGGTATTCCAGTCTATCTGTAAATGGCACAGTCTCAGTTCTTCAGTCTTGGATACATGAGATCTTAATGAACCTTTGAAAGACTCACGTCTCCTCATTTTGAAGACTGTGACACTGAGGTCCAGAGAGGGCAAGGACTGACTCAAGGTCACTATTTATGTGGGGCCAGAGCCTAGAGCTCAGATCCCCAGTCTCTGCCCCCCGTTTCTTCCTGTGCCTTGAGTCTCGCTGGCGTGGGTTTCCCACCAGACACACAAAAGCCTGGATTCTTTTCTTTGTCTGAGACTGAGTCTAGACCCATCTGCGTGGAATCTCGAAACACATTACAGGAGCGGCTTAGCCTCGGGCTTAGACTCCTTTTCCGGGTCGTTGGCGCCGCCTTGTGGAGTTGTGGCAAATTCTCAACAGCTGCAGCTGCAGTCCCAGACTTGGACTAGAAATGATCCCCCAGGCCAAGTTTACACGAGCTGGACGAGAGTGGGGGTGGGTGGGATGGGGAGCCTCTGCTCACTCTGCACAAGCCTCATATTTTGCCTCCCCCACCCCCGATTTCCGTTTCCCTCCTCCTTCTCGCTCCCTTTCCTCTTTCTGTGCCGGTCCCATACATTTAACGATAGAATTGCTCCCAAAACAGCGGGCAAAGACAGAGTCTGAGTCTAGGGGCGGAGGGCAGAACAAATTCAGACTTTATTGTCAGGGAGAGGAAAAAGGGGAGGACCGTGGGTGGGGGGCCTGGGTTGCTACATTGTCAAGCAGAAAGAGTTGATGGGAAGGGGAAGACCAGTGTAGGCCAGACCCCTCCCGGGTCGGCAGCTGAAGGGTTGACGATACGGAAACCACGGAGTCGGGGGTGGGGGAGAGGTGTCACACCCCCGCCCGAGTTGTGCAGTGGAGGTGACTGGTGGGAGGGGACAGCCATGAGGTCTAGGAACTTGGATCGGGGAGGCTACAGACTCGGCGAATCCTGCGAAGGGGAGGGGCGGGGGCGAGGCTTCTATTGCTTTTTGCTCACAGTTTTGCGGAAGGCGAGGCGGGGGTGGGCTTGGACTGGACACCCCTTGCCCCCCTCGGTACCCCTTGGGCGATGGGTGCTGGTGAAAAGAATGGAACCCGGACTAGGGAGGAAGAAGGCGAGGGAAAGGTCTATGGTGGCATCTCCTTGGTCCCACCCAAGTGCCGGAGATGCCCCCAAGTGCTGCCCCCTGCAATGGGCCCGGCTAGACCTGGGGCTAGGGCATGGTGCGGGGCGGGCACAGTGAGGTTGCAGGCGGTAAAACCAAAGTGCTTATGAGGGACCCAGGATCCCGCCTGCTCCCCTCCCCCTACGGAGGACGGGGGTGTTCACGGAAGCGCTTCAGTTTGGGGTAGGGGGCCGGAGTCCCAGAGTCCGCTTATTGCCAAGAAAATCCATTTCTGTCCCCCCCGGACCCCGACCATGGCTTGTGAACCCCGTTTTGTGCTAGGTTTGGGGGGAAGGGCTGGATGGACATGGCTTTTGGGAGGGGGGGTGTCTCCAAGGGGGCTCGGGGGTGAGACGGCCCCCCCTTTTCTAGGGGAGAGGGAAAGGCAGGGGGCGGGGTTCCCTGAGATCTGGGGTGTTCCCCCCCTTCTGAAGCCCCCCTCCCCCGCTACCCCTCCCCTTTCCTGGAACCCCGTATCTCGGGGTGGGGGGGGGGGGAAGGAGAGATCATTTAGGGAGTGCCGGGAGGAGGGGCGGGCTGGGAGCCCGGACGCCTGGGTCCCGGCTGGAGGTGGGGAGTTGAATGGGAGGGGTTCAGGGTTGAGGTCAGTACGGGGAGAAGAGGATGGGTCCGTGCGCAGTTCGGATGGGTCCGGGGGCCGGGTGAAGCAGAGGGTGAGTGATCGGCGGTCCCTGGAGAAGAGGTGCGGCTGGAGCCGGGCGCAGGGACAGCGGCGAGCCTGCTGCCGCTGCCATCACTGCAGCCACCGCCAGGGGGCTGGGGAGCAGGCCGCCCGCCAGGGACTTGGGCAGCTCCTTGGAGAAAGTCAGCGTGCCCTGAAGCGGGCGAAAGGCGGAGGAAGAGAAGTCACCCGGCGGTCCTGCAAACCCCACCTCTCCCTGGGCAAAGCCCGCGTCCCTCTCTCCTGCCCGCCCGCGCCCTCCCACTGCTGAATTCCCAGCATCCAGGCCTCACCGCTAGCTCCCCGGCGCCCCTAGACTTCTTGTGACGGCTCAGTAGTGGGTTGGGCTTCCCGGCCACGCCGTCTCGGTGCCGCCGGCTGGAGATGTGCTGCGGGGGCCAGTGGATAGGGGGCTGTGAGCTCCCGGAAAGGGGCAACAGCGAGGGAGTATAATCAAGCTCCAAGCACCGGCCTCCTCCCATCTGGCCCCCTGGGGAAAACCCTGAAGAAGGGCCTTTACTCAAGCTCCTTGCTCCCTTTCCCCACTTAGCGGGTGGAGCGTCCCAGAATTCCTGGGAAGGGCCTTAGACCCACCTGTTTCAGTTGGACCTCCGAGTTGACCTTGACATTGCAGATCTCACAGTGGAAAGTTCGGTCCTGGGCAGGAGCCTCTGGTTCCCCCGGGGTGGGAGGCCCCAGCCGAGGGTAAGCTTTGATGGGCCCGAGCCCACTTCGGGCCTCTAGAATTGTCTTGTGCTTAGTACCTGGAGCCCAGAGAGGGCAGGAGGTAAGGGGTGGAAGAAAAATTATCCAGGCCTACTGGGCCTCAAAATGCACATTCCCAGTTACAATATGAGGGGGAAGAGGGTGGACACAGTGTGGGTTCTTTCTAAGCTCCTTGGGACCCTCCCAAACAGGTGGATCAGGAGAGAGTCGTAGGTAAAGGAGTAAGGTGGAGGGAGGAGCTGAGGAAGTAAAGGGCTAGGGAACAGGGGAGATGGCTGGAGAAGGAGACAGGCAGATAGGCTGATAGGTCTTAGATGGTCTAGGGATGTTGGAAGCCAGGGGCATTAGGATGTAGAGGCAGGGGTGGCCTGAGGACAGGAGAGTCTGGGTGGGGGCAGGGGAGTCCATACCTTTGTTATGTGCCTCAAGCTGGGACAGGGAGTTCACAGCCACCTTGCACAGGGCACAGTAGAGCAGCCGCTTGGCTTTCTCCTCCTCTTCCTTGCTACCCCCAGGCAAGGAAGCCGGGGCTGGAGTCCCCCCTTCACCCTTGGTTACACCCTGACCAGTCTCCGGAATGCTGGGAGGGGATGGGGAGCCAGGCTGTTTCTCTGGGGATCCTGGGGCTGGCCCCAGTCCATTCTCCATGGAAACTGTTGTTGGGGGAGAAACATGGGGATCACCCTAGATGGCTCTTGGAGAAGACTCTTCATGTGGAAGAGACCCCCCCATTTCCTGGAGGGCAAGGGACCAGGAGTCCCCACCCTGTTACAACATGCATGCTCTCATGCCCTGGTCCAGAGCCAGATGTGGTCCAGCTGCCGCAGGCTGGGTGTGAAACTCCAATGCTTGGCTCATTCTCCATTAGCTGCGAATGGCCAAGGGGTCCAGCCTCACCAGCCTACCTTCAGGGTGAAGCTGGCAGCCAGCCCAGCCAGGGGGAGAGGCATGCAACAAGGATATACCCCTCAGTGGCCTGCCAGCCAGTCTGGTCTTCCTGCCAGGACAGCCCCTTCCTGGAGTCTTGCCCAGCCCCCAGGAAGTACACGAAAGAGCCCTAGGAAGGGGCAGAGGCAGGGTGAGGAAAGGTCTGGAGAGAGAAACACAGGCATGGCAAAAGGGAAATAGAAACATCAGAACCGGAGAGGGAAGAAACAGGGATGTAGGCTGCTCTATAATTCATGGCTTGATTAAAGATGCACAGGCCCTAGGCCTCAGTGCTGGGTTCTGGCCTCTGTACAGGGGAAACTCTAGCGCTCCCATTCTTGCTCCAGCAGCTGATCCAGTTTCCGGGTCATGGCAAGGCTGGCAGTGGGGGTGGGGAGCTTGTGGGAGGGGAACTCCTCACCCCTCCAGGTACCCATTTGCTTGTTCATCCTATGTCCTTCCCCTTATTTCTCTTACTTTTTTCTGACATTGTTCACCTCCATCCCAATCCAGACAGCACATCCATATCTCAGTCTGGACAGGACTTCATGGTTTATAAAGCACGGCAGGTATAGTTATCCTGCCTATATCCTCAGAGATACTGTAGAAATTAAATGAGGTAATATGTGTAAAGTGCTATTCAAGAAATGTTAGCTATCACCATCATCATCATCTTCTTCTTCCTCTCCATCTTACAGAGATGTTAACAAACTAAGATGATCAGGCTAAGAAGCAGCCAAAGTACAATTAGAACTCAGCTTCCTGTGGCCGGGGACGGTGGCTCATGCCTGTGATCCCAGCACTTTGGGAGGCTGAGGTGGGCAGATCACTTGAGGTCAGGAGTTTGAGACCAGCTTGGGCAACATGGTGAAACCCTTTCTATACTAAAAATACAAAAATTACCCGGGTGTGGTGGCAGGTGCCTGTAATCCCAGCTACTCAGGAGGCTGAGGCAGGAGAATCGCTTGAACCTGGGAGGTGGAGGTTGCAGTGAGCTGAGATTGTGCCACTGCACTCTAGCCTGGGTGACAGAGTGAGACTCTGTCTCAAAAAACAAACAAACAAAAAACAGAACTCAGTTCCCCCACCTGCCTGCCTGCCCACTCACTCTGTGCATCCCTGAGGGGGTTCTGTGTGTGTGCGTGTGTGCGTGTGTGTGTGTGTGTGTATTGAGAATGGGGTCCTGGTTTCCAAGCTGGTAGTACAGGTGTTTGTTTCTCATTCTTCTTAGGGTGGGGCAGGAAGGATAGGCAAGTATAAGGATGGAGATGTTAGGTCTCTCTGGAATTGGCCATGATTGACATCCGATGTGGTAATCCCAGGATGGGGGTGGCTCATCATATCTTCCTGTCTCAATATTCCTGCTTTCCAATTTCTTGGCTGCAAGTATGACTGAGGATGGTCACCAGCCATGAGGGAAAAGGAATCTTGTAAACTTGGAAAAGACCTCAAAGATCTTAGTCTCACTCCTCTATTTCCCAGAAAAAAAAAAAAAAAAAACTCTGACTAGGGAGGTCAAAAGGTCTACTACTACCCAAGATCATCCAGGGAGTTTCCTGGGTTTCTTGCACTCTCTGTCTTCCCCGAGGGGAGCCCCAGTAGGGCAGGAACTCAGATATTCTGATTCCTTTCCCTGCCCCTCTCCCTAAGATGAAAAGGCATCTCTCTGGATTTGGTGGTTCTCTTTTTCTTGGGGATGTTTGCCAGGTGGCCTCACCCTAGCCCCTCTCTGAGTCACTGGGCTGTGGGGAGGACAGACAGTGGGGACTCTGTTGAGAGGAGCTGTGGTGGGGGTAAGGGTGACAGGATAGAAATTTTACATCACTGTGCTTGGCTCCAGGACTCACCTTGGGTGGGGGTGGGGGTATAGGGACTGAGGAAGAGAGAGATGGAAGCAGAGGACAGTTCTGGAAAAGGGGGAGAGAATAGAGAAGACAGAGATCAGTTGAAGAATATGCAGGGATTCAGACACACCTGGACGGGGTGCTACACCATCCCCATTTGTTGGGGTGCTGCCTGGGGGAGTTGGGTCTCCAGGTTCTCGGACGCCAGGCTCCCTGCCTCTGGTCTTGGCAGCCTCAATGCCTTTGACTCGTCGGGCGTGGCGATTACCTTTGTAGTGCGCCTCAGCCTGGCTCTTTAGGGATGGAGGAAGAAAATGGAATCTGAGATCACCTTTCATCTGACCGATCTCCCCACAGAGCTCCCTGAAGTCCTGGGGTGATCTCAGCAGGCTGCAGTGAATTTTTCTGTACACCAGTGAGATGTAAAGCCCCATACCAATAAGTCCTGGTTATTCCTGGGGCTCAGACTAGCTTCTCAAGCTTGAGTCCCTGGGAACCTAGGTCCCCACCTAGTTCAGACTCCACCCTACCACCACACCCAGGGCCTGGCTGCTGACTCAGACCCCCCACCTAGTCCTGGTAGAGACAGGGGGACCACAAACTTATGGAAGAGTTCTAAATTGGGAGAGGCCTAGCAATCCAGTCAGTCAGCATCCTCTTAGACCCCAAGGCTATGTGCCCAAGTCCTCTGCCCCTAGGATCCAGCCTTTGCTGCTTTCACCTTGAGGCTGGAAGTCCCAGGATCCCTGATGCCTGGGCTCTGTCCTGACTACTTTTCCTTGGGTCTCATTTTCCCTGAAGCCTCTGTGGACACCCTGGAGGACCCTGGCCCCGAGCCCAGCTCTGGGGACAGAAAACAGCAGTGGAGACAGCTGTCAAAACAGAACCATTTGATGGGGGAGGGGAGGGTAGGGCAAAAAGTGGGAAGGGCTATCTGCTGTTGGCTCCCTGCCCCTCTAGTCTTCCACCATCCACCAGTGAGTGGAGCCAGGGTTGATAGACAGGATGCCTGGGGTCCAAGCTAAAGCAGAGGCCTAATGCTGGGTTAGTCCTGTCTTCCCTTCCCCACCCTGCTCCACTCCCATGTATACCCCTGCTAAGAATGTACCATCCTGGAGGCACAGGGTCACCCAGACAAGGGCAGAAATAAAAGGTGTGGATATGCAGGAAAAGAAGATTGACAGCCCAGGGGTAAAGTAGCAGTGTGCAGAGCCCAGTAGTATGGAGTGTGTGTGTGTGTGTGTGTGTCTCTGTACTGGGTAGAGAAACAGAACATGCTTTTATTTTCCCCTACTCAGCAGAACGAGGCTCTGCTGTTTTTCTCCAAAAGCTCTCAGGGCCTGCACCCCACAAAGTCCCCTCTAGAGCCACACACACTCCACAGAGTCCCAGTGGAGCCTCAGAGGGAGGAAATCTGGGAGGCTGAACATCTGGGTTTTGGGTTTGGGGTAGCTTCTCCCCAGGGGAAAGCCCCATGGGATAAGAGTAGGGGCCAGGCCTTGTGTGTGATTTGGAGGGAGGAGAGTAGAAATGGGGTGGAGAGAGAAGGAAGCCAGAAAGTTTGAGTGAAGTGGGTGGGCCAAGGAGGAGTTTAGCAGAGGCCAAAGAGGACAGAGGCTCTGTGGGGGAGCCAATGACCTAACTCTGCCCCGTACCCAAGAACCAGTGGGCCAGAGGCCACACTCCTGCTCAGACACTGATGGCCACCTATGTTCCAAGAAGCTCTGAACCACGGATGCCCAAGTCTCAAGGGAGGGAGAGGTCAACTTTAGAGGACTGATCTACTTCATGTCAAAATACACAGCAACTTCTTGTGTCTCTCCAGTGCCTTCCACAAGACCCTGCCCCTCCTGCGGTATCCCCATTCCCTGCTCTTTGCCTAATATCCCCTTAATCCCTGCCCCTCAACCAGAGTAAGTGTTCTCACCCAGCCTCTGCCCTCCCTCAAGTTCCCCTGCTGCCCCTGCCCCACCCACTGGGTAGATGAGCAGCTTGGCTTCTTACCTGAGAATTGAAGCGGATTTGACAGACATTACAGGAAATGACAGGCCGCTTGGTCTTGAGCAAGGGTCCCCCAAAAGTGTGGGAGAGCACAGCCTTCTGCACAGGGTCCATCTGTGGAGGCAGGCTGGGGTGAGCCGGGAACCCTAGCGCAACTCATGTCGAGCATTCCCCCAACACAGATATCTGTGTTGAACCAAGGTCCCCAGACCCCTTCTATCCCTTAATATGCCTGAGGGCTCTGAGCCTCAGTCTTCTGATTCTCTCTTAGCCCAATCTTCATAGCACTGAAAGGGACCTGATCGATAACTGGCCCAATGCTCCTATTTTACAGAACATAGAAGTGGTTTGCCCAACGTCACACCATGAGTTAATAGCAGATCTGGTATCTGAACCTGGATTCCTGCCTTGGTCCATCATACCATGAACATCCAACTCTGTCACCTTGACTTATCTCTTACAGTGAAGCCAATCCACCAGAGGCCTCTGACATGAAGTCCCAAAGCACCCTAGATCCTAGGGCCTTCAGCTGACGCCTCTGAGCCCTTTGGGCCTCCACTCTGGGGTAAGACTATCACCAAGCCCAGCCTCTAGTCCCAGGAGACAGATGTTCCCAGCCTCCCAACTCTGGATCCCTGGTCGCCCTAACACACACTCTCTGGACCTCTTAAAGGCAGCAACTTCTAGAGGGAGTAAAAGAACTCAGGAGAGAGTAGGAGCTCTAGTGAATCATGGGGACTAAGTAGGGGGACCTAAGCAGCTGGGCTGGCCCGAGGCAGCCCAGGGATCTTCTGAACCTTTTCTCCCTGATCATCAGGGTTTCTAGGGCAGAGCTGTGGGGCTGGGCGGGATTAGGAACCATCCCTGTCCCCACCCTGGGTCAGCAGACGTCTTTGCAGTCTCCTGCCAAGAGTTCACATGAGTAAGGGAGAGGACGGGAGTTTCTCTGAGGCTTTCTGCTATCAGGGGATGAAAACCAGGGGCTCAGAGGCGTGAAAACTGCCTCCCTCAACAGTTCTCCTCCCTTTTGGCCTCTAGGCAGCTAGGGAGAGGAAAGCCTGGAATGCAGCTGAGACTGAAGATTGGGGGATGGCTGGGCTCTCTCATAAGAATGGGACTGAATTAGGACAAAACCTTATCTTCTGGGTGGAGGGATCAAGTGAAAAATAGTTGCTGGGGACTTGGGGTCCTTATTTCCTCAGCCGAGCCCGTCTCTGTGACAGGTCTTTAGGGTTTCCAATGAGACACTGGTGAGAGAACAAGAAGTGGGTGAAAGTAGTAAGAGTCTGGAAAGCCCTGTCCTCTGGACTCTCCTTTCCTCTCACCAGTAGTTTCACTGGCTGGATGGGGTTAATGTCAGGAAATGGGCTTTAGTATCCCTGTGAAATAGATGGTGGCCTCATCCACTCTCCATTTGGGTAGTGCTGAAGGCAGGGACCAGGACTGGGTTCAGACAGCTGGTCTGACTGACGAGTGTCAATCTCTTGGCCTACTCTTGGTTGGAAAGAAGCCTCTCTAAGGGCTCACTTTTTTTACCTCAGCTTCCCAGAAGCCCCAGTCACATCCAAGGAAAAGCCAAACAGGAGAACGGGTGTGTCTGTGTTAGGCAGGCTGTGATCAATCTGTGCATGGGTGGAGTGTGAATAAGTGTCATGTACTGTGCGTACATCATTTATATATCAACATTTCTGTGTCGGGGGCTTTGATGGCACCATGAATGGTCAGGTGGTGTAATCTTCAGCTGTGTGTTTATCTGTGTAAATGTATGATGTGTTTGGCAGAAAGAAAGACAGACCAAGTTGGAGACAGTCTTTAATCAGAAAGGGGAGACAGACTGCTGCTCTCAGTTCCCAGTCTCCAGGCCTTAATCCTTCCTATTTAGAGACCCCCAACTCTGTTCCAGGGTTCTCCTCAGCCCTGGGCTTCCTCACATGCTGGGTGGGGAATGGGAATTCAAACAGAAACTCAAGTTGGGCCAGGAAACCCAAGTCGGATGAAAACAGTAGGGAGAGAGGAGTGGGATGGAAGAGGGGAGCAGAGTCTCCTAGTTCTGTCTATGCTCTGCCCCATCATGCCAGCCTGCTCTCCAGAGGGGCTGAGGACACAGTACCCCGAGGATGACTTGTGGACTGGCCATCCCAACATCCATACCATGAGAATGGTTCCTGCCCTATCTGGGTCCTTCCTCCAGGGTGAGAACCTTAGCTTTTGCACAACCCCCTCCCCTGGTTTAAGTCCATAAACACCAACTAGGAGTGGGAGTGGGGAGTGGGGAAGAGGGCAGAAGTGGAGTCAGGTGGGTGCTTCCCACCCTCCTCCAGGAACTAAGGAGACACCAGGATTAAGGTGAGGACTCCTGGGCCCAATCCCTGTGCAGGTGGAATGTGAGCCACTGAAGTGCTGCTCCAGGCCAAGGTCAGGAGGCCCCGGTGACCTAGATGAGGGCTCCCTGGGGAGGGGTGAAGGCCAGCACCTCCCAGAGCCCATCTCACTCCAGAGCCTCTTCCCTGGGATGCTGGCTTGGACACGGCCCCGAAACGTCCATAAAACAGTCCCCTCCCACCTGCCCTCCAACAGTAGACATGAAGGGGAACCGCTCCCTGAAGCTGGGGCAAAATGAATCAGGAAGGGCAAGGGAGAGGGAAGGCGGAAACCAGATCAGGAACAGGAGGGGTGCTATGATTATATTTCCTTCCATTGCCCTTTATCTGATGGAACTGCTGCCCCTTGTGTGAGCATCCCACTTCCCCACCCACCAAAATTAAGACGAAAAGGGAAAGGTGGTGGAATCTCAGGGATGGGAAGACCAGAGGAAGGACTGAGATAGGAAAGAGAGGGAGCTAGGGGGTATCTAGAGAGCAGGTGCAAGCTGGTGGGGGAGGGATGCTGGGAAGGGGCTGGGGCTGGAGAGGAGGGATCTGATCAGTGTGGTCATTGGAGGGCAGGTGTAGGACCTGACAGGAAGTCTGAAGATTTGGGGGACTCCAAGAATGTGGGAAGCAGAGGTCAGGGTATCCAGTGTGGTGGCAGTAGTCTGGGGGCATGAGCTGGGATCCCGTGATTGGTTAGGGCCGCGCCGATGTGGGGGATGGGCCGGACAACCCGAGGACTAGGCAGAGGGAGAGGTAGCCAGCCCCGCAGGGGCGGGCGGGGACGGGGTGGGGGTGCGCTGCGGCAGCCGCGGGAGTCAGGGAGAGAGGAGGGGCCGGGTGGCTTACCCTGCGAGACCCTGGGGGCCGCGGCTCCATGGCCCGGGGTGGCGGACCCGGGCTGGGGGGCCGAGCCTGGCCGGGCCGGGCAGGCCAGGGACGCGGCGCTCGTTGCCCGGGCGGCTCGGGGCTGTGCGGCCCGGCCGGCGGGGAGAAGGGGAGGCGGCGCTGGCCCGGGCCGGAGCCCGCCCCGGAGGCGGGGCCGAGGACGGGGGCGGGGACAGGGACAGGGACAGGGAGCTGAAGAGGAATGAAAGGGGGCTAGGGCGGAAAGAGGGAGATGTCCATTATCCAGACACTCCTAGGAAAGAGCTTGTTCTGAAGAGAAGGAGCCACTTGGCCCCGCGGCAGGGGCATTGACCAGATGACCTCGTTGCCTCCACTGGGGCTCCTTCTTGGGTCCAGGGTCCCCACCAACTCAGACATTTCTCCTTTCTTTCACCCCTTTTGCCCCACCTTCCCTAGATCCCCTGCTGACAGTCTGTCTTCAGAGTCCCCAGACGACCCTTCCCCAGCTTCCTCTGCAAACGGCGGCCCTATGCCGCTACCTTTTTACAAGTCACTTCCCTCCCTAGGGATGGGAAACTGAGCCCGGGTACCCAGGTGTCAGGCACTGCTCTCTCAGAGACTCCTCCAAATTATGGAGCTGAGGGCACCCAGGGCAAAAGCGACCTCAGACTGGGGATGTCGTTCCTAACTTCTTCCCACCTCCTGCCCGCGCCCGCCACCTGCCGGAGAACCAGGCTCCCTGAAAACCCACGCTTCGTGCACCTGCTGCCCTCTGGCGGTTCAGTGGGGGCAGCACTGGGGGACCAGAGGCTGTAGGGCCCAGCAGCCCACTCCCCCAGACACCTCGTTCTGTCTAGACAGGTCCTGGGATTCCCAGTATTTCATCTCTAGGTCTCATCTTCTCCCATTCCACCTAAGGCAGAGACATTAGTGAAGCAGGGGACTGGATCTAGAGAGAGGGTGGCTTTGGGAAACAGTGAGGGACGTCCAAGGGCAGAGGGAAGCAGTGGAGTGAGTGGGAGGAGAACGAGGGGAGACAGTAATTCTAGAAGAGGTCTAAGGAGTAGGAACTGCCCAAGTAGGAGAGAGCACTGGAGGTGCCAGTCCACTGGGAAAGAGAGACTCTGTCATGAATAATAATATCACCACCACCATCTAATGTTGATTGAGCCCTTGCAATGTGCCAGCTTCTGTACTGAGCTGTTTGCATGGATTATCTAATTTAATCTTCACAACCACTATTTGAAGTAAGTACTATTATTATCTTCATTTTATAGAGGAGGGAACTGAGGTTTAGAGAGGTTAAATAATTTGCCCAAGGTCATAAGCTAGTAAGTGACTGAACTGGGATTTGAATTTAAACCTGGGCAGTCTGACTCCAAAGCCACGTACTTAACTGCTGCACAGTACTTCCAAAGGCCTGTCTGCAGCTTTTCTGCAGTCCTCATTCCCCTGCAGAATTTGACAGTATTGATGCAGCCCGCCACACTCTCTCCCTTGGCTTCTCCAACTCTACAGGAACGTATTTCCCTCCCCACCCCCTCCAGTGGCTTTTCCATTCCTTTTGCTGAAGCCTCTTCCTGTTCCCACTGCCTAATTCTGCACGTTCCCGAAGGCTAAGGCCTTGACCATCCTAAGTTTCTCTCTTTACTCCTCTCTTAAATAAAAACAATAGCAATAGCATAATAATCATAGCAGCTAACACTGATTGAGCACTTAGTTTGTGCTAGGCATTATGATTATGTAATATGATCTCACAACCTTGTGAGCTGGTGTTAATACTATCCCATTCTCAGCCTGGGCAACATGGCGAAACTCCATCTCTACTAAAAATACAAAAATTGGCCGGGTGCAGTGGCTCATGCTTGTAATCCCAGCACTTTGGGAGGCTGAGTCGGGCGGATCACAAGGTCAAGAGATTGAGACCATCCTGGCCAACATGGTGAAGCCCCGTCTCTACTAAAAATACAAAAATTAGCTGGGCGTGGTGGTGTGCACCTGTAGCCACAGCTACTCTGGAGGCTGAGGCAGGAGAATTACTGGAACCCAGGAGGCTGAGGTTGCAGTGAGCGGAGATTGGGCCACTGCACTCCAGCCTGGGGGACAGAGTAAGACTCTGTCTCAAAAAAAAAAAAAAAAAAAAAAAAAAAGAAAAAGAAAAAAAAACTATCCCATTCTACAGTCGGTAAAACTGAGGTTCAGAATGGTTAAATAACTTGCCTAAGATCACACAGCCAGTACTTTGGAACATCAGTTTAAATCCTGCCAATCAGATGCAGGATGCAGTTCAACACCCTGCTGAACTCTTCAAGCTTATCCATGCTCATCGCTTTAAATACCTCTGCTAGAGGCAGTGGGGCCATGAACTCTGCAGGAGTCGAAACCCTGGATTATCCAATCAACTAAGTAGCTTTGTGACCTTGGACAATTCACTTAACCTCTCTGCGTCTGTGTTTCCTCATCTATACAATGGGGACAATGATGGGGTTGCTAAGATCTGAGGTCAAGTGTAAGTCAGGTGTTTAGATGGGGGGAGGTTTTCTCCCCATCTTATGACCTAGTCACATCCAATCTTGCACTTTCTCAAATGCTCCTTTCTAGCCCTTGTTCATGCTACTTACTTCAGTCTGGAATGTTCTCTAAGACTACTTTAAAAATCTTGCCAATAATTCTTCAAAGCCCAAATTATATGTCACCTGCTCCAGGTTAAATCCCTTTTTCCTCTGCTCTCTGTTTTTCTGCCTAACTCTGGTTGGTCCCTTAGGCCCCACCACATCCAGGAAGGTCTTTCTTGATACTTGGGCTTCCATGCAAGCAAAATGCCTCTGACACAGCTCTTCTCACACTGTATAGGGTAACTGTTAACTTGTTATCCTTCCTACCAAACTATGAGCTCCCCAAGTGTGGTAACTGAGTCCCGTGTCCCTGACACCAGGCACAGTACCCAGCACATAGTAGGTGCTCAAAAAAATTTTTTTTTTGTTAAATTGAATTTTTTTTTTTTTTTTTGAGATGGAGTTTCACTCTGTTGCCCAGGCTGGAGTGCAGTGGCGCAATCTCGGCTCACTGCAACCTCTGCCTCCCAGGTTCATGCCATTCTCCTGCCTCAGTCTCCAGAGTAGCTGGGACTACAGGCGCCCACCACCACGCCCGGCTAGTTTTTTGTTGTTTTTTTTTTAGTAGAGACGGGGTTTCACCATGTTAGCCAGGATGGTCTCAATCTCCTGACCTTGTGATCCGCCTGCCTTGGCCTCCCAAAGTGCTGGGATTACAAGCGTGAGCCACCACGCCTGGCCCAGTCTGAAAACTTAAAAGTGCAATGCAAATGTGTGTCTGGGTCCTTCATTTGTGGGGAGCAGCTGTGGTATAACGATAAGTCTGTTTAGAGTCAGATGCAATGGGTTCAAATCATACCTTAGGCACATACTGTGTCAACTTATATAAATTACTAAACCCTTCTGAGCCTTAGTTTTTGCTTTCTTATTTGTTAAATGGAATAATAATGTCTACCTTGTTGGGTTGTTGTGAAGGTGAAATGAGATTGCAGATAGAAACATCTGCTACAGTGCCTGGTGTGTAGTCAATGCTCAATACATGTTTATGGCTAAATATGGTTTGATGTGGATTATTTAAGTTGAATAAGGCTGACTTTCCCCAAACCTTTAGCTCTAGCCCACCTTCCAGGCTTCAGATTCTAACTATCTGTAGAACGTTTTGGGCTCAATGTCCTACTGGTATGCCAAATCACTATATCCTTTTTTAAAAAAATATTTATTATTATTTTTTAAAACAAAACAAATAGGCCAGGCACGGTGGCTCAAGCCTGTAATCCCAGCACTTGGGAGGCTGAGGCAGGTGGATCACAAGGTCAGGAGTTCTAGACCAGCCTGGCCAAGATGGTGAAACCCCATCTCTACTAAAAATACAAAAATTAGCTGGGCATGGTGGTACGTGCCTGTAATCCCAGCTACTGGGGAGGGTGAGGCAGGAGAATGGCTTGAACCCAGGAGGCGGAGGTTGCAATGAGTCAAGATCATCATGCCACTGCACTCCAGCCTGAGAGATTGAGCAAGACTACATCTCAAAAACAAAACAAAACAAAACAAAACAAATAAAGCTTTAGCTTTAGCACCACATGCTAAAGCATCATCCTCACTGGAGACCAGCTTCCTCTTCCAACCCTCTGCCTCTGTCAGTGGTGACTTCCATCCAATCACAAAGGCCTGAATGCTGGAGTCATCCTTGACTCATGCCTTCTCTTCTCCCCCACCCCCAAACACCAGTTGGTCACCATGGCCTGTCAATATTTCCTTGAAATTACCTCCCCCATTCTCCCTTTCTCTCCACTCATACTGCCACTGCCACCAGCCCAGTCTGGCTTTTGAGGCTTCCCTTGGGCCTGCATTGCTAGGACAGCCTCCTAACTGTCACCTTCCTCCTGCCTCTGTTCCCTTTCATCCAGTTGCCCCACTCACCTTCCTCAAACACTGCTCTTACCAAGTCACTCTCCTGCTCAAGAATAGACAGTGGCGGCTGGGCGTGGTGGCTCATGCCTGTAATCCCAGCACTTTGGGAGGCTGAGGCAGGCGGATCACCTGAGGTCAGGAGTTTGAGACCAGCCTGGCCAACATGGTGAAACCCCATCTCTACTAAAAATACAAAAATTAGCCCGGTGTGGTGGCACACGCCTGTAATCCCAGCTACTTGGGAGGCCGAAGCAGGAGAATCGGTGAACTGGGGAGGTGGAAGCTGCAGTGACCCAAGATTGTGCCACTGCACACCAGACTGGGCAACAGAGTGAGACTCCGTCTCATAAAAACAAACAAACAAACACACGAATAGACAGCACCTCCTTATTTCATATTGTATTAAATCTAGACCACCTTGCCAGTCCTCCAAGCCCTATCCCACTGATGCTACCCACCCAGCCGTGGACTGCAGAGAGGTGAAACTTACAAACAGGCATGCTTATTTTCCTGCTCATTCCCTCTTTCTGGATTCAGCACCTACACCCCTCCTACCTCCCTACTGTTACTACCACCAATTTAAGTCTCATTACTTCTCTAGATGGTAGGGCGATTCACTGTAGGACTAAATGAGATAATTCATATAAAACACTTAGCACAGTGTCTGGCCCGTAGCAAGACCTCAGCAAATATTAGCTATTATTATTGTTGTTAACACTGTACCAGATGGCCCATAATACTCAAAATTAACTAGAATTAAGGAAGATGGGGTCATAAGAGGAGATAAGGAATTAGAAACAGAAGAAGAGGGCAGAGGTGGGTCTGAGAGAGAAAGGTCGGGTCACAAGAGGATGGAGAAGGCAGGCAGGCTGCTACTTACGGTGCTGTAGTTGCTGAAGAGGCCAAGGGTAGGGGCTGGCTCGAGTGGGAAGGGCAGGATCTGCTTGAGGTCCAGTGGGGGCTGCATGATCGGGGGCTGCCGTAGCAGAGGCAGGGGCCCTGCCCGGCTCAGGCTGCCTGAAGGGCAGAGAAAACATTCTGTGGGGTAGGAAGATTAAAGCTTGGGAACCCCACCCAAGCCTGCCAGTCCCACTCCCTAGCCAGGGCCCCCACACTCACAAGTGTCACCCTCAGTGCACATAGTGTACACACTTCCCCTGCTGGCTCCAGAGCAATGGAGCACAGTGCCCCGTGGGCCTGGGGGAGGGTGTAGACCGGTCCTTCCCTTCTGGGTGGTTTTCACTTCCCCCTTTTCCAGCCTCCCTCCCCCAAACTCCTTAGGCACATTACAGACCCAGTAAGAGCTCATACCTTTTCTGCAGGCTGCCTGCTGAACCAGCAGGACTCCCAGCCTCAAGCCCCTGGCCACCCTCTTCTTCTGGTTTTGCTTTCCCCCAGGGGATCCTAAAGCTTGGTATCGCCCCAGGAAGAAGAGAGTCAAGTGGGTGATTCATCCTACTGACCAGAGGGGGATATTGAGACTTAGATTTGGAGGGGGGCTGCTGAATCTCTCAGATGCCCTAGAATTAGATTTTGCTCTAACTATAATTCTTTATTAACTATTGACATCTGTGGGGGTAGGTAGTGGGTTGGGTGGCTTTTGCTCTGGGAGGTGAACTACCTAGGCCATTCTCAGAGCCCCTTCTCCCAACCTTCCTCAGTCTTCCCCCATGCCCTTTTGTCTCACCAGGAATTCTCAGCTACAGGTCCAGTTCTGCAGGAGGAACCTCGACCTGGCCTATGGGCGGGGAATGCCTGGGTCTGACCCCAAGGGGAAATGAAAGTCCAGGCCAGCCATTCAACTACCCTTCTCTGAAACCTTCTCCTCCTCCTCTCAGAGTCACGGGAGGAACTCCACCAGACTCCAAAGGGGCAGCCCAAAGGTCCTCAGAGCCCTTCTGGGCTTCCACTGGCCCAGCTCCCTTCTGCGACCCTGCTGTGCACCAGCTGGGGAGTTCTGGCCGCCCTTCACTGCTCCAGTAACCCCCTGACAGCAACAGGGGTTCCCAGGAACAAAGGCAAACCGAGGAGGCTGCGTGCTTGGCCAGTCCTCCCTTGACTTTACTAGAGCAGAAGGTCTCCAGGATCCCTTCCTGTTCCCTCCAGAGACCACCCCCTTTCATACCTTTAGTTTCTGATGCCTGCTGCCCCCAGGCAGTGGCCTGGCCCTGGCCCCCCAGGGGCCTGGGCCTGACAGCGTCCCCTTCCCTTGGTTCTGCCCTCTGCCCCCTCCCTTGCCAGCCCCCTCCCCCTCAGCCCAGTCAGTAGAATCAGCCAATCAGAATCCTGGAAAAGTGGGGCAGAGGGGAGGGCAGGGGAGCAGGGATTAGGGGAATCTGAGGCGACAGGGAGGGGGTGGGGAGGGCTCAGGCACAGCTGGGGGCTGGGAGCTGGTCCAGAAAGGTCTGGAGGGGTCTGTCTCTTTCACTCCATGCCAGGATGGGTGGTCAGGGTGACTGAGACAGAGCAGGGGGTCAAGGCTACTGGGAGTTTGGGCTTCAGAATTCTCAGGGCTAAAGGAGAGGGTAAGATCCTTGGCTTTGACCCTTAAGTAGCTGGGGGTCTGTATGCTTTGTGTCTATTCCCTCCTCTGTCACCTTCAAGGTTGGGATGGGGTGGAGAGAGGACACACACACACACACACACACACACACACACACACAGAGACGGACAGATGAAAGTGAGTGAGAGGATGGGAGAGTGGTAGCAGCAGGAATAGGTGACTGAGGAATCGGACAGTGACACTGAGAGAGAAAAGGATAGAGAACAATGGAGAGATGTCAGAGAGCGAAATCAGACATACAAACAGAGAGACACTGCCGAAAAGCTGGACACAGAACTAGAGACTAGGGCAGACAGACCGAGAGACAGAGAACAGAGACAGCGAGAAAGATAAAAGAGAAGAGAGAGGGACAGATAGACGGATGGGGCAGCTTGACCACCTCCCCTTCCTGGTCTGTCCCCTTATGGCATCTCCCCTCTGTGCCCCACCCTCCCTTACTGCCTGTTACCCAAGGCCAGGGCAGCCTTAATGAGCCCCAGGCGGCATCAGGAATGGTGAGAGAAACCTGAGTGCTCCCAGAGTCCCCTGCACCCAGCATCCACCCCCAGCAGCTGGTTTTGGGCTGGCACTTGCCCTGCCCCAGAGCACCAGAGGCTGAAGCTTGGCTTGACCCTTTCCCTGGTTCTAGATTTCTCTAGGCTCCCACTCCTCAAAGCCATCTTAAGAGGAGACAGCAGAGTTCCAGAAAAAGCCACAGAAAAAAATTTGAGGCTACTATGTGCCAGGTAATGAATTCCAAGTATTATCATATTTAACCTCTGAAGTAGCTCAATGAAGTAGCCATGATTCAATGAAGTAGCTGATAATATTTTTCTACTTGACTTATGAGGAAATGGAGACTCAGAGAAGTTAACAAACTTGGCTGATGTCACACAGCCTGTAAATATCAGAGCTGAGATATAGATCAAGATCTGTTGGACTCTACAGCAAATTCTTTCTCTGCTACCTTACTCCCAAAGGGCTTGAATTTAACTGAAGCAGAGATCTGAGCACAGGCTTCCATCTTGTTCAAGGAGAGGAAGGGGAGAGCAGGTTCCATGCGCTTCCTCAGGTTGGAGTCCTCATTTTTCCTCCAGAGGAGGGATAGAGGAAAACAGGTAGCAGCCACTCAGTTATCTATGGCTAGCAACTCATCTTTTCCACAGACATGAGCCCTGGGTTAGCGGGGGAGGGGAGGGGAGTGGAGTGGGAGAGAGGGGTCAAATGAGGGTACAGTGAGGGAAGGAAGCAGGGCAGGCAACTGGAGACAAACTATCTACTTCCCAGATTCCTGGGTCCACTCCATTCTGAGGTGGCGAGAGAGGCAGATGGCAGCTTTTGGGCCGGGTGGGCAGAAACAGGACTCTTGGTTTCAGGTAGCCCAGGCCTCAGGCCTCTCCCTCTCTTTTTCTGAGGCTAACAATAGTTGCCGCTTTTTCAGGCTTTACTATAGGCCAGGCACTTTACATACACAATCTCCCAGTAGGTGGTCCCACCACTCACTAGCTGGGTGAGCAGCTAGGTTCTCTGACTCTCAGTCTCATTTCTCATCTGTCAAATGAAAACAACACTACTTGCCTCACCAAGTTGTTGAGAGGATTGAACAAATCCATGTAAGATGCTGGCATGTCACAGTGAGAACTCAATAAATATTTGCTGAATAAATGAATCTCATCTTATAGATGATGACAATTGGCTCAGAAGGAGAGTTATTTGGCCAAGGTCACACAGTGAGTGAGTGACGTGAACCTGTCTGTCTGGTTCCAGAGACAGGGCTTTCAAGCACTACACTTTTCTGGGTAGATCTGGAAGGGGAGGAGGGGAAAAGGCAGGAATATAGGAATGGCTGGGGAGGCAAGAACTGAGTAGGAAATGTAGGGCTTTTGACTTCTAGCTAGGTAAAATCTCCAGGCAGGTTTGGCAGAAGAGGTGGAGAGCAAATTGAAGTGTGTGTAAGTGTGTGTGTGTGTGTGTGTGTGTGTGGCACCCATGTCAGGCAAGGCAGGGAGGAGCTGAGGCCTGGCTGGGGCAGGCCACACTTGAGGGAAGCTCATTAGAGTAATTACCTCCAGCAGATAGAGCCCCACCCAGCTTCATCGAGAATTGCTAAATGCTTTATTAAAGAAAGCTCCCAACATGATTTAGAGGGGGTGAATTCCAGACCCTTGGATGGATGTCCATCTGTCCATTTTCACATCCTACTTAGCCCTGGGCACTTTGATCCTGCTCAAGTTGTGCTGTCAGCACTAACCCTCAACCAGGCCACATCTGGCTTCCTCTATTGGTCTTTTCCTTTCCCTCTTCCCTAGAAATTCGGGCCTGGTCTGGAGCCCCAGCCCTTTGGTTATTTTAGGTGGGGCCTCATGCCTCAAGCCCTGTTGTTAAAGAATGCTTAGGGAGTGGCTGCATCTGAGTAGGAATAGGAGCCAGGAAAGGTGTTAGTATAGGGCTGTGGGTTAGTGTTGGTTGGAAGACTGGGCCAGAATGGGATTAAGATCAGAGAGAGATATTGGGGTTAAGGTTGCAAGTAGTTAGGGCCCAAGGTGGTAAAAAGCACAGGGCCAGTACTGGGTTAAAATGGGAATTAGACTTGGGCCAAAGGAGAATTTCAGATCTCTTCTCTAATTAATCTCTTTTTCCCTTCAGGCCCTTTGGCCTTTCCTCCCTCCCCAGAAGTGCCTAAAATTGAGGGCGGGGGTGGGAGGAAAACTTTGAACCCCTGGGTCTTTTTTACCAAGTTCCATGTATATGTCCCCTTCTGCCTCAATTCCCCCATCTTGGCAGGAGGCAGGCTGAGGACTGGAAAGGCTTTGAAGTCAAAGATGAAAGAGACGAGGGGGATGATTATGAACAACTACTCAAAACACCATGCCTAATAACCCCAGGGTGGATGTGGGCGGGGACTGGGCCTAGAGGAAGGAGTTGACTGGGAAGGGGAGAGCAGGGAGGCCCCTGGGAAATCTTTCCCCACTTGATTGGAAAGGGCCTCCTTCAATGTGCCACTACCCTTACTGCACCAGGGACTCAGTTGGAAAGGATGGTATAGAAAGGCTTAGAACAGGGAACCTGAGCCCAGAACTGCCATCTTAAACCTGGGGCCCAGACTCTAGATCTTGAGCGGGCTGGCTGGGTGTCACATGCTAGGCAGGGAGGGTTTAGGGTCCCTCCATGGCTACCATGCACATGGATTCAGAGGACCTAAGTGTTCAGAACTGAAACCTTTGTAGGGTCCCTGGGGGTCCCTGGGGGTGGGGCCGGAGCCCTGGCTGGCAGCTTCCTCCCTCTCTCCTTCCTTCCTCATAGAGGGCTAAGGTATGTGGGCTTTGCCAGACTTCCCGCACTCCGTGGGCTTGGCATAAGGAGGGAATTAATTACAGTGTCCTCCAGGGGGATGTGAGGGTACCACTTGTGGCTGTGGTCCAGTTTCAGAAAATGTGGACCCAGGAATTATTCCTGTGGCTGGGGTCTTGGTCAGGCTCCAGCAAGCAGGTCCATGATGTCCTTTTCAGGGCCTGCTGACCAGGGAAAGCACGGCTTATGCCAGCCTATTCTGGGCAAGCATGATGCTGCCTCTCGAGCCGTGCCCAGGGTGGAGCCAGGGTGCAGAGATCACACAGGTTGGAGGAATGTGGATCCTGTGCTCTGGGGGACTGAGTGCAATGTGTGCTGGTGGGGGTCACTCTAGCACCAGGGTGGTATTCATAGAAGGGTGGGTAATACCTTCCCCTGCTGGAGAGGCTCTTGAGAAGGAGGCAGGCAACCAGCCATTCATGCCTTCGTTCAGTCATCCATTCAATAGATAGGTGGAGTGCCAGGTGGAGGGGGTGAGACATACAGCAGAGAGAGACTGAGGACACACAGGAGGAGGAGAGAAAAAGAGATGGAGGAAGGGCAGAAGGACAATAGGTAGTCAACAGGGATAGGCGGTGAAATGAAAGAAGGTAAGAAAGGAAGACAAATAGCAGAGGGACTCAGGAGAGGGATGAGTGCAGGAGCCAGTCAAGCCCTCCAGGTACCAGCATGGAGCCAGGTGTCCTCAGTTGGGGGCAGGGAGACCACAGGTGTCTAGGCCTGGTTGGGGGGCTCCCATCATAAACAGATCCCAGAAACCAGCCTAGCCAGGGTGGAGGGCAGAGGTCAGAGCAGGCCTGTGGACTATCGTGGAGGCAGGGTGGAGGGCAGGGGCATGCAGCCGGCGCTGATGCAGAGTCCAGAGCACAGCTAGGCCCTTTCCTCCCCCACCCCTGGGGCTCCCTTCCTGATGTAGGTCATGAGGATGGGGTGGCTGTGGCTGACGGGCTGTCAGAGCCCAGCAGGAGTTCCCATCCCCCATCCTTACCCTTCTCATTGCCCCTCCCTCTCCTGGTGCCCCCGGCCCAAGGCAGGGGTGGAGGGAGAAGAAGGAAGTGAGGAAAGAGGGACTTAGGCAGCTACAGCAGGGAGAGAGAGGGGCAGGTCTCGGCGTGTTGGGGCAGGATGGCTGTGGAGACAGGCTCTGAGCCGCAGGAGCCCTGGATGGACAGTTTCCCACCCCCTATTTTCCCCACCCCCTCTTCTCCCAAGCCCCTCTTCTCCCCAGCCCCTCTGCTCCCCAGCCCTCTTATCTCCGGCCCTCAGGTTCCCACCTCCCACCACACTCACCTCGAAGCTACACCCACCATCTTCTCCTTCCACCCCCCCACTTCCTCCTTTCCCCCTTATCCTGGGCCCAGAAGGATGTCGGAGTGTCTAAGCTAAGGGTGGGGGAAGACGCTGGGGCGGGAGACGGGTCAGAACCTTTCCCCCAACTCCACCAGGCCAGAACCAGCCCCCTCCCCCAGCCTCTCGTAGACTGGTATATAATATTCATGAGCCTCATGAATACGCAATGTTCTAATTATGGGGCGGGGGTCTCACTCCGCTCTGCCTCCCGCTTTACCACTCCCTAAATTACCCGGAGCAGCGGCAGCCTGGGAAAGAGGGGAAGAGGGGAAGAGGGGACCCCAGATGTGGAGCCAGATGAAGGGGGAGGGGGAACCGGTCGCTGACGGGCGGCCGCAGTCACCGCGGTGCCGGGAGATGGTGGAGGGGGGCGGTGGGTGACCCACAGAGAGGAGCCCAGGAGCCGGGAGCCTGGAGTCGCAGAGACCACTCACCGAGGATCATGCTGGGGACCCAGGCGCCCGGGGTTCCGCGTCGCTCTGTCCCGGGGGCCGTTCTGGCCGGGCTGGGGGTACGGGGGGAGGAGCCGGGGAGGAGCAGAGGCCGGCCGAGGCGGAGCGGGGGCGGGGCCCTCAGCAGGTGAAGACGGGAGGAGGGGACCCGGGCACTCAGGGCTCCGCGAGGGGGCGTCCTGGCCCCTCCCGCTTCCTCCCGCCCTTCTTCTCGCTGCCTGCTGGCCTCCTGGGTTTACGGTGTCACTGCGGCCAGGGCTGGGGGAACAGGACGTCTAGAAGACGGTGTGAGGTGATGGACGAAGCTGGAAACTAGGATGCCTGGGTTCCCGGGAAGGGCTGAGTCTGAGGGCGGGAAGTCTGGTTCTGGGCTGATATGGGGTGGGCAGGGGAGTGGGGGGGGGAGGGGGGCGGGGGTGCCTAAGTACTCTGGGAGGCGATGGGCCTTGGGTTGGGTAGGATACCTAGGTTCCCTCCAGAGTAATGGACTGAGCAGGGGGCAGGGGAAGTGCAGCAGAAATTGTATGGGTCCTCGTTTGTTGTTCTGGCTTTGGAGCAGGATGCCTGGGGGCTGGGCCTCTGAGGTGAAATGGGATGTTGAAGATGGATCCCAGGTTGAGTTCTGGCTGGGGTCTGAATGCCTGGGTCCTTAGGGAAGGTCTCAGCGAGGAGATTGCAATCAATGGACCTGAGGAGATGGAAATAGAAGCTTGTAACCGAGATCGTTAGGGCAACTGGAAGATGACAGAAAATTCAGAACTGAGGCACCTTGTAGAGATGACCTGGATTAGGGTGGGGTGGCGTCAGGGAGCATCTATCCAGGGCTAAATCCGCGGCATTCCCCACTAAGGCGAGCTTCGATCGAGGAGGACTGGTTGGGGGGCATTTCGTGAGGTGGAGGGGAAGATGGAGGGTAGGACAAAATGTATGAGCAGGGGAGAATGTCAGGAGGGAGAGGAAGTACAGGCCACTTGGAGGTATTCTTTTCTTCTTTTTTCTTTTTTCTTCTTTTTTGAGACCCAAGTCTTGCTCTGTTGCCAGGCTGGAGTGCAGTGGCACGATCTCAGCTCACTGCAACCTCTGCCTCCCGGGTTCAAGCATTCTCCTGCCTCAGCCTCCCGAGTAGCTGGGATTACAGGTGCCCGCCACCACGCCTGGCTAATTTTTGTAGTTTTAGTAGAGACAGGATTTCACTATGTTGGCCAGGCTGGTCTCGAACGCCTGACCTCAGGTGATCCGCCTGCCTCGCCCTCTCAAAGTGCTGGGATTACTGGCGTAAGCCACTGCACGCAGCCCACTCAGAGGTATTCTTAAGGGACCCTACTACAAGGTAGGAGTCTGGGAGAATGCAGATGTCTGGGGGAGATGGAGGCTGGACCTGTCTGTACTTGTCTCAAGAGGGAGGGTGGCAGCCAGATTTCCCAGAATGCCACACAGCCAGCTTCAGGCCAACCCCAATCAGAGGAAAAGTGGGTGGGAACTGGAACGTTTGAGGTTTAGGGAGGTAGAAGCTGAGGGGAAGAAGTCGGTGAAAGGGTGGTGGGACTGAAGTTTCGGAATGGTTTAGGAAGGGGAAAGAGACTGACATTCCTGGGTTCTGGAGGGAAATTGGGACTGGATGGTCAATTAAGGTGCAGGAAGTTTGAGTTTCTGTTTCTGGGTCCCAGCAATCTCTTGCCCTCACCCCAGTAATCTGGTTTGAAGAAAAGACCTGTTTCTGTACCTGCCAAGACACTCCAGCTCAAGGGAGAGAATGCTGGGAGTGCCAATGCCTTAGTCTCATTCTGATTCAGTGGGGCAGAGATCTCAGGGGATTGGCCTTGCTGCCCAAGTCTGGCCTTGGGAGAGGATACGGGGTTTCTGGGTCCATCAGAGGAGGTCCTCCTGCTCTGGGTCTGACCTACCACCATGCTGGTCAACTCCAGTATGAAAAACCCTTGCTTCTCCTTAGACCCTGCACCTCCTTTCCTCTTCCCATTCTTTCTCCTCCTGGGTGGACTCAGAGACTAAACAAGAGCCATCATCAGGCATGGTCGATTGGTTTTAGAGACCCCTTTGCGCTCAGCTGTTGTCCACCCTGCCACACTGCCCCAGGGACTCTGGGTTAGGAAGATCTCAGAAGAGGGGTTGCTTAAGCTTACCAAGGGGAAGCAGCTGGCTAGAGGACGGGGTGACCTTGCAGGCAGCTGGGGTGGGGGGAAGGTGTGTGGGGTGAATTCATTATTGATGAGCCCTGCACCCCGGGCTACTAATGAGCCCAGGCCGGCTGCTCTAATTGATGTCAAGAAACTTGAGACCCCCAGATCAGCTTCCCGCCTGCCAGCTGCCTCTCCTGAGCCCCCTCCCCCTCCCTGCACCCCCAGCTGCTCTGTTCACTTCCTAAGGCCTCCTTTCCTTCTCCTTTTCATCTCCACCAACACAGACAAGGATAGGGCTCAGGCCTTCTAGCCCCCCTACACTTAAATTCGTCTGGATTATTCAAGTCTCAAGGTGGGAGCCACACTTCCTTCGGAGGGTTGGGAGATTTGGGAGAAGAAACTTAGACCAGGAGTCTGAGAATTAGAGCTCAGGGAAAGAGAGGCTCATACTAGATTACATCTGTGGCATTTCTGAGCTCAAGGAATTTCTTCCTTATATTGTGCATCCACGGGTAAGAACTTGTCACTCTCTCAAAAGTACAGGCCCTACACAGTGACACACCCATGACACCAGCCCAATTTTCACAGCCCACTTCCCTTCCTTATTTCCTCCTCACAACAGTGGAAGACATTTTAGGTCTGGCCCCTGGAGTTTGGCTGCTTCTACCCCCACCTCTCTCCCAAGAAGGGGACTCCTCTTAATGTATCAGGTATGGGATTTCCTCCCTCTAGAATTTCTGGTGCCTTGTTATGCCACGGCTGCCATTCTTAGAAATGCTAGGGGGTTCTTTGTCTCATCCTGTCTCTTCTACCCCATCAGCCCCTTTTCATTTGTGGGTTCTGTGAAGACATTCCTGACTCAGAGCATTCTAAGAAGTCACAGACTGGAGTGTGGTCCAGGGTTGGTCTCCCAGGAGGGATATTTTTAGGTGATGCAGGCCCTGCTAGGCAGAAGCCTGAGTTAATGAGAATAGTCCTGGTGATGGGGGAAGAGGGTGAGGTGGACCTCATACCCTACCTTCCCAAATTTCCCATAAATTTGTGGCTGTGCTGCCCTCTGGTGGCTGAATTTTAGTCTATCCTGACAGGGACATCTTTGTCTCCAACAACCGCAATTGCTCTCCCTCTTGCTGCCGGTTAGGACAGGCCTTGAGGAGAAAAGAGAACCCTGAGGGTCCCTCACTTTGCGAGATTTATCTTCAAAGATCTGAACCCTGTGGCATGTTGGTTAAGAATTCGGGCTTTCCCAGCCAGATAAGGCTGAGTTTCACTCTGTTCTGCCACTCACTGTGTGACTTTGCACAAGTTACGTAACCTCTCTGGGCCTCAGTTTCTCTTTGTGTAAATGGGATAAGTAGTACCAACCTCACAGAACTCTGTGAGAAATTAAATGTGATAATGTATGCAAACTAACACCCCCTACCAGCACACAGTAGCAATGAAAACAAAGCAATA
The DNA here is from genome assembly GCF_028858775.2 of Pan troglodytes. Lineage (NCBI taxonomy): Eukaryota > Metazoa > Chordata > Mammalia > Primates > Hominidae > Pan > Pan troglodytes. Next base: position 41,458,123 of record NC_072408.2, on the reverse strand, counting down.
CAAAAACCTAACTGGGCTTTCTTCTAATTTAGTTCCGTGGCTTTTTCCTCTCAACTCATTTCATTATTCTGATTTAGGGAAGCCTGGTAAATTTTCTGAACCATCCTCCCCCACCTCCACCTTGGACCTCCCCCTTTGCATTCTGCTCTAATCCTCAAACCCAAAGAGAAGAGGTTCCTTTCCCTTCTCCCTTGGGAGTGTTGGGGACCAGGTCTGATGGGGGATGAGGGAGGGGCAGAGGAGTCAAGCCCTGCTTTCTCTCCTTCCATCACCTCTTTCACCTAAGAAGGGAACCTAGAACTAGTTTCACAGTTTCTGGGGGGTCATACTTCTGGCTCCTAGTGGAAAGAAGCCATGAGAGAAATAGGCATCTGCTTTCCACCAAGTCGCTTGGTTCCAGGATGGGTTTGGAAAGAGTAACATGAGATCACAGATTCTAGTTCTGGTCAGTGGGGGCACTGGGTCAGATTTATTGCACTTGCAACAGAGTTTAAATAAGTCCTGGGTGTCTGGTGCCAAGGTGAGGGAAGGGTTGGGCAGAGAGAGGAGGGGCAGCATCAGTGCAGCTGGCAGGCAGAACCCAAATTCTGCAGGCCCAGGACAGTGGGCTCCCCTTTCTCTGGGGAACAGGGAGGGCCTGTGTCTGGCCAGGCTGAGGTTCCAGATCTGTTGCCATCATGGCCCCTTCAGGGTCCTGGGAAATTCCTGGCTTCTCCTAAATCAGGGTGAACTGGGCCTCCAGGATCAGGTCTGGAGCAGGCCCAAATATAGTCCTGGATCTGCCTGGATTAGGTGCCAATGTCTGAGTCTGGGTTCCAGATCAACTCCAGACCCCAGGCTGGATCTGGCCCCATTTGAGTTCTGATTCCCCTTGGAGCTGGGCTCTGGGCCAGCATCTATCCTTGTGTGGCATCTGTCCTGAGCTGGTCCTGGGGCACCATCCATAGTTAGTGTTCTTTGTTGGCCCACCAGGGTGGGGCTGTCCAGAGCTGCCAGGTCTTAACTCCCCAAGTTCCAGGTTCTTAGCTGGGGGCTTCTTTTGGATCTCTGGCAAGGCTGAGGACAGATCTTTGCAGGTTGGAGCTGGACAGGAAGTCCTTGTGGCATGTCTGGCCCAAAGAACTGTGAATGGATTTCCTAGTTATCTTTCCAAGTTGTTTCAGGAAACTCTCCAAAATGCAAAGGCTTCAGGGAGGCTGGGGCCTCTGTCCCTGGATCTGAGTTCCCCCATCCATGAAGAGGGTATGTGTAAACAAGGGTCCTTCACAGTGCATGGGGGGGAGGGATCCCCAGCTCCTCACCCCCCTGGCTCTGGCCCTTCAAGTATGTCTCTGGGCTGGGGAGAGGAGCTTCTCCCTGGCCGTCAGCACCTTCAAGAAGTACCCAGACCCCTCCTTTTCAGTAGAATGAGGGTGGGGGGACTGGTTCTTCAGGAATGGGAGTCTGAAATTGGGAGGACTCAGGCATCAGAGGTGGCTGGAGGCTTGAGCTGAGCTTTTTCCATGGCGGTGCCATATGGGAGGGAGCGTTTGAAGAATCCGAGCTGATAAAGGGGAAAAGAGGGAGAGTTTAGGTACTATGGCTGCCATTTCTCCACAGCTCTTATTCCAAGAAGTAATAAGGAGGACTCTAGTGCCTCCAACCTCTACATCCTGCAAAAGTGGCCTCTGAATTCAGGCTAGGACTACCCCTCTAAGTTGTGCAATGGACCCAGGAGGACTAAACTTGGGGGTGATTTTGTATGGGGGGTATCTTTTACCAGTGCCTTTAAAATTCCCCAGTTAAGCCAGAAATGGCAGATAGGTTTGAACTCAAATGCCAAGTCTGATTGCTTAGTAGTGGCTGCTTCTGTTTGTTTGTTTGTTTTTGAGACAGGGTCTCACTCTGTTGACCAGCCTGGAGTGCAGTGGCATGATCATGGCTCACTGTAGCCTCAAACTCCTGGGCTCAAGCGATCCTCCCACCTCAGCCTCCAGAGTAGCTGGGACTATAGGCACGCACCACCAAACCTGGCTAATCCTTGTGTTTTTTTTTGTAGAGACAAGGTCCTAGTGTGTTACCCAGGCTGGTCTTGAATTCCTGGGCTCAAGCTGTCTTCCCACCCTGGCCTCCCAAAATGTTGGGATTACAGGTGTGAGCCACCACACCCGGCCATGGCTGCCTCTTGAGAGAGATTCTGAAGCCACTTCTAGGAGATGATCAGTAGCCATTTCTAGGTTAGTGATGGCTGCCATGGATTTTTGGAGAAACTGACAGCACAAATGCCATGTATTTGTCATCTTTGGGTTCCAAGGATTTTGCAAGTATAGGCAAACTTATCATCTTGAGTCAAGAGGACCCTTTCTAAGCTAGGGGCTATAGAATGAAGGGGGGGATCTTATAAGAAGGGTTAGGATGGGATGCATGTAGCCAGGACAGAGGTGGGGGCACATGGCTGGTGAACTGGTCTAGAGGTAGATACTTGGGACTGTGCCAGGTCAAGGGCAGAGCCTGATGAGAGGGTGGCCAAGTCACAAGCAGGATGTGGCTGACCTTGTAGAGGATGTAGATGAGTAGACCTAGGAGCAGGAGGCCAAACAGGATGGCTAGGATGATGATCCACAGTGGGATGCCATAGCTGCCTTCTGCCTTGGTCCATTGCACAGCTGTGGCCACCTGGGGAGCAAGTTGGGTGAAGTCAATGAAAGCTCAGAAGTTCTTTCTACCCTATACTTGGCCCCCACTTGTCATTGGATCTAGACCCACTTCCCACCTCTTATTTTGAACTAACAGCATTCTGAACTTAAAAATTGAAGTTCCTAAAATGTACAATATTGTCTCTTACTTTCGGGCTTTCATATCATATCCATTTTTTTTTTTTTTTTTTTTTTTTTTTTTGAGATGGAGTCTCACTCTGTCACTCAGGCTGGAGTGCAGTGGTGTGATCTCAGCTTACTACAACCTCTGCATCCTGGTCTCAAGCGATCCTCCTGCCTCAGCCTCCCGAGTAGCTGGGACCACAGATATGCGCCACCACATCTGGCTAATTTTTGTATTTTTTGTAGAGACAGGATCTCACTATGTTGCCCAGGTTGATCTTGAACTTCTGAGCTCAAGCAATCCACTTGCCTTGGCCTTCCAAAGTGCTGGGATTACAGGTGTGAGCCACTGCGCTCAGCCTCATATCTGTTATTCACCTCTCCCCAGGATATCCCTTTCCTGAATGGCTAGCCTGGTTAGTTCCTATTTATTCTTCAGGTCTCAGCTTGAACATCACTTCTTCCAGGAAGCCTTCCCTGACCCAGTTAGACTGGGTTCAGGTGTTCCTATTATGTGTTTTCATAAATATCACCACACTTGGAACACTGTGTTGTTCCACGAGACTGTGAACACCAGGAGCAAAGATACCATGTTGATCTTGCTTACCACTCTGTCTCTGGCATCTGCACAGTGCTTGGCACATAGTACATTCTCAACAGTTGTTAACAATACCAAGGCCAGCCCTCACCCAAGTCCCAGCCCTGTTCCAGCACTCTGAGCCCTGTATTCCCTCATCCAGTCCTCTGGCCCTAGACTCACCTGACGCTCCTTTTGGGGCAGCTGCCGAGGCAGGATTCGGTAGGGCATCTTCAGGGCTTTGTACACAGCCTCACACTGCAGGCTAAATGGCTGGTGCTCCCGCTGTGGGTAGGGGAAAGTTGGTTAGCACATCCTCTCTTGGGATCCAGAGGACATAGGGTTCCCCATCGTCTGGCTGGGGTTGTGATCTTTCCCTATTTTGGGCTCATTCTTCCTGAGTCTCTCTCTCTCTCTCTCTCTTTTTTTTTTTTTTTTTTTGAGACTAGGTCTCACTCTGTCCCCCAGGCTGGAGTGCAGTGGTGTGGGCTTAGGTCACTGCAACCTCCACCTCCTGGGCTCAAGCAATCCTCCTGCCTCAGCCTCCCAAGTAGCTGAGACTACAGGCATGTGCCATCATGCCCAGCTAATTTTTGTTTTGTTTTGTTTTTGTAGAAGTGGAGTTTTGCCATGTTGCCCAGGCTGGTCTCAAACTTCTGGGCTCAAGGGATCCGCCAACCTTGGCCTCCCAAAGTGCTGGGATTACTGGTGTGAGCCACTGTGCCTGGCCCGTGAGCTTCTCTTGATGTTCCTTATATGAGATAATAAATGTGTAACTGAATAATTGTAACTTGATAATATATAATTAGATGACTACGTGTTCAATAAAAATTTTTTTTTTTAATTATTAATGTGCTTTGACACCAGGACAGTGCCTAGCCTGCAGTGTGTGCTCAAGAAGTGACTGCTCTTTACTATTCCTACATGTGTTTACCTCTCCACTATGGATTCATCTTCCATCTTACTGTTTTTCTATCATTCTTTGCACACTGGTCTCCCTCCAGCCCTCCCTCCTCTGAATGGGCCAGGAAAGGGAAGCTGCTGCTCCCACTGTGGCCACTAGATGGCGCCAAGGACATACAGCCTGGTCTAGACAAGGGCAAGGAAGGGGAGCTGGAGTGCTGGGTCCCATTCACCAAAGGAGAGGTGGCTACTGCAGTGGAGAAAGGGGTGGGTCAGTCTAAGCAGGCCCAAAGGTCAGGGGTCAGGGCTGAGGTAAGGCTCCCTCACCTGCAAGAAAGTCTTGGCCCAGACTCGGAAATGCAACTGCAGACTTTGGCTCTCTTGTTGGTGCAGGGGCCCGAGCTCACAGCGCAGCCTGAAACACTCAGCCTCCGGGCATTTCTAGGAAGAAAGAAGCTTGAACCTGGTGTTCTGCCCTTGTGATGGCTCTGAGAACCCCAGAGTACTCAACACTTTGGTCCACACCTCATTCCCTGCCTGACTTACCAGGATCTGAGGTCCCGAGGAAGCAGAGCTGCGGCTTGGAGCTTCCCGTTTTTGCTGGTGGTGCAGGGAACCCTCGGGATCCAACTATAAAAGAAAGTGTTGGGCCCCTTTCCCATCTCATTACAGCTTCTAAGTCAGCTTGCACCTGGGTTCCAGAGCAGCTTCAACCTATTCTTTCATCTATCTCTTTATTGATTCATCCAACTGTCCACCTCCTATGCGCAAGGCACTGAGCTCAGGGTTAAAATATGGAAATGAAGAAAACTTGGTTCTTGGAGTTCACACTGGAGGAGATGCTTAAATAAATAATTAGGTCTGTGTTCCTGTTTTTGCACTGGCTGTTCCCTTGGTTTGGAATGCTCATCCCTGAGTCTTATAGACAGGTTCAACCTTATCTTTCAGGCCTCAGTTCAGCTGTGACGTCTTCAAGAGGTTTTTCTATGATCCAATTTAAATAGTGTCCCTACAGCTTATTAACTCTTCACTTCATCACCTTTCAATCCCTGTTAATTTTTCTCCTTCTCTTTTTCTTTTCTATGTCTATCACCCTTCACTAGAATGTAAGTTCCATGAACGTGGAGACCTTGTCAGTTTTGTTTGGTGCAATATTTCCTGGGCCTAACAGTGTTCGGTACAGTCACTTATTTAATTAAATGTTAATGAGTAAATGAACTATAAAACAGGCATTGGGGCCCAGAGGAAAAGGTTTGAAGAAGGCTTCCTAGAGGAGGTGGCACATAACTGGGCCCTAGGGGTATGCCGGGAAACAAAGAAGGGATAGTTCAGGCAGAAAGAAACACAGTGGATGAAAGTCCTTTTTCCTCCAGAGGATTTTGAGGTAACTTTGGGCCTTGTGACCCTCAACCCTAGCTATAGGCACATCCTCATTGCCTCTTGCAGGCCCCCAGCAACCTTCCCCAACCCCTCAGCCTTGGTCCTCTGAATCTGCTCCTCTTCCCCATGCCAGTGTTCAGGATCTCACCTCCAGGCCCTTTGGGTTAATGGGGTGATTGGTGGTGCAGTTGAGTCCCGTAACTCTGGTCACATATAGGAGCTGCTGACCTTCCAGAGCCTGGGGACAGCTGAGTTCCAGCACGCCCTGGCTAATGGAGCTGGGGCCTTGGTTGATGAGCTGAGGAGGGAAGAGCACAATCATCATGAGAAGGAAGGGAATGCTTCTGCCCCCTTGAGACCCTGGATCACCATGGCTCCACTATACCCTGCTGTCAGGCTCCTATCTCAGAGATGAAGCAGGGAAGCAATGGGCAGAGGTGAAATCCTCTCTAGCCAACACTTTTGGAGGGGGCTCCATCTTTCTTTCCAAGCCACTCAATTGGCCTGTCTCTCCTCTGGCTGTTTCTCACAGGACTCTGCCTCATGCCTTTGCATATCACTTACTCCTCCCTCCTCTCTTTCTCTCAGTCCCTCACATGGGTTCCAGACATCTGTCACTCATATTAGCTCCTCCTTTCCCATCATTCATTCTGGCCCTGCCCCTTCCCCTCTTACCTCATAGACATGGTGGACAGCAGGTCCCAGGTCCTCCTCCTTCTGAGGCTGGTCTCGGGGATGCCAGTCGCTTACTGGGAATAGCACTGCCTCAGGCTTGGAGACACTAAGGAGGAGGGTGGTTTAGAGGAGGGTGGAAGGAACCCCATATGCATCCTTCCCTAGAAGTCTGTGTCCCCTCTCAGAAAGACCCCATTCTGCCTGGCACTGACCCGTTCAGGGTGACCTGGGCCTGAGCCTCCACGGAGAGCCGGAAGGAAACCACGTCGCTTTGCGAGTTGTTGAGATTCTTGCTGTGGGATGGAGGCAAGACTGAGGTGCTGGAGTGCAGCCAGTGAGAATGGCGCCCAGCCCTCCCTTCCGTCCCCAGCTCAGCCCCAGCCTAGACACACTCACTCCCTACCTGAGGATCTGGAAGTCAAACTGGATGGTTTTCTTAGTGTCCCGGAGATGAGGGACTGTAAACCGAAGGCCACCCCACAGCTGAGGACAGAAAAAGAGGAAAAGAGGGCAGTTAGACTGTGTATTTCACCCTCCCTCCGCACCTCACAGCTGTGCTCTCGGCTGGCTGGTTACCGCCCTCAGGTCTGCTCTCCCTCTGTCCCATCCTCTTTCATCCCAAACTTACACTGGCTCCTGCCTTCATGGGGTTGCCCAGGTCACACACCAGCAGGCGGCTCTGGTTCACGGCAAAGTAGTCACAGCTCAGGCTGGAGAAGTTCTGGAGATGGGGTGGGCACTGGTCAGGTTTTGGTGTCCCCTCTAGAGGGGTATCCTCCCAAATCCCACTCGAGAGTCTCATCTCACCCCTGGGTGTCTGACGAGTCCTGAGTACTCAGCCTCTGGAGGGGCGGTGACCCGAAGCTCAGCCTCATAGGCGCCACCCTCACCCACATTCTGGGCATGGAAAGTGAGGTTCAGGGCATTCTTGTCACCCAGGTACACATGGTTCTGCTCCCTGGAAGGGACACAGAGGGTAAGGGACATTGGTGAATTAATCCTCAAACCAGGACAAAGGACCATTATAAGAGTAGCAATACGAGGCCGGGTGTGGTGGCTCACACCTGTAATCCCAGCACTTTGGGAGGCTGAGGCGGGTGGATCACGAGGTCAGGAGTTCAAGACAAGCCTGGCCAAGATGGTGAAACCCTGTCTGTACTAAAAAAAATAATAAAAAAATTAGCCGGGCATGGTGGCAGGCACCTGTAATCCCAGCTACTTGGGACGCTGAGGCAGAGAATCGCTTGAACCTGGGAGGCGGAGGTTGCAGTGAGCCGAGATTGCGCCACTGCACTCCAGCCTGGGTGACAAGGGCATGACTCCGTCTCAAAAAAAAAAAAAAAAGAGTAATAATAAAGTAACAATAGACACTGTTTACTGAGTTCTAACTCTATGGCAGGCACTAGGCTAGATTTTCTATGTAGATTATTTCATTTAATCTTTCCAAAAAGTCTGAGAAATAAATGCTACTATTCCCACTATACAGACAAAGGAGTTAAAGCTCAGAGCAGCTCAGCAACTTCCCAAGGCGACACAGCTAGTATGTCCCTAGCTGATTTTTTCAGGTGCCAGGTGCACCTGGAGCTCCCTAGCTTACCGTCAGCCCTACTTACCCAAACACTTCCAGCTGCAGGTCAGGCACACAGATGTTGTCTTCTCCACAGTCCAGCAAGATCTGAGCCTGGGGAGCAGGGCAGCCTTGAGAGGGGAAGTTTAGACCCATTCCTGGGCTGTAGGCTCTTCTCTTTCCATGGCCCTGCCCCCCCAATACCCAGGCCTCTGTCTTCCCAGGTCCCTTCTCCCTGCCCTGTCCTCACCTTGTCCTCTATCCGGCTCTTGCTCTGGTAATGTAGGGCTGGCCTGAGGCCGTGGCTGTCCACTGGGGCTTGGGGGTCCAAGGAGAAGTTGAGAGCGATGTGAATCGGCGAGAGTTTGTCTCGAAATTCTGACTCGTTCTGGGGCCAGAGGAGAGAGTTCACGGAGTGAGGGGACTCTGGAGACTTAGTGGCCCTGCTCCTCAGCCTCTCTCATCTCCCTTTGTCTGCTTAGGGCCCAATTCTGACCATCCTCATTGTTTCAGAGGCCCTGGCAGCCTGCTTCCCAGCTCCTCTGACAGAAGGTCTCCCTTTCTCAGTCCTACAAGAGTCCCAAGCCCTTCACTGGAATCCCCCAATCTTTTTCCCTTCAAGAGGTGCCCTCAGTTCTGTGTGGCCACCCTCCCTGGCCAGTCCACACCCCGCCCTCTGGGCCATACCCTGAGGTAGATCTTCATCTCTCTGCAATCCTCTCGAGCCCCATTCTGGATGAGCAGGGTCTGGGTCAGGGTTGCCTGCCTGGAGGCCAGGAACAGTGCCCGCCGTACCCCTCCCTTCTGCTTCTGCCAGTCCAGCTGAAGTTCCACTGTGAAACCTGAAGCCAGGGACATATAAAGGGAAACTGCTTGTCTTTCCTCATCTTTTCAGAGAGAAGAAATGTCCCCAGGTCCCCAGTCCCTTCATTCTCTGTCCTAGGGCCTGAGAGATCCAGGCAGTCTCCCTCACCAATGGAGTCAGCAACATGTTTTCCAGAAGCATTGAGGCAGAAGCTAAGGTTGATGCTGGAGAAAGACCAAGAAGAAAGCTGGTGAATCCAACTGGAACAGACATCCTATCCTCTACCTATCTCCCAGCCAGACCCAGACTAGGACACCACCATTTTCCCCTTTTTAAGGCAGACTTGGTGCCCCTGCCCACTCCCAGGCTCAGGTCTCTGCAATTTCCTGGGCACCAGCTCACCAGGCCACAGGGTTCCCCTCTAAGCTGCAGCTCCGCTCCTCTGGGTTGAACATGGCGGGGAAGATGGTGAGGGAGGCACTGGCAGACACGATGGGGCGGCCCCTGCCAAGAGTGAATGTGGGGTCAATAGAATTAGGACTCCTCTGTAACCTGGACACAGGAAACTGATGCCCAAGCGCCAGAATGTGTGTCCTCTGCATTGATTTTCCCAACCTCAGCTCTGTTGAGAAATTTCCAGTTCCAGTCCACCCAGGTTGTCCCCTCATCTCCCTTTGGAGCTCATACCTGTATACCACAGCCTTGTCCACACCAAAGGACCCCACAATCAGATCTGTAAGAAGTCAAGAAATCACCTCTTACAGCAAGCCCCAAATCAGGATCCTTTCTTCCTAACCCCTCCTGGTTTCAACGCTCAGGGAGGTTGAAGTGAGAAGACAGCGCCCTCTGTTGGAAGTAGCCAGAACTGCACCCAGGAACTTAAGGGAAGGTGCAGAAGAGAGAGTAGGGGTCAGTGACCAGGGAATTTTAAGGTGAAAAGGGGCCTCAGGCACAACTCACCAGGGTATCCATTGCCATCCAGGTCTCGGCCTCCTCGAAGGGCAGAGCCAAAGAAGTCTGGGGTGTGGCTGGCTGCCCACAGGGGCTGCAGAACCTGGGAAGGCTTAGAGCCCAGCCCTCCTGGGCCCCCAGGAAATACAAACACTACTCCCTGCTGGGTCTCCCCACCAAAGGGAGCCCCGATGGCCACATCTGGAAGACACAGAACACACACTAGTCAGCAGGCCAGGAATCCATGGGCTCAAATCTCTACTACCAGACCCCAGGACCTAGGATCCTATTTTTTCCCATCTGTCAGTCCCTATATTCTAATCTTCAAATCCCAAGACCCAGACAGTGGGATTTTAACCCCTCGGGAAGTCGTGGAGGTCTGGGTATCTTAGCTGACAGATGCCCTCTCCCCAAATCCCTTCTGACTTGGGCCCCTGCCTCCTCTTTCACTCTCTGAGCCCATGGTACTCACCATTGTAGCCATCCTGGTCCAGGTCCCCCAGGGGGGTCAAGGAGCTGCCAAATCGGCCAAACTCATCATGGCCAGTGAGGGTAAGGGTGGGTGTGGGCTCTATGCCGGCTGGGTGCTGCAGGTAGACGTAGACCCTGCCCACCTCCTGAGGCCGCCCGTCAGGGGTCCGATCCATGAGCAGGGGTGCCCCCACCAGCAAGTCATCCAGCCTGAGGGGAAGGGCAAACCCAGGCATCTCGATACCCTGTCTTGCCATCCCACCCCAATCCTAGTGCTAGAAATCCTGGACACTCCGAATTCCATCACATCAGAAGACTTGAGGTCTCTGATCATCAGCTCTCAGCTCTTTCCTTGTCCCTGAGCAAGGGGAATGCAGGTATGAGCGAGGGTCTAGAGAAAAAGCCCTGGAGAAACTCTCCTTGCATTTTCTGTCCCATTCCCACTCTTCCCTCTTGGATCTGGGAGGGTATCACAGTGCGCTCATTTCCCACCACTCACCCGTCCCCATTGATGTCTGTGGCGGCCACTGCATAGCCAAAGTAGGAGGCCATCTGGGGAGGACAAAGGGGCAGCACTGGGTCAGAACTAGAAGGTTCAATCCACAGGATCAAGAGGGGCTGGGAAGTTGGGCTGACATTATTAGGTCAGGGCTGGGGCTTCGTTGACAGAGGCCAAGCTGGGGTGGGGTTGAGGGGTATCCTTACCTGTTCCCCTGAGAAGTTGTAGAGGGATCGAATGTCTGAGCCATTAAGGATGGTGACCTGGGAGATGAAGAGATAGGCCCATTGGTCCTGGACTCCCAGAATATCCCGTGGTTAAAGAACAGATGTGTACAGGACACCCAGGGGCAGGCATTCCTTAGAGACGCAGACCACTGTCCCTAGCTCCCTCTTCAGCTTTGCCCTCATGTTCCCACTTCTATGCCAGGTAGTTCCACCCTGTCTGCTTCACTATTTTTCTCCCTATCAATCACCAACCACTGACAGATTTTGTATTTATCTGTTCGTTGTCCCTCTCTACCCACTAGAATGTAAGATCAATAGGGGCAGGAACTTGATTTTGTTCTTTGCTTTCTCCTCAGAACCTAAAGTCATGCTTGGTGAGTAGTAGGCACTCAATAATAATTATGACTGAATGTGTGCTGGTGCCTCAAACCCATCACGTTCAAAACCTAAGTCATCCTCATCCTCCAGTCCCCCGAACCACAAACACCATTTCTCCCCTATATTCCCTTAGTGACTGGCCCCACCAGGCCTCTTGAATCCTGGTGTGAGCCCTTTCCCAGGACTGCTGGACAGATGTCTTGACAATGTCCCTGCCTCCAGCTCTCCCAGCAGATCTAGGAGGCTACCTCTGGCTTGGAAATCCAGTGGCCCCCTGCAGTCACTGCCCAAAGTCTCAACTTCTTGGCTGGTCCTTCAAAGCTCTGGAGAATTTGGCCCTAACCTATCTGTTTTTGCTCAATCTTTCCATATTCTACTCATCCTCAATCAGCTCATGAGTCTGCTAAGCTGGGCTGAAATTGTTTCCTTTTCTTCCACCTCATTCATGCTCCTGCACAGGATGCCCTCCTGCCTCATCTCTGCTGAACCTTCATAGAACCTTCTCTCATCTGTCCTCTTCCTTTTTAAAAATTTAAAATTTTTATTTCCTGACTCCCCAAACTTGTTTCCATCCTTTTCCTAGAAAGGAGATTATTCTTTCCCCTAAACTGCTATGTCACTGTATCCACTTTGCTGAAGTTTACCAAAATGCAGAAAGAATGCTGATTTTGGATTAAGAGAGACCTGATTTTAAACCTACTTACTAACTGGGTGATCTTAAGCAACTTACTTGGTCTCTTAGAACCTCAGTGTTCTCATATGCAAAATACAGATGATAATATCTACTCCATAGGCTTGTTGTGAAGAATAGAAATCATGAATAGATAGTGCCTGATGCACTGAGTAGAGAATGAATAGTTGCTCCACTTTAGATCATAATTGTATGTGTGTCTTATATAACATACTTGATTAGAAGCATCTTATAAGATGGGGTATGATATCTTATTCATCTTATCTCTTACCTTGCCTTAATAAATGTTGTTAATTGAATGAAATCCAATGGCACTCTTATCTGTATCTTTTAAAAAGCACTTGTCCTGGTCTAATAATAACATCTGCCAGTTGTACATTGCCTAACAATTCACTGAGTACTTTCACATGCATTTTCTCATTTCATCCTTGCCAGAGCCTCGTGAGGTCAGAACGATTGTTATCCCAGTATACAGAGAAGAAGAAGGCTCAGAGAGGTTCAGCAGGAAGCAGAGTATGAATAAAGAGCAGAATGATTCTGCCAGAGTAAGTGCCAGAACTTGAATGCCAGTCTGCCTCCAGAGCCCATGTTCTGATCCACCTTTTTGAGCCCTTGCAAACTGCCATGCACGGTTCTTTGTGATTAGGCAGGGGGGGAGAGGAAGTGAGGGGTCAGGCTGGGTCTTACATAGCCATAAGTGAGGTTCCCTTTGGGCACACCAGCAACAAAGTCTGCAAAGAGAAGAGAAAGTTGTGACCTAAGGGTGGGGAAAGGGAAGCAGATAATGGTAAGTGGCCAAGTTCATGGGCTCTCTGGCCCTGAGCCTCTAACCATCCCCCTCCCTTGGCCCCAGCCTGGGGACACACTCACCTTCTGTGTCATCACCACTGAATTCACCCACAGCCACAGAGTATCCTGGGGGACAGGGTGGGTGGATGTTAGGATTCCTGCTTTGAGGACCCCTCTGCTCTGGCCTATCCACCAATTCCTTCCCCACCCCTACTGGGCCTTCATAGTCAGCAGGCACATGACAAGTATGGCAGGGGTGCTGGGGATGCCTGAGTAGGAGAGGGGAGGCGAGGGGGTGAGTGGGGACAGGAGCACTTGAGGTTCTCCCTCTGCCATCCCTTCCCCACTTGCTTGCTCACCTAGGTAGCTGTCATCATAGATGGAACTGGCCTGGCGAGTCTGCAGCTGCCCCTGAACCAGGTTGATCAGGTACTCGGGGTAATAAGATTCTGCAATCTGCTCCTGAGTGGCAGACAGGATCTGGCCTGGAGAGAGGATGAAGAGGGAGTAGATGGAGAGGAAGTGGCAGAGGGGGCTTGGGACTCTGGGGGCTGACTGGGTAGTATTTCAGAAGTCTGGTTCAAGAAAGGGAAGCATGGGGAGGGTGGTGGCATGTAAGCTTCAGGAAAGGAAGAGGAGAATTGGGAGTAGGGTGGGAGGCTATGTGCCAGGGGACTTAAAGAATGGCAGAAACAGGCAGGGCGCGGCGGCTCATGCCTATAATCCCAGCACTTTGAGAGGCCAAGAGGGGTGGATCACGAGGTCAGGAGTCCAAGACCAGCCTGGCCAAGATGGTGAAACCCCTTCTCTACTAAAATTACAAAAATTAGCCAGGCGCAGTGGCAGGCGCCTGTAATCCCAGCTACTTGGGAGGCTGAGGCAGGAGAATCACTTGAACCTGGGCAGCAGAGGTTGCGCCACTGCACTCCAGCCTGGGTGACAGAGTGAGACTTCGTCTCAAAAAAAAAAAAAAAAAAAAAAAGAGAATGGCAGAGACAGGACTTACCTTGCCAGAAATAGCTTCCTGGTCCACCTAAAACCACACGGCCAGTCTGTGGGTGAAAGGAGGGGAGTCCAACATCTGGTCCCAATCCCCCCATGTCCACCACCCACGGCCCCTTCTCTCCCAGACCACTCTCTCACCTTGGTGAACTCAGCACTGAAGCCTCCTTGGCAGTAACCCTGTCCTGCTGCCCAGCTGAAATCTGTGAGGGGAGAAGGTGGTGAAAATGAGCCCTGCACAGATGGGTCATCCAGGAAAGAAGAGAGGGCATAGGGAAGGAGGTGGGAGAGAGAACCAGAGAAAGGGCCTTCCTGGACCAGACAGTAAGCATAAAGGCTAACGAACTGGGTTAGCCTTTATCTTAAGCAACCTAGAACCTCATGGGGGCACATGGTAGGTGCGAGTCAACCCTAAGTATGTGAGACACTTCAAGTATATGAGAAGGCAGACATGGGGCACAGACCCCCTCTTGCCCCTACCTGAGCGGCAGGGTGCATACTCCAGAATTCGGGTGAAGTTATCTGTGGAGAGGTAGCAGGTGCCCACGGGGTCGCTCAGTGGCTCCTTCTCTGTGCGCCAGCTGTACAGTGGAGCGCATGCCTGGGAGGGCCCAGGAGGAGGGGCCTTCAGATTCAGTCCAATAAGGCCCTTCCTCCCTCCCTCCAGGCCCGGCCTTACCCAACCACTGCCCATCCCCTGGCCACCACACCACTGAGCTTGCTGGCCCCTCACCAAGATGGAGGAGCCATGGGCTCGAACTGTTGCCCCGAACCACTGCAAGGACTTGTACTCCACAGGCTCCTCTCCCTCTGAGCTGGACAGTGAGGACTCCAGGAGCCGAGAGCCTTGTGGAAGTGAGAAGGGGGAGTCTTACTGAGCCATGGACATTTGAGCTCTAGGACAGCCCCTACCCTCAGCCTGGGGATACCCAACAAACGCTTCCAAGCCCTGAGACTCCATGACTCAGTGGGAGTGTGGAATTGGTAAGGAGCTTAATTCTGCTTTGTGTAGTCTGTTTGTGTAGCCTGACTTATCTCTCCACTACACACATACACATACACACACACACATACATACACACGCACGCACACGCACACAGAACCTGGGCTTTCTTTTTTTTTTGAGATGGAGTCTCACTCTGTCACCCAGGCTGGAGTGCAGTAGCGTGATCTCGGCTCAGTGCAACCTCCGCCTCCCTGGTTCAAGGGATTCTCCTGCCTCAGCCTCCTCAGTAGCTGGGATTACAGGTGCGCGCCACCACGCCTGGCTAATTTTTGTATTTTTAGTAGAGATGGGGTTTCATCATGTTGGTCAGGCTGATCTCGAACTCCTGACCTCATGATCTGCCCGCCTCAGCCTCCCAAAGTGCTGGGATTACAAGCGTGAGCCACTGCGCCCGCCTAGAACCTGGGCTTTCTAGAGTTGCCTCCCCAAGGTTCCTGCTTTCTCACCCAACTGAGACAAGGATGCCTGCTGTGGAGTAGGGGCAGGAGGATGGTGGGGAACAGTGGCTATTTCCCAAGAGAGTAACCCTTTGGCTGCACTTCTTTGTCTATACTTGGACTGTGTCTCTAACACCATCTTGTTCCACCTCCTTTTTTTTTTTTTTTTTTTTGAGATAGGGTCTCACTCTGTTGCCCAGGCTGGAGTGCAGTGGCGTGATTATGGCTCACTGCAACCTTGACCTCCTGGGTGCAAGTGATCCTCCCACATCAGCCCCCCAAGTGGGTGGAAACTATACCCAACTAATTTTTGTGTTTTTTGTACATATGGGGTTTTGCCATGTTGACCAGGTTTATTTTAATTTTTTTTTTTTTTTTTTAAACAGGGTCTTGCTCTGTCACTCAGGCTACAGGGCAGTGGGGCAAGTAGCACTCATTGCAGCCTTGGCTGCAGTGACGGAGAATCACTCAAGTGATTCTCCCACCTCAACCTCCCGAGTAGCTGGGACTACAAGTGCTCACCACTATGCCTGGCTAATTTTTTTTTTTTCTTTCTTGAGACAGAGTCTTTCTCTGTAGCCCATGCTGGAGTGCAGTGACATGATTTCAGCTCACTGCAATCTCTGCCTCCTGAGTTCAAGCAATTCTTGTGCCTCAGCTTCCCAAGTAGCTGGGATTACAGGCAAGTGCCACCATGCCCAGCTAATTTTTGTATTTTCAGTAGAGACGGGGTTTTGCCATGATGGCCAGTCTGGTCTCAAACTCCTGGCCTCAGGTGATCCACCTGCCTTGGCCTCCCAAAGTGCTGGGATTACAAGCATGAGCCACCGCACCCAGCTCTGTCTAATGTTTTTGGTAGAGACAGGGTCTCACTATGTTGGCCAGGATGGTCTTGAACTCCTGGGACCAAGTGATCCTCCTGCCTCGGCCTCCCAAAGTGCTGGGATTACAGGCACATGCCACCGTGCCCAGCCTGTCCAGTTTTTATTTCTGGAGACAGATGGCCCTAGTTCATATCCTCGCTCCAATGTTTGCTAGCGGTATAACCTTGGATAAGCTACTTACCCTCTGTCTCCTCACTTAGAAAATGGGGATAATAATACCTTATACAGTTGTTGAAAGGATTAAGTGAACTAATATATGTGAAGTGTTCACAACTGGGCCTGGCACAGAGCAACTGATAGCTGTTAGTCTCCATCTTCCTCCCATCCATCTGTGTCTACTCAGACCTTGAGCTCCTTGAGGGCAGTGGCTTAGTCATCTTTCAATCCCTGCAGCACCAGCACAGTGCCTGTCATGCACTGTCACTTAGTCAGTACTTAGTTAAAGGAACCGAATAGTTTGTGCAACATTCCCTGTCTTTGTCTGTGTTACGGCCCTGGCCTCCCAGAATTGTGGGTGATTCAGGGGAAATGAGAGCCACATGTTTCTGAATCATGCCCGTCCTCCTTGGGCTGGGCTGGATGGGAGAGTGGAGTGAGTGCCATGGGGATCCACTGTAAGCAGTTGGAGCACCAGAGCTGGTGCTGAGAGGTCACGTGGCCGGGGTTCCAGCAGGCTCCACCCCTCGCCCCAGGCCCCACCCAGGCCTTGCCCCCAGGCTGCAGTCCCACCCCCCAGTCCCTCCCTGAATTTCACTGGCCTACCTTTGCTGTCAAATTCAATGGGGGTGCACTGTGTGGGGCTGGCACCCCAAGGACAGAGGTAGACAGCACCACCCTGCAGCACTCCTGGCTGGCTGGTATTAGCCTTGGGTGCTCCCACCAGCACACTGACCCTGTGGGGGGGAAAAGCGAGGCAGTTGAGGATGGCTCCTAGCTTTTCATTGGTGTCTGGAGGCAGGAAGGACCCAGGCCTCTAGGCTGGGGCTGGCTGGGGGTGGAGTAGATGCCCCCTGTGTTGTATTTATATCTCAGAAGATGCCACAGATGCCAGAGGCACAGGCTGGAGTCAGGCGGTCCCCATGTGCCGCTGTCACTAACACAACCCTCCCCTCCTCCCGCCATTCTCTGTCCTCTCCTACCTTATCCTGTTCATAAAGAGAGGAGGAACCACAGTCAATTTCTAGAAGGGGAAGAGGGGCCAGAGCCTGTACCCCTGGCTTCTCCCTCTCCTCTATGTACCTGCTGAGATTAGATGTATAGCTTCTGGAGCCCCAAGGTCCTGTGGAGCCTCAGGGTCTCTCATCTAGCCTATATACTCTCCTCCCAAGCCAAATCCCCTCCCTGGGCCAAGACCCAGGCATCCGGCTGCCCAGCCACCCAGCCTTGGGGCGTGTAGGAGGAAAATGTGAGTCTTGGAAATCAGGCAGCAGGAGTGGAGAGAGGAGCTGGAGGACAGTGAAAACAGATTGTTCCACTGGGCCTGGGCCTGCCCTCACCCCGGCCCTGGTGTGGACCTCCCCTTCCTGGCTGGGTCTGTGTTTCAGCCCTTGAACCCCTTTCCCATAGACCACCCCCAGCTGACTGAATTCAGAGTCTGCTCTACCGGGGTCCTAGTTCTGGACACAGTGCTTCTGTTCCCCCTGATATGAGGAGAAGTTTGCCCTGTGTAATGGGGTGGTCATAGCTAAGGGCCTGGGCAGTCCTCCTGCCGTCAGCTCTGCCTCATTCATCCCTAGGTCTCTTGCCTCCAAGACCTCCACACAGCTCTTGGCTCTCTTGGTTTCCCCTAAGGGTCTCCTGCCAGGACTTGTATCTGGCAGCCTGGGCAACTCGACCCAGCCTCTGGACCAGTGCTCCTGCCAGCCTTGGCCTCTGCTCTGCTCTGTGTCTGCCTCTGGCACTGCTTCTCAATCTCTCTGTCCCTCTGCCCCTATGACTGCTTGCTCTCTTGGTTTTGGCTTTTGAATCCTATATCTCTACCTCAGATTTTACATTTCTCCATCTCTATTGGTTTCTGTTCACTTTCAGCTTTCAACCCGTCCAATACCTACCCTTTCCCTGATATTTGAATACCTTCCTCAGCTTTCTCACTAGGCAAGAAGGCCCAAAGTGAAGGATTATGGTAGAGGTCACAAGAGCTGGGGGTATTTTCCAAGAAGACCAGGTATACTGAGGCGGGGAGGAGTGGCCCAGGAGGTAAAGGGGATGGAAGCAGCAGAGAGGACAGGTCCGAGGGGACGGAAGAGGAGAGTGAGGAGGGGTCTGTGAGGGCCAGTGGTGAGAATGGAGGGGAGAGAAGGCAGGGTCCAGAGGAATAGGAGATGGGTAGGCTGAAGAGGGAGAGCTCTTGAAGTTAGGAGGGGTGGGGAGGGGAGGTGCCAGTCTCCGTTACTCTGGGGACAGGAAATGTTTACTGCCTGTGGCTTCCTGTCTGTTTCCAACCTCTCACTTCTCCGTTTGTCTCCCACACCCCCACCTCCCTGCCAGGCCCCACCCTTCTCACTTAGGCATGACATCCACTTGTGGGGTCTGGCTGCACCGCCCTAGGGCTGGGTGATGTGAGAGAAGGAGACCCCTCTCTCAGCAGGGGCAGCCCCCAGAGAACTTGGTTGCTGCCTTCAGGCTCTAGAAAGCAGAAAGGGCCACCAACCTGAACTAGACCAGAACAGCAGAGGTACAGGAAGCAGTGAAAGGAGCACTGGACCAGGAGCCAAGAGTTCTGGTTCAGGCACTAACTGTGGACTTGGGCAATACCCTCTCCCTCTTCCTCTGGGTGAAGAAGAGGTTCTCTCAAAGTTTCCTGGAGCACAGGGCTAAGGCCAAGGGACCCTATTCCTGCTGCCAATTTCTCCAACACCCACTGCTCTTGGAGAGGAGCTGAGCCTGACACTCCTGGGGTGGCCTGAGGAAGTAGCCTGGAGTTTAGCAGGGTTGCAAGACAGAGCATTTACAAAGCTTGTAAAGCCCACAAGCCAGGGGCATATCCATTCCGGCTGTGCGATGGTTCAGGATACCTGGCATGCAGGCAAGTGACACAGACCCAGCCTCCTTTCCTCCCGGCACACTACCCATGGCTTATTCCTGGACAGGCAGTGGCCCTTCCATCCCAGCAACCTTAAGTCAATCCAATAAATAGTGCCTCCCCTGCCAACATGCCAAGTGAGGTGACTGGTGCCATGGATGGCATGCAAGCTAGTTTGTCCTTATTTTCCCACATCTTTTTCCTGCTTCCTAAATCCTGCAGCAGTTGGGCACTTTTAGGGGTCTAAGAAGGTAACAATGGAGGGTCCGTGTGCTATTTTCAATATTTCAGAAAGCCTAACGGAAATCATGCATTTACCAGATAAGGTGGCCTAGGCTAATTAAAACCTCAAGTGTATTTGCTTTTGGCTGGAATTATATCAACTTATGTGGGAACCTGGTTATCTCATGCTGGTCAGAAACTCTGATTGGCAGCTATAGATGTTTTTGGTTAATAAAAAATGAGAAAAGCGCCAGGTGCGGTGGCTCACGCCTGTAATCCCAGCACTTTGGGAGGCCGAGACGGGCAGATCACGAGGTCAGGAGATCGAGACCATCCTGGCTAACATGGTGAAACTCCGTCTCTACTAAAAATACAAAAAAATTATCCGGGCGTGGTGGCGGGCGCTTGTAGTCCCACCTACTAGGGAGGCTGAGGCAGGAGAATGGCATGAACCTGGGAGGCGGAGCTTGCTGGGAGGCGGAGCTTGCAGGGAGCCGAGATCACGCCACTACACTCCAGTCCAGGGATAGAGCGAGACTCCTTCTCAACAACAACAACAACAACAACAACAACAACAACAACAACGGCCAGGCGTGGTGGCACACGCTTGTAATCCCAGCACTTTGGGAGGCTGAGACAGGCAGATCACCTGAGGTCGGGAGTTTGAGACCAGCTTGACCAACATGGCAAAACCCCGTCTCTACTAAAAATACAAAATTAGCTGGGCGTGGTGGCACATGCCTGTAATTCCAGCTACTCAGGAGGCTGAGGCAGGAGAATCGCTTGAACCAGGGAGGTGGGGGTTGCGGTGAGCCGAGATTGCGCCATTGCATCCCAGACTGGGCAACAAGAGGGAAACTCCATCTCAAAAAAATAAAAAATAAAAATAAAAAGAATGAGAAAAGGAATTCATTATTTCTTACTAAATGCAGGTTGGCAGGTACACTTTTCTGAAATAGAGTCTGAGAGAAGAAATAACTGCCAGAATTTATTCTGAAGCCTCAGAAATGGAAGGGTTGGTCCTTGGAGACACAGACTACCACAGCTAGAAGGCACTGTAGAGAGCATCCACTGGTTTTAAGACTTCACTGTAGGTGCCTGAGGCCACATGGCATAAAGGCAGACTGGCCTCGTTCTGACACTCCTTAAGAAAAAGTTCAAAGCTGCTCACCTCGTCCCATGTTCTCATTCTGCAGATGGGAAAACTATCTCAGAGGAGTTAAGTAATGTGCTTAGGTCACTCATAATCCCTCCCAGAATATGAAGCAGAAATCAGGAATCCTGATTTCTACCACAGCATTCTAGTCTACCCCATTGCCAACTTATTCCCTCCTCTCATATCTGCTATCTCCCCAGCTTTTGATTAACCAAGTCCCAGTTCAATACTGGGTTACTGTTTGACTCTGTTGGCCTGACAAGGTCAGGGGTGGAGAGCAGCAAGTGGACCAGCGCCCAGCTCCTACAGGTCCTACAGCAGCATGGGCCAGGCCAGAGGAGGACACCTGGTTTGGGGTCCCCCATTGCATTCACAAGGGATATGTATGATTGGCTGGGGAAGAACAGCTGTCTCCACTTGTGGCAGTTGCAGAAGGGAACAAGGAGCTGAGCTGAGACTGGCCTGCCTCTCAGGCTTTCAAGTGTCCTGGGCCAAGTCACTGCCTCTCTTCAAGCTTTGGATTCTCTGGCATAAAATGATGGATTTCCCTTGAATGTTTCCTAAACTAACTTCTGGTTCAAAATTTCTATGACTCCTGAAGCCTCAGTTGTTTTTATTTTTTGTTTGTTTGTTGTTGTTTTTTTGAGATGGAGTCTCACTCTGTCGCCCAGTCTGGAGTCGCTCAGTACAAATGTGATCTCAGCTCACTGCAATCTCTGCCTCCCAGGTTCAAGCGATTCTCCTGCCTCAGTTTCCCGAGCAGCTGGGATTACAGGTGCGTGCCAGCACGCTCGGCTAATTTTTTTATTTTTAGTACAGATGGGGTTTCACCATGTTGGCCAGGCTGGTCTCGAACTCCTGACCTCAGGTGATCCACCCACCTCCGCCTCCCAAAGTGCTGGCATTACAGGCGTGAGCCACTGCACCTGGCCAGCCTCAGTTTTTGTATATCTAAAAATGGGGCAATAATGCTTCCTTTGCTTTAACACAAGGATTTTTGTTACAATCCAATGGAAAAATCGATATGAAAGTGCTAAAGGAATATGACAGACTATTGTTACTATCACTAGTATAAGCAAATACTCAAAGCAAGTAAGAAATGGGGGAGAACTTAAAGAACTAGGCGGTAGCCAGGAAGGAGAGAACCAGAAACAGAAACAGCTACCCCATAAAAACCATGCTGCCCATGTATTGATCACTCTCTGTGGACCAGGTTCCTTTTGTATATGTTTTCTCATTTAGTCCTCAGAACTCCGTTAGTCAGGTGTCTGATTTTCATGGGAAGACCAGGCTCCAAGAGCTTAAATACCTCTCCCTAGGTACTGGGGTACCACACAAAAAACTAGTAAGTAGTGGGGACTCACATCTACCTCTGTCTGACTGAAAGCTTTGCCCTTTCCTACCATCTAACTGCTTTGGTGCTCGCCCTGTCCTTTAATACTATTTTGGTGTTCACCACAAGAGGTGATGCAGGAAGAACAAGAACACTGAGGCTCTCCCTCTTTGGCAATGGCCGTAGGTGAGGGGCTGTGTTTGTCTTGTGTTGTGGGAAAGGGGGTGAAGGCCTAGCTGTGGTGGGAGGAGGTCACTGGGGAGGTAGAATGTTACTCTAAGAGGGTATTGTAAATAGGAAATGAGAGGGAAGGAGTGCAAGCTGGACACCTGGGTTCTCTTGGGAGGGGAGATGAGCAGAAGGGGAGGGGGAAGGGATGAGAGAGCTAGGTCCTGTTTTAGAAGAGGACTTTAGGGACTATAGGATCAGGCCAGGGGCCAGACAGACACCTAGGGGACCAGGAATGTGTGAAGTCCAGATGTTTTAGAGGAGTGTTTTAAAGGGAAATTTAGGGGAGGGGGGAGTAAAGAGAAGGTTAAATGCCAGACAACTAGATACTCTGATCTGCGGGAGGAGACCTCATCCCCTTCCTCCCTCCCTCTTTTCTACTCCATTAGGGCTGTGATAAGAAGTTTGAGGGAACCTGGGGGAGACCAGGCCTGGCAGAGGCTCCAGGCCAGGGTGATGATGCAATGGGGTTTGGGCAAAAGGCCAGGGGGGTGGGGGGGGGGGTTGGGTGGGGACCTTGAATAGCCCAGAACAACAGTCGGGGCCTAATCATTTTTCTTTTCTCCCATCCCCAAGTCCTCCAGACAAAGGAGAATTTGCCTTTCTCCCCAGTTGTATTAGCTAGATTAACCCCTTTTCTCCAAAAACTATAGGGACTGAGTAGAGATCAGTTAACTGTCTCATGTGTAAAAACAGGTCACTTCTGACAGAATTCCCCTCAAACCCTGAGATCCTGGGGTTGGGGTGGGGGTGAGCAGTAAGAAGCTCCCAGCTCAGAGATGTAGAAGAAAAAGGATTACACCAGTCATTGTGGAGGATCAGGAATCTGGCATCTATGGCCTAGCCCAGGAGCAACCACCTACCTCTCTTGCTTCCCAATCTCCCCGCCATCCCACATTTAAACAGACACCCTTGGTTCCAATGTTGCTTCCACTCTAACTCCTGTTTCCCAAGCCTGTCAGTACCCCATTTTCTAGGCACTCGGGGTCCGGGTCTGCTTATCATTGTGCTGAGTTGGGAATAAGGATCCTCCTTTGAGATTTCCAGGGTCCTGAGTCCTTCATTCTGACGTTCTTGGCCCCACGGAGCCCCCGTCTCCCCAGCTTCCGACCCCAGCCCCAGAAGTCCCGGTCTCAGCACAGCTCCAGCCGACCAGCCACAGGAAACCAGCTTTTCTCTTCCTCCCAAGAGCCAGAGGAAGAGGGAAACCGCCCACCCCCCTTCACGCGCGCACACACCCCTCCCGACACATCCCAGCACCCGCCCTTGGCTGAGTTCGCCCCCAGCCCCAGGGCCCCAGTGCCAGGGTCCCCGCACTCGCCCCCAGTTCTCGGATCCCCTCGCCTGAACAGAGATTGGGGGCGGAGGGAGGAGTAGGAGACAGAGGAGAAAGGAGAGGGAGCCGCCGTCCTCTCTCGGGTCTTTCCCCGGTCTGAGTTGAGGGGGGAGGGGAGGATGAGGCTGGCCCCCATTTAACCTTCCGACCCCCTCAGTCTCTGACTTTCCTCCTACTACACGTAGCTCATTCGGCTTCTACCCGTTCTCTCGCCGCACAATGGCCCCTACGGATCCCGAGGTCTCCTGGAGCCCCCAAAAGCCCTTCCCGGCCTCTGCGCCCCCTCTGCGCCCCCACCCGCCCCAGGTCCCAGCAGCCCACAGACTTCAGCCAGAGACCCTCAGCTCTCCATTCACGCGCTCTCCTCTCCCTTGGCCCGGAGACCCCTGCCCAGACTTCTCCAGCTCCGTGTCCTCTCCCCACCGGACACATGTCTCCCCACTGATCTCAAACGCCAGGGCCCCTCCTCACCCGCCACGGTGCCCTCCCTACTCCAGCGCGGGCCCCCAACTCTAGCGCGGGCCCCCAACTGCAGCTCTATTCCTTACAAACTCCACCCTCAAACTTAAGCCCTGGTCCCCTCCAGACCCCAGTCGCGCCCCCAGTCTCCAGGCGGCTCCCCCACCCCCATCCCGTCTCCAGCCCTCCTCACTCACCCGTCTGTTCCCGGCCGGTAAAACTCCACTGAGAATCCGAAGAAGGAGCCCGGGGGCCCCGAGAGTACTGCTGGGGCCTCCGCGTCTAAGTTGAAGCCCCCGACCCTGGGTGGCGGCGGCAGCAGCAGCAACAGCAGCGGCAGCAGCGGGGGTCGGCGCCGGGGGCCCCAGCGCAGCTGCACGGCGTGGAGAGGGGACTCTGGCGTCCGGCTCCCCATAGCGCCCGCTCTTCCCTGTCCTGGGGCCACCGACCCGGAGCCGCTTCCTAAACCTCCCAGAGGCGAATGACTCAACGCGGGGAGGAGTTTGCCAAACTCCCGGCTGAGCCCTCCCCCCGCCTGCCGAGGGGGCTGGCGGGGGGGCATTCCTGGGTCCCTGGAACTCTGAGCCCGCGTCCCCCACCCCTAAGGGGCGTGGGAGGGGGCGCACCTCTCCAACCCCCTTTCCCCAGCCCCAGCTGGAAGCCGGTTGTCTGGACTGGGTTAGACTGGGCGGGTTTGGGTTCTTCCCCCTCCTCTCTGCTTCCCCCTCCTTCCTCCCCATTCCTTTCCAGATGTACAACGTAAACGCTCGGAAAACGAGTCGGAAAAGGGAGCGGAGAATTTCCTAATGAGGAAAGGAATCACCTCTGGTGGGCGGAGGAAGCCTGTATATGTGTGTGGGGTCTCCCTCAGTGCTTTAGGGAGGAGACTTTGGGGTCTAAAGAGACAGGAGACTCCTCTGGCGTCCGGCCAACTGGGATTCCCCCTTGCCTTCCGGGGCCGCCGGGTGCCTGGGTTCTGGCCAGCTGGATTTGGGACACAACAGTTGAGGTACAGAGACAGCGTTCGCAGTCAGCTTGCTAGGGGACCTACACGGGCTCCTCAAGTTCCGCTGCTTCCTCCTCCAAGCTGCTAGTATTGAAAACCCAGGAGTTTGGGGTCATTCATCAGGAGGATTCTGCTCCAGTTTGCCCCCTTCTTGGTCCTAGGGTATGTAAACCTCTGCTGAGCCCCTTCCTTGGATCTGACAGTTGACCAAAAACCTGCGAGTGGCTGACCCCTCAGTACCTTCTTGATTAAACTGGCCCGGTTCCTACAAACCTGGAGAATTGTGAGAGGTGGTGGTGGTGGTGGTGGAAAGTCTTGCAAAGGGACCCAACCTTCAGCTCCTAATGGCTGTAAACGCTGGGAGCTCTGGCCAGGCACGGTGGTGGCTCACACCTGTAATCCCAGCACTTTGGGATGCCGAGGTTAGCAGATCACCTGAGGCCAGGAGTTCAAGACCAGCCTGGCCAACATGGCAAAACCCATCTCCACTAAAAATACAAAAATTAGCCAGATGTGGTGGTCCGCACCTGTAATCACAGCTACTCGGGAAGCTGAGGCAGGATAATTACTTGAACCCAGGAGGCAGAGACTGCAATGAGCCGCGATTGCACCACTGCACTCTAGCCTGGGTGACAGAGCAAGACTGTATCCAAAAAAAAAAAAAAAAAAAAAAAATCCAAAAACCAAAAACCAAAAAAACAATGGGAGCTGGAAGCCAGGACCCCATTCTTCCCAGATTCCCCTGTGGAAGTAGAGGAAGGGACTCTAGAAAGGGAAGGCAGTGACCCCCTGCCCACCTCTTCCCCAAGCTCAGGCTCTGTGTGATGAGATCACTTTTCAGGATTCTAGCCTTTATCTTAGTCTGGGGGAGGGGACTACAAGTCCTTTCAGTCTCTTTCCTCCAGGACTCCTCACTTTCCAGAATAATACCCCCGAAGTCAACCCTGTCCCTTCTGTTCCCCAGTCCCCTGCCCCACTTCGGGCTGAAAGGCTCAGAATAAGAGTGCCCAGAGTCAATGTTTTTTTCCTGCCATGACTCTCCCCCTCACTCTGCTACTCCACTTCCTGTCCCAAATCACCCATCTGCTTTTTTAAAAGCCCCCCTCCAGAGCCAGCTGCAGCCCAAGGGAGAGGCTGGCTGGCCAGACTGTGGGGCAAGGCTGGCCCATATCCCATTCTCACATCTGCAAGTCCTGACCCTTTCTTAGGTGAGGAACCCAAGGAATCTCTGGGTCAGGATCTTTAAGCCCAGCATTGCCAAAAAGGCAACCTTTAGGTGAGAGCTACTCAAGCCATGGGCTGAGAACCCCCTTTGGGAGGAGAAGGGCTGAGGCCTGATTGCTTTTCAGCCCAGCAAAACACATGTGTGTGAACCAAACACTCTCCTTTCTCAGTCTAGGCAAACTCTTTAGATTTTCCCAGGATTTGGGAGATTAGGGGTGGGGGTGGGGAGGGGTGCAGGGAAGGAGGTGTGTGACTCAGCTCCTCCCAGGAGCCTTGGTGGGGGACAGGGGACATAGCGTCCTGCCCCAGTCCTCCTCCCCACTCCACCCCTAGCCTTGGCCAACTCAAACAGGCCCCCTCCCTGTCCATTCCCTGCTCCTGTTTACACCGGGAGCCCCTTAGTCATTCTTTGGCTGGCCTTTCTACTCTCCCCAATATCCCTCCTCTCTTGGCTCTTTCTGCCCTTATAAGTCCTCTCCCAGTGGCCCCAACACCTCCTGCCTTTCCTCTCACCATGCCTGCCTTTGCCTGATCCTCTCTTCCTCTGCTCTGGGTTCGTCCTTAACTTGGGGTCCCCTCCTAATTAGAGCTACTTCAGCACAGACCTCCAGGCCTGGAAGCTGACCTAGAAAGGCCAGTGAGGAGGGGGTAGAAGCCATCAGTCCAATCTTCTCCTTCAGAAGAGGAAATGGGTGTAGAGAGATGAAGTGATTTGTCCAGGGTCATATGGCTAGCCAGTTAGCGGTGAGCCTAGAACCTAAGTGTTTAGACTCCAGACCCAGTGCCTTCTCCTCTAAGCCCACTGCCCCTCTAAATGCTCTATCTCCTCTCAGCTTTTTCTTTCTATCTTGTATATCTCTCAGCCTTTCTCTGGCCAAGTTTGTGTGTCTCCAAGTGCCTCTGCTTTTTCTCTTAAACCTGACCTCTTTGGTACCCTCTGTCCCTTCATTGCTCAGTAGGAATGATTTGCTGTGATGACTGACCATTATTAATCATGGTCTGCTTGATGGAGAGGAAGAAGGGTGAAGGGCAAGGCCAGGACACTCAGCAGGCTCCTGTTGTCGCCAGCCTGCTTGCCCTGAAGGCTGGAGTTTTAGAACCACAAGAGTGAATTTCCACAGAGGAGTTCAGGATACAGGTGCAAGTTCTAATGCCAGGGGTCATGCTGAATTTTAGTAGTGTGGAAGAGGGGTGGGGAGTACTGATAATGGTTTATTTAGCACATGCTGTATTCCTGGCCCTGGGCTTGACCTTTAATCTGCCTCTATCCCATTTATCCCAACTTATCCAGCACTGAAGGTATCATGATCCTCATTTTACTGTTAGGAAATCGAAGCCTAAAGGAGAGAAGTGACTAAGCGAAGGCCAACAGAAAGGGGCAGAGGTAAATCCAAACCCAATCCCAGTGGATTTCAGAGCAGTTGCTTTTCCCACTGCAATGTCAGCCCTGTAAACCGGCTGGGTTTCTACAGAGGTATGGGGGAAGATTCTAGAGTAGGAATTATAACCTAGATTCATTGTCCTTGGGGTGGGGTGGGGGAAGATTGGGTATACAATCCATTAATCCTCTGAAACTGGATGGAAGTTTTTGTTTATATGTATGTGATTTCTCTGGGGTGAGACTCAGTGGCTTCTTTAAGATTCTCAAATGCCTGGAAATTCTGAGAACACTAAGGCTGGATGCCTTGGTTTTAAGAAACAGACTCAGGTCTTGTTGGGCTTTAAAAAGTCTGGTTGGGTAGGGGTGGTAGAGGCTGAGGTGTCCATGAAATAAAACTTCCTAGGCTGGGTGCAGTGGCTCATGCCTGTAATCCCAGCACTTTGGGAGGCCATGGTGGGTAGATCACGAGGTCAGAAGTTTGAGACTAGCTTGGCCAACATGGTGAAACCCCGTCTCTAGTAAAAATACAAAAATTAGCCACGCGTGGTGGTGGCTGCCTGTAATCCCAGCTACTTGGGAGGCTGAGGCAGGAGAATTGCTTGAACCTTGGGAGGCAGAGGTTGCAGTGAGCTGAGATTGCACCATTGCACTCCAGCCTGGGTGACAGAACGAGACTCCATCTCAAAAACAAAACAAGACAAAAACAAACAAGCAAACAAAGAAGTTGGATCTCACAGAGGGAAGGAAGGTGGGATATTTAGGAAAATTATGAAGCTGAAGGCGGGGGTGGGGGGATTTCCAGAAGTAGAATAGGAGCCCAGTTATACCAGGATCCAGAGACTGCTGAAGCTGGGGAGTTGTTCTGTGTGTGTGTGCGTGTATGTCTAAGAGAGGGAAATTGGAAAGTACAGGAGTAGACCATTTGCACCCTCAGGCTCTGTTGCTTCTCTGACTCAGGTCTCTGCCTAGAGGAACTGAGGGCTCTATCATCTGTGAGTCACCTCCACCATCCCTACCTGCTGTCTGACCCAGGAGAAGCCCCTCCCCTGTGTCCTATGCCTAAAATAAACCCAGGCTCCTCTCCTTTTTCTATCCCCAGTTTGCACAGAGCACAGGAGGGGTGGATGGAAGATATTTACTAGGGTGACAAAAGCAGACCTTAGCAATAAGATGCGTGGGTTCTATTGTTGCTCCAGGACTCCGGACCCAGTGATTAAGACTGTGACTAGAGCCAGATGTGGTGGCTCACGCCTGTAATCTCAGCACTTTGGGAGGCTGAGGCGGGTGGATCACCTGAGGTCAGGAGTTTGAGACCAGCCTGGTTAACATGGTGAAACCCCGTCTCTACTAAAAATACAAAAAATTAGCTGTGCATGGTGGCGGGAGCCTGTAATCCCAGCTACTCAGGAGTTTGAGGCAGGAGAATCATTTGAACCCAGGAGGTGGAGGTGGCAGTGAGCCGAGATAGCATCATTGCACTCCAGCCTGGGCGACAGAGAGAGACTCAGACTCAAAACAAACAAACAAACAAAAAAAACCTGTGACTAGATACCTCTGTGGGGACCAAACTGGGAGTTTTTCCAGGCGAGACTAGGTTGGAGAGGCACATGGAGACAGGGACTAGGGGATGGGCACTGACAGGAAAGGAGCAGAGCTAAGAGGACACTGGGATAAAAGATATAAGACCCAGGAATCCAGATTAAGCAGATCAATGGGAAGGAATTTCCCCCACTCTTGCTAATGTCTTCTCTTCCAAAAGTTCTTCAGTTTTTCTTATTTATTTATTTATTTATTTTTGGCATATTTAGAGGCACCAGAATGCTATGGCAAAATGTAACAACCCCAGATAGGAAGTTAAAAGGAAAATAAGATCCTCTGGGGTGTCCTAAGCATTGACCTCATTTTATTTGCTTACTCATGCCACCCCCGTGACTTTCCTTTCTCTCCCCTTTGCTGCCTTGTACCTACCTCTGGAGAGGAAAGGGGTGCCTGAATCTTCTCAGCTCAAAGGCCTGGCAGTCAGAGGAGAGAACCATCCAGGGTGGGAGCTGTGGGTGGGAGTGTCAGCTTCTTGGGATGGCCTTCCCAGATGTAAGCACATCTGGAGCCCATTAGGAAGGGACCTGGAGCACCAGGATTCCCAGTGCACATCCGATTGGGGCTATGAGGGGTTGAGGATGAGCCAGGCGTTCCCTCCCACCTCCACAAGTCTGCCTGCCATTTCCAGCCCTCTCTTGGGAAGGATTATCAATCCCAGACAGAAAGGGCATTGGAAAGAGGTTGGGGAGGAAGGCAGGAGGGCCACCGATTGCACTCCAAACCCAGACATGCTATGTTACTAGCTTTAGCTCTTTCTGGCTTTATAGAGATAACAGCATCTCTGATCAGGTAGGAATCAGGGTGTGTGTGTGTGTATGTGTAGAGCATAGTGTGCCATTAGTCCTTAACACAATGGCACAAAGTTGGGGATGGGGCACAGCATGTCCCTCTCCTTGCTTTTCATAAGTCTTCCTCATGAGCTCTCTGGACCTCTGGCGCTCCTCATCTCTCTACCTCCAAACAAACACATACACTCCTTCCTTGGCTGCAAATTCCTCCCTGTCCATCATCACCTCACAATGAGCACATTTGTTTTCCAGAGATCATGTACAGGGCTAAGAATAGGTCCATCCCCTTGCCTTTCTCTTCAGGGAGAGCTAACCTGTTGGGGTGCTGAACGAGGGGATAAGTGGGGTTTACAGCAATTCCTGCAAAGGTTCCAGGTGTCCCCAGCAGCCAGTGCATAAAAGTAAAATGGAGAGTCTCTGGGGCTGAGATTTATAAGCCCAGTGATATGGAGCACTCCTGGGAAGCAGAGCCCCCTCCTTTTCTTCCAGAGCTATAACTTGAGGAGGAACAAAGCCTTAGAAGATTCTTAACCCCTGGACTCCAAGGTTGAGGCTTACTAAATTGAGATAATAGTATAAAAGAAAGTAATGTTGTATACAGTTTATACATTCACAATTCACAAGTGATTACTTCTGGGTCTAATGTACAAAAATATATTGGACTTCCTACCTTACCTGCAGTAAAGGTTGAATTGCATTCTGTCCTTTGAATACCCACACCCCCCACCTCTGGCTTCAGTCCTTGATTGGACTTCAAAGCCCTAAGGGAGAAGCCAAGAGGAGGAGCTTTCTGACCCTTCAGTTTATATTCCTTTCAACAGATGTCCAGCAGTTGGGAGGTTGGGTACCCTCTTCCAGTCTCTAATCTACATGTGGCTAGAGGGTTCCAGATGACAGAATTGTGGAACTGGGAGGTAGGGCTAGGGCTTCCAGGTCTCTAAGCTAGAAAAGGGGTGTGTGATGAGATTGACCTGGGAAGAAGAGAAGTTTGGGGTTTGATTAAAGGGCTGGGTGCCTAGGAACAGGAACGGTGGAATGGCACTCCAAGCTTTCACCTCTAGGGAGAGCGGCCCTCCCTTCAGGCCACACTCTTCCATCCAGTCGGCCAGGGCTGGCCACACCCCCACAGCTGGCTGGGAAATCTCAACCCTACCCCTCTCTACAAGCCAATTGCTTACAGATGTTCTAGGAAGGGGGGTTGTTGAGAGGAGGAAGGGCAGGATAGGGGTAAAGGGAAGGAAAGCTCAAGGAAGGAGGGAAGACTCATGGAAGGGAGAGAAGAAGTTATGGCCAGGTGGGGAAGCCTGTCAGATGGTGAAGAAGTCAGAGAGAAAGAAACAGTTGAAGAAAGAAAGAGAGAAAATGAAAAAAGGGTCTCATTTTCCCCTGAAATCCACCCTACTCTTTGCAGGCAAATTAATCTTCCTAAACCAAGGCTCTGATGATGTTACTTCTCAGATCAAAACCTTTCATGGCTCCAACATTTTAACTACTAAAGATCTCAGTCTGCTCTAAGATTCCTAGAATTGTGCAAGGGACATTAACTAATCAGTGCCATTGATCTAAGTAGTATATATTTTTGAGTGCTTACTATGTATAAAGCTCTGTGGGCTATGCTGGGGAGAAAAAGGAGGGAGAAGGAGGGGGAAATGGGTGAGGTTGGAGACATAAATAAGAGCAAAGAGGTAGACAGAGAGGGTTCAGCGAGAGGAAAAGACAGAGTGGCAAGGGATTGGTGAAGGAGAAGGGGGTGGAGGAACCAGGAAGGAGGATCCTAGAAAGATGGTAGGAGAGAGGAAAGGAGAAAGGAAAGGGGAAGCGCATAATAGAGATGGGGGATAGAGGGAAAGGAACGTGAGGAGAGGGAGGGCAGGGGTGCAGAGTCATGGAGAGTGGGAAATATACTTTGGAAGACTGGATGGAGGGACTAATCCTTTCCTCCTGCCAGGTCAGGAACTCTTCATTGGCCAATGAGAGGCAGTGTAACACTGGTCTGCTCCTTCCTCTGCCACCCCCAGCTTCCCATTTAGGACCCAGCTTTCTATGTCCTTTGTCATTTTGGGGTCATTGAGTTGAATCTATTCTTGAGTTCCCTGCCCTCCCACTCCCACCCCGGGGGACCAATTTCTGAAGTCATCTTCCCCCCACTTATTACACTGCAACCTAGTCTCCCTTGTCTTTTTTGGTCCATCTTTGGATTTATTTCCCTGAAGTGGGTGGGCAGGAATGAAGCAGACTAGAGGTGCTTCCAGATCTGTTCCGCCCTTCATCAGTGTCCACCCTTCCCCTCTGAACCAGTCCAAGACTGCGACATTTGTGTCAGAAGTCCCTTTGGCCCCTTTCCTGCTCCTGAATCCCTGGAGTGGTATTTGGAGGTGGGAGGAGGGGTAAGGTCCGAAGTGGAAAGTCTGACGCTGAGTCCAGGCCCCCAGCCCCACTCAGACTGGCTGAGCTCATCTCTCCAAGCAACCGCAGCTGGACATTTTCCATGTGATCACCTCAGGGAGGGGGGCTGGGTTCCAGAAACCCAGACAGAGTTGACTGAGTATCACAGCTTAGGAACAGAGCACCCTCAGGTGCCTCCTCTCCGCCTTCTCCTGTGTTTTGCATGGGAAAGCCCTGGGGGAGTAGCAAGGAATGGAGAAACAGACCTGGAGAAGGGCCAAAGCTGGAATATATTTTGGGCCCAAGTTGACCCAGGTTTCTACATCTTTCCCATATTCATCATTTGTGCTGGCCAGGCTGGGAAAAGATCCTGTGTGATGTGAATGTGCCTGTGAGGTGAAAATCTCCCTCTCTGTGTGTGTATGGTCTGAAAACCTGAACATGCTTGTGTTGGTGTATTTGCATGGGTGGGGTATCTGTATCCTGATCTGTCAATAGGCTAAAGTTGGGTGTGTGTGTGTGTGTGTGTGAGGTGTGATTGCCCGTGCTCTCTTGCCAGTGCAGTGGGAGGTGAGATAGCAGTTTGGGGAAGAGGGCTGCCTGTTCTTACAACTCTCCCAACCCTCCCCACTACCACATCCCTTCCCAAACTCATGGTGTTCTCTTTCAACTGCAGATACTGGAGGGCCAGAGAAAGCAAGCTTGAAACAGAGAGGAATGGGTCACTTTGGTGGAGGAAATTGGGGTAAGGGAGCTTCTGGAACTGGCTGACATGGGAGTGATCATCTAGCTATTGATGCAGAGGCTGCTGTGAGAATAGCCCCCGGCCTCTGCCATGAAGGCTGCTGAGCTGGAAGCTTTAGAGGGCGTTTCGTGTGGGTCTCTGCACTCCTTTCCCTACTCTGCCCTGGGCCTGAGATGTCTGGACAGGCTGGAGGAGGTTGGTGGAGAGGCAGGGAAGGGGATGGGCAGGAAGCACTTGGCTGTTTGTTCCCTCTCTTTCCTGACTCCTTTGTGGCAGCAGACTGGCTTCCTTCCTTCTCTCAGCATCTTGGCTCCCAGCTCATTTCCGCTCTTATGCCCTTAGTCTAGCTCTCAGCCTTGCACAGCGGAGTTTTTCCAAGCCGGGTCTTCTGGGCATAGGGACTTCTAGATGAGTGGGGCAGGGGCTGAGGAATGCAAATGAGATGTCAGTGTGCCCTTCCCTCAGCCCATTCAAAGTCTGTAGCCCCGGATTGAATGAACTGGAGGAGAAGCTTATTTGCCAGGGGATGGGAAGCAGAAACCCAGGTGTTTGGTTACCTGGGGCCTGCCTCTCCTTCAGCCTGAGATATGGAGAGAGCAGGGCTGGAAGGACTCCCTACCCCCACCTCAGCCTTGCTTCCCTCTCTGCGTCCCTACTTGGCTGTCCTTGCTTCAGTCTGCCCCTGCCCCACCTCCCACCTCCAGCTACTGCCCTACAAGTCAAGGAATGTAAGTTTTATCTCTCACCCTCTCATTGATTAGTCATGGGCACCCCGATCCCCACGGGAACCGTTACTCACCCTTGGGCCCCCCCTCACCAGCAGTCTCCCCAGAACTGGCTGGGTTCCTGTAGGAGGAGTTCACAGCCAACCGTTGGACTTGGGGGGAGGTAGTGGGGGTTGTGGGTGGTGGGCAGTGTCCTGGAGACAGCCACTTTTGGAACAGTGGTTTGACCTTATTATGGCCCGGAAGCATGAGTCTCTCCCTCCTCCCAACACACACATATATACACAGAGACGTTGTACTCCTGGTTCTAGCTACTTTAATCACCATGGGTATTTTGTCAGAATAGGTGAGGTTGGGGTAGGGGAAGTGTCCTGTGACTGTCTGGAGAAGAGCCCAAAGCAACTGAACATTTAGTCTCTTCACTGGTGCTGGCTTTGGGGGCCAGGACTAGGGCCTGGGGCCTGCTCTTTGGACTTGGCTGAGTGCCCAGGCCTGGCCTCTGTCTCCCAGAATCAGACAGGGGCCTTTCCCAATAAGGAGCTTCCCAACTCTGGGTCCACTTCCCTGTTGCCCCCACCCCTTCTCCCCTCTAACAGTTCTTCTGCCCTAAAATGGCCACGTTTTGCCTTTCTTCCCTCCCCTACACCCAGGTTTGGGCCCCAGGGGTAGAGCTGGGGGTTGGATAAGGGTAAGACTGCACAGGGGCCAGATGGGCTGGTTTGGAGAAGGGTAATGAGATCCCAGGAAGAGAGAGGAACCGTGCCACATGACTCAGGTATGTATGGGGGGTGGAGGCACGGCTTCCTGGAGTTATTGTCTCTCCTATAATAATAATAGCTTATGCTTTATGCTATATAGTATGTGTTCTAAGAGCTTTATATGAATTAACTTATTTAATTGGCACTGCCCCTTTATCAGGGAGGTACTATTGATCTATTTTATAAGATGAGGAAACTGAGGCACAGACTTGCCCAAGGTAAGCAGAAGAGCTGGGATTCAAACCCAAGCAATCTAGCTTTACTTTAGGAAAGACCAGCCCACTAGGTTTATCTTTGGAATGCTTGAGCCTCACTGGCA
The DNA here is from genome assembly GCF_028858775.2 of Pan troglodytes. Taxonomy (NCBI): domain Eukaryota; kingdom Metazoa; phylum Chordata; class Mammalia; order Primates; family Hominidae; genus Pan; species Pan troglodytes. The sequence goes on along the minus strand of NC_072408.2, from coordinate 41,423,397 downwards.
AAGGCAAAAGGAATGCCTTTATATGGGGTGGTCATGCTCACAGAAGCTGCTGGTCAAGTGTACCCCACTTTGGACCTAGGTGTTGGATTCAGACTAAACACTTTCAAAGAAAGCCATTGACCCATTCTTCTTTTTCTTTTTAAACTAATTGTTTGTAGGAACGGGGTCTCACTATGTTTGTCCAGGCTGGTCTCGAACTCCTCGGCTCAAGTGATCCTCCTGCCTTGGCCTCCTAAAGTGTTGGGATTACAGGAATGAGCCACTGCACTCAGCAACAAATTCATTTTTTAAAAACAAATCTAGGCTGGGCGTGGTGGCTCACGCCTGTAATCCCAGCACTTTTGGAGGCCAAGGCGGGCGGATTGCCTGATTTCAGGAGTTTGAGACCAGCCTGGGCGACATGGTGAAACCTCGTCTCTACTAAAATACAAAAAATTAGCTGGGCATGGTGGCACATGCCTGTAATCCCAGCTGCTTAAGGAGGCTGAGGCACGAGAATTGCTTGAACCTGGGAGGGAGAGGTTGCCGTGAGCCAAGATCATGCCACTGCACTCTAGCCTGGGCGAAAGAGTAAGACTCTGTCTCAAAAAAACAAAACAAAAAACAAAAAAACCCCAAATCTATTGATCTATTGTTGAATGATATGCAAGTGACATACAGGTTAGCATAGAAGCCATCTAAGTGTGACTGGAGGTGGAGGAAGGGAGGAATGCAAGAAGGGGCAGAAATAAGAATTAGAGAAGACCCAGGAAAATACGGAAGAAGCCAGTAAGCCTGTATGTAGAAGGACTTCCTTGAGCGTTTCTCCAGCTTTTGCTCATGTTTTAGGCAGTTAAAAATAGTGATTTATTCTACTCACTGAGAGAGAGAAAGGAAGAAGGGGATGAGAATTCTTTTACCCTTGAAAGCACACAGGGACTCCCTGGGCTGGATCCAGGTACTTGACTTGGAAGTTCCAACTAGAGCAAGTCTGCCCTTCTTTGGCTCTCAATTTTGTCTTTCCTAAATCAAAGGAATTGGGCTAGGTGATCCTCGAGGTTCCATCTTACCCCAACACATTCAGATTCTCATACAGGAACTCAGGGGAAAACCAGGTTTGCGGCTGGAGTCCTTGTGTGGGGGCCAGGAATAAACAAATAATTGGTAACCAGGATGAGCTCAGTGATCTAGGGGAAAGGCTCTGTAGGGGATGATGGGAAGGAAGCCAGGGAAGGAGAGACCAGACCCCAGAAAACTGAATGGAGCATGGACTCATTCATTCATGCAACCATGTACCTTCAGAAACTAAAACCTAGGGGCCGGGCGCGGTGGTTCACACCTGTAATCCCAGCACTTTGGGAGGCCGAGGCGGGTGGATCATGAGGTCAGGAGTACAAGACCAGCCTGGCCAACATGGTGAAACCCTGTCTCTACTAAAAATACAAAAATTAGCCGGGTGTGGTGGCGCGCGCCTGTAATCCCAGCTACTCGGGAGCCTGAGGCAGAGAATCACTTGAACCCAGGAGGCAGAGGTTGCAGTGAGCCGAGATTGCACCACTGCATTCCAGCCTGGGTGACAGAGCGAGACTCTGTCTCAAAAAAAAAAAAAAAGAAGAAGAAGAAAAAAAGAAACTAAAACCTAGGAATCTGAGCTTCCCATTCAACAAGGTTATAATGAGCCCATGGGCTCTGGATGTCTAGGAAGGGCAAACTCCCAGGTCCCTCCCCAATTTTTGAGGTGTTACAGGAAAAAACAGCTAATAGTTATCAAGTACCAGGTATAGATCTAAGCATTTTACATATGCGACCTCATTTAACCTCAAAATAATCCTATGAAGCAGCATTTTATATCTTTCAAATTGATTTCTTCATTTAATCCTCCTCAACTGCCCTCTAAAGTTAGCAAGGGCATTTGACTGATGAGGAATCTTTGAAAGTGGGAAAAGATGAAACTAGATTTCTAGTACAATTTTCTAAGTGGTAATGGTGGGAGCCCCTGCAAGGAGTTAGAGGATTCTCACTTCCTAGCAAGATCTTTTCTGACTCTAGGCTTCCAGATTGTGGGGGGTGGAGTGTGCTTTCCAGATCTTGACAAATGGCAGATAAAGATATGCATCAAGTTACTGATCAGGAGCAAGAAAATGGCACTCTGGTGTCTTTGAGAATGTTTCTAAGAAGTCTCTAGAGATAGAAACAATCACAGGATTGAGGATTACCTTAAATCTGCAAAGAGACCTTGAGAGGCCAGAGGCAGAATTCTGAGTGAGTTAGCTCCCCTTTGTTTCTACCAACTACTGGTCAGCAGCAGGAGAGAAGGAAATTAGATATATGGAGGGATTTATCTATTGTTTGGGGCTGATAGGAGAATCCTGCCTCCTGTGGGTAATAGTGAAGTTAATTCTTCTATCACTGTAATCAGCAGGAGTTAGAGGTGTGAGTGGTAGTGTTAGTGGAGAGGGGGGATGGTAGTGAGGATGGGCTTGCCTGGAAGACCTCTGACCAGCTAGAAGAGCCTGAGATTTTGAGAGGGAGGAGATAATTGCCAGACGGGTACTCGCGGAGAGGGTCCAAGTGTTTGGGCTCCAGCCTGGGGTGAAGTCAGAGACATAAATCACACCTTCCAACTGCCTGTTTCCGCTTTGAGCTCAGTTCCCAGCCAAAAGCCCAGCTAGCCTGCCAGAGGAGTAAGCGTGTGGATGGGGGAGGGGCCAAAGAGCTGGAAGCTGGTGATTGGGAATGGGCGTCATCAGCTGGGAATCTGGTCTCATCAGGGTCATGAAATGGACTCAATGCCAGGGCTGGTAGAGCAGGGAGCCCAAGGATCTCAACAGAACTGCTCTGTAGATGCCTCATCCCACGTGAGACACACCCACAACCACACCCTGTTTGCTGAATTCTCCTCTCCCACACATAAAAACCACTGGGACGTGCCTGGAGGCACAGACACCTACATAGACACACCCCCCACCCCCATCCAGCTGTTGCTCACTTGTGCCAGAAAACTCTACGTCTCCTGGATGAGTAGACCTAGGAGAAATGAGTGCGGGTTGAGAGATAAGGAGGATCCTGGATCTTCATTAAGATCTGGAAACACTTTTCTCTAGTAATCTTAAAGCCCTGCTCTGTGTCATCTTTTTGCCCTTCCCCACTGGGGATGGGTCTGGGTGATTTCCCTTCTCACTTTAGGAGAACCTCAGTGGTCTGTTGTCCTCTTGGTGGGCAGTGCCTGCTAATCACAGTGATGGCAGAGCAGGAGGCAAGAGATTGAGTGTGCCTGTTGGGCGGGGTAGGTGTTTGAGGGCAGGAAATCCAGAAAGCCACTCAGACAATGGCCTTTTCCGCACGCTTGGGTCCAGGCTGCAGGCTGCTGGATCCTGTCTGACCCTAACAGCACCTCCTATTTTTCCCTCTGGTTAGCTTCCCACTCAATGCTCATTTCGGGGCATATAGGAGAGGCAGGATTCCTTTGGAGGAAAGGTATCCTGTTCATCAGCCCTTTTCCAGGCGACTGTTCGGGTTGACCACAAGGATTTGGGGGCATAAGTAACCTTATCAAGCCTGGGACCACCCCACCCATGCCTAGTGTCCTCTTAAATGTAGCATTTGTTATGGCCCCCTACATGGTACAGCTGTAAGCACTTTGACATCTTAAAGGAATCATGATGCTTTTATTTTGGGCTAAGTTTGCCCCATTTTATTCTCTGAATTGTCTGTTTGTATCCTATTAGACTGGAAACTTGAATGAAGCAAAGATTGTGTCTGTCAATTGGTACAGCCCAGGACTAGCATTAGGAAAATAATATGTCTTTTGATATTCAAGGTGACAAAATGATTACACTGAAGATAGAAGATCTTGGGAATGCTGGAATATATTTTTTCCTAGAAAAGTGGGGGTAGGTCACAGCTACCATGGCCACTTAAATGGGGGTAAACTGACCCTGAGGTCTCCAATCTCTCCCTTCTCCTGTACCTGGGAGAACCAGAAAGCTTCTTTCTAATACACCTTCTGCTTTAGTCATTTGGGTCTCAGTGTCTCAGTATTGTCTCACTAATGTGCCCATTTTGTCTTCAGCTTTGCTCCTGTGATTCCAGTGTCTGGAATGCACTGTCCTCTGTATTGGTCATCAAGGCCCATCCAAGCCCTGCATAAGCTTCCCCATCTCATTCTTTATTTTATTTTATTTTATTTATTCATTTTTTTTTTTTGAGACAGAGTCTCGCTCTGCTGCCCAGGCCCGAGTGCAGTGGTGCCATCTCGGCTCACTGCAAGCTCCGCTTCCCGGGTTCACGCCATTCTCCTGCCTCAGCCTCCCGAGTAGCTGGGATTACAGGCGCCCACCACCACGCCCGCCTAATTTTTTTGTATTTTTTAATAGAGACGGGGTTTCACCGTGTTAGCCAGGCTGGTCTCGATCTCCTGACCTCATGATCCGCCCGCCTTGGCCTCCCAAAGTGCTGGGATTACAGGCGTGAGCTACTGCGCCCGGCCTCTTTATTTTATTTTAAAATATTTATTTATTCATTTATTTATTTATTTGAGATGAAGTCTTGCTCTGTTACCCAGGCTGGAGTGCAGTGGCGTGATCTCGGCTCACTGCAACCTCCGTCTCCTAGGTTAAAGTGATTCTCTTGCCTCAGCCTCCTGAATAGCTGGGATTACAGGTGCCAACCACCATGGCTGGCTAATTTTTATATTTTTAGTAGAGATGGGGTTTTACCATGTTGGCCAGGCTGGTCTTGAACTCCTGACATCAAGTGATCTGCCTGCCTCGGCCGCCCAAAGTGCTGGGATTACAGGTGTGAGCCACTGAGCCTGGACTTCCCCAGCTCATTCTAAATCTCAGCAATGTGCCACTATTCTGAAGTCCTAGGCTTATAGTCTGGAGTACATGGTCTAGCACTTAATTATCCAGTGTATTAATAAAGTCCTTGTATAATTTAGAAATTGAATACATTTGAATGCACCTATGATAGAAGCAACTCTAAATATTTTATGAAGCATGTTCCATAGAATTTTTTTTTTTTTTTTTTTTTTTTTAGACTGAGTCTTGCTCTGTTGTCCAGGCTGGAGTGCAATGACAAGATCTTGGCTCACCGTAACCTCTATCTCCTGGGTTCAAGTGATTCTCCTGCCTCAGCCTCCCCAGTAGCTGGGACTACAGGCACCTGCCACCATACCCAGCTAATTTTTTTGTACTTTTAGTAGAGACGGGGTTTCACCATGTTGGTCAGGCTGGTCTCGAACTCCTGACCTTGGGATCTGCCTGGCTCAGCCTCCCAAAGTGCTGGGATTACAGGTGTGAGCCACTGCGCCTGGCCAGAATTTTTAATGATAATGTTTGCTTTTTGTTAATGTGCTTTTATTTTATACAGGGAAGTCATCTGAAAAGACTTGAGTTTGAAAGTTGCCTCCCTTACTTAACAGATATGTAACCTTGGCAAGTTACTTAACCTCCTTGGGTCTCAATATCTTCACCTGTAAAATGGCAGTAATATCTTTCTCATAGATTTTTTGGGATAATTAAACTAATATACTATATGTATGGTTACAGTACTTGGTTATAAATATTAAAGCCTCATTCTGTCTACTGATAAATCTGAAATCTATTTAAACTCTGATGTGCTCTCTGTAATGTTGTTTTTTGTTTTGTTTTTTTGAGATGGAGTCTCACTCTGTCGCCCAGGCTGGAGTGCAGTGGCGTGATCTCGGCTCACTGCAACCTCCGCCTCCCGGGTTTCAAGTGTTTCTCATGCCTTAGCCTCCCGGGTAGCTGGGATTGAATGGAATGTATTTTATAGATCAAGTCTCAGCACAAACACTGATTCCTCCAAGAAGCATTCATTAATTCCCCACCCAGTACTCCTGATTTCACTAGTCACAGCATCTACCCCACTATATTGTATTTTCCTGTTTGTCTCTCCTTTTAGACTAAGTTCTGTGAGGTAAGGATCTTGTTTACTTCTGTTTTTCCACTGCCAAGTACGTTGCCTGGCTAAACAAATATTTGAATAAACTGAACCTGTTTTTAAAGCAATGGTAAACATAACACAGCAACATTACAAAACTAATTTCTGAATTGTGTGACATTGTTTTTTACAACGTAGTCTTCTAGCAAGATAGCGTTTCTATCATGTTTTTAATTTGCATCTAATTATTGAATTGGATCCAGAGATGTGGTCCAATTACTTGTTAACTTTTGTCACCTGACCTGTCCCCACAAATTATATTTTATAAGTGTGGCAGAGACCACTCATTCTCATCATCCTGTCTCTTCTTCCTTTTAATAATATGACTCTGCTACCCTGCTATCCACACACTAAATCTTAGCAGGGTGCATGGCTGCCAGCTAGATACTACACTGTCCAGTCTGTCTTGCAATTAGAGGTGGTCCCATAACTATGTTCTGGTCAATGGAATGTGAGTGAAGCAATGTGTGTAACTTCTGGGTCATGTCTTTAATAATATTCAACAGTTGAATATTTTCTTCAGCCTGGGTGTATATGAAAGCTCTGGTAAATGGAATGTTTCCAATATCCTATGGAAACTCACCTGGGCAAAGGAAGTGAATCAATGTCTGGAGGGAAAGTAAAGGCATTCCTCTCTTCACAGGATAAATTCAGGCACAGGTCCTTTACCAGGGACCAGGTGAACACTCAACAGGCAGGAAGAACTAACAGAGTCAGCCCATTGCAAATATAAAGGGGCAGGAAGAGACTCTAGTGAGAAAGGGCAGCTGGTGGTGGTGGTGGTGGTGGGGTTGGGTGGGCAATGGAGCAGAGATCAGAGACATATCGGCCTTAGACCCAAAATTTATCTCTATATATTTAAAGATGGGATCTTACTCTGTTACTCAGGCTGAAGTGCAGTGGCCTGATCATAGCTCACTGCAACCTCAAACTCCTGGGCTCATACCATCCTCTCACTTAGGCCTCCTGAGTAGGTGGGACTACAGGCATGTGACACCATACCTGGCTAATTTTACTTTTTTTTTTTTTTTTTTTTTGAGGTGGAGTTTCACTCTTGTCTCCCAGGCTGGAGTGCAATGCCACGATCTTGGCTCACTGTAACCTCCACCTCTTGGGTTTAAGCCATTCTCCTGCCTCAGCCTCCAGAGTAGCTGAGATTACAGGCACCTGCCACCACGCCTGGCTAACTTGTGGTTTTTTTTTTTTTTTTTAAGTAGAGACGGGGTTTCACCATGTTGGTCGGGCTGGTCTTGAACTCCCGACCTCAGGTGATCCACCCACCTCAGCCTCCCAAAGTGCTGGGATTACAGGTGTGAGCTACCGCGCCCGGCCTAATTTTACTTTTTGTAGAGATAGGGCTCTTGCTATGTTGGCCAGGCTGGTCTTAAACTCCCAGCCTCAAGCAATCCTCCTGTCTTGGCCTTCCAAAGTGCTGGGATTACAGTTGTGAACCACTGCGCCTGGCTTTGATACATATTAATATAATGAATATTACCCAGATGAGCATCACTTTCTTCTTAAAATAGTAGTTTTAGATTCTTTTGGTTACAAGGCTGACTGGAGCCTCCAGCCTTCTCACTCTACAAAAGATTAGGAGATCTGGATCTCTGATATTCAAATCCCTGTAGTGGGTCCCCAGTGGTGGGAAACAGATAGTGGGAAAGGGACATTGGGAGCTCAGAACTTTCATTTTCCCACTCCTTTAGTACTCGGTTCCCTTAGCTCAGACATAGCTTATGTCTGGGGACACATGGGGTTCTGTGGGTGCTAGACTGGTCAACTTCAACAAGGCAAAGTCATTACTTCTCAGAACTGAACAGCAGATGTTGGAGAAGGATGATATTCTAGATATCATCTAGCCCAATGTCCTCATTTTAAGCAAGGCCCAGAGAAAGGGAATGACTTGCCCAAGGTCATACAGCTGATGTGGGATAGAATTCAGGTGTCTTTATTCCAAGTCAGCTCTTTCCATCATGCCACATTTGCTTTCATTCAGTAGGATAAAATAACATACCATTTTATCCTACTGACTCCCAACTTCCAGTTCTGGGTTGGGAAGGGTCAATTTCCAGACTTTTCTTTTCCAAGGATAGGACGAAGAGACTTTGCTACTATTTTCAGGCAAAATAGAGCATTGCCCCCTTTCCCTGCCTCTCTTTCCTCTGTTGTTTTCAATGAGGAACTGAGTCTATTTCTCTACAGGCAGGAGGTCTCTCAAGTTCTGAGCTCCATTCAGTTTGTGGCAGGGAAGCTGATAGGTGCAATGCTGTGGGATGCCCTTCACCTTGGCAGGCTGATTGTACCCAACTGGTGGTCATGGCCTAGTGCCCATTGGCAGGCAGGGTGTCCACTCATGCATTAACTTGATGCCAGATGGCTGGCTGAATACCTATAGTGCATCTTGTCTGGTCTGCTGTTCCCGGTTTGTGTCACTTTTAGATTTGTGTATGTGTGAGAATTTTAGGAGGGTGGTCCCTCCATGGATTTAAGATACTGGCATTTCCAGATTGGCAGAAGGGAGGACACCTTACTGCCAACCTAGAATCTGTGCTGAATAGCACAGGACCTGGACTTCAGGAAAGTTCTTCAAATGTCTCTGTGATCTCTCTCTTCCCAACTTTCCCCCACTGTAGAGTTCTTGGTGTCACTCCTCCCTACGTGGTATGTACCTCCGTCTCAGCCAAAGTGTCTAAGAATGGGAAGGCAGAGAAGTGAGGTATGTGTGGGTTAGGATGAGTGGACTGGGAAGCAGAAAAGGCATGCTGCTTACTCTTTCCCACAGACTTCAGAAGACTCTGGAAGCTATCTAGTGCCCTAAAATTTCCACTGCAGTCCCAGACAACCTTAGACTATATCTCCACCTACTGGACACCAAGGAGATTGACAACACTGTCTCAGTTTTTTTCTTTAGAACTAGCATAGAGTCTAAAAAAACCTCATCAATACTCTACATTTATCCCAAGGTTAAATCATTCCCTCTCAGAATTTGTTGAAGCTATGGGGGCAGATTGACTGCCTTTTCAGGGAGACTGGGTACTAGGGAGACTTGGGTACAATTTCCCCCATACACTGCTTTCTCAAAAAAATCTGTCGGCCAGGTGCAGTGGCTCACAAGTGTAATCCCAGCACTTTAGGAGGCCGAGGTGGGTGGGTCTCCTGAGATCAGGAGTTCGAGACCAGCCTGGCCAACGTGGTGAAACCCGCTTCTCTACTAAAAATACAAAAACTAGCCAGGCGTGATAGCGCGTGCCTGTAATCCCAGCTACTCTGTTGGCTGAGGCAGGAGAAGTGCTCGAACCCGGGAGGCGGAGGTTGCAGTGAGCCGAGATTATGCCATTGCACTCCAGCCTGGGCGACAGAGCAAGACTCTGTCTCAAAAAAACAAAACAAAACAAAACAAAACACATCTCAGGGGTTAGATCAAGAGCCTCACTTCCTTGCTTCAGTTGCTCTGGATATAGGTTGGTTAAACTCTATTCACCTCCTATGCCCATAGACAGAAAACAGCAGGTAGGTGGGGTTAGATCAGAGGGTCCTTGTTAGCCTTAGGGCAAGGGGAAAGCAATCTTAAAGAATTGCCTTTTCCTCGTCTCTCTGTCTGCCACCTGACTCAGATATGGGAGACACTGGGGGTGTCCTCTACTGTTCTTTTCACATCCACCAGCAGTTCTCTTCCTATGCTCATTAGCAAAGACAATTCCATTAGACCCATTAACAATCATTTTGTCCATGCTGAAACAATGGGCTAGCTATTCACCAAAGTCCCTGGGCTATATCTTCAGAAGTGAAGGTCGTATATAAGTAGTGACAGCTCTCAAATGAATCCTTTATTGGTGAAATGGGGACGATGTCAATACATATCCTCAAAATTGATCAGGGTGCACAATAATATCAATTTATGGAGGTTACAGCACTAGGAAAACAATTTACATCGGATCCAGAAATTTACTCTCCTTCTCCAGCTGAACATCTAACCAGGTTAAGTAAGAAGCAGTCATTTCTTTTTTATTTTTTGGATGTCTGGTTTTCACTTAAAACATGCCCTTTAAATATCTTTCAAATTTTTGTTTTAAAGGGAAGGAGTCAAGAAGGAATTAAGACAATGTTGGGGATCATCTTATGCTACATACAGTTCATGTCATTTCTGTATTACGTATCTTCAGTTTATTCATTATAGCTAAGATGTATTGAGTGTTTACCATTAAAACTCTTAAAAACTGAGGCTGGGCGCGGTGGCTCACGCCTGTAATCCCAGCACTTTGGGAGGCTGAGGCGGGTGGATCATGAGGTCAGGAGATCAAGACCATCCTGGCTAACACGGTGAAATCCCATCTCTACTAAAAAAGTACCAAAAATTAGCCAGGCGTGGTGGCGGGCGCCTGTAGTCCCAGCTACCCAGGAGGCTGAGGCAGGAGAATGGCGTGAACCTGGGAGGCGGAGCTTGCAGTGAGCCGTGATTGTGCCCCTGCACTCCAGCCTGGGCAACAGTACAAGACTCCGTCTCAAAAAAAAAAGCAAAAAAACAAAAAAACTCTTAAAAACTTTAATGCATTTTTCCCACTTATACCTTTAAATGATCTTATGAGATAAATACTATACTTTTATTATCTTCATGTTCTTAATCACTACTATGCTTTTATTTTTATTTTGATACAGAGTCTTGCTTTGATGCCCAGGCTAGAGTGCAGTGGCATGATTTCAGCTCACTACAATTTCTGCTTCCTGTGCTTAAGCGATTCTCCTGCTTCATCCTCCTGAGTAGATGGGATTACAGGCGTCTGCCACCACGCCCGGCTAATTTTTGTATTTTTAGTAGAGACAGGGTTTCACCATGTTGGCTAGGCTGGTCTTGAACTCCTGACCTCAAGTGATCCACCCGCCTTGGCCTTCCAAAGTGCTGGGATTACAGGAATGAGCCACTTTGCCCAGCCCCTATACTCTTTACTTTGTGATTTGTGTGTAGATTTTTAAAGAACTTGGGTCCTTAAAAATTCAAATAGTATAATTATCTTCCTTCCTAATTTTAGTATTTTAGTATATTCCTAAAAGCCTTCATTCAATAATATGTGGTTTCAGAAACTATTGTGCATACGAATTAATATAAGGGGTACTGCTAAAAATAGATTCCTGTGTGCTGCTTCCAAATATTCTGATTCAGGAAACCTGGATCAAAGCCTAGGAATCTGCATTTTTAAAGCAAGTCTCTAAAATAATTGTGATGTAGGTGACAGTTGAACTACGCTTTGGGAAACACTGCCTTTGATTATGAATGGTATTATGGTAGGGCTGTAACTAAAACAAATCTTCATGTGTCCATCTCATTTAATTGGCTCCACATAGCAACATATACAACACTGGGGTTTCTATCGTTCTTGGCTAAGAACTAAACCCTGCTCATTCACTTATTTATTTATATATTCTGCAGCAAGGAGAGGTAGCCCTGGGGCCTGTCTGTTAAAAGCCCTTAGAAAAGAGGCCATTATTTAAAAAAAATTTTTTTTTCTTTCTCCTAACCTGAAACATCTCTGTGCAAAGGTTTGGTTAAGGCTGTACAATTTGACATGTTAGCCCTGGTGATTCTGCAGTTCTTCAAAGGAGAGGGCTGAGAAGCAGCTGTTATTTTTTTCTACCTTTTGACATGCACAATGCATGGGGCAGGGTAAGGGAGGAGAGTCAAGGGACTAAGCTGGAGTTAGTAAACAAGCTTTGAAGCACAATAAAAAAGCATATTGGCAGGGGAGAAATCAAGGGCTATGTAATACCACAGCATCCTCTGAAGACAGCAGCAGTCGCTCCTGGATCGTCTCTATTTTTGGGGAAATAACAACAACAAAACAGTACTGGCAAACTGTCCCTCTGCTAACATCTGAAGGTTTGTCTGAAAATGTTCTGAAAAGCAGTTCACATCGGAGAAGCAAGAGAATGAAGGGCAAGTCTTGAAGGAAAAAAAGAAATTAGGGCAAAAACTCAGCAAGTACCTCAAATAGCCCAGAGGAAGTTGCAGGGACTTAGCGGAAAGCTCCATTTAATCTCTGGCCCAGCTAACATAGCCTAGAGGACACTTTAAGTGTACTTTTTATTTTTATTTTTATTTTTTTGGTAACAAGCCTAGCTTTTGAGGTTGTGATGAGCCCTTCCAGCTCCTAGAATCAGTGATGGTTCTTTGAAGAACTTTTTCCCTGCTTAACTTCTGGGGACAGATTAACTAAAACCCCCAGTTGGGAAATTAGGGAACTCCAAAGCTGCTCTGTGTGTTTAAAGAAACTACATTTGACTCAATATGGTCAGGGCAAAAACCCTTCCTTTTCTAGGTTACTTTCTCCTCCCACTGCTTCTCTCAGCTCATCTGGATGGCCTCAGAGAATATTTTAAGGTTGACAGGAAAATTTTACAGAATGATCAAAAGTAAAGCAAGCCCTAGAAATGGTTGCATAATTTTCCTTTTCATTATAAAAATACTTTTTTTCAATTGAATAACTAAAAAGCATGAAATTTTATTGTTGGACTGAACCTTACAGGTCATCTAGTTCAATTTCTTCATTTTATAGAAGACAGGATTAAGGCACAGAATGTTTAACTGACATTTCCAAGGTCACAGGGCTCATCTTAGACTCAATACGTTTGTCTGACTGCTAGTTCAATGTTACCTCTCAACTGCTTTCATAATCACTTTTTTTGAGACAGGGTTTCATTCTGTTGGCCAGGCTGGAGTGCAATAGTGCAATTATAGCTCACTGCAGCCTGAAACTCCTGGGCTCAAGGGATCCTCCCGCCTCAGTCTGTAGCTGGAACTATAGGCAAATGCCACCATGCTTGGCTAATTTTTAATTTTTTTTTTTCTCGTGGAGACGGTCTCGCTATGTTGCTGAGGCTGGTCTTGAACTCCTGGCCTCAAGTGATTCTCCCACCTTGGCCACCTAAAGGGTTGTGATTACAGGCTTGAGCCACTGTGCCTGGGTATAACCACTTTTGTCAAGTAGGTTTGCCTGTCCATTTAGTACTCAGCTACTATAGTAACAGTTTTTTTTTGGGGGGGGGGGAGTTTGGGGGGTGGTTTGGCATATGGTACATATTTCTCTGAGCTTTGAAAATAACTAATTTCCTTCCAAAAAAAAAAAAAGAGACTTACCTCAATCTTTTTTTTTCTTTTTTTTCCTTTTATTATTATTATACTTTAAGTTTTAGGGTACATGTGCACAATGTGCAGGTTAGTTACATATGTATACATGTGCCATGCTGGTGTGCTGCACCCATTAACTCATCATTTACTTCAATCTTATTATGAAAGTAAACATTCAAAAACCCCAGCACACCCTAGAGCAAACTCTCAATGCTCCAGGTACTGATTATCCAGTTTCCTTTATTCTCTCTTCTGTGGACCATGTACTTGGATGTTTACATTAGTCAGTAGCTCTATAAAAAGTCTGATATTACATATGTTGTTGGACTGTGTGGCAGTTTCCTGATCTCTAGATTGTAGCTATGGTGCTATCTTCTTAAACTTAGTATTCCAGTGGTCATCAGAGGCTGTAGCTCCTTTGGTGAGTTAGTTCAGTAGTGTTCTGAGAGTCATTCCTAGAGGTCTCACATATAGCCTGCTCCTTCAGCTATTCAAATGATTTTGTAAGTACCTAATTTTCTACATTAAATTCCCTTTCTGCTTAAAATATCAAGAGTGGTTTCTGTTTCCTTCTAAACCCTGAAAGATACAAGCATTAAGAAGCTAATTACAACACAACTCAGTAAGTATTATTAAAAAAAGTGTGAACGGGCCAGGCGCGGTGGCTCATGCCTGTAATCCCAGCACTTATATGCCTGTAATCCCAGCACTCACATGCCTGTAATCCCAGCACTCATGCCTGTAATCCCAGCGGAGGCCAAGGCAGGCGGACACAAGGTCAGGAGATCGAGACCATCCTGGCTAACACAGTGAAACCCCGTCTCTACTAAAAGTACAAAAAATTAGCCGGGTGTGGTGGCAGGTGCCTGTAGTCCCAGCTACTCGGGAGGCTGAGGCAGGAAAATGGCGTGAACTCGGGAGGTGGAGCTTGCAGTGAGCCGAGATCACACCACTGCACTCCAGCCTGGGCCACAGAGCGAGACTCCGTCTCAAAAAAAAAAAAAAAAAAAAAGTATGAATGGGGAAAAGTAGGAGCATAGAACAGGGAACTTGGAAAAATTACTCCAGAGGTAACATTTAAGTTGGAATTGAAGGTGGAATAGGAATATGCTAAGCAGAAAGGCATTGGGAAGGGGAGGGAACAAGTGCATTTCAGGAAACAAGATGTGCTGAGGTATGGTTATTAAAGACCACCATGTATTAGAAAGACGGTGAGTTCGCCATGGCTAGACTATGAATAGGATGGGAAGAGATGAGGCTGTAGCAATCATAAAATACAGTGGGGTTAAGAGTGCTGCCTTTAGGGGTAGCAGACATGACTCCAGTTCTGGTTTCTCCATATAGTAACTAAACAACTCTGGTCAAATCTTGTAAGTTTGAGGACCTTCAGCTTCCTTATTTATCAAGGAAGGACTTGTATCTTTACTTGTAGGCACAGTATCCACTTTATTAAGATTATGTGGAATTAAATGTGACATGCATATGAAGTACATTGTATAGTACTTGGTGCATACCAAGTGCTCATAAGCCTTTGCTATTACTCTTTTATTTATTTATTTATTTATTTCAGCCAGGGCCTCACTCTGTTACCCATGCTGGAGTGCAATGGTGTGAACATAGGTCACTGTAGCTTCTAACTCCTGGGGTCAAGCCATCCTCCCGCCTCAGCCTTCCAAGTAGCTGGGACTACAGATATTTGCCACTATGCTTGGCTAAATTTTTTTTTTATTTTTAGTAGAGACAAGGTCTCTTTATGTTGCGCAGGTTGGTTGTGAACTCCTGGGCTCAAGTGATCCTCCTGCCTCAGCCTCCCAAAGTGTTGGGATTACCAACATGAGCCACCATGCCTGGCCTGCTATTTACTATTACTGGGTAAATTAAGAACAATTAAATATCATGAAAGTTGTGCTATGGCAGGTGGAAGATACACTGAATGAGGAAAACCTAGTGGCTAAAAGACTAGCTGCTGCAATAGTTTGGGCAAAGGTAATGATCTGAAATAGAGTAGTGGTGATGGAGATGCAACGAACTGGTTGGCTTCGGAAGTCATCTTTGGTATTTAAATGCCAGGATTTGGTGGCTAACTGAATGTGAGGGAATTCTGAAAAGACTGAGAGAACAGTAACATCATTAATCTGGATTAGTCATGTACAAGGAAGGGCGAGTCTAGGTGACAGCTGAAGCTCTAAGTCCCTTCAAGTCCAAGGCCCCTTTGAGGAAAATGGCTCCAAGTAATTCATTTTTTTTGAGACTGATCTCCTTGCTCTGTCACCCAGGCTGGAGTGCAGTCGCATGATCTGAGCTCACCGCAACTTCTGCCTCCTGGGTTCAAGTGATTTTCCTGTCTCAGCCTCTCGAGTAGCTGGGATTACAGGCGGGCACCATCATGCCTGGCTAATTTTTGCACATTTTAGTAGAGATGGGGTTTCACCATGTTGGCCAGGCTGGTCTTGAACTCCTGACCTCAAGTGGTCCATGTGCCTCGGCCTCCCAAAGTGTTGGGATTACAGGCGTGAGCCACTGTGCCCAGCGCCCCAGCTAATTCTTTCATGAACAACATTGATATGACCACTATCACAAGCATCACAAGAAACAATCTGCTACTGTTGAATGCTTCAGGGAGCAGGACTAAAACAGACCACTGGTCCTGCAAATAGGGGATTGGGTGGTGATGATGGTAATAGGGTGGCCAGATTGCAATGGATTAAGGAGTAAGTGGGAATTTAAGACCAGGTATAGACAACTCTTTCAAAAAACTTGGCACCGAAGTCATAATTGCTTCAGTGGGAGTGTGAAGCATTTTATGTATTTGTTTGGTCAGAATGCACACTCTTCTAGTGTGCAGAAGCTGGAAAGCTAAAGACTAAATTTCCCACATTCTCTTCTAGCTAGCTATCTTAAATCACTTCTGAATTAAGTTCTGCTAATCAGATGCACTAGTGTTTCACTTGGATTCTGAAGCCAGCAGGGGTTAAGACGGGGTGCAGGGCATCCATTTAGGGATGCTGACAGTGGCAGAGGTGGTTACTTCTTGGACTAGCAGCTGCAATGGCAGCTTCCTAACTATTGTAGAAGCTTCTTGAATGTAGTAGAAGCTTCCTAAATATAGTAGAAGCGGTAGCAGCTCCTTTAGCAGTCTTTTTTTTTTTTGAGACGGAGTTTCACTCTGTTGTCCAGGCTGGAGTGCAGCTCACTGCAACCTCTACCTCCTGGGTTCAAGTGATTCTCATGTCTCAGCCTCCTGAGTAGCTGGGATTACAGGCACACACCACCACGGCTGGATAATTTTTGTGTATTTTTCGTAGAGACAGGGCTTCACCGTGTTGGTCAGGCTGGTCTTGAACTCCTGACCTCAGGTGATCCACTTGCCTCGGCCTCCCAAAGTGCTGGGATTACAGGTGTGAGCCACCGTGCCCGGCCTGATTAGCAGTTTCTTTTTTGAGGCAGGATCTCACTCTCTCACCCAGGCTGGAGTGCAGTAGTAAGATCTCGGTTTACTGCAACCTCCGTTTCCTGAGCTCAGGCAATCCTTCCATTTCAGCCTCTTGAGTAGCTGGGACTGCAGGCGCATGCCACCATACCCCAGCTAATTTTTGTATTTTTAGTGGAGACACGGTTTCACTATGTTGCCCAGGCTGGTCTCCAACTCCTGGGCTCAAGCAATTTGCCCACCTTGGCCTCCCAAAGTGCTGGTATTACAGGTGTGAGCCACCACGACTGGCCTCCCTTAGCAGTCTTTAGGAATCATTTCTGGAAGTCCAGTCTAGAGTTTGTTTCTTCAGCCTTCCCCAGAATTCTGTGATCCATCCATTTAATGCCCTAGTAATAAGTCCTTTACTGCTTAATCTAGCTAGAATCGATTCTGTTCTCTGCAACCAAACCCTGATTAATATGGAGAACAGGGTATATATTTTAAAAAATAAACATAAACATTTTCATAGCTGAAAGAGTTAAGGAAAGAGTAGAGTTAATTTAAAGAGAAGAGGGCTGGGTACGGTGGCTCACACCTGTAATCCCAACACTCTGGGAGGCTGAGATGGGAGGATCACGTGAGGCCAGGAGTTTGAGACCAGCCTGGGCAACATGGTGAGATCCCAACTCTACCAAAAAAAAAAAGAAAGAAAGACCAGTCATGGAAGATAAGGTGGGAAGATTGCTTGAGCCCAGGAGTTTGAGGTTGCAATGAAGTATGATAGCACCCCTACACTCCAGCCTGGGTGACAGAGTGTGGCCCTATCTCAAAGAAAAAAAAGCTAAAGAGGAGAGAGGAATTGACTTATGGAAGATATTGGAGGATAGGAGAAGCTCAGTGTAGTAGACTGCCTTCAAGACAGCCCCCCATTGATTCTTGCCTCCTGGCATTCATGTTCCTGTGAAGTCCCCTCCCACAATGAAAAGGGCTCACCAGTGTAACCAAAAGCATATTGTGAAATGATGTAGCGTGACTTCTGAAGTTAGGTCATAAAATAATTTACAGCTTCCACCTTGCTCTTAAATTGCCCACCATGGGGGAAGTCAGTTGACATGTTGTAAGGATACTCGCAGGCTTTGTAGAGTCCCACATGGGGAGCAACTGAGGCCTTGAATTGCCAGGCATGTAAGTGAGCCACTTAAGAAGCAAATCGTCCCACCTCAGTCAAGTCTTCAGAAATGGCAGCCCTGGCTGACTCTTTCTGTTTTTTTTAGACAGAGTCTCGCTCTGTCGCCCAGGCTGGAGTGCAGTGGTACGATCTCAGCTCACTGCAACCTCCACCTCCTGGGTTCAAGCAATTCTTCTGCCTCAGCCTCCCAAGTGGCTGGGATTACAGGTGCATGCCACTATCCCTGGCCAGTTTTTGTATTTTTAGTAGAGACAGGGTCTCACCATGTTGGCCAGGCTAGTCTCAAACTCCTGACCTCAAGTGATCTGCCCACTTTGGCCTCCCAAAGTGCTGGGATGCGCGATTACAGGTGTGAGCCACTGTGCCCAGCCCTGGCTGACTCTTGACTGCATCTACATCAAAGACCCCAAACCAGGATTACTCAGCTAAGTAACTCCCAAATTCCTTATCCACAGACATTATGAGAGTAATGTTTATTATTGTTTTAATACACTATGTTTTGGGGAAATTGGTTATGTAGCAATAGATAATACAATGTGATGCAGTACAAAGTTCACAGACAAAGTTAGCCTTGTAGAGGAAGTATACTTTTTTTTTTTTTTTGAGACAGAGTCTTGCTCTGTTGCCTAGGCTGCAGTGCAGTGGCATCATCTTGGCTCACTGCAACCTCTGCCTTCCAGGTTCAAGCGATTCTCCTGCCTCAACCTCCCAAATAGCTGGGATTACAGGCATGCACCACCACGCCTAGCTAATTTTTTGTATTTTTAGTAGAGATGGGGGGTCTCACTATGTTGGCCAGGCTGGTCTCGAACTCCTGACCTCAAGTGATCCGCCTGCCTTGGCCTCCCAAAGTGCTAGGATTACAGTCGTGAGCAACCGTGCCCAGCCAGAAGTATACTGAGATAAAGGAAAAAGAGGTGCTATAAGAGTTAAAGAGTAAGTTAAGGTCAATGACCAGTACCTTCTCAAGGAAATCAAGACCAGGTGTGGTGGCTCATGCCTGTAATCCCAGTGCTTTGGGAGGCTGAGGTTGAGGATCATTTGAGGTCAGGAGTTTGAGACTAGCCTGGGCAATATACTAAGACCACATCTCTAAAAATTCTTTTTAAAAAGTAGCTGAGTATGGTGGCACACACCTGTAGCTCTAGCTACTTGGGAGGACGGCTTGAGCCCAGGAGTTCAAAAAAGTTGGAGGTAAAGTCAATGTCATCTCCTGATAGTGGAGGATGGAAAGTAGGGACTATGAAGTTGAGAATAGTAAAAGGGCTGCAACGGTCACCAGGTAAATCTGAAAGTCAAACAGGAATGAGTGCCCAAGTTTAGAAATCTGTATCTGCAGTGGAGTTAGGTGGCATAGTTATATGATTTTCTGTAACTATGCTTGATAACCTAGCAGGAATAGAGTAAAAGATGGTGGGCTTCTCTCAACTTGGGAATTGGTAAAGCAGAGACAGAACAATAGCGGGGGTTAAGGATGCTGGTTTAGGCTACTGAAGTACTGGATCATGGAGTCTAAACTGGCAGATGTGGAAATGAGTTCAGGAGGAAACTCATAGCCTGAGAGAATGAGAAGTTGAGTGTAGAATCAATATTTAGGGAAGAATCGTATAAAAGCAGTAAATTAGAAATCTGAAGTCCCAGGTTATGGTCATAGCTCACTACTAACAAGCTGTGCAAGGATCAAATTTTCAGGGCCTGTTTTTTTTTCCCTCCTGGGTTAAAATACATAAAATGCTAAGTAAGAACAGTAACTTGCCTATACTAAGAACTTTGCAACTCTTTTAACAATTATTCTTAAGTGTTTTAAAATTATATAGTATTTAATACACACTTGTGAAGCATAATAAACACCAACAAACTCACCATCCAACTTACCAACAGACTACTACTAATATCCTGTGTTTCTTCCTGGTCCCCTCATCCTGGCCTCTTCCCTAGGGATTACCACTATATTGAACTTTGTGTTTATCGTTCTATTTCCTTTTAAAAAACTGTCATGTTTCACACTTGTATAGGGCCTGTTTCTTCATGTGTAAGATGAAGCTTTGGATCAGGTACTCTCTAAGCTCCCTTTGTTTTTTTTTTTTTTTTTTTTTTTTTTGAGATGGAGTCTGGCTCTGTCGCCCAGGCTGGAGTGCAGTGGTGTGATCTCAGCTCACTGCAAGCTCTGCCTCCCGGGTTCACGCCATTCCCTGCCTCAGCCTCCTTAGTAGCTGGGACTACAGGCACCCGCCACCACGCCCGGCTAATTTTTTGTATTTTTAGTAGAGACGGGGTTTCACCGTGTTAGCCAGGATGGTCTCGATCTCCTGACCTCGTGATCCGCCCGCCTTGGCCTCCCAAAGTGCTGGGATTACAGGTGTGAGCCATTGCACCCAGCATTTTTTTTTTTTTTTTAAAGACAGAGTCTTGCTCTGTTGCCCAGGATGGAGTGCAGGGGTGTGATCTCAGCTCACTGTAATCTTCAGCTCCTGGGTTTCAGCAATTCTCCTGCCTCAGCCTTCCGAGTAGCTGGAATTACAGGAGTGTGCCACCACGGCTAATTTTTGTATTTTTAGTAGAGACAGGGTTTCGCCTTGTTGGCCAAGCTGGTCTCGAACTCCTAACCTCAAGTGATCCACCTGCCTCAGCCTCCCAAAGTGCTGGGATTACAGGCATGAGCCACCACGCCCAGCCCCTTTCAGCTCTATATGGATACAATAGGTGGATATCAAATTTACATACCTAGTGGGAACCATGTGAATGCTTATTTTTGCAGGGTTTTATAAAGCTAAAACAGACTCATTTGTCGAAATCTGCAGTTCAACAAAAGGATATCTCAGTGGAGCTTCTAATTTCAAGAACAAGACTTTCAATTCCTTTCAATTTGCATCTCTACTATAAAGATCTACTCTAGAGAAAACCAACACAAGGAGCTAAATCTAAGCCCCGGACCCCGTCCAATGAAAACATATGATTTTCTGTAACTATGCTTGATAACCTAGAAGGAACAGAGTAAAACATGGTGGGCTTCACTTAACTTGGGAATTGGTAAAGCAGAGACAGTAGAACAATAGGGGCGGGGGTCAAGGGGATTCAGGATGCTGGTCTGAGGCAACAGAACTGAAACAGACAAACTTGAAAAAACTTACTTTATTTCAGTGACAAGTATTTTAATAAAAATTAAGAGGCATGGTTGGGTTCATAAGCAGTGGTTTTCAATAAACCTGATTTCCTCCTTACATATATAA